>NC_090792.1:10895406-11508323 GCF_040054535.1 Antennarius striatus
GTGATTGAGCTAAAGGGAGGACAGAACTGACTCGCACAGGCAGTCAGACTAACATCTGCCTCTGTGAGCTCCACATAAACAGATGCTTCATGCAGGGATACTTGGCTTTCTAATGGAATATTGATGCAAAAATTTGATGCGCCTCTTTAAACAAGGTTATCACCAGTTTGCTATAAAACAAGGTAATGTGTTCATTGTAAAGTTTTGTTGATTTTGTCGCAATTTGTTTTGTCTCATATGGGGTAATTGTAGCGAATCATTCACAGGAGGACATTTGATTTTTGAGTCTTTCAGTATACATACCAACAAATATAGAATATGCCTAAATTGGCAATTGCTTTTTTGTGGTTTAATGTTTATTGAGCAAAAAATTTTATTCTTGCAATTTACCAAAGTTTCTTTGAATTAAAAATTAATGAAATCACACAGGTGTCAAAGAGAAACATTAGCCTACGGGATGTGAGACAGAAGCTCATGAGAAGCAAGAGAGGAATTTTTTTTGCAACCGTAGCACTCACAAAAGCTTAACGTAAGATAATGGATAAGTGTGTAAATGTAGTTTAAATTAAAATACAAATCTCACATAGAAATGCTGGAATCAGCCAGAAATATTTCTTCATTATTTAATGGAATCTTGTTCTCTAATAAAACACCAAAGAATGACAAAAAAATTAAACATCCACATTTTTTTCCCTCACAAAGCCAAACAGGATGAATGAATTCATTACGGCAGCGGTATGTATTTTCTCTGAGGCTGTATTATCAGGTAGGTAACAACAGTGTTTCTGTGTTGCTGCTGTTTTGTTTGAAGATAGTCTTATTATAGGTTTGTTTAATCTTGTCCAGTCAGCAAACGAGGAAAAACATCTGTTTGATGTGATTTGGCGAACTGTCCCATTTTGTGTTCTACCAGAGGCATTCCCACAGAGTTAAATAGCATGCTAGTGTGACATCCTGGGCCATTGTCTTCTTTGCCTCCGAGCAGGCAGTGGTTAAATTTAATGGTCTGTATCCCAGATCTGCTGCTGCACTAAAAGCTTTACCTGATATCTAATCTGAGTCACAGACCTTCAAGCCCTCTGCTGCTCCAGGGGATCTGAGATCAGTTGGTCAGCTTGGAAAGGGAGAGAGAGAGAGAGAGAGAGAGGGAGAGGGAGAGAGAGAGGGATCAAGGTGGTGTGAATGGTTGAAAAAGGAGAATTACACCAATGGATGTGTTGCTCTTATCCTGGGAATGTAATCTGCTTAAACGTCCTGTGCTGCAAGGCCAGCAGCTGTTGTCATTTTTCTCCCTCTTGGCTGTCGGGGTGAGTCCAGCTACCTGTGGGAACGCAGGGCTCTTACACTCACTCCAAGAACCTGAACAGGGCTCCTGTGGTTTATTGGGGCCAATCCCTTTGAGACTCATAGAAATGGTGTGTGATTAAGGCCAGCGCTGTCTCTGGCCAAGTAAACAGAGAGGGCTCGGTTGCATCCTTACAGGGAATTAGGGCTGCCACCATTAATTGACTCGTCACGACTATGCCGACTGAAAAGCGTCGACAACAAAAAATTTTTTTAAAACTTTGTTTTTCACTCGAAACTAATGCTGCACTTCCAGTGCCGCTTCTGTCTTTCTGTCCTTGACCCACACTGCTCAGTAGTGGTCAACAGGGTTTGCCACGGACTCACCTGCCATCATTAAAGAAAAAAAAAAAGAAAAATGGAAGAAATAAGTTAAATGGTTATATTTATCCAGTGATGTGTATAATAAAATTATTTTCAATTTTAGGTTATTTGTACTCAAAATTGCTGAATTGTCACATTTACCACTGAAATACTGATTAGAGACTTGCGGTGGGGCACCAGCCAGCCGAGCCTCACCATGGATTGATCAATGACTCGGATAGCTGTGCTGGCATGCTATACAGTGAGACCGTAATGCTATCTCTCTATATGTCGCTATTAAAATGTTCAAACACGTTTGCTCTATGAAGTAAATTAACATAATTTAGCTAGTGTATGTAATGTAGTGTTTTTGTCAACAACTGTATGTGTGTAACGTTTTTCTTGAGTTGAGCGGTCCGGAAACCGCTGGGAGAAGGCACGAAGTCAGGCACACAGTTCTCGTGCCCCATGATAGGGGGCGCTGGTGATCTCAGGGATTCAGATGAGGAGTCTTCTTCCTTGGCTGCAGAAGAAGTGACAGCAAACTACTATCTTTAGTCAGCGAGTCAAGTACGTCCATTCATTTGTTTTCCGCTCGCCTTGCCTGACTATAAACATGGAGGATTACATATCTCATCTCAAAATTTCTTCTATACTTTTGTTCAGAAGGAGCGACGCATGGACTTCATTTATAAGTAAGCATAACATATAAACAAACATGTAGGTAAGAACATAACCTTTTTTTAAATTAGTTGTGCTTATTTTTGTGTTACAGTTTGTATGTGTAAATAATTCTGCTCTGAGACTTTTAAAATAACCCACTCACTGTTGATAATTAAATGGTGAATAAGCTACACTGTAGGTTCATATGTTTGTAAATCTGATTATGATGAAATCAGTTCCTCACCAGTCATGAACCTCACCGCACGTCCCTGCTCTGGTGTCATGGCTACCTGATGCCAACAGAGCTCAAATGTGTGGAAACATTTTAAGAAAACAAAAGAGATGAGTGTGTAAAGCAATATCTACAAGACAGAACTTGCCTTCCATGGCAGCACAACCGTGATGCACGAGCACCTGAAAAGGAAGCACGTTATTAGCTGCTAATATTAGCGTAAGCAGAATACTAACTTACTTCTTACTTATATAGCTGTAAACCTTAACATTAGTGGTGATGATTTGATTCATTTGCCAGCCTTTGCACACATATTTAATCCTAATGTTAATAATAATAAAAAAATAAAAAAAATAAAAAAAAATAAATAAATAATAATAATAATAGTAATAATAATAAAAATAATAATAATAATTCCTTAGTTACAGGCGCCTACCTTGTTGTTGCTACGTTTGATGTCAAAGACAAATTAAGGAAAGAATAAAACGTAAAAAAATATCCTGAAGTATTTATTTTTGTGCTCGGCTGTTTGCACTTTATGCTACAGTTGTTTGTTGCTACAAGCATATTTCATTAAAGGTTAAATGAACTATCATCTTAATTGTCTTCATTTTTAGTCAGCACATACCATTAAACAACTCAAACTTAAAAACTACTGATGGTTATATAAGAGCAGCTTCGTTCTAGTGCGATAAGGTGTATTTTTTACATTCAATTTCCGTATAATCCAATTAGTCGACTAATCTCAAAAAATAATTGGGGATTAGTTGATTGTCAAAATAATGGTTTGTGGCAGCCGTACAGGGAAGCATAAAATATTCAGGTGTTGACAGGGCAAGGTTTGTCTGTTGTGCATTAATAGAAACCGTAACCCAGCCTGTTTCCGTTTAATTAAAGGTTACAGGGTCACAGTGGATCGAGGAATAGAAAAGTTCTACAATGCTAAAGATAAAGTGTCAAATGACTGATGCCTAAAAAAGCAACAACGATCAACATGATTATTAAAATTATTGTGACAAATATTCAGATTGGGTTGACAAGCTGTAACATTTCACTTTATTTTTTCATTATTATGGATGCGTGTTCATACGTTTTTAAAATTTTTTCTTGTCTTCCTGTTCTGCTGCAGTGGCTCACAGAAGCTTTTTTTGTGTGTCTGCAAAGTATCTTTCAAGTTCAATAGTAGGGGAAAATGTGGTTCCCTGTGTTTTACCTTCAGTTGAGCATTCCTAAAAGTCTCCTGCACTTTAAATTCCTATTACGTTCCCTTGATTGAAGATATAAGGCATTTTGCTGCTATATCTGGCCTTGTACTCAACATCAGAAGCACTTCAGACTGAGGAAAAAAAAAAAAATCAAAAGGTAGTTTCACTTTTTCCTGTGCTGATGAGACAAGGTAAATGATGGGGAAAAATGCTATGTGGGACTTCTGCCCGGTTGTGTTTGTGCTCGAAGGATCCATGAGAGAGAACTCATCCACGTCTTACTGCCTGGCGCCGCATTCATAAGTGGTTACAGTTGAGCTTGTTTTCATCAGCCTCTGGGCATGGACTGTCTGTGATGACACTCTTCATCAACTCAGAGAGAGAGACAGCCAGTTAGCTGGGTGGCTCTGTCTCCTGCTGCTCCTGCCCTGGTTTTCATCACAGTTAGTATGAGGGACAGAGACAAACCCGGGTCTCTAAGGGCTGCAAGGGGCTCATTCTACAGGCATGTCGTTCCCTCCCAAGTGTGTTCAGCACACCTCCTTTCCATAATAAGGCCGTCGCATCTGACTGCATTCGTCCCCAGAGTTGAATAAAGATGACCACTGACAGGCAGTAAACCAACACAACCACCCACAATCCTCCATGCTAGGGTCATAACCTCAGCCTTCCCCCACGTCGTCTTATACCTGCTTGCGCGGTTTGACTCTCTCTATGGGTTGAAAACCACAACCATCTCCTGCTTTATGAAGAACAATAGGGAGGGTGTCAAAGCCCTTCACCACCAAAGGGAACCCTTTTGAACATTCATATTGTGTTGATGCCATGTGGTACATACTTCTGTGAAGCAGTGGTGCTCTTCACACCCACTTGCACCTGTCAGTAATAGATCACATGGATGATAAAATAAACAATATGGCTCTGGGGCTGGGTGCACTCATGCATCAGATGTTTCACGTTTTCCACTTTATGCTCAGGCACAAACTCTCCAGCATTTAGCTTGATAGCATAAACATGAGAGCAGTTGGCTAAAGCTTACATTGTAATTTTTCAGCAAGCTTTACTGTGTTTAAATTATTCATGTCCACCACCCCTTGCATGAATGATGTGCGAAATATCGAACTATTTGGATGAAGCTTTTTTTGTATATATCTTTCTCCATCATATATAGATGGATTCTATGATTGGGTGTAGCTTTCCATTTCATCATACTCTCATCATTCCCCTCTACACCCTCAGCAGCATCCTCATCATCCTCTTCATCAGTGCCATCAAAGTCTTCAGCCTTGTGGCCGTGACCCTTTATTCACTCCAGTGAACATAAAGCTTACAGCCATCTTTACAGGAGGATTCTAACCTCTGGAACCCGAATAGCAGATGGGCTCAGCTTTGTGTGTCTTTTTATTAGCTCCCCTAAATCAACACCTAACAATGCATGGAGAGAGAGAGGGAAATTGATTTCTTCCATATAGCAGTGCCCTGAGGTTGGTAAGGGGTAGTTGGAGGGTAAAGGGTGAGGGGTGATGGAAGGGCGGAGTTGACTGGTTATGACTTTGCTTCAGTTTCCTGTTTAGGATGCAGGTATATCAAGCCTGGCAAGTGTGAAAATGACATCCATTGCTGTTTTCTAAGTCTCATATTTATCTCCATTTTGCCATAGTTTGTTCCATATTATTTCAGATCTGCCCCATCTTATGCATAAATATCCAGCCTGAGTATAGATACAAAGATTTTGCGTCACGATCCAGCATCATGAAATAAATTTTTTCAAATTATTTTTGTCATCATAGTCATATCATAAGCTTCCTGTGTATAAATGTGCGGCATTTTCTACATCCTATAATTTCTTTACTTGTGCTTGCATCCTGCCTGTGTTTGCCCATGCGTAAACTAAGAATCTAGTATAGTAAATCAGTAACCAGGATCAGCCAGTTTAACTCAGGCAGTTCCTTTGTGTGGTCTTTAAGTGAAGTGATGATATGGAGATTATTCTTACCTCTCAGTATACAGTGAGTATAATTGAGAGAAGAGGATTCAAAGGACAGGGCTAGTTGGAGGAAATTGATTCGCTGTGGCGACCCCTGAAGGGAAAAGCCGAAAGGAAAAGAAGAAGAGTATACAGTGAGTATAATGATGTAAATACACTTGCTGTCCACTTTTGAGATAAATGGGATATGCAGAGATGATCCACGTTGCTGTATGATCACACTTTATTTTGTTTTCATTGGGAGATTGAGACTTGACTTAGAGTCCCTCAGCCAGTCTATAATACCTCCTGTCTGTGTTAGCTGTGTTAAGTGAAACTGCATTAAGGAAGAGGATTGCTGTTTCCCTCCTGCATCACTCCTCCTGATCACCTCAGAGGTTCCACGGAGCAAAGGCCTCATAAACATTTATGTATGGGCTGTGGGCTCATGTCTTAGGCCACGACTCCACTGGGCAGGAGTCTAGTGCCCCTTTATGCCTCTTAAGAGACTGTGCTGTCTGTGTTTGTGTGTGTATAAGTGTCTGTGTTGGTTCATATTTTGTGAAAACAAAGAGAAAGTTATGTTTGGCCCTCACTTAGGATTTGAATAGTTTGCTGATAGCTCTGCGTGCATCCAGGTTCCTGGAGGAAATATTTATTTTCACATTTGGTGGATTATCATTTGTTTTCATGCTGGGACACCTATCATATGTAAATATATGGCTGTGGGCCTCAGAGTCTCGTCAGCTGTTGTTTTTTTTGTCATTCTTCCCAAGTAGAGATGAACACCCTAGGGAGTCCTCTTAGGGATGTAGTAAAAGGACAAAACTCCACTGGACACCGTCTCTAAAAGAAAACAGACGTCTCCTTTCTACATCTTTACAAAATAAATAAAAGATACATTTCATGAGATTTTTTTTTGGAAGGTCTGTTTGATCTGCTGGAAATCCCTCTAAGCCTTTTTCCAGAGTTGTCTCCTAACGTTTGCTTTGTTTGGTCTCAGCTCCCCTGCAGAAACCATGAAATGATCATGAGTTTGGTGAACAGGATAGCAGTCATAAGCGGCATGCAAGTGAAGCATCTCCATCTAAATAAACAACCCAACCAAAAAAGAATGCATGGTTGAATTATGGAGTGAGGGTCTCACAGGGACCACACTGCTGGCAGACCACTATTATGTCTGAGAAAGAACAACCATCAAACCTTTCAAAAGAAACAAGTGCTTCTGAAAAAAGCTGGTATCTTGGCCAGATTTTGTAAATACTGTTGTGTGCAAAGTTACACGTTCCAAACAGTTTACGCTTTCAGAAAAAGCTGATGATGACAGGACTGCAAGCCTGTCAGATTCGTAAATAAATGCTATTATCTCCAATGCACACATTCAGAATTGTAAAAAAAAGAAAAGAAAAAAAGTCAGAACCGACACTTTACTGGTTCGTAAACTAGCAGCGCATTAAATTTGGAACATGTGACATTCTATGAAGATTAGATTAGATGTACTTTAATGATCCCACACTGGGAAATTCACATGAAGCATCTTCTTGCGGGATTATCTTACACTGCATGCTACAAGAACACATGGCATACTGGTGGCCCTTACAACATCACCTTAGCAACACAACAGCATCACAAATGGATTGATTATTTAATTAATAAAAAAGAAATAAAAAATTTATATTCCAACCTGTGAAATAATTTTGTGCATTATTTGTAACATGGTGTGAATACTATGTTAAATAATGTTCATTTTAACTTAATTATAACCTAATTTTTTTGAAGTGCTGCTTTAGTTTGATATTTAATGTTTGTCAAACCTGCTATACATTCACAAAAAGTGCCATGGTGGCGGAGTTACCCGGTTGGCAGGGTTTGCTGGGTGGAAGCATCCTCTGGTGACAGGTTAGAAGGTTGGGAAGGACTTTTTTCACAACAGCCAAGCAACCAAGCAAGCAAGCAAGCAAGTCTATGGATAGATCCTAATTCAATGCATTCCAACTGAAATGCAAAAAATAGCGTGAAAGCTTTTAAGCTCCAGCTAAATTCACAGAGCTGTGATGAGACTGTTGTCCATGGGGTCAAAGCGTCAATCTTCTGTATGTTTTATGTCTCCATAGGACCCTGGATATGCAGCCTTCCTCTTTGAGCAGCTCCAAACACCAGTGAGCCATGAAGCTGGTGTCACCTGTTGCCAGGTTTGCTCCACATCTCTCCACCAACTGAGGCAGGAGGCCTTGCAGATGCTCCACGCTCCCATCCCCACCTTCGGTTCAGACATGGCAACCCTACCTGCTAAGTCCTTTTTACCACAGCCTGCCAGATTTACTGGGTCGTCTTCCAGTGCCCATGCAAAACAACTGTCCAAAGTTCAGCCTGGGCTCAACTCAGCTCTGCCCTTGGGGGAGCAGCACAGGCTGCCAGGCTGGTCGCAGAGCCCATCGGTCTCTTCAGGGCCTAAGGCAAGTGTCCAGGTTACAGTGGCAGGAGAACTAAGTGGATCTCTGAGCTCTGTCACCATTCAGGCACAGCAGTACCTTGAAGGCATGTGGAGCATCTCCAGGGTCAACAACTTTCTCCCTCAGCCTAAACCGGTATGTTTTCAGTGTGTCCTATATCACCGTTATGCTACATTTCATACATTTTAATCCATTCTAGAGTATTTGGAACAGTAGAATGAGCTCAAATCCAAATTAGACAACTCCTCACTGCTGTGTTACTTTTTTTTTTTTTTTTTTAATTTTGAGGACATTCTGACCATCATGTACTTGAAAATGAAAAAGCCAATTTTAGATTTGTGATTCATTAAACTAAGTTGAAAAATAAATTGTAAATACTTTCAGTGAATTCTAAAAAGTGTTTGGGTTGTTGTGCATGTCAGGTTAAGTGTCGTCACTCCAGACGTTAGAATTCAGATCTTGAGAAGAGACGAAGCTCTGCAGAGAATTTGTGGGTCAGAACTCCACAGGAGTGTTGACCCCTCATTCCTTAGTAGTTGTGGGGCCTGAGTGAACAGAGGTCAGATGTTATCGTAACACTAACTGCTGACCTCTTCCTCAAGGGCATTTCAGATGACTACTGCACAAACACGCCATAATTCTTCTCTGATATTTTACATCTATTAGTCTGTGCTTTCTTTGATGTCAGAGAAATGAGGAAATGATTTATTTCTTAGTGTCACGAGATTAATCATGTTCTGCCCTTTAATTTTCGACTTTAAATGCAGAATTGTTCAATTTTTATTCCCATGTAATTTTTGCAAAAACTGTTGACAGCATTTTCAAGCATTTATTACCAATTTTTCTGCTGCTGTTGATATTAATACTTTCTTTTTGCCTTTACCAACTAGAGTTATGGAGGTTATGTGACTACTGTACTCATATGTTTTTGCCGACCGAATATCTTCAAAAGTTGTCATTGGATTCGCTGAAGTTTTGTATAATAGAAGGTCTTTATGACTGTGGATCACCTTTTTCCTTTCCCCAGCATTTTGTGACTCAACCTTTTTTTATTCTAATAATTATATAAAATATAAATACCCAGGTATGAAAAATTCTTACTGTTCATTGTATGAGCATAATCTGGATTCAGAAGATTAAAATATGTATTATGTATTGAGCCACAGTGAGGAAACAGAGGGGTAGAGACACGGCACTGCGACCAATATGTTGCTGAGAAATGGATGAAATGGATGTCATGTTTCTGTGAAGAGTTAAAAAAAGAAACATCTTGACGAAAATTAAATCCTGAACCACCGTTTAATAAAGGAAAATTGGATTTTGCTTGCAAATAAAATACTGATGATAAATGCCTTTAAGTGGATGAGAAGGTGCGTCTTGAACTATTTTCCAGTTCTTTGGATTTTAGTGACAATAATCTAGGTGGAGGCGAAGGACTCTGATGTGTTTTTGAATATTGACTAGGACTTTTGGTTTCATACAAAGTTTGAAAGCCACTCTGATATTCATTCTCATTTGAATCACAATGGTTTTGCGAAAAAGATTTTTTTTCCCCTTTGCGTTTTATTCAACAGTGTGCCCTCTGAACAGTTGTAAACTCTGTAGTGTGCACGCCTAGGCAATAGTTGGCAGTCTAATGTTGTACGTGGATGTAAGAGGAAGGTTACTTGGATCATCAGTCTCCAGCGCAAACAAAACTGGATACCTTGCCTTTACTTATGTTTTCCTGTCCACATAATTGATTATCTGATGTTCTAAAACTGTAATTTCCATGAGATTAATTCCTTTTTACCAACATACATGAGGTCAGTGACATCGTTGTGTTTCAAAAGAATATATTCTTCAATCTGATTTGAAAAGTTTGCACTTTCAGACCCCAAAAAATGAAGAGGAAGAAAATGTGGCTAAACCTACCAGAACAAATTTTCATTGCTTTATGAAAGAACCCCACTTTACAGACTTTACAGTCCCTGCACTTTTACATTACCATCTACAAACACTGAATTTCTCTGCAGTATTTGAACTCTTATGGGTATTGGCAGCGTTACTTGTTACTTTATGATCGACTATATTCACATCTCCTTTAATGTCAAGAGCCTGTCGAGATGGTTTATGGGAAGCCAACAAAAGCTTTTAACTGCATGCATGTAATACAGGGCAAGTCAAATGGCTTGGCACAGAATGGAGGGGCTGACTTGTGTTCTCCATCTATGTGTCTAAAAGCAATTAGTGGCCCTTGGAGCCGAGATGAGTTCTCAATGCCACATAACCAAGGCATGGGGTCCTCCCTGGAGAGAAATGCCCCTCAAAGACATTAAGTTACAAACACAGCAGATATGGGCTGTATTTTCTCAAGCATGTTTCATTAAAACCAGATTCTTCAAAAAACAAAAACCCACACACATTCTAGCGGATTGGGAGTTACGCTGTGCCCAAAGGTAGATTCTTCATTTTATTATTCCCTCTTTTTTTTTGTGGGGACAACATACAGTGTTGTTCAGACAAAGAAGCACAGATAGATTGTGTGAGACTATGTGTGAGACTGCGTGTGTGTGTGTGAGACTGCGTGTGTGAGACTGTGAGTGTGAGACTGTGAGAGACTGTGTGTGAGAGACTGAAATCCTTCAAAATGTTTTAACCATGGGGCCTGGGGCGCTCCCACACACAGCCCATTATAGGGCACCTTGAGTCTCCCATTTGGGAAAAGGCTCTGGTTAACATCTGGAATGATGTTTGTGGTTGTTGGAATTGAAATGATCTGGCTCCACTTCGTAATTGCCTGACACTGGTCCATTTCAACACAGTTCCTGTGAATCTTGCAAATGTTGCCCAAAACACTTTTCTGGCTTTTTTTTCCAGATCAGAATCTTGATAGAAATTGTTCAGAAGTTGTTCAATCCAGATTGGTTTCTGTCATAAATAAATGAGTTCATTTGCTGTAATGCTGTGTTCTAGCTATAATGTGGTTCTATTGAAAACGAGAAGCTGAATGATTCTGAGAAACACACAACCAAATGTGTGCTGTCTACAAGGATAGATTGCTCTTGACCCATGAGTGTTTCCGGTATTGGCTCACTGGTTGTCTGCTGCCATGGCCCACTCCATTGCCATCATATGAAATACTGTACAGTGGATGATCTTAGCTACTTTTTTCGGTGCAGCTGGGCATGTAAAGAAATGTGCCAGAGAGTGTGATGACGATAAGAGAAGACAAAGATACAAGAAATGATGAGGAAATTCATTATTTTACCAAATTTGAGATAAAATAAATTTGGTAGTTGCGCTTTTGTATCTGCTCATAGTCTCTTCTCACAGTGCTCCAATTAGATGTTGATTCTTACCCTCTTGGTTTCTGTCACAGAGGCCAGTCAAGCATGACGGCTAGCTTAACACAAGCCCTATTTCACTTCAACAGTAATCGTCTGTTGACCAGTGGGATCACAGGTCACAGGAGAGACTTGACATTCTCAGCAGTTGAGAAGACAGACTGCTGATAGGGTGCCGGCCTCCCCGGCTTACTCAGGACTTCACAGGAAGCACTTTACAAAATCCTTTTCTTTTTCAACCCTGTTATTCACTCCGTCCATTATGTTCAGATCCTAGGTTTTGTCACTCTGCCCTCCTCCTAGTTCTGCCTTTTCTTTCTGGTGGTAAACCAAGGCAGTGGTCAGAAAGGACTAGGCTTTAAAGGTTGGAAGGCCACTTCATTTCTGAGTCAGTGCTAATGTCTAAGCACACATGTTCTTAGTGTCATAGCCTAATTACCTGACCAGGGGATGGTTTTTACTATTCAGCAAGAATCAAGGCCAGTCCTGGGGCAAGGCTACAGAGGAGAGGTTGGCTATGGAGCTAAAGCGCCCAGTCTTAGTACCAAGGGGAAAGATATTTGGTGAGCATTATGATAAGCTTCACTATGTGTGTGTATTTATGTTGGAGTCGGTGGTTTATCCATTTTGAGCTCACACCCCTACCCCACCTATGCCCAGCTGTCCTTCTATGCCACTGGAATTAGCTGCCACTTGATTTTAAAACCCACACCAGATCTGCTTCCTGTACAGATGCATGTGAAGTGCTTTAGCCTTTCATGCCAAAGTGGAGCGAGTCTACTCTCCTGGTATGTGCAGAGTTCCTAACTTGTCACCAGCACCAGCATAGCGTGGTACTTTCCGCTCTGGCATCTTTGCCAGGATCTCTTTTTGGGCTCATTTCAGTTTGGAGCTGGCTTTCTCATGATGTACTTTTCAAGCTACAACTTCACACAACACAGCTTGATATCTGGCTTAACCTCCACGATGAAGTCTCAAGAGAGCAAAACTAGACCGCTGAAACAAGCATGTGATTTGTTACTCTGATAACAAGCTCAAAAGAAAGAACGTGGAAGGTAGGAATTCAAGCCCCGCAGATTTCCAGTTTGACAAATGGGCATTGAAGCTTTTTTTGGGAGAAGATAATGCAGCCATGCTTTAATATAGAAACACACTGTGCTGCATGTAAAGAGCAATAGCTAAGCCTCTCACGAGAATGTCAGAATGTAAATATGTCCTCATGATCTGATGTATAGCATTCACATGTCAGGTTTGCCTTATAAATAGTGCAGCTGTCAGCCTGTGTTGACAAATGGCAGATAATTAATGACCAATCACTTTGCAAAAAAGATTGTAAAGGATGTTATTTTAGTTGCCAAACATGAATCCAGGCCAAACACACAGGTGGTAAATATGCAGAGGGCCTGAACTATGTGTATAATACATATCCTGTCAAATGGCAGTGAGACTGCAGTTCTGTGTTTGGCTTGATTCAAGGTTGTCACTGATTGCACAGTTCTCATATGCCAGTGTTATAAATGATTTTAGGACAACATTGACCTTTATTTATTTTATATCTGCTGCTGAAAAGCCACACAACCAGATCACGTCAGCAGCTATTGATTATCGTCTTGCCGGTTAAACTAGTGGCTCCACTGAGGATTAACCCTTTGTCAATACGGTGGCTTCAGCAGAGACTTAGGATTGTCTTTTGGCTTGTCTAATTAGTTTTCTGCGCTCATTTAGCTGAACTGTGAGCCTTGAACGAATCTATGCAGGCTCCCTCACAGGCTTATCTTCAACTTTAAGCAGAGCGTTACAAGACTTACCGTATGACTGGTTTCTGTTTTCTCTTCTATGCATCTGTAGCTCACCCTTTACAGCCACCGCCACACAAATGATAACAATCATTATGTAACTATTTGAAGATCTGTGCGGCTTTAATCTGGATTATGTCCTGAAATACGGTGTCATGTGTCAATGAACAGTTTGTACAGATACGTATATACATAGACAAACACGTTAAACATATTTTCTCCTTTTTTAAGTGTTTTACCTCGGCTAGTCATAATTGCTCATGTTACTAAACTGCTAGAGGTTATTAGTGAGTTGCTGTTGAAATAAGGCATGAAGGCTGAAATAAAAAAGTCAATAAAAACATATATACAGTATGAGTAGCTAGTGAGTGCAACACTTTTATCATGGTGGTAAGTTATAACTGGAAGCAGAGTGAAGTAAATTGCTAATGATAATTAAATGTAGGTTACTGCTGAATAACAGGCGGTTGCAGCCAGAGCAACCTCAAAGAGTGTTACCAGAATCAATGACTAGTGCAGGACGCTTGCTGTTCATCAGGGAGCTCTCTGCTGACTCCCACTAATCGTCGCTGGCTGCGGCATCTGCCAGTCCATCTGTATCATACTGGAAGTAATGGGCTGGAAGGAAGGTGAGCAGAAGCAGTAAAAAGTTGTAAGTGATGTTTGTGGTCTTATCTCTCTATCTGTCTGTCAACAGGCACCGGGTTTGATAGTGGGAGCAGACAGGACTGTCAGAGCACTGGAGGCCCACGGCACCACCATGACCACCAGCACCAGCACCAGCACCACCACCACCAGCAGCAGCAGCAGCGGTATGCTGATGCCCTGCCGACTGAGGAGCTCCAGCCAACCGGGACTCCCAGTGTCCATCAATGCTACACCCACCTCCCCCTCTCCCTCATCATCGACAGCGGCCTCATTTTTCATCAGGTAAACACCTCCCTGTCACGTCAGATCACACCAAGGTTGAGTATGCCAGAAGGCAGAGATTAGATTTACCTGTTGTGCTGTTAAATGAAGTGTTAAATGTTTGCATGAGCTTGTCTGCATACACTGCGTCATGCATTAAGAGAGCTGAAGAGGAGATACGCACAGACTCGCCTTCCAATGTCTGTTGAGGGCTGTTGTTCATGGTGTTAACTTCCATGTGGGGCGCCTGTACTGTGGAGATGTTGTTCTTGCCATGGATGAATTATCGTAATGCCTTGGGATACGCACTATCATGGGACAACATGGACCCCTATTTACAGGCACCAGTGGCCATGAATGGATAATAGAATTGCATAGTTGATATTAAGAAGGAGTGTCTCACGCAAGAGCTTAGGTTAAAGCCAGTTATTGTACCTGAGGTATTTTCTGTGTATTTTTTGCTTTGTTTTGCATCTTTAACATCAAGCAGCTACTCAGATATTGCAGCTTTGCAGGAATATTATTTTCCATTTCACTGAAACTATTACCTCTCTGCGTACCTACTGTAAGGTGGAAGAAACCTTTTTTTTAGCGCTGCTTAGCTCTGATACTGTTCTTGCCCTGGAGAATACTTCACCCCGTCCATGGGGGTGGATGGCTTGTGCAATGTGCTATATTGTCATTGATAGATTCTCTGGCAGGTTGGACACTGCATACATCCCCTACCTCTCCTCTCTAAGGAGCACTATGCCATTATGAATGTTTGCGAGGGGGAAGCTTGCTAAGAATGATGCATAGGACCATTGAAGCTCTACACCACCGGAGTTGAGGAGACTTGTGACAGGAAGCCCATGGGGGATCTGTGAAGCTGAGGTTTTCTCCAAACACCCCAAATGAAGTTTGTCTTGCTTTTACACTGCCAGACAATATCAGTGGAACCCTGAAGCTTCTCCTTTTGCTGAGGGGACATTCCAGATTCTACACTAAATATACAACTTCCTGTGCGTGTGTCGCTTCCCATCATAAGAGCAGTAGACCCGAACAACAGCAAGGTGTGGCCCTCTACTAGACAGGGTTAATTCCTGACACTGATTTATTAGAACTCATGTTTTGTTTGGACACAAACTCAAAAAGAAAGCACATAGCATAGAGAGCACAGTTTAGTTTGTGCGTGTGTGCTAAGTACGAGAAACAAAGAGGGAGTAGGACTTGTTATTTCCCTTATAGCGGGTTCTGGTAGGGCAGAGGGCTTGTCGGTGGAAGTGTGCTAAAGGGTTCCACCTTTCATTTCATCCCAATGAGATTTTGCTGCCAAGAATGTGATGTTTTACTTGGCCCAGAGAAACACAATGATGTTGTGCCAGCTTTAGACAGCATCACATTCCACAGATACAGAAAAGACGGCAGAGATGCACCATGCTTGATTTGAAGCACATTCCATTACCCCGATCTTCTGCAGCTAGTGACTACAACGGCACATCTTCATCATCAATGTCATCATTGTCATCACCGTCCTCATGTTGTTGTTATGTTTGTTTCTTTGTATATCACTGCAAGATGAAATGTAACTTGCCAGAAGTTAAAAACAAATCAATCAACACATTTTCTTTTCTTCACAGTGGCCCTGAATTAAAAAAGAAGGCAATGAAATGAGCGTCCTTCATGTTTAGACTTGATTGAAAGCTGATTAGTATTCTTTGTTATTCTCTAAAGATAGAATTAGTAGGACACATGTAAATCACGAAAGCCAGAATGTAGGAGCAGAATCACCAAACAGCTCTTCTCCACTGGAGTGGAGCTGCTCCTAAGACACTTGTCTGACATTCAATAACACAGTTTCATTCACAGATGAAATTTTAATTAGAACACAATTAGAAAGAGTCTAGCTGCTGTAGGAAGTCCATTGCTGAGAGAGAAAAATGATTTATTCATTTTTTTATACCTAAAGTCATCTATTCATCAGGTTGAAAAATAAAACATTTAATTTGTTTCATTGAAGATGACTTAAAAATCATTTTAATTTAAATGATGGTTAAAACTAACAGTACAGACACATGGTTCTGACCATGTGTGTTCAAACATTAGTTTATTTGTCTTCTAAAAATGCTACTACTACATTCTGACAAGTTCATAGGTTCCAATCACTGGCTTGTATCATTTGAACACCTTAAAGTTAATGCATTACAGTTAATGCATTTTTAAGAAATGCTTTGTAATTGTAGCATGATTTGATCCTCACACCCATTATGCTGTATAGATAAAGAAAGTGGTTTCACACTCTTTTCTTTAACCTTTTAACACCTCTTTAATACCTCTTTTAACATTACCATGTTCAACACACAATAAATCCTTCCAAGCATTTTCAAAATTCCATCAATAATTTTTTATTCTTATTTATCATTTCCTGCTTCTGTTGGAAACAAATGAAGCTAAGAAGACTTTTCTGGTCAGTGATGACCGATTAGAGAGACAGCCAGATCATGGGCCAAATGCTGGATGGTGTGTGTGTGTGTATGTGTTTGCGCGTGTGTGTGCCTATCATTATGTGTATACATACATGAGTCATAGCATTAGTGAGAGCAAGCGTAATGGATTTAGATCCATGTGTTTAGCTGACTAGCACGTGAGGCTGTGATTGCCTTGTGACGGAGCATATGATTAGTGTATTGACTCAGTGTCGTGTAATGAAACCAAGCGGCGCTCACAGCAGGGGCCTGACGATATCGCTAGCCGCCACCTTGCAGAACCTTCTACCCATCTCTCAGTTCCATTAACACATGCTGATTGTGACAGTGTGTTTATTACCTGCTGGGCCTGTGGGACTTCTCAGTGCACACTGCTTACAGGACTCGACTGCTCAGTTTAAAGTCTTTGTCTGCTCATCTCTGCTAAGCTGCTTGAGACAATTCCACAGTCTAATACTGGTCCCTTGTTTATGTTTCATGAGAGACTCTTGTTTTGTTGCCTCACACTAATAATATTGAGGAGAGGGATGATTTACTTACTCTAACGACACTAGTGGGTAATGAACAGAAGATTATAGAAGACCTTGGAGACTCAACGAGTCAGCAGATGAATAACGGACAATTCGGCCTCCAGAGGTGGCACACAAGCTGGCAGGTGGGCCGCTGCAGGGGCAGGACGGACAGCTGTTCGCTGGAATGTGGCCCTCGAGGAGTGTCAGGAGGAAGTGGTTTTATGGTTGTCCATCGCCGCCCTGCAGCTGCCACCCAGGTGAGTGTGTGCACAGTAATGACTGTGATCCTGCAGAAGGAATCCTCCTGTAATTGTGGCAGCTGGACTATTTAGCCTCTGTTCTCCTTCACACACCCTTACCTTTGTGTTCGCAACACTCAGGTTGCCCTTCATCCTTCGGGCTGCTCTGAGTAACCATAGAAACAAGTGATTAGCTCATGGGAATAAAATGTTACGGATTTTTCTTCTGAAGAACATACTTGGTAGGAAGTTGAAATATCCCTCTTCGCTGGGCTGTAATTTAGTTAGATTGATGAACAAGCATTCAAAAATCAGTCATGCATGCTCTGAGTGGAAACACGGCATATCACAAGTGATTGTTGTTGTTTTGAACAACATATCTCAGATAGTTGTAGCACTCCATTGTCCAGCCCGTATGTAGTGATAATGTTATGAAGGTTAAGTGAAGTACAGACTCAGTCCTGTCTTTGAAGAGGGGTGAGATGCTAGTGTAACCTGGGTCTCTGAAATGTTAAATGTTAATGTGAAGGAGTCGGGCTTTGGTCTCAAACAACAAAAATGAGACCGGGGCTCATCTCTCCTGTTAAAAAGAGTAGAGTGGGTGCCATTAACAGCGACAACAACAGTCATGGCGGGCTAACCTTAGCAGGCTAATTTAGCAGGCTAACGTTGCATTAATTCATTCATTTTCATGTACCGCCGCTGTATCCGCCTTAGCGTGTAACAGGGAGCTGGAGCCTATCCCAGCTGGCTTAGGGCGTTAGGCGGCGGACACTCTGGGCACGACGCCAGTGCACCGCAGAGCCACATACAAAGACATACAGTACAGACAAGCACATACACACTCACTCCTACGGCCAATTTGGGACCGGCCAATCAACCTGAAGCGCATGCTTTTGGAGGTGGGAGGAAGCCGGGGAACCCGAAGAGAACCCACGCAGACACGGGGAGAGCATGTGGACTCCGCACAGAGCGGGACTCGAACCCAGACCCGCCGTGTTGTGAGGGAACAACACTAACCACTGCGCCACCGTGCCGCCCCGCTAACGTTGCATGTTAGTGCCAAAAACAAAACCAAGCAAGAACTTAATTTAACAAAGTGAAGTCTCAACAGAACTCAGTTAAGACAAACAGGAGGCCACGACAAGACAAGCCGTAACAGAAACAACAACCTTTACAAGCATTTATTAACAAAGATGGACACATGCCGACTTACCTCCAGCCAGGACAGGCAAAGCTTGGACTGGAACCATGCCGGCGATTGATCTATTAGCAGCTCCAGAATGCACACACACACACACACACACACACACACACACACACACACACACACACACACACACACACACACACACACACACACACACACACACACACACACACACACACACACACACACACACACACAAACAGGCATCAGACGAAAAAACAAAAAAGAAGACATTTTTGGTGAAATTCACAGGTACATTTATCCACATCAGTTACCTGTGCTAGCATGTGTTACAGAAGAAATACATGTTTGTAACTGTCAATGTCCGTGTGTTCTTTCGTCCGTTCGTATGTCCACCAAATATCTTTTCAACCATTGCAGAAAGAAAGATGAAACAAAAAGCACATTACTTGGGCAGCAAAGGGGATGAAAATAAGATACAGTACTGACATTGACCTTGAGAAAAGTAGTAGTCAACTCAGGAACTAGATATGATAGAACGACAAGCGAAAAGGCCAGTGTGAGCAAGACCATAGATCAAAGCTAGTGCTCTCTTTGACCTATGCAAGTGGGTCAGAGTAAAATTTTGAATCCAGGGGTGTCGTGGGATGTTACAGTCTGTGACTGCATTGGTTCTAGTTTTAATTTCTTCTATCATTGGTCTACACAGGCCAGAAGCAGACAACGCTGGACAGCGCTGTGTGTGGCAGGCTGTGCTGTGATTGACAGCAGGGTTCTCTGTCACTGACTAATAGGCAGAACAGATTATGTGAAGCAGAGGGTCTGCTGAGCTCAGTGGATCTGTGATCCCACATAGCAGGGGGATAAAGACACAGAGCAGTACGGTTTCTGCGTCAGATGAAAGTGCTTGGAAATGTTGTCATTCAGAAGGCTCTCTTTGGAAGATGCTTCATCCTGACGGCATCAGAAAGAGGAGATCAGTGGAGAAGAATATTGGATCCAACACCATGGGACTCAAGTAAGTTATGCTGTTCAAAGAAAATACTGGGCTCGCTCGGATGTGTGCTGGATCTTGATTGTGTAAGTTCAGCTGTGTTGTCTATGGCTTTCCTCTCTCTTTTTTATTTTATCTTTGTTTCTGTGTCACTCTCTCTTTTCCACTTTGTAGAATGTGTAGTTTTGCGCTTTTGGAGTTAAACTGTCTGCTCTCTGGAGGTGAGAGGGTAATAGTTTTGTTGTCAAGCCACAGCGAGATGAATTTCTGGATGGTGTGAGCAGAATGTATAGCCTGATAGAAAGCATACCTCTGAAACGCTGGCTCCATTATGGGGAAGCAGCCACAGTGGAGCTGAAATGTTAATACCACCAACTACCCCTAGAGCCTGACAAATGAGAATCGATTCATATCAATCTGTTAACTCTGAGCAACACATGCCCATAGCATCATCTTGTCAGGAGCTATTGAGTGGGTGGTAGCTGGGATGGTTGAGGTGCTCTGTGGTATTTGTCTTTGTTTACCTTTGGATAAGACACCAGCTGGCATTTTCCTGCAATAATCAGGCTGTTGAGACTAATGGCTACCTCTGTGCAGCGGCAGACACTGGAGGCCACGGCGGGGCTGTAGCCTGTAGATAAGCCCAGGTGTGAATCCATCAAAGTCGAGTCAGGTGCCATCACAACTGGGGTATTGAGGGAGATCCTGTTTGGTCTCGTTGCCTCGGGGCTCTATACATGGTGGACACATCCTCTCATCCACTGGCAGCAATATATTACTTCCTGCTGACTCATAATCCTCCACGACCAACATTGAAAGAGAAATTCTTATTTTGATTCTACATGGAGCTCTTCATGATTCTTTGTGTATGTCTCCTAACCGGTACAGTCACATATAGCATTGAGTCTTTTGAGCCTGTCGTCATCAACAGCAAATAGCTCCAATGATGTAGAAATGAAAAGCAAGGGTTTGTTTGTTAAGCCTACTTTCCTTTCTCCTATTCCTCAAAATAAATCCCTGAGTCAGGAAATCTGTCTGGTCCACTCACATAGCCTGCAGGGGGGGCGATGGAGTGGACTTGGCAAACAAAGAGCTAAAGCGCTGACTCAGGCCTGAGCGCTCAACCTAGGTCCCTGTCTGGTAAGCCCTGTGGGGAGTGGGGGGGGGGGGGGGGGCGCACCGTTATCCACTCCTGACAGACTCCATTCACACAGAGGAATGAGAGGATGTGGAGCGTAGACCTCTGTCCTGTAGGCACGTCACCTATGGCCGGCCTTTGCCTCTCAGTGTGTCGGCAGGGATGATCAGCAAAGACAGGTTGTGTGTGATTAGTGAAGTCTGAGCGGGAGAGGTCATACCCTATCCATTCATTGTCAGCTCTGGTTGCATGCCCATTCCTGTGGTGATAGTTCCCCACAGGGCACAATGTTTAGAGAATCAGTGTTGAGCTATCATTCTTGACTTTCCTTAATTCTCTAACCACTTCCCTTTGTGTTATTCATCATGCCTGCGGGGGCTGAGTGATGTCATCTAAACACTTTGGCGTTTTGGTTGAGACATAGTGTGAGAGTATTACAGAAGTATGAGCTGCAGTTTTTAGAATCTGATGTCTCTGCTCCCATTTACCGCCTTCATGTTTTACAATTCTAAGAAATAACGAACTCCTGGTGGGGCTTCTCAGATGTCTCTGCTCCTTGGTGCTTGTCAGCAAGGCCTTCCTGTTTAACAGGAATAACTAATAGATTCTTAATCAGTGGGAGTTGGTTGATTTCCCCAAACTCTGCTTCTTTACCTTTTTTTCCACCAGTGGGAAGAACCAAAGTTTTAAGGATGGAGGATATGGTCCTTGTTGGGACAGGTGGTTTAGAGCTTTCTTTATCACCCACAACATCAGATGCTGAAATGGTTTATCATCATCTGGCTGCTTTCTTTATCTCCTGCAATGCATGTCTTTGCTGCTGGGCATTTGAAATTGTTCAGACAGTTAAGTGACAGCTGTTGGAGGATTAAAACCGAGGAATTATGGGACTAACGAAACATACTGTATGTTGTTGAATGAGTTTATCATCATTAAATATACAATACTAACCTTTGCATCGGTTTCAAAGCAGATTGGTGCATTAATCAATCACAGGGGAAACATAATAGTGCTTGCGCCGTTTAATACATGTCATACTTTATGTGCATTACTGTGTACTTAGTTCTTTGAGAGTTAGCAAACATTCAGTTTAAGCATCCATTTAAGCATGACTCGCTGCATCAAATTAAAAGCAGCTCAGCAGATTTATCTGCTACATGCTTCTATCGCTGCTTTTTGCAAACACATCGTCTTGAATGGAGAGGATTATTGTCTGTAATCGGTTCACGACCCAACATGTGAGAGCCAGATGCAGTGCACTAAAAATCCCATTATCCCCACACACTGTGTAGCCCAGTGAGTGTTCCTGTGTGTGTTTCTGTGGTTGACTTTATGAGTGTGTGTTACAGGATAAACTGCTTTACTTGGAATAATGTGTTTGTAGTCACTAACGTCTTAATGGTCTGATCTCAGGGACACATTGCACTCAGGTTTGTATCGCCTTTTCCATATACAGCTGTGATGTTTTTATCGATCTGCCTGATTGAGGAGATCATTTCTTTCTTTCATCTATAAATATGTAATTTTATCCTCTACTTCCAGATCTGCTACTTGGCCATCTCCCTGATAGTATCGCTCATTTCCCCCAACTAGGACTCCCCGCCTGTGTTTGTTGGGTTGCTTGTTGACTTGAATACAGATGAAAGCTTAAGAAACACTTCAAAGTCCCCTGTGTGTCTGGTCTCTCTCTCTGAACAGCCCACGAATTAATCACTCAAAAGTGTTTGTTGTGATAGATTCTGCGTGGGAATGCACAAATAAATAATTGCTAGGTCTCTCTCTCTTCAAGAAAGTGATTAATGAAGCAGAAAAGTGGAGAAGAAGTATACCAACATGTCCCACTCTGTCTTTCTCGCACTCATCATGTTCTTAAGTTGCTGTCACTTGAGATAGGTGGCATGTATTCATCTAAAAAGGGCATTATCTTTGATCAGGGAGGCATTCAACATTAATAATAATCAGCGCATTTTAGTAGTTCATCATAAGTATCACTTTCTTTGTGTGCTGCTGTTTGTTTCCAGACAGGAAATGTCACTCAGTATGTGATAACTTCATGTGAGTGAGTGCCAAGACGTCTTCTGTGCAGGCCCAGAGCAGAATAGCTTGTCTGAGGTTTTAAAGGCAATACGTGGGTGGGATTGTGAGTGAATCCAAGTTCAACATGTGTCTTCAGAATGTGAAGTTATGCCAGATTCTCTGCAGTGCTCTCAGAGTGTACCTGGAGTACCGCAGAGCGGAGTGAAAATGCACTGGGTGAGATGAAAGCGCCTGTTAATCTTTGTCAGCGCTGTCAAGAATATGGATGCTGGAGTTTGTACAGCGGGGGGAAGAGCACGTCTTCATTATCATCTGTCACCGATCAGCTGAAAAGTGAATTTATTTCCAACTTTTTTACTTATCTTCCTGAAACGAACTTTGATGTCATAGCTGAACATTTTCTGCACTTCCAAAGCTACAGATCCTAAAGTGCTCTAGCAAACAAACGAAGGTCAATCACTAAAGATTTTTCTTTAAGGACATTTTGACTCTCATTGTTGGACTTTCCAATAAATTCCTTTAGGGGCCTTAAATTGTCTCCTTTATCTCATTGATCGACAAAAGGCTCTTCCTGAGTGAACAACCTTTGCTTTTTTCACCTCTTCATGGCCTTAGTTGAAGCAAGTCAAGGCCATATTGGAAGGATGTAATCCTGAATAGTAGAGAGAACAATTAAATCAACTGTTAATAGAATTATACCCTATTTTACTATGAAATTGTATTTTAAGTTCCTTTTATTCCCGTATCTTAAAAAATAGCCTTTTGATGTTGGGGCATATGTAATTGGTGTTTTGTGACTGGGATGATGGTGTGTTGCGTTTGGAGATGCGAATAATTATGTGCTGAGCATTAAACGCAAAAACATTACACGTCAGTTTCACATTAGTGACGGTTTGTCACACACCCCTGTGGTGCTCCAGCACATTATCCTTCATGACTACCAGTTTAACCCTTGCATTGACTCACAGTGTCTTCTTCGCTCGATAGTTTTGCGAATCGGGTGTCTCTTGTTGCAGGCTTTTTCTTCTTGATCTGATAAATCAAATGTACAATTAATTAACTTGCTTAACATATTTCTTTTTGGTATTTCAATTGAACGGTTGAGTAAAATTAATTTTAAAAAAACCAACTTAAATCCACTGTTGCCTTCAACACTCTAGTAACAAACCAGGCTTTCTTGAATATTGATGAGTTTTTTCACTTTTTGGTGCCAACTGTTCCATTTAGTCTTGGCTGACTGGGGATTCCCATCTTTGGGAATAAAGCAATTTCAAGCTGGCAGTGGCATCGCTCCAACTATAATTTTTCTTTCCTGTTTCTTTCTTAGACAGAAAATGATTTGCCTCCTCATGGACAGCATCTCGCTGGCACGGAGCCAGGCCCCCTGATCGAAGGGAGGACTTGGCGGTGTAGCCTGCAGCTCCTGCTCTCATTGCTCCTTCATTTGTGTGTCTCCTCGTTATTCTTAATACCCACTGTATTCTGAGATTCTCTCCCATCCCATCTCTCAGTTGTCATTATTTTTGTCAGCATACTTACCTCTCACATTGGTTTCTTACCTATTCTTCACTTCCAAATCTTCTTTGCGCTTGAAATGATCCCCTTATTCCATCTGTTCCCAGCGGATACACTTATCCCTCGTTTTCCGCCTCAGTCCACAGCCATTTCAAAAGAAAGTGAGGAGACCATGACAGACCCGGAAAAAAAAAATGGAATCTAGGCTGTGACTTGAATGTGAGAAGTCAGCTGCATTAGGAGACATCAGTTTTTGTTAGATTCTCTTTTCTATGACAGCGTATTGTATTCACGGATGTTACATGAATGTGTTTGGCCTTACTTAATTGGCTAGGGATTGGTGCAGTGAAGATGTGTGTGCAGCCTTGGGCTGTCAGCAGTCAGCACACAAATGATGCCCCTTTTGGTATCCAAGGTCAACCACTGTGGAGGTACAAAAGATTTGTTGAACACCTCATTGGAACAGAGATATTTTATTAAAGGCCTTGCTCATATTTGGAACGTGCAGGCTGAGCTCGCTGGACATCACATCATTGCTGCCTGGTTTAGTTTGGATCTGCTTCTCTCCGGGTTTATAGATAGTGTATAAATCCGAGCCTGAAGGTGTTTGGACACTTCTTGCACCCTACTGTTGTGTAAACCGACACAGGAGAGAAGCGTGACCTCCAGATTATAATTAAAACAACCGTGTAGGAGCAAAATCCGGCAGGCAGTAGTTAGAAGTTTCACTGTTTTGTACTGATAAGATTCACCTGACAATCAAATAACCGCTTTAGTTCCATCTTTTATTTTATTGTATTTTAGGTTTCTAAAGGAGAGAGCAAAAACATTTTTCAAAATGATTGGAACAACATGGGTTTTTGGTTGATGCCAGTCTGAATCTGAATAATATTGCACTCATGTCTGTTCCTTCATCTCTAAATGGGAGTATTTTTAGCAGCTTCTGTCAAATAAAATTGCACATTTTTTGTGACAAATAACATTTGTTAAACCACAATCATAGCTTAATCATTGTATTCAGGATGTTGTTGCTCCGGGCGTCAGTTGTTTTGAGTAATTTAGTATAAAGGAGAGGAAGTGAGAAAAACCAAATTAATGTTTATGGCAGAGGTCCCTTGATTGTGGGGAACTATAGAAAGGAGACAGGCTTATTACCACACTCAAGCTCAGTACCACACAGGAGGCTTGGATGAGCTCCGTCATACATTCACGTCTTTCGTATTGTCCTTATGTGTCTGACGGCGTATCACAGGAAACAAGAATCTGCATAATTCTTGGTTATTTTAAGACCCTGCACTGTCAGTCCCGTCATCTCTAAGTGTAGGGGTAATGCATATATTTTTACCTGAAAGGCCATACATCTGGGACATCCTGACACAACAAACAGTCTTTGACCCATTTAGATGGAGCAGCAGTGGTTGACTCTGAGGAAAAGCATTTTATGGTGTGGAAGCATTTGTCTCATTCTTAATGATCAGCATCCTGACCTCGCTTGTAAATCTTGTCTGGGTGGGCCTTTCCTGCTGCCAGGACTCGTGGGCAGAGGATGACATCATGTTCTCAAGCATGTGCACCATATGAATTTTTATATGCTCACAGCCTGATGTCACTTAATCACCTCAAGCAGTTTTTGGGCTCAGATGAGATTGATCTGAGATCACAACTGATTTTTTAATCCAACCCAAATCCAAATGTCTCCCTGATCTGTAGAGCTCGATCAGTCCGGTGCTTCAACTGACAGAAGTCTGTATTTTTCTAACAATTAATTTCAGTCTGTAGATTTATGACCCCCCCCCCCCCAAGACCTTTGGGGCACAAGTTTTTGGATTATGTCAAAGGCTACTCATCAATAAGACGGTGTGTACTGATTTTAGCTCAGAGGGAGTTTCCCATTGATTACCGTATGACTGAAAAGCATGGCACCTCACACATTCGAGCCTAATCAATCATGACCATCTGCTGAATTTTTGTACAGTCGACTGTGGACACACAGAAATGGTTCCATGCACGTATCTCCACTTTAAAAATCTCACACAGACCTTTCACTAAATCCAGGATTAATTTTGTTGTCATTATTGCACTGGTGCTGAGGCTAAATCCCAGTATTCCCATCTCCATTCACGAAGAGCTGTGCTGGTCGGCTAATTATCAACACTGGGAGGCAGACTTACTGTCTGATATCAGTCACGTCGATCTGATCCCAGCATGAATGGCCGGAGCAGCTTTATCTTGTCCGCGAAGGGAGAAGAAAAGAGAATCAGAGCAAAGGAATAGAGAATGTGACCAACATGAAAATTAGAACAGGGCTACCTAAAGAGCTGTATAGCTGGCTGGGAGAACAGAGACGCATTTGCACAAACAAGGTAATGGCTACGCCAGGGGATGGTTCTCCTTGGCAGAGGAATTTTTCTTCGTAAATGAACAAAGATTGAAAAGCAAACTGGAGTGGGTATTGACAACAGACCAAAGTGACGCTGTGACAGCAGTGAACAAACGTAGCTTCCCTTTTCTCTCTGTTCTCCTCTTCCCTCAATGTCACTCCCTCTGTAGGTGAGGACGATATCTAGATGTCCTTTCTGAAACAAAGGCACCAGGAGACCTTTCATTACAAATGATCTTTGATTTTACATTTGTCTTGCTTTGGCTCATTCATATATATATATTGCAGTCATTATCTGTCCCTTTGGTCTGCACATAAAGAGACAGTGATGGAGCTGGAAAGCTATCGAGAGAGCTCCAACTGTGGCCACTCCATATTATTTTGTCATTTTCAAACCCGACTGAGCATTGAGAATGAGAATAATAACTAGTTGCACTGTCAGGCTGACCAATGCCCACATTAGTATTATCTCATACACATCAAGTGTTGTCATGAATGAAACAGATTCTCTTTGCTTGTTGTTTGAGGCTTCAGGAGATGCTTCTTGCCTTTTGGATAATAAATAAGCCCGCCTCAGGCATTTTAATTTGGAATCTCTCCTAAAAAAAAAAGAGATAAACTTGCTTTGGCAAGGAGGAAGTTAAAGGTTGTGTGATACGTCCAACCAATTCATTACTATACTCTACTTTCCAAATAGGTTGGCAGCGGTGGGTGTTATTTTTCTCTTTTTCTGCATCCAGCAGAGTTCATAAAAGGGGCAGTGTGTCAGAGGAAGAGAGGCAGGGAGAGCCTGGTGTGTGTTTGCGCTTTCATCTGGCCAGTCGTATACCCACTCTGTCTGCTGATGTGTTGTAGTAGGCACTCTGCAGCCGAAGCTGAAGCCTTTCAAACGAGACTGGCTGGTTGGGGGCGGAAAGGGCTTGCTGGTAAATTGGCAGCACAGGGAATAGGGTACTCTCACCCCTGCGCTCGCCCACTCGCATGCTTTCATTCCCTTTTTACCCTTGACCATTGACTGACTTCACTCTCTCTCATTGGCCAGCATAAATCTGCCTTTTCAGAATGTCATCTGTTCATTGTCTGTCCTCTCTTTTTCCCTCCCTTTTTTGCACGCTTTTTTTTTTTTTTAAAGAAATCTCTCAGCTTTCAGATTGAGTCAGAGCATCGCTCATTCAGGCAATCCATCTTTCGCCTCTTAAGTGTATCCTTCCTTATCTTTGTGTCACTCCTTATGATTAATAAGACTTTCATTCAACGGGCTAATTGCATCCTTCAAACAAAGGCGGAAAAATACAAATGTGCAAGCACGCACTTTCTACCCTCGCAAACACACACTCACACTCAAGCGTACATGCACTGTAGGCATACTAACCAAATCTGTTTGAAGTGTGGGACCCTAAAAGAAGAGAAGGCTCCTGTGAGCATTAAGTATTCATGTGACGTGTGGTGGGGTGCATATTAGTGTGTGTGTGTCCACACACTGGGGTTTATATGAGAGACAGATGTGTGTGTGTGTGTGTGTGTGTGTGTGTGTGTGTGTGTGTGTGTGTGTGTGTGTGTGTGCGTGTGCGTGTGTGTGAATTAGGAGAGGGAGCGAGAGAGAGACGACTCGCAAATTGTGCCGCAAGCAGCCAGCAATCGAACGCTGACACCTCGTCTGGCAGTCGGAGGAAAAAGGGGCTGGGCTGAGGAAGAAAGAGAGAGGAAGAGGAGAGTGGCAGGGAGAGAGGAGGGTGTGTGTGTGTGTGTGTGTGAGAGAGAGAGAGAGTGAGCCTGTGCGTGTGGGAGGGAGAAAGGCAAGGAAAGAGAGAGAGAGAGAGAGACAGCAGGACAGCTGCCAGCATTTCTCCGATAGCAGGAGAAGGACCGAGAGGTGGAACAGGAGCAGGAAATCTCCTCATTTTCACCCACCTGAGGAAATCTTCCAGTCCAGCCAGGCATGTTGATTTTTTTTTCCTTCGCTCTCTGCCCGCAAGCAGCAGAGATTCTAGGAAGGACCGGGGCGTCAGGACCTGCAGTTGCTCGCAGCGGACACACCACTGTGGATTAACTAAACGAGAGACAAACATGCAGCCGGTGGGATGAAGTCAGAATTAGATGTGAAAGAAAGAATGGAAAACTGAACTTCTGAGCAAACTGTTGCTTTTCTCCTTCATCTCTGAACTAAGGCTGAACTTTTGTCTGGCAAAGAGGTGTGGAAAGTGTTTGAGGTGCTTCAGTGGTGTATGAACAGGGGGGGTGCTTTTCCTCATCTTTCCTCCTCCAGAGAAGCTTCCTGGACTGCCTGATCACTGTGAACCCACTGCTTTTACAGCAGGGTGCTTTCTGCCCACCTCCACCCTGCCCCACCTGGTTTTGTTCTGTGTAGTTACTATAATGCCCACACCTCCCCCTTCTGGTTCTGCCTTTGCCTCACGGCATCTTACAAACCTCTGTGAAATCGAGTGGAACCTCAATGATTGCAGTCGGAGCCAAGAGGACCCCTGTGCCTCAACTAGTGAGCATCCCCGCTTCGTTCTATTCCTGGTGACGGTGCCACCGTATCAAATGCGCAAGTAATGGAGAACAGTGACAACACAGAAATGGACGGCAAAGTGGAACTCCATCAGTTGGCTGTTTTTTGACTATAAGCACAAACTAGATAATGGATTGGAAAGAGCTGTAAGTACATCGTGGCAGCGTTTTCTCACAGGTGCATGATGAAACAAAGCTTTGCTTTAGTATGTATTGCATATACAGTATGTGAATATAACATGTAAAGTCAATGACCATTTTTCTTCTGAGGCACAGTTATATTTTTGAGTATTCAGACGATGTTATACAGAGAAACAGCTTTGTTTGCAATGATATTAAAGCAGCGAACAGGTGGACAAGCTGTTGTTGGCAAAGAAATCCACGTCCCCCACCATCTATTTCCCATTGACATGTAGTTGGGTAGGGCAGAGAGAGGAAGCGAGGAGGGAGGGAGAGGTTCAAAGAGAAAGTAAAAGGTAATTTATTTCCTTGTGTACATGTGGCTGTGTTGAAAAACAAAGACTAATATCCCTTTTTCCCAGCGCATGCCCACTGATCATCATTGTGTGGCATGAATTAAACCTCAAGGCTACAAGTGAAAATAATTGTGAAACAGCGTATGGCCTTTTTTCTTTTATGACTCCTGATGCTTGATTTAGCTTTTAGTGATGTAGGAGAGAGACAGAATGAAGTGTGAAAGAGGGAGTGAGAGACAGGCAGGGGGAGAAAGACGGGGGGGTACATTCATCTTGAATGAAAGCTCTGTGGTTACCTCTTATACACACTCAGTGGCACACAGCCACGTGTACGGTGGTGTAGTTTCCCCATTTATTTCTTTTTAGCTTGCATTCATCTTTTCCATCTCATTTTTTCAGTCATGCGATCCGTCCTGCATGCTATCACACACAGGCAGCTCCCCAGGGAGATCCTTTTCCTGTAGCCCACTTGGATGCAATAATTATTCCATCAGCAAGCAGCGTGTTCCTTGATTGTGCTCTTGGGCTGTCGCTGCAGGGGGCATACAGTGGAGAGGGGAGTGTTGAGGTGAAGAAGAGGGTGGTTGTCACTTCAGGAGGCAAAGAAGGGATGGGAGGGGTCGGTGGTGGTTGTGTTTTTGGCAGTAGCCCACTCAGTCCTGTCCGGGGGAGACTGAGCAGTACTAATGAGCCCAGGCTGGCCTATTAGGAAACTGCTCCATTCTTCATATGGAGCTTCTTTTTTGGTCTTGCTTCCTCCCTCTTTCTCTTTTTACATCTGCATTTCTTTTACTTCCACTAAAATCCCCCTTCTTCTGTGGATTCTTCTCATCTTTCAATCTCAGTATCATTGTCTTTCACTGTATCACTCCTGTTTTCCTTCTGAGTGAAAGCCATTTACTTTTATAGTACTACATTTGAATCCCAGTGGCGTATTACTTTCCTCTCTGACCTTGAATTTCCAGCTGAGGTACGTTGTTAGATGATCTAGGTTGATGCCATACCTGGAACCACTCTAAGTCTGGACAGATTCCCTGCAGGCCATGCAGAGATATTGCGGCTGTCATTTGAGTTCCAGGAATTTAGGAAGAATGGAGTGCAGGCACCCAACTGTTCCCTAAGCACCGCAAGACAAGTGGCTGGGATGGCTATGGATTTTAATTAATGGACTGTTAAAATCCAAGTTTCAGTGAGATCGGTTCTGATAGATGGCAGCACAGCAGAACCACTGAAACAAGCATATGTCTGTGTAGAAGTCTGTTAAGTAGACAAGAGATTTACCTGCCTGCCTCAAATCTGTTGCCGCTGGCTAGCTTAAAATAAATGATTAAAATGTATAAATAACACTCCAGCTTTACCGGATGGTTGGCAAACTGCCATAATTGCTCAGCTTAAATTAAAGAGATAGATAATTTTTCTCAAAGGGCAGTTGTTTTCTGTACCTTCCTATTAGCCCAACCTATATTTACCCCTGACAGTGAAAGAACTTTGCCTAGTAACATTATTTCTTATAGATTTGCACTTTCTGCTACAACAATAAAGGGTAGCTGAAATGGAAGGCTGAAGCAGTATGTTTGTTTGTAGGAGAGTCTGAAATGATATTTGAAAGACAAGCAATTTAGCAAATGGTAAGGAATAGTGGCACAGTTTAGAACGCCTGCTGACTTTTTCACTTTGGGGAACTAAAAGGGGCACATTGAATTGTATGTGACAGTGGGATTCCTAAAGGTTTTGCAGGATACCATTAAAATACGAGCCAGACACTTTAAATCAGTAAACTCTTTGGTAGCATGGTAGAAGCAATCATTACCTGGGCTAAAATTACTCTTACACGTTTTATGGGATGCTTTTTTTTTTGTTTGGATCAACTTCAAGGCATTTTTTTTTCTTTACAGGGCAGCCCAGAAGCTGAATCTGTCCTCCAAGCGGAAGAAGCACCAGCCTTCACTGCTACACCCGCAGGAGCCATCCATTTACCCCACCAACTTCAGTGGCATCCTGCAGGTCTCGCCTCCTCCTGCTCCGCCATGCCTGCTCCGAGCTGTGTCCAAAGTGAAAGACAACCCAGGGATGGGAAAAGTGAGAACAGACCTATATCACAAAAATAATAAATACTTGTGCAGATAATGTGTATGTTACATACGGATTGTATTCATGGTAGTCCCCACAACTCTGGCCCCACATACCAGTCCACAATATAACACAAGACTTACACAAAACCCTATTTGAAGTGGGGAATGCAGGGCGGCGGCACACTGGTACAGAGGCAACATGCCGTCTAGACCAGTCCATGCAGATGTAGTCAGATAAGCCTCCTGGAATGTCATGAATCTGTTCAATTTGTGAGCCCAGTAGTTCTCTGTTTGCGTACAGACAGACTGTAGAAGCTATAATTCACAGATCTGTTGTCATGGTCGGAGCAGGATGTATAAGTCTACTTCAGGTATGAGAAGCGGTGATGAAAGTCAGGCATAACAGTAATAGTACGGTCATTATCCTAAGCTGTATAAACACATTGTTCTTCCTTTGTGGTTTATTGGGTATTGTTTTTCTGCGCTGGCGTCCTGTATTTATAAACCAGAAGAAGTCTCCCAACAAGATCCCACCTGGATAGGAAGTGTTTCTTTCTGTTGCCAGGTATCCAGGCAGTTGAGATTTTGCGATTGTAAATCTCGTATTGACTTTAAGCGTGTCATGTTCTTTCTGTTTGTTTGTCTGTACTTGTAACATTTACTACATCCTGCACAAGTTTAATGTTGCATCTGTTTTATATTAATTCAAGTTAAAGCTAGTGTGTGAATGCCTTGTTTCCATCAGCCAAATATGGGTCACGTCTACTTTTCCACTTTTGACCTAGACGTATTTCTTTCAGGCATAGACAGTTGAGTGGATGGAGGAATTCCAACCCACACTAATGGATTTCATGGGGGGATCAAGGGACAGAGAAACAGGGGCCATTAGCACAGAGTGTGAGGTGTGAAAACATGTAGCCAATCCTCTGTAGCCTCCAGTATCTTATCCATGCCAATATAAATAAAACTGAGACACTGACTCGACTGGTAGCCTCTGTATGTCTGACCGACACTCACCAGTCATATGTGGAAGTCCAGTTTAAATGTCATTGTGAATGCAATTTACTCAACATATGCACATGTCAGTCACAATAAGAGCCCCCTATGGAGTACTAAGAGTTTGCACTAGGTCTGTGGAATCCAAGATGAATTCACTCACTGAGAGAAAAGGATTTCCAGTGACATTGTTTCAGAGGGCTGGAGTCAGGATCTGTAGCAATATTTATGCACTAGTTAGGGCTAAGAATGGTTCTTTTGTGTAGCGTGAAGAGGGTGGACAGTCTCGGGCTGAGTGAAACAAAAAGGGAAGGGAGTCTGCCACATTATAAGGGTTTTATTTCAATGCCTCAGAGGCATCTTATGTGGTTTTTCATGAAGCTATGAAATGGCTCAGGATTGTGTTTCCCATCACACATACTGTTGGATGTGGAATCCATTCAGATGATTATAATACTAGGCGTAACACTAAACACAGGGACCCCAAAGATATCTATACATATCCTACAAGTTGTTTATGTCTTCTTTTGGTCAGATTCATTCTCACAGTCATCTGAGAAGAGTTCTAAGACAATATAAAATAATGCAAATAATGGTGTATATAGCCTGAAATGCACAAGCACAGCAATATTTAAATTACACACGGGGAAAGGTCAAATGTCTTTGATAATATTTTATGAGGTGTCACATCTGACAACTGTCAGAATGTCTTCACTCCTGTGACCACAGCAGTTATGAGAGGCCCTGTCAGTGGAGGGTCAAATTAACAGCTCTAGATATAAGCCGCCATCATATTTAGCATAAGACACAGGCATGGAGAAGCATGTCTTGTGAATGTCACATCCAAGACTGCAGCAGTGTTGATTTTGGACCGCTTAAAACAACCATTTTCCAGACACCTGAAGGAAAAGGAAGGAGAACTGTAAGTGAGAGGTTTGGGTAAGATGGGAAGCGATATACGCTCCTGCACTCCTGCGTTGTTGAGCTGCTCCTGGTCCAGAAAACCAACCCAGCCAGAGGGATAATCCCCACCGGCATGGAGCTTTACACACATCCATTTCCACCATTTTCTGCTTTGACTTTCAATAGGCACCTTGCTGCCTTTCGCTGATGCTGTTTGGAAAAGTGTTCTCCCGTTGGGTTTACCGGTTTGTTTCCATCGCAACCTTTAATGTTCACCAACTCCAACAAAATGGAGAAAGGACTAATGCACAAAAATGAAGGATGACCTGAGTTTGAATCTGACTCAATAGTACTGTATATAATGTAACGCTAGAGACAAGGTAATGTCACTAAGACTGTAGTCCTTTCTTCATTTCTGCTGAACCAGGCTGAGTCCATATTCCCATTTTTAAAGCTCTCCCATGTTCTAATCCATGATTTAATATTTATCCTTTTTGTTCGCGTGTCTCAATCTGTGATTCAGGTGAAAGTGATGATGCGTATTTGTCCTTCTCTGGAGGCGGCAGACTCCTCAGAGTCTCAGTCCTTCTTGAAAGTGGACAGCAGGAAGAAGCAGCTGACCCTTTATGACCCCGCGTCCAGCCCACACTCCAGTTCAGGACACAGGAGATCTGCCACTGTGGCCGTCCCAAAGATATTTGCCTTCGATGCTGTTTTTACCCAGGACGCCTCGCAAGTAAGGCACAGCAAGACGAATGCACTATACATATTTGTGTGTGTGTGTGTTTTGTGTGTATGTGTGTGTGTGTATAAATGTATATATATGTAATATGTTTTAAGTGTCGTAAGAATTCTGCTGCTCAAGGGCAAAGGGATGTCTTTTTGCTGGCAAGGCGTGGTCAAGGGCTTAGAGAAAAAATGCCCGTCCTTGGTCATAAGGCATTCTTACCAGTGTTGGTCTAACAGCTGGGCCTTTTAAGCCCTCTGGGGAATGAATTGAATCCACTCCAGATATATGCAACCTCTCCTTTCATAGGATGGCTATTACCGCTGAGATTAAAGACGAAGGTCACATACATGTTTACAATATGGTAACAGCTTGGTAACAGACCAGTTTTGCTTTTTACAAAGTTTTGCAAAGCTTGGAATAAATACCATTAGTCTTTTAATGAAATAACTAACTATGTCACTGTAAAGTAGCAAAATCTGAGATTAAGTGCTTTACGCATTTCCTAATGGTGTAATAAACTTTAAATAGCTACAAGAAAGAGGAGATTGTCATCGTTGGTGTAGGATGACATTTCCATTGTGGTTGTTGTATTATTTATCATGCCACCTACTTGGAAGAAGTATTTTCCTAAGTCAGCTGCTAGCTAAGTGTTGCTGCTGCAGAGCAGAAGCCAAGCTGGTAGATTGTGCCGCTGGGACTGCGCTGCTGGTGGCTAACAGTAACAGCAAGCTGTTCTGCTGTTAGGGGCCTTGTTTGCTGTGTGATGTATGGGAAGGGCCCTCTGCTGCAGACGCCTTGCCCCAGAGGACCCATGCTGAAACAGATTGCAAAAATGAGACACACGTAGCACGCAAACACATATACTCCTGAGTGGTGAAAAATACTTAAACCATTAATGTGATTTAGTGAAGGCAATGCCAAATAAGTGTTTAGTTTTTGCAACATCATTTTGGATTTATAGTTCTCAGCATGCTTGTTTTACAGTTTTTTACATGGATGTGCCTGAATTGTAAATTGACTGTAAGGCTGCCTCTGTGTTTTTCACAGGCGGAGGTGTGTTCAGGGACGGTAGCGGAGGTCATCCAGTCTGTGGTGAATGGTGCAGATGGCTGCATCTTCTGCTTCGGTCAAGTCAAGCTTGGTAAGCTCCTTCACTGGCAAGAGATTAATGTAGATCCTTTGTTTGCTAACGCAAACTCCCATCGCTCTTTGGTATCTATACTGGAAGTCCAAAAATGGCTTAGCAGTGCACTGGGGTGAGTCAAGGAATGGGAGGTTGTAGGAAAGGAAAAGTAGTGATATGGGGGTGGAGTGCTGCATCCAGGCTGTAGGGCTCAGTCTATAATTAAAATAAAAGTAATTGGCCAAGTCAGAGCTCTTAGGCCAAAGGGCTTGCTCTTCATACGCTGCTGTTTCCATCACCTGTAATTATTCCTGGAATTACTGTTTCTGAAATGGGCCTTGTGATTATTTATTTTTTTAATGTTATTTGGCTTGCACTGACATTACCTACATAGCCTCCATTATATCAGCTATTATTATTTTTTCCATCATGTGTTAGTGTCTATTTCTTTACTAGCTTCCTGCTCGTCTCTGGCAACTTGATGGCTTTCTATTTGAAACATATGGCGAATGTCGCTACCTTGCAGATATGAGACAATATTTTTTATCACTTTCATGCATCACCAGGAAAAACATACACAATGATTGGCAAAGACAGCACCACGCAGAGCCTTGGCATTGTGCCCTGTGCTATTTCCTGGCTCTTCAAGCTCATCAATGAGCGCAAGGAGAAGACAGGCACACGATTCTCTGTCCGTGTGTCTGCTGTGGAAATCTTTGGGAAAGACGAAGAGCTGAAGGACCTGCTCTCTGAGGTGTCAACAGGCAGTCTGCAAGAAGGCCAGTCCCCGGGCATACACCTGAGGGAGGATCCCATCTGTGGAACACAGGTGAGAGGATTTCCACCTTTCCAATCTGTCTTTGTACTCTCATCCTTTCATTTTCTCTGTGGGTTTTACAATATTAGTCTGTCTGAGTATTGATTCTTTCTGTTATGATTCACTTCTTCTTCTCCCAAAGATAGTTGACTTTTTCTTGAGAGTGTGAATGTGTGTTTATCTCCAAGGATTTGCTACTCTGCCTTCCTCTATCGTAGCCGCTTCTGAAATCCTTGGTTTATACTTCTGGCATCTCTGGTATTGATGGCTTTCTTCTTACCTTTGTATTGACTCCCCTGTCAGCATCCATCAGCATCTATGACCCATGTGTTAGTGCTAGCCCTCAAGAACGCAGTAGGAATGGCATTGGGGGATGGTGGGAGGCACTACGTTGAAGGCATTCACAGGTGTTGCTGTCAGAAGATTTTTCGGGATCTGTGTGGAGGCTGACTTCAAAAGCTATTTGATTCTGTGAAGATCCGTGCTCGTCCTCTCAACCTCCATGGCTCCCACCTTCTTTTTCTTTGACTTCTCCCTTTTCCTTCCTCTCCATTCTCTGTCTCACCATCACTTCACTGACAGCTATAGTGAGTGAAGTGCCCCTGACTCCTGTTCCACCATTACCTCCCCTAATCCCTCTCCCTTAGTGTGCATATCTGCTGTTTTAATTGCCCCCGAGACCCAATCTAATGGGCAAGAAATGCATGCCGGGGTCCAATTAACTGGTTCTTCGCTCCTGCTTTCCTCTCTTCCCTGGTATCATTTTCACATCTGTCCTTTTTCTCAAGACCTATGTGGTCTCTTTAGCTTACCCAAAACTTGTTCTCTATATCCTCCTCCCCCACAGCTCCAGAATCAGAGTGAGCTTCGTGCACCAACAGCTGAAAAGGCGGCCTTGTTGCTGGATGCAGCCATTGCCGCACGCAGCACCAACACACCCATTGCAGACGAGGACGACCGACGGAACTCCCACATGTTGTTCACATTGCACATTTACCAGTACCGTATGGAGAAGAGCGGCAAGGGAGGAAGTTAGTACCATTAGATTACAAAATTTACACTCTGTAGCAGTGTTCCAACTCCCTTCTCTACTTATTCAATCAACTTAATGACCACTAATGGTTAATTTTACAGTGCCTTTACCCATAAATACAACTGTAGAATTTCTCCAAGCATTTCCTCTCCTAATTCTAGGAATTGAAAGGTGACCTGTCTGTTTTATAGTGTGGTTTGTTGTGAGTTAGATTTTAAGTATAAACATAGCATCAGACTACCCCTTATTTGTGATGGTAGAGGATGTGCTGGTACCTGCAACAGATGACACCTGTATACAGTATGTGTTATACTGTGATTAAATGTCAATAATTTGAAACTTTGCTAACAGTAATTAAATGTATTAATCTCTTGCTGCTGTTGTAATTACATCAGTTACTCACGTAGCAATATGTGCCCCTCAGTATTTATAGTGACAGCCAATCCCGGCTAATTTGTGTCATTCATTTTTATGGAGCCTCCCGGTTACCATGAGTTACCCATCTGATGGGAGTTAGCCAGTCAGGCTGGAATTTGAATCACTTCAGTTTGGAAATGTTAATCATAAATAAACCAGACAGCTCTGACAGTCGCCTGTTCACTCGGTACATCAGAGTCCTTTATGTGAGGAACTGACTTCACAGAGGGAGTGTTTGTGCTGTGTTCACCTGGTTCGCCTTCTGTCATTGGCACAGTGTCAGGTGGACGGAGCAGACTACACCTTATCGACCTGGGGAGCTGTGAAAAGATTCTGAGTAAAAGCAGAGATGGAGGAGGAGGCTTATGTCTTTCTTTAAATGCTCTGGGAAACGTCATCATGGCTTTAGCAAATGGAGCAAAACATGTACCATACAGGTAAGAAAACTAAGATTTTTTTTTCAGCCACTGTTACTGTGTTTTGGCTGCTGATAGGTTATGTCTGTAATTAACTGTTGCAGGCAAGTCGCTGCATGTGCCATCAGTCTTGCAAATTTCCTATATGATTTTTTATTTCTTTCTTTTTAATTTAGCTTCATAAAATTTCTCTGTTGTTGCACAAGATTGTTTAATATTATTCCTCTGGTATGAAATACTAATGACTCATCATTTGAGAATGTTTTTCAGCTCAGAAAAATCAAAATGGCATATGTTATCACCTACTTTTGTTGTCATTCCAAAATATTACCTTTGTGTTTGCTAACAACATTGTCAATGTATCATGTAGGGACAGCAAACTGACAATGTTATTGAGGGAGTCCCTTGGCAACATCAACTGCAGAACCACTATGATCGCCCACATCTCAGATTCGCCAGCCAACTACACTGAGTCACTCACCACTATCCAGTTGGCATCCCGCATCCACCGTATGAGGAAGAAGAAATCCAAGGTGAGTTTCTAAACTAAACTCTAACCCTAAACCCTAACGCCATTTAACACCATTCAGTAAATATGTGGTAAACACAACAGTCTTCAAATTTTGCGGCTTGATGTAATTTTGTCCCTGTTGTGTAATTTAATTAATGTCTACTTTTACAAATGAAAAATACTAATGCAATAACTCAGAGCTAGGTTTTTCTTTTCCTCAGCACATCATTCTGTAATCAATAACACTGCCCAAGGAAATGTACAATGTCCCTTGGATTACGGAAATATATGCTTAATTAGGCTGAATGGCAGCATGTACTGTATTTATTCACCATTGGCCCCATGCATGATTATAGTTCAGTCAATATACTGCTAGCTGGTATTTGTTTTATGACATTAATCTATTGATGTGCACTTTTAACCTTTAGATAAATATTGACCGGTAATTTCATTAGAATTAGTAGTTGCCTTGCGATTGATTTCACCGACATTACTAAGGAACAAATCAGCTGTAAATTATAAAGAGTAAAATGGTCTTGGTGAATGGATGTTACATTAATACCGTAAAAACATAGAATATCTTTACTATCATGACTTAATGAGATCATTTTCACTGTAAAGGATAACTTCTGCTTTAATTCTGCCTCACAGTATGCATCCAGCTCATCAGGAGGGGAGAGTTCCTGTGAGGAAGGGAGGATCCGGCGGCCGCCTCACCTCAGGCCTTTCCACCCCCGGACAGTAGCCCTGGACCCAGACCTTCCCTCAGTACTCAGTGACCCAGACTACTCCTCAAGTAGTGAACAGTCTTGTGACACGGTCATTTATGTGGGTCCAGGGGGAACGGCAATCTCAGACAGGGAGCTGAGTGATAATGAAGGCCCACCTGCCTTTGTTCCAATCATTCCTTCCCTGAACAAGAAGAAGTCTGCTAAAGAAGGCCCTCTGGACAGAGACCATTTTTTTAAATGCAACACATTTGCTGAGCTGCAAGAGAGGCTGGAATGTATAGACGGCAGTGAAGAGCCCACTAACTTTGTTGGAGAGGGCAAGCGAAACCAGGCTAGTCCCAAGACTGACAAGTGCAAAGAGAGTCAGGGCTCTGTTTCACCAAAGACTGTGGCAAACATTACTTACACTCAAGATGGCATCTCACCCAAACAATCTCCTATATCTGTGGTCACACAACCTTCCTGCAGTCCCAGCACTAAATCTAAAGTTGACAGTGCCAAAATGCAATGCATACCTGCATCACTCTTAGACACTGTTCAAAATGTATGCAGAACAAGTGCTGATGGTGAGAAAGCCTTGGTTTCACAAAGTGGAATTTCTCTAACCACTGAGCCAGTGGTTAGAGAAAAGGTATATGTCAACAAAAAATCTTTGCCCAAACCAGCTCCACCTCTTTCACAACAGAAAGATTCCAGCAAGGAAAATGTAGAAAATGAAGAAAGATCTAGCACTAGAATGCCCCCTGTGGGAATGAGCCACCAAGCAGTGAAAAGGAGAGATCCTTACATATCACCTGTGATCAGACCTCCATTAGAGATGTGCCAAGTACGTTCTGCCATTAGTGAAAGATGTCTGGATCGGGACATCCTTAAAGCCACTGTCACCTTACAGCAGCCCGTGGAGTTGAACGGAGAGGACGAGTTGGTATTCACAGTGGTGGAGGAACTGTCTATTGGCAGTATTGTAGAAAAGGGTCGACCATCCAGCATCATCAGTTTTAACAGTGATTGCTCCCTTCAGGCATTAGCTTCTGGTTCTCGCCCTGTCAGCATCATCAGCAGCATCAATGATGAATTTGATGCATACACTTCAACCATGGGAGGATCAGAGGTGAATATTGCTGTAGTTGCACCCCTCCAGGAGGGAGCAATGGAGTCGATAGATAGCAGGGGATCTTCTATCAGCTCTTGGCTCAGTGAGGTCAGTCTCTGCGCTTTGGAGGGTGAAGGAGCTCATTCTAAGGATGTCTTTCTTCCACAGGTCAAACACATGAGACAAGAGGCCACATTATATTTTGATTCCATGGATATGCTGTACTGTGTGTCACCTCCTAGAGATGCCAAGAACTCCTTAAATGATAGTGGATTTAGTTTTTCTGAACAAGACAGTGACAGTACAGCTTCAAGCAAATTATCTTTGACAAAATGCCCCCCATCTCCAGAATCTGCCAAAGGCTCCCTGAGATTGACATCTAAACTAACTAAAGCTCATTCCCTTAGCTCTTCTCAACTTCAATCGGGCTCCTCTATGGTTCACTCCAGTCTTCCTAGGAAGATTAAACCTACCTCATCCATCTCTCACAGTAGCAGCAGTAGCAGCAGCAGCAGCATTAGAGAGCTACCAAGACAGGACGCTAAGCAAGAGGATCCTTGGCAGCGCAACCACTCAGAACCTCAGTATTCTGACTCTAGCAGCACCAGCAAATTTCTCAGAAATCCCCCCAGTGGCATCCCTTCCAGCAAAATATCCAGCAGCAGCAACAGTGTGCCTCATGCACCCAAGGGGCAGGTGTCTACCTCATTCCAAAGGGTTGTGGATGGCTGTGAGAAGTCAGTCAGTAAAAATCCACCCAGCAAAATGCCTCAGCTGAGACGAGGTGCCACCACCCTTGGAACGGTGCCCGTTATCCACTCCTCCACAGACTACAAGGGAAGTCAAGATAGTGTTGCATGTCCCACAAGCCTTAAGTTCTCCTCACTTGGGAAAAACAACAAGGCTAACTCCCAGAAAACGAGCAATCTCCCAAAACCTGGTTGCACCTCACCTCCCCCACCTCCAGTGAGGAAGTCAAGCCTTGACCATAAGACCCTGCTGCCTCAAAGTGCCTTAAAGTCAGCATATGGGGAGTCGGGAAGGGCCTCTGGAGCAAGACCAGCTGTATCAGAGGATGAGCTTGACGTACATCACAAAGTAGACTCTACAAACTACAAAACCTCCAGTCTCAACTCAGCCAAAGTTACCTCTAGCCTGAAAGCCAGAGGGCCTAGAGGAGAGGTTGGGCAACATTTTGGCAGCCTAATGTCCCTGGAAAGGTGTGAAAGCCTGTCCTTATCAGGCTCCAGAGCTGCACTGAGTAGGGAGAATAGTGGGACAAGCCTGGGGAGCAGCTCTGGCAAATCCAACAAGTCCATTCCAAGATTCGGTATCCCAAATTCATCCAGCTCTCCTATAGCGACCTGCTCATCATCCCCAAGTGGAGGAACCCTTAGTAAAACTGGACAGGTAAAAATGTCTGGAAATCCCAGAGCATTGGGGTCAGTCAGCAGTAGTAAAGCTCGTTCACTGTCAGCCAACAACTCAAAGGGCCTCAGTTCCTCCACCAAATCTTTGGCTGCTCCAGTGACCAGAAACACCAATGCCAACCTTCCACCAACAGGACGGACATCAGCTCCTCGAACTACAGCTGCTGTCAGCACTAAGCCCGGGAGAGGAACTATTATGGGAACTAAGCAGGCCATGAGAGCTGCCAACAGCCGTGTTAGTGAACTGGCGACAGGCAACATGTCAGGCAAACACACGAGGGGTTCAGGAGATTCAGATAGTGGGAATGACAGCGGGGTGAACGTGAGTGATGATAAAGCCCCCATAGCGATGCTGCCTTCTCCATACAGCAAAATTACAGCACCCAGAAGACCTCAGCGCTACAGTAGTGGCCATGGCAGTGACAACAGCAGTGTGTTGAGCGGTGAGCTGCCTCCGGCTATGGGCCGCACAGCTCTGTTCTACCACAGTGGTGGTAGTAGCGGATATGAAAGTATGATCCGTGACAGCGAAGCCACGGGCAGCGCTTCCTCTACCCATGACTCCATGAGTGAGAGTGGCATGTCATCTTTAGGCAGAATGAGGAACTCCAAATATCCCAAAAAGAGAGCAAATGGTGAGGAAATGATTTAGGTTATCATGTTCTCAATTTCAGGTACATATCACAAACTATTAATAAAGCATACTGGTAATGCTGGGAGATTAGATTGGCTGTAAAATCACATATCAAAATTTCTGCTCTCTCTCAAAGCCTTGGCCATGTAGTGGTTTTGACTTTATCATGCTATCCCCATTCATTTTTTTCTAATTTCATTCAAAAATGCCTTTTTCTTACATGTTCTCTCCTCGTGAATCAGCAACACACATTACAATATTCATACAAACATACCTGGGAAAACAATAATGAATGTTTCTAACATGGACTGTGATCAAATAACATAAAAATACGTGCAACAGTGAACTGATTCTGGTTTTTGTGTACATGCATAAATACAGATTTTCATGCATTTAAACAAACTCGAGAATTTTTTCAGACTTTACAAAAAAGATCTTGGAACTCATAAATATACAATCACCACAAATCAACCTAGCATCGTTTTATATCTTGTGCAGATTTATTGTTAGATCCCAGCAGCTACTACTGTTATAGTATATCACCAGTATGATAAACTTGCTTCTGACCATATGCATGATTTGTAGGCTTCCAGAGAAGACGTCTTATTCCAGCACCGCTGCCAGATACCTCTTCCCTTGGGAAGAAGGTGGGCACTGCAGGCCAGTGGGTGGACTTGCCTCCTATGTCAGGACCACTGAAGGAGCCTTTTGAGATCAAAGTCTACGAGATTGATGATGTGGAACGGCTTCAGAGACGGCGTCAGGAGGAAAATACAGAGGTGAGTAAAAAGTTATCCTTGCTTCATGCTTCTGAACCTGTTTGAGATGATGTAATGTCTGTGTCAAAGTCATTTGAATCCAACTTGTTAAGCCTCAGCAATATTTTGCATGTGCGACATTGGTGCCATAAATGCTTAAGATGTGCCACATTGACTTGTCTTGTGGGAATGTCTTAGCTCACTTCTTCCCACTTTCTTTTTATAGAACATGACAGAAATAATATGTCTCAGACGTCTGACCTTCAGTCAGCTCAGTGGTAGATCCCTGGGGTAATGTCTGTTTTCAGATTCCCAGAGCTTGGTATTTTGGCAATGATCCGCGGGCATGTCAAGAGTTCAACAAGCAATTACTGACTGGGGTTAATTTGTATTAACATGAGTGATGACTCAGGTTACCGTTAATGAAGATGGTGATGATATGAAGGGTTAAAAAATGGAAAAGACGATCTATTAATAGATTGGTTATGGAACATTTTTAATGAAAGTGAGGGCACCCAAGTCAAATCCAGATCACCTCATCACTAACAATCATCAATGTCCAGCTGACTGTTATTACGGCTGAGTCCTCCCCTCTAGAGGGTTAACTGCTCCCAAAAGTTCAGTGCAAATCAACTGGGATTTAAATCAGTTATATAGTGTATTTGGATATGATTAGATCTATCTCCCAGCCACAGTATTAATGACTTTCCCCTGACCATTTGCAAATTGCTACTGGAATCACACGAATGTAAATCACATCTTCTGTCATAAGCATGTTTGTAAATCAACATATTGCTATATGCTATACTAGTATGATATTCTGTTTTGATTGACATACTACCCTGTTCTGTTTCCCCCATTATCTCCAGCAACCATTCCAGGATGTTGACAAGGTGAGATGATTTTTCATGATCAGGTTTAATCATAAGCAGTACAGGACGTTTCACAGTAACAACCATAACTGCAGTAACATAACAATAAACTGGGGCGGCTGTGGCTCAGGAAGAAAATTCAGTGGTTTGATCTACAGCCCCTGCAAGTGTGCACGTAGAAGTACAGTATGTTGAGGTCCTGAATCACTAGAGAGAAATGCAGATCCCCGGTTTCCTCCTTGTCCCATAATAACAGTAGTTATTAATATCTCCATCTTGATAGGGTCTACAGTATTTCAATCGTAAACTGAAGATAGTGGAGAGAAGGCAACAGCAAGTCAGGGAACTGAGGGCAAAGTATGAAGTGTTGTTGGAGGAGCTGGAAGACACAAAGGTGCGACTGATGATGGACCCTAACAAGTGGATAGGAGAGTGTAAGTAACTACTAAATGTTCTTATAATTGATATCTAAATTAAAAAAATCCTTCATGATAACTCATGCAAATATTGCTTTTCCAGTTGAGGTGGACCAGAGTCTGGATAAAGAGTCGCCAGAGTATCTAGAGGCTTTGGCACAGGCAACAGAGGAACTGGAGTTCTGTGTCAATCTATGCAAGTCCCGTGTCATGATGGTGACCTGCTTTGACATCAGCATGCCAACATCTGGTGCTCAAGAAGGACGGCATAAAGTCGAAGTCTGATGACAAATGAAAGTTCCAATGGAGAAACAAGGAAGTGAGAAAGCAAAGGAGAATGAAAAGTAGCCATCAGTCTGTAGATGTTACTGAAATGAAGAACAACACGTGGCAGAAATGACATGAGAGGATCTTTGCATGGAAATCGTGGAAGTCTTACCCATCGAGCAGCAGTGCCTCAGTGTCAGGACATGTTTTACTGGTGGACAAATGAAACGTGAGCACAAATACCTTTGCCTGTATGGCAAAGCGGTGGCCATCACATATTCAAGAGTCAATGAACAACACCTGGAAGTGCCTTTTCTTCTTGCTTTGCTTTGAGTCATTATTTTTCATATGGTGCAGGTATCATAAGTATACCTAAGCAAACTCTGAACACATTTCTTTTAAGAAAAATATTTTATATTGCATTGTATAGTGTATTTATATAATTATGTGGTGTGTACAAATATCATTTTAAGGGAAAATAAAGTGGAAAAAAAAAGAAAAAGCAATAAGCTAATGTTATTGCGCTCCCAAACTTTGCCTTTTCACTTGTTTCAAACCTCAGTCAGCATTTTATTCATGTTCATTCAGCCTCTTGCGCCTTAGGTTACCTCTCTGGTTCTGTAGTTTTTTAGATTTTCAAACTGGACCATGGCTTCTCATCAAGGACTGCATTTGCTGTTATTATTCCTCACCTGCCAGCTGGCCTGATGAAGCTAGCAGGGTTGAGTGAAGGGTTTTAGCTCTAGTTGCCTTTATCAAAATGGGTCTCAGTGGTTGCACAAAGGTAAAACAGCAGTCACAGTGGGATGTAGGGCTTATTCAAACTGTGTTTACCCATGTTTAACTCACTGAATATGAGCGATTAAGCCAAAACATATCAATCAGAGGACCACTGTGATGGACAGTAAATGATTATTCTTGATTCTGCCATTCTCTCTGGTGCCTCAGTAAGAATCTATGATCATGCAACCTCCCCTACACTAACCTTTGAGACTAGGATGATGATGAGCACCTCATAATTGAACCCAATTTTGCTCTAAATGATTTGGTCTGAGTGCTTTCGATAGACTGTTTAACAAAGGTACAGATGAGATAGCACCAGTCGGCCTCCTATACGCACTTCTTTTTATCATGCCTCAGCTCTATGCATCTCAATACATTTACTGCTGGAAGAATCTCAATACTGATTGGTAGCGACACAGCTCAGCCTATTTTATCCTTTTTTTAAAAGACAAATTATTAAATCCAGTGTCTCAAAGAAAGACTCTGACTTTTCCTGTAAAACAATACAGTGAATGAAGGCAAATGAGGATGAAGAAAGTCATGATAGCAGCTCTTTGTAGCTGCCAGAATGTACTTTTTGTAACTCAAAAAGGCTGGCATAGAGAACAGAGATGATCAATGAAAATGATTGTAATGACAAACGAACTGGCTTTGTTGTATTTTGGTATGTTTTTTTCTATATCTGTAACAATATGACTTTGCTTTCTTTCTTTTACAAAGATGTACTCTCTCAGGCCCTCGCTGAAGATGCTGCATGAGTTTTTTAACCATTTTTGAGAATGATTTCTACTCCATTTTTACCATTCAAATTTTTTACAATATCTTCATTTTTCACTTACATGGGGTTTTGGCTCATAAATTTAAAAAAACTGTTACCAAACCGAGAACTTTTTCCAAGAAACTATATGTGAGGTCATATTTCATATCAAAACTCATATTTTGAATATCTTTGTTTTTGTATAGGATTTCCAAACCCTGTGTATAAATGTACAATATGGCAGCTTGTGTTTTACTTTTACAGTACCTGTGAATAAAATGTTTCTTCTTACTGATGATGAGGAGTTGAATGTTGGTATTTCCTTGTTCAGCATAGTCTTTATTTGCAGCTATGTATATCAATAGGCTGTCAAGAATAATCAAATGGTCAAACTGCATACTTCTTTAAGTCACTAATCATCCTGTCAAACTCAAACATTTAAATTTATTTCAAAAATTTGTTTAAGTTGCTTCAATATTCTAAATAAGAAATGCATCCATAGGCCTAAATACGTGTCTGATGAAAGTGGTGTCAATGACGAGAGCGTTAAAATGCTGCTCAGCTGTAGATCATCAAGACGTTACAAGTTAAAATAATGTCACCGTTGAAACAAAATAGCATAAGCTACCATACTGATATTTAAGAACGGAACTCATAGATGGGTATCACTATAGAAAAGATTATTAGCATGGGCACACACTGCTAAAGGTAACTGAAAATAACCTGGGCAAGTCATAGCTCATGAAGTTCCATCCAACATTAACCTGAGCTGAGGTTGAATCAGTTATTATTAAAAACTCATATTTTTAATATTTTGAATCCTGAAGACCAATATTTTTCATAGGGAAATAATGACAGATTCCTATTAAACTGAAAATAATATGTGGCCATTTTTGATCTCCATTTCTGAGACAAATTTTAGATTTACACTTGCTTTTCTTGCAGTGTATAGGGAGAAGCAAAAAGTAATTGTGTCCCAGTGTTAGAACTCCGTATCCCCAATTCCAATTCACAAACCACAATGACTTATGTTTTTCCAGCCAGCAGCAAGTATTTTTTTGTTACGGTTCAGCACACAGGATGGCTCAGATCATCAAGGCTGCATGTTTCTCTCTATCTATATAGTGAAGCAAGTTCTACTTCTTTGGTAAACAAAACTGAGAGGAAGCTCACAAGTTCCCACATAAATTTTTTTAATGTTTTTTTTAAAGTTTTTAGGATGATGGCTTGCTCCTTGTGGTAGAACCGTTAATGGTCTCTGCTGACTTGAATCACCAGTTTAAAGATTTGAGTTTGATGTATAGAAAATTGTATGAGAAAAGAGGGAGGCACACAGTGATTATAATTCACTGTGTGCCTTCCTGTTGCGCAGTGTGTTAAATCAACTTCTGTTGAATATATGTTAGCATAAATGTGTGTGTGTGTGTGTCTGTGTGTGTGTCTGTGTGTGTGCGTGTGTTTGTGTCTGTCTGTGTGTCTGTGTGTGTGCTGAGCTTGAAACTGAACCCCGCTGATTTGTGTCTTCTTGCCTCCTCACAGTTTATTCTGTTATCTTCAGAAAGAATACATTTCAATCTCTAAAAACCATCTGGTCTCTGTTTCAAATCAACTTCTGAGGTTGACATCAACTATCAGAATAAGTGTGTTTGATTGATTTTTGACACATCGAAAAGTCAGTCCCAGAGTGAGTTCACTGTACAAAAGAATTAAATTGAATTTACCACTGTAAGTGTGTTTGACAAATGAAATGTAGACAATTGTACTATTCTAAATCAGTATTCAGTTCATCCTGGGCCAGTTTGATTTGGCAGACAGTAACCTTTTTGGCAAATCGCTCAAGAGCCTGCCAGCTCAGGCGGAACCTCCTTGTTTTTAGGAAGTCAGTGTCTGAGTGGAAACAGTTGCCTTTGACTGTTGCAGACGTCTGATGGCTGCTGCGCACAGTCAGACACAGCGTTTCCTGGCCCAATTTGCCCTAGGGCTCTCATCATTAGCAGGAAGTTGGGTGCTGGATGCGAATAGAAATGAGTTCACTGAAGAGTCAGGAGTCCCCTCCTCTCTCATTCACCCCGACCCAGGACTGACCTTGTGCTCTTGTGTTAGACCTTCAGTCATCCCACGTTTTTTTGATATCAAATCAAGCCCACTCCACTCCTCAGTCCACCTGGTATGTTTCCTTTTTAAAAATGTAATTTATTTAAATACATCCCAAATCTCCAAAAGAAAGGCACACTTACATTTCTGCTTTCCATCAGGATGGTTATTTGACCTCATGTCATTGATTCGACTGAATTTTATTGCTGTTGCAAATATATAAGAGGAAAGCATTCTTTGAATCCTCACTATCCCCCTCCGACCCTTACAGACTTCCTGTCCTGAGCATTGTTAGTGGCAGTGGTTGCCCGGCGTTGGATTTACAGCTCTGCGGTCCCACAGATTGGTCTGTCTAACCAAAGCTCACTCTTTGAAGAAGACTCATAAACGTAACCAAATGCCGCCACTTATTCCCAGTAATTAAAACAAGCTGGAGTGAAGAACAGTCATTGCTTCATCAGAGGCCACAGGCAAGATGTAAACCACACGCGGTCTTTCTGCCAGGATGGTCTGGCTTTTTTTGGGGGGGGGGCGCATAGACCGCATTAACACGTCAGCCATTTTTTTGTCATGTCGTACTCAAATGCTGGGACAATCTCATGCTGTCGAGTTTCTCTTGGTTGCATTCATGTTACATAAGTGACTTCATCCTTCCTTGTGTCATTTCAGAGGATGGGTGAAAGCTTGATTACATCATATGTGTTGAATTTCCCAATTAATATAAATGTGTAAAGATGATCCCCCTTTATGTCATGTAGAACTTAAACAGTAAGGGTTGCTTTAAATAGATTAAATGGTGCAGTTTAGATTTTCTGTGTGTATAGTCTTTTGGAAAGTGAGTAGAAGTTGTCCTACACTTATAATTTCACTTTACTTTTGCATGAATATGACATTCTGAAAACAGTGCAGTGCCCATTCCTAATGCGCCTCAACATAACAGTAATGGCATTAATGTGAAAATGTTAGGCATCTTTCTGAACAGCCTAACATTCACTGTGCTCTGATACAACCTGTGCAGCAATACCAAAGTAATGCTAGTAAAAAATATGTCTGTTCATTAAATATGGTGCAATTGCTCCAAAAATAAGAAAAGACAACATTAACATTTCATTTGTCCCTCCAGATGGTGTCACACACAGATGCAGCTGGTTCTTGAGCTACCTGTTCTGATGTCAGCCCTCGTGTAAATGTTTGCTGTTGCTACTGACCTGCGACAATGAGACCCTTTTAGGGACAGGTCTGTAATTCACCGCTATCATCGGTACTGATAAGAGTGCGACGTATCAGTGGATTAGTCAGTGGCTCTTCTACCATTGTGAACCTGCCTGCACAACTGAGGTCTCGTCGTAAATAGTGGGAGGATTAAAGATAGCAGGCACAGTACAGACAACCCTCACCAGATGCTGCTACCCTGTCTTACTAACGTTTCAGAGAAACAAGGCAGTAAGAGGACACTCACCACTGACCCTACAGTAGGGCAGTGTGTTCGGATTAGTAATGACAAGTGTGGATATACTTCATTAGTAACAGCCAACTGTTCACCACACCTTTAACCTTAACTGGTAAAGTGTAGGGTTAAGGTTAACTCAAAAAATCAAGAGTGGCACATTTAAAACTTTCTACCCCTAAATAGGCACCACCCTATTTACAACACCATTATCTAAATAAACAAAGGAAGAGAAGAAAATAATGTTCAACATTGTTATGATTCCCCCTGAATCCCGAGTCACCCTGTATGGTGTGAACAATAATGAGGAGCAGGATGCAGGACGGGAGTTCAAACAGCCTGTTGTGTACTAGCCACAAGTTTTGGTGAGTGAATGAACCACAGGAGAGGTGGATGTTTATTTTAGAGAGTAGAGAGTAGAGTATAACTTTACTGATCCCTTAAGAAGGTTCCATCAGGGAAATTAATAATTTTACTGCTAATATGAAACATATTGTTTTATACCTTTTCTGCATTTGACTCGACATGGCCAGAATTTTACCATGGTGTTCTATATGTGACCTGGAATGCTATTTACTCACACACACAGTCATTATTTTATCCTGTTTGGACAGTAAACGATACACCGACCTTGTCAAAGGATGGTGGGAGAGCTGCTTTCTCCACCACATGTAATGACCTTCTGCTATCTGCGGTCTTGTAGTCCCTTTGTTCAGATTCCTCAAAGATAACTGCTGATTTACATGAGGCTTTGTTTAGAAACTATTTTAAAATGCTTTTAGAATACTGATGTGAGGAGTTAATGAGCAATGAATATTCATTCAAGGATTCAGGAAAAAAAAAGAAAGCGCAAAGACCTTCATGTCATTTTTTTAAAGTTACACGCTACAGACAATTTAATGGTTATATGTTATTACATACAGGCATTTGCTCCCCTATATTTATTTTTCTGATTTGCAAAATGCACTCAGGGGATCACCGATCATAAAGCATAAATGATTCCAATGGTTAAATAATTTAATTGCAGGAAGTACTCAGAGTGATATTACTGCTAATAGCACAGAGATGCTGACTTGCCAGTCCATAAGGTTGTATATAACATATGGGTGTGCTAAAAGTAAAAAAGGTGTTTTTAAATGAGAAGCACAAGAGCTACGGAGAGGGCTACTAAACTCGCATGAGGCCAAGGTTACAAGGCAAAGGCTGATGGTGTTTACTCTGATACCTTTTTGCTCTGTGTGGGGATCAGAGGTCAAAAAAAGAAAATTTGTAATGGAATGGAAATGACCAGACAGAATGTAATGCAATCTGAATGCAATTAACCATGTTGACGTGTTATGAAGGTAGCACATCTTGCTCAGAGTCTTGCTCAATAGCTTCTGAGAAATTTTTGACTTTACTTTGTAAAATCATCTCCTTGGATATTTATCCTGTGATCCTTTAGCAGTAAAACCATAAACAGTTTCCAAAACATTCCATCCTCATGACTGTATTTTTGAAATAAGAAGTGAGCTTTCCTTTGATTAGGAGATTTTATGAGGATTGTATATTTCTCTGCTTCAGCAGACTGATTTCATAATGACTCATGAGGTAATGAGGTTTCAGGGTCTGTTATGACTGCCAATAAGCTGAATTAGGTTTCATTAAATGAAAAGTTGAATTGTGTTTTTCTTTTAGTACCTTTTGTTCAAGACATGTATTTAGTATATTGTTTTCTCTGAACATCTGCATTAAATGGACTTGACATAATTCTCTACATTAACAACCTTCAACTGTATAGAATTTGTCTAAAATAGGATCTTTACGTATTGTATTGTTGGAGATTTCAGATCTTCTTCTTTTCCTTTCGGCTTTTCCCTTCAGGGGTCGCCACAGCGAATCAATTTCCTCCATCTAGCCCTGTCCTTTGAATCCTCTTCTCTCACACCAACTACCTTCATGTCTTCCCTCATTACATCCATAAACCTCCTCTTTGGTCTTCCTCTAGGTCTCCTGCCTGGCAGTTCAAAACTCAGCATCCTTCTACCAATATATTCACTATCTCTCCTCTGGACATGTCCAAACCATCTCAGTCTGGCCTCTCTGACTTTATCTCCAAGACCTCTAACATGTGCTGTCCCTCTGATGTACTCATTCCTGATCCTATCCTTCCTGGTCACTCCCAGAGAGAACCTCAGCATCTTCATCTCTGCTACCTCCAGCTCTGTCTCCTGTCTTTTCCTCAGTGACACTGTCTCTAGACCAAACAACATCGCTGGTCTCACCACAGTTTTGTACACCTTTCCCTTCATTTTAGCTGAAACTCTTCTATCACACATCACACCTGACACTTTCCTCCATCCGTTCCATCCTGCCTGGACACGCTTCTTCACCTCTTTTCCACACTCTCCATTGCTCTGGACTGTTGAGCCTAAGTACTTAAAATCCTCCACCTTCTTGATCTCTTCTCCCTCTAACCTCACTATTCCACTTGGGTCCCTCTCATTCACACACATGTACTCTGTCTTACTGCGGCTAACCTTCATTCCCCTCCTTTCCAGGACAAACCTCCACTTCGCTAGCTTCTCCTCCACCTGTTCCCTGCTCTCACTACAGATCACAATGTCATCTGCAAACATCATAGTCCATGGAGATTCCTGTCTAACCTCGTCTGTCAGCCTGTCCATCACCATAGCAAACAAGAAGGGGCTCAGAGCTGATCCCTGATGCAGTCCCACCTCCACCTTGAACTCCTCTGTCACACCTACAGCACACCTCACCACTGTCTTACAGTCTTCATACATGTCCTGCACCGTTCTAACATACTTCTCTGCCACTCCAGACTTCCTCATACAATACCACAGTTCCTCTCTGGGCACCCTGTCATAAGCTTTCTCCAGATCTACAAAAACACAATGCAGCTCCCTCTGGCCTTCTCTGTACTTCTCTATCAACATCCTCAGAGCAAATACTGCATCTGTAGTACTCTTTTTTGGCATGAAACCATACTGCTGCTCACAAATGTTCACTTCTGCCCTTAGTCTAGCTTCCACTACTCTCTCCCATAACTTCATTGTATGGCTCATCAGCTTTATTCCTCTGTAGTTGCCACAACTCTGCACATCTCCCTTGTTCTTAAAAATGGGCACCAGCACACTTCTCCTCCATTCCTCAGGCATCTTCTCACTATCTAAGATCCTGTTGAACAACCCAGTCAGAAACTCTACCGCCACCTCTCCTAGACCCTTCCATACCTCTACAGGTATATCATCAGGACCGACTGCCTTTCCACTCTTCATCCTCTTCAATGCCCTCCTCACTTCATCCTGACTAATCTTTGCTACATCCTGGTCCACAACAGTCACCTCTTCTAGTCTTTGTTCCCTCTCATTTTCCACGTTCATCAACTCTTCAAAGTACTCTTTCCATCTTCCCATCACACTACTGGCACCTGTCAATAGACTTCCATCCCTATCCTTAATCACCCTAACCTGCTGCACGTCCTTCCCATCTCTATCTCTCTGTCTTGCCAACCGGTATAGATCAGTCTCTCCCTCCTTACTGTCCAACCTAGCATACAAGTCATCATAAGCTTCTTGTTTGGCCTTTGCTACCTCTACCTTCACCTTACGCTGCATCTCCCTGTACTCCTGTCTACTCTCCTCAGTCCTCTCAGTGTCCCACTTCCTCTTGGCTAACCTCTTTCTCTGTATACACTCCTGTACCTCCTCATTCCACCACCAAGTCTCCTTATCTACTTTCCTTCCAGATGACACACCAAGTACTCTCCTACCTGTCTCCCTGATCACATTAGCTGTAGTTGTCCAGTCATCTGGAAGCACCTCCTGACCACCCAGAGCCTGTCTTAACTCCTTCCTAAAAGTCATGCAACACTCTTCCTTTTTCAGCTTCCACCATTTCGTCTTCTGCTCTGCCTTTGCCCTCTTCATCTTCCTCACCACCAGAGACATCCTACACACCACCATCCTATGCTGTTTGGCTACACTCTCACCTACCACTACTTTGCAGTCACTGGTCTCTTTCAGGTTACACCGTCTACACAAGATGTAGTCTACCTGTGTGCTCCTACCGCCACTCTTATAGGTCACTCTATGTTCCTGCCTCTTCTGGAAGAAAGTATTCACTACAGCCATTTCCATCCTTTTTGCAAAGTCAACTACCATCTGTCCTTCTGCGTTCCTCTCCTGGATACCAAACCTGCCCATCACCTCCTCATCACCTCTGTTTCCTGCACCAACATGTCCATTGAAGTCTGCTCCAATGACAACTCTCTCACTTCTAGGCATGCTCTGCATCACTTCATCAAAGTCCGACCAGAATTTCTCCTTCTCCTCCAGCTCACATCCTACCTGTGGAGCATACCCGCTAACAACATTGAACATCACACCTTCTATTTCTAGCTTCAGACTCATCACTCTATCTGACACTCTTTTTACCTCCAGGACATTCCTAACGAACTCCTCCTTCAAGATAACTCCTACTCCATTTCTCTTCCCATCTACACCATGATAGAACAACTTGAACCCTGCTCCTAAACTTCTAGCCTTGCTACCTTTCCACCTGGTCTCCTGGACACACAGTATGTCTACCTTCCTCCTCTGCATCATGTCAACCAACTCTCTACCTTTTCCTGTCATAGTTCCAACATTCAACGTCCCTACTCTCAGTCCTATACTCTTGGTGTTCCTCTTCTCTTTCTTCGTGCGAACGCACTTTCCTCCTCTCCTTCTTCGACCAACAGTAATCCAATTTCCACCGGCGCCCTGTAGGTCAACAGCGCCGATGGCGGTCGTTGTTAACCCGGGCCTCGACCGATCCGGTATGGAAGTCATAGGTTTGATTCGCATATTTGATTTGGCAAAAGTTTTACGCCGGATGCCCTTCCTGACGCAACCCTCTGTATTTATCCGGGCTTGGGACCGGCACAATAAGACACTGGCTTGTGTCCTCTTGCGGCTACATTTGGAGATTTCAGATCATATACCCAAAAAAGGAAGGATGCATGGTAAAAGCTGACATGATAATAAAATGATAATGCAAATCTTTGATTTTAGTTATGTTTTTTCCATTGCAGATGGAAAGTCAAACACTTTTGTGGCAGTAATACTAATATATCTTTTACCATATTTTGGATGTTTTTTCACTGTTTACCAATGTCAACATTTGCATGGCATTCACATTCTTTCATATTTTTGCGAGGTTTTGATTGAAAGGAAATGCAATCAAACTGTCACAGTCTAGCCTGGGTGTAAAGCCACCAGCCTCTTTACCTCCCCTCACACTTTTGTCTGTCCATCATCGCCTTTGATGATGTGAGCTGTTTTCATTTACACATGCAGATGATGATGATTCTAGCTGTGAGGAGCTTTTCTCTCTCTCTCTAGCATTACCATCGCAGCAGTGAGCGGCACTTTCATTGTGGATACTGTGCATTGTATAGTCAGACACTCTCAGACGCAAGTTGGGCTGTCACCACTGCGTTGTGTGACACAACACAATGCTGACAGCCCAAACATTATTGTCTTTGTATTTTCCCTCTGTCTCCCAAGTTAGTGTTTGATTGGTGCAGGTTGCTGACAGTAGGCTGTCACCAGTTGGGATGTCTGAATTGTATTATATGCAAGTGAAGAGGTTAATTACACAACAGTTAAGACCTTTCTTTGCTATACATCCATGTTGCAGCCAATCACATTGAAAGTGCATGCTAATCAAAAGTAAGCTGGCAGTTCCGTGCAGTGACAAGAGTTTTTGTGATGGCAGCTCATCTGGCAGGGAGTGCGCGTCCCGCTGTTTGCTTATTTGAGTTGGTTGGCAGGCTGGTACGACCCCCCCCCCCTCCACACCTCATCCCCATCCACATACTCTCCCTCTTTTTTGTGCATTTATCACCAAAAAAATAGTGGGGAGCAGACGCATCCAATGAATTGTTGGTGGATACGATTGTACTTGTTTGGGTTTCATTAAACTTAGCAATCATTTTAAATTAGATGAACAATTCCATTAGTTTGATCAATTTCTTATTTGAAGTCAACAATGTGGGGAGAATAGTTTGAAAATGCGTTTCCCTTGTTAACACCTGAGAAACATTTAATTTAATGCTCTAAACAGGTTTTTATAATTAAAAGAGTCACCCGTAGATGTATAATTTTAGTTTTGGTGGCACACTTCGAAGGCAGTCACTGCTGGGATTGGATAAGGCATTTCCGACAAACCTCCTCCTCATGTGCATGAAGGCCTTTGTCAACAGCTCCAAATAGTTTTCCACCACCGGTCACTCTCTGTCAATGTCTCATCTCTTGGTTGACCGCGCTCTATCTTTCATCTAGTTCACTTTAATGTATGGACCCTTTGACCTGTCAGACACACACACACACACACACACACACACACACACACACACACACACACACACACACACACTCTTGTCACACCTTGAAGTTGCTGTCACCATCAGTAATGAGAAGAGAGCTGCTGGAACCTGTTGGACGAGAGCGACACGGACCGTGAGTCCACTAAAAGAAAACTTGGTCCAATTATGGAAGTTCACATTATTCTTCTGGAGTGCTGAGAACTTGATTAGCGTGATGATCATTATGTTATTGTTTCATGAATGTGTGTCTAAATAACATGGATGACCCTGCCAAGTGTTTAATTTTATGATTGTAATTTTTCATTCAGCCCTGCAGATACTCACGCAGTTATACAAATTCTCAAATGTCTTAAAATCGCACACATCATAATTCATCCTCCTTTATGGTCTCGTAATTTATTATTTCAGTTTGGATAGCCGTCATATAGCAAATGATTGTTTTTACTTTTAAAAAGTAAAAAGTAAGGTAAAAATCTTTTTTATTGTGGATTGTACTAATGATGCAATTTGATGTCGGCTCTTGTTATAGCATCATTGTAAAGTGGAAGGACACCCCCCTGAAGATGAAAAAAATAAACCCTATAATGTTTTTGATTATGCGCAGCCTCTTTCTAATCCAAATGAAGCAACAAGGCGTTGTTCAAAAAGCGAGCAGTGAGATTATTGCCAATTTCCCCAAGGTAATGCTCATTGTGTTTTGGTATATGTTGTTCCATAGCAACTGAGATGAAATGGTTATTGATTTGCTCAGGAGTAAATTAGCCCTCACCCTGGAGTATCCATGCAATTCACTCGGCGCTGCCTCCATTGTGCTATGAACAACCCTTGACAGATATTTCTTCCTCCACTTTAATTACCACTGGTTACCTACCTGAGTGATGTGGCATGCAGAGCGGCCCTCATAATTAGCTGTCAGCTGTTTTAAAGCACAGCCCATTGATTAGGTCATGATTGCTAATAGGACGTGAAATTCTGCTGCCATCTGTTGATATAGACAAGAATAAATGGAGGTGTTAAATCACTTCAGACTGAAATACTAAAGTTAGATCAATTTTTAATGTACATTCATTTCATCAGATTAACCAAATTGTAATGATAAATGCTGACTATTTTAAATGGTTCAACCCCTGAATTTATCATACACACGTCTATTGTGCACCTAAGTGATTGATAGTCTGCCCGGTGCCCTGAAAAAAACCACCCTAAAAGGACAACAGTTTAGAAGCACATAACAATATGTCAGGAAAATGCAGTATACCTCTAATAAAAATTAAGTTAAATTACTAAACAAAAAAAGAATTATATAGCAGTAACCTATAATGGTAATGACAATTTAATTTACATAGCAAAATTCTTCACAAAGCAAAATAATAACGTCACTGTGTTTTTCACCGAGTGGCAATATATACAGAAGATGAGCAAAACATGCAACTCTTCAACAACATAAATAAGAGGCAATAGCAACAAACACAAATGTATAGACACACACACACACACACACACACACACACACACACACACATGCACACGTACAGATGTACCAAGAAGCCACATTAAGTGCTTCATAGAACAGTATTTTTCAGGTGATTTTGTTCAGTGCCGGGAGCCACTGAAGTGATTTCAGTGCTGGCTCTTACTTTCAAGACCAATTGTAAGTATTTTAGTCTTGTCTGTATTTGGTTTATTTATTTTTTCCCAGCAGATTTTGGGTGGGGAGTATGATTCAAACAGGAGAACCTCCATGAAGAACAGTTTTCCTTATAAAATTTATTTGATCAAATTAATTATTTACTAGTGTTTTACAACAGAAAATTCCAATACATGAATGAATAACAAAAGACTCAATTTTAATTTTGTCTCCAAACGTAGCAAAGACAATTATTCATTGATTTTCACCATGATGCCATGAGATGCACTTGAATGCTACCCTTGCTGACTGCACTGTAGGCTTGATGTTGTGTCTTACCACCATCACCATTGTATTTTGGTTGGAAAAGACTGTTGTAAGGTATTACTGACTTATAACAGTATCTTATTATATGAATAGCAGTGTTAAAAGGAGATCAACTAATGGCCGATTGAAATAGGTAGAAATAGTATCATTTGTTAAGATCCACTGAGATTTCTGCATGTTTCTTTGTTCATTTGGAATCATTGATCTTGTCTCTGGGAATGTGACTAGTCTAGATGAACAGGTGGGCCAGTGCCTACAGGCATATGAACTGGAGGCCTTAGCAGCTTCACTGCCCAGATTTTGTGCTCAGGAGAATTTTGGCGGATGTGTGGCTGTCCCTCCTCCTCCTCCTCCTCCTACTTCTATCTCCACAACTCCCCTAACACAGTTGTTCATGAATATGGATGGCAGGCAAGGCTCCCTGGCATCATTAACGTGCCACAAGCCAATATAAATCACATCACCATAAACCTGCAAATGTTCTGACTAAGAATGTAACTTGATCCGAACTGGCAGAAGTCAAAAAGACAAACAATCCTTGAGAGGAGAAACCGTGGGTTCATTGTTAGTTGCTTGTTCGACTATTAGATTGGGTCCTATATTGCGCTGCAGTTGTGCAGTAGTGTTAACAACCTCGAACGTCTCATGTGTCAAGGCTGGAAACAGTTACATGCATGCACAGTTTATCTTGGCCAAGACGCTGACAGGCACCCATGCGCAGCTGCAATAGGTGTGGAGGACACTCCCCTTTCAGCACCAGGAGGAAAAGACATTCTCTGCACAACAAATGGGCATGCATACAGTATTAAACATAAAGTATTCCAGGTTGTAACGTAAGATCCTAAATTAACAGTGACAAGAAGCTTCTGTTGTAATTTATCTGACAAAATAAGTCTTCAAATATAAATCTCTCCCTGCGGATATAAAGGAAGGCTAATCCCCAAAAAATACTTCGATGGCACAATCGGCAGCTGGACATATTTACAGTCTTTTGGCAGCCAGCCTCATCCTCTGTCATCCTTTTAGACAGAGACATACGCACACACAAATACATGGAGCATATTGCTGCCTTTTAAAAGACCTTCTAACCATCTGTAGTGTTCTTGCATTGGAACCTTTATGGCTTTTATTTGTAATATATTCTTGGTGTTTCCATCACTAGGTCTGGCTGCTGCTCGAGCTGTGGAAGTATGGATTTTTTCTTTACACGGTGAAAAAGCAATATATAACTGTGGGATGGCAGTTGATGGCACCTCTGAATAGTTAGTCACGCTAAATGCTGTTATGTTAGTACTTTGTTCCTCTTGCATAACCCTCGTAGACTCCCAGCTGTCACTCTGTCCAAACTTTCAATTTGTAATACCTCCTAGGCTTGTGAGATTTGGTTGCCCATACAGTCACTGACTCATTTTTCAGTCTGTTAACTCGGTGTTTGCATACCAGGACTTTGTTTTTAGACAATTTTTGTTTACAAATGTACTGTTCATACATCATGTGATGTTCCTATAGGAACATATAGCCTTCTCTAGAAGGCTTCAAACATTTGATACTTTTTCCTCACCCATTTAGGATCACCTTGGTTTCTTACGAGGTGAACCCTCTCCCTAGTCTGACTACATATCGTGACATTATTTGTAGCTATCCCAAGTATTAAAACAGAGAAATAATAGTAATTACAAGAAGCCCGGGAGCATATGGTTGAACTAGTTAAAAAATTATGGCAATCTCATGATTATTATGCACTATACAGTATAGGTACATTCTTCTAGCTTTCAACACCAAAAAAAAGCAACACAAAAAGCTGTGGTGATGAGTTCAGCACCTTCCTAGGTATCACATGACAGCTCTAGCTACTGCTGAGAAATCCAGACAAACACACACGCATGCAGTTGTCCATCAATAAATTGCTCCAGGCATTACTTTTGCCACACTGCTCTGCAACATCATCCGGCCTGACTGCAAAGGATACTTCATAATGCAGAGTATATTACAGCCAGATGGTCTTCTTGAAGTATCTCACATTTTAAATTCAGACGGTTACAATGTGATGTCAAAATGATGCATGGATGTGTCGAAATCTAACATATTTTTGGTTTCCTAACTTGAACAGCATGAAAACCAAAATCTCTTCAGCTTGACTCTCGTTCAAACTCAAGTCACTGAAGAAGAGTCAATTCGTCGATTAGTCAATCCGTCGATCAGTCGATCAGTCGATCAGTCGATCAATCGATCCGTCAATCCGTCTATGTCTAACAATTTAAACATTTATGAGCATGTATAAATCCAGATGCTCAGTCTTCCACATAATGGTGCCACAACATCCACATTAGTTGAATGAAAAAACTGATTTCCCCCCATCTTTGATGGCTTATTAAGCTGGATAACAATAATTTTTGCATTCTATACAGTTTATAAAGCCCTTTGAGTTGGTACAAACTGTTACAAGGTGTCTTGAAATGTGACAAAAAAACAACTGGAGTTCTTGGCTTGTATTATAAAACATTGATTGAGATTACAAGACCTTTATGTTGTAGTGAATAGATTGTTTATTACATCAACTAATACCAATCAATTTTCTTGCACACGAGATGACGTAATTGTCTCGTGGGCACCAACTAATATATGATAATTAATATGTCAGAAATCCTTTTCTATTACAAAGTTCAGTCCAAGTACTGGTGGCTGATGATCCCTGTGAAAACGATTAAGGTTGAAGTTCCCTCTGATGATTGGGTAGTGAGAAAAATAACATACAGCAATTTGTGTACATTTTAACAGCTGACAAATACCATAATTTGTAGATCACATTCATTATTCTTACAATTAATGGTTTCATTTATACCTGCTGATTAAAATCACATGCAAGGAAAATGTATCATCGACTCTTTAGGTGCTGGATTTGTTTATGGACAGGGAAGAATTTGTCCAGGCAGACTAGTATCTACAACACAAAAGAACACCCAGTGCTGTGTCTGTTATTTTTTCCCATGACAGTACACCCCTGCAAACATAAAAAAAGGCCCCTTTCTAAAAAGATGTGCTTTGAATTTGACTTTTTACTATTTGATGAGTGAGTCCTCCCCCAAATCCACACATGAATATGGAGCAGTAGGGTCTCAATGAAGCAGGCAGGCATCTTTTCTCCTTGCAGAGTAACTTCATACGGGATTCCTTGTGGGGGGTCTCAAGCAGATTCTGAGGGCATAACAATGCCAACCTTCACAAACCTGGCACTTGTGTCTTTGGAGAAAAGCTATGCAAAATTCAGTGTTTCCACTCAGCAAAGCCAGAGGATGGATGAATATTTTTGAAGCACATGTCTAAATAGAAGAGAGAAATTCCAACTGTAGCTTTGTACTGGAATATGTATCCTTTCGTTCTCCACTCCAGTGGCAATCCAAGGTTCTGCAGATAATTCAAACATGCTGCATTTATCTCTTCTTCCTAACCAATAGCGGAGTTATGGATTAAGGTTGGACATTGTTGGCTGCAACACTGCAACACAGCTTTCAGTAAATAATTAATTCGTAAGATGTACGTAGTTGCAACACACTTAATCTAGTTTATGATAATTTTTTAGATATTAAGCATCTTATTGAACCATAACTTATATCTTCAGTGGTTCCACCAAATCTGCTCTGTCTTCTGGAAATGATATTAACCTATAACTGACACAAATACTTTTATAAAAGAAATTATGAAGATCATTATTGTCTATTGACATACTGAGGAAATTTGAATTCCCTCTGCCAGAGGATTTATAATATTTTCCACTGACTGTTAACAGGATTGCCCAAAAATAACGGCAGATTTTCCTGAAACTTGGTGGAAGGGTTGTTCAAGCAGCAAGAAAGAACCTGATAATCTCTGACTGGATCCTGATAACGGAAAGTGTTTTAAGATCAGGTGTTTTTAACTGTATTTGTTAAATACCCGTTTAGAATCAATGGACTTCTGTCAGACTGGATGGAAGCGTAGTATTTCATGCAATAAATCAAATGTCAAAATTTTGGGGCTAGATCCTGACAAAGACATTGCTGGAATATAGTGTCTCTTGAACAACTATCAATCTGACAATAACACCAAATTCTATGAGATCAGCGAGTTAATCACTGGTCAAACTATCAGGGGTCTATAATGAGCTTCATCGGTCACTTTTGTAACCCATTTAAAATGAGTGTTCTTTAAAACGTGTTTAGTTCCACTGTAATGAGGAATGAATGAATAGTTCATTAATGATACATATCATTGTAAAGCCAATATTAAGCCATGATTGATGTTTTATTTTGATGCAGTGATTTTGTTACTTTACTTTCATGGCTGATTGTGGTCTGATTCTCTCTGGGACTTTGCACACCAGCATATCATCCATTTCGCAGCGTGTAAATCTAGACGAATTGGCTGAAAATGATCGCTGGTAAATGAATTATGACAACTTTAGAGCGGTGCTCTCCCACTTGATACAGAATTAGATCAACCGCAGGCGAATGCTGATATTAACCAAGTGATGTAATTACACTACAGGTTTAGTGCTAAAGCAATTATCACGCTGAGAGAATATTCACAATCTGATTAGCAAAGACAACTTTGACCTCTCTGGATTGAATAAAACACAATTTATCCATAAAGTATATGGTTACCGCTGTCTTTGCCTTTGACTTGTCTTATACGGTACCTGCCTTATTTCTAACTTTGCCTCACAGGCTGTATCTCCATAAACTAGATTGCCTTTCTTTTCACCCGTTCAGGCATGAATCTCAATCGAGTTTTATTTTGTCATCAACTTTGCAGATGACTGTAGAAATAATAAACTGAACCAGTTCAAGCAAAGAAGCCAAATAGTTTGATTTTTTTTTTTTTTAAATGAGAAAGAATTTAACCTTGTTCTGTTGCTATGTGGGAGGCGGGCCATTCGACAAACCATAGGTCATTATTATTGCCTTGGGTTAGGATTATGGAAAAGCTGATGCTAAAATATGCCGTGGGATGGAGATGCATGGAGGGGAAAGTTGAGCCCGGGTTGACTCCTTAATGTAATTACACTCACTCAGGGGACAGAAGAAGACAGAGGTGGGCTGGGGATTTGAGTGAGGGGTTTGACAGCCTCACAGTAGAGAGCAGAGGAGTGTCACCAGACCTGTTTCAGGGTTGAGGGTTGGACTCATGCCCTAAGGCCAGGCACAAAAGATTAAAACATCCTGGCCGCAGGGCCTGGAAGCAGCTCACATGGGCACTGCAATGAGAATAATGTGACAGGATTATCTATATAATCCATTGTTATTCCAGGCACAGCCATTTGGTTGACTTCATTGTAAATTCTGCAGCCTGCTTTTGTCACAGGAAATTTAATCACAATTATAAATATGAAAGTGTGTGAATGATGCTTTATGTTTTGCAGGGTTTTGGGCAGAGGTTACATTTGTTTTGCCAGATGTGATTTCCAGCTTTTACTTCTTCACATGCAATTGTTGAATGGATTGCCCACTCTGGCGCTGGCACTCCCTCACACAGAAAAAAAAAAGAGAAGGGGGGGGGGTAAAGAAAGGCCCTTTGATGAAAGGACTGAACCCAGCCCCCCACTCACACTCTTTTCCTCCCTCCTTCTGTTTCTTGCCCTGTGGAGTTTATCTGGCAAAGAGGAGGCAGCATCAGCCAATTTACACAAGCTACAGCTTTTTTTGTGCTGTGCCTTCTCCTTTGCTCTGCTCGACTGTGTCTCCACCCCCCATCCACCTCTCTATTCTTTGTGTTTGCCCGTGTTTGTGTGTGCACTGCTTTTTATGCATTGGACAGCATTGTATTATCTCGTACAGTAAGGTGAAAGATGGTTCAACCCCCGAGGCTGGCAACACCTGCCTCATACAATCTGTGCAGTTGAGGTGTCATGGCACAGGTTTCACCGCGTACCCTTACCCTTCATCCTTTGCCCCACTTATTGTGCAGTCTTCTTCTTCTTGTACTTGCCTATTCTTCCTTTTTTTCTCCACTCTGCATTTGTTTTGTGCCTTTCAGCAAATGTAAGACAATGGATTAAGAGTTCTCTGTGATTGAGTCCTGCCCTCCCACTTCTCTCCATAATGCATACAAATTCACTGGTGTCAGATGAACATCCTTTTTGGGCACACATAGATATCAGACTCAGCTGTGCTCCTGGAAGAGAGGAGAAAAATGACAAAACACATTTTAATTACCAACAAAGCTCAAATGGCAGAAAAATTAACAGCCTGAATTATACTGTGTGCTGTATTTACATCATGGCGGATGGATGTGGCTGTTTATCAACGGTGCTTACTGTGTCTGAATAGTAATTTCCTAAACACAAACTGTGCTTTTTGTCTTGTGACAGTATTAGTCATGCTAGTGAGGGGGTGCCTGTTTCTGCTTCCTCCTGTAATGTGTTCAATAAATCCTTCGGACATAGTGATTCTCTTGCAGACCCAAACAGCGCTTTCCAATTTTTTTTTCTACACCAGGCCTGCCTAGATCAATTAAATCAAAATTCGTCTCAGCCTGGCATAAATTACTTAAAGGATGTGTGACTCTGCATGAAAAGATGTGAATAGAAGAGGGAATTGATCATCAGCCATCTTCTCAATATTTTGAAATTAATTTTTGTTCCTACGAGGAACAAGGATTCTTCTCATGTGAGATCCTCCAGATGGATGATGCATTGCCAGATGCATTTTTTTGCTAGCCATTGTCATTTCAATTTGCAGGTCTGTCTCTCTCAAGCCTTTAGTCAAAGATGAAGGAGACCAGTCTCATTCTAATTTACACAATGATGCATCAGCACTTTGTGCGCCCTGGGTCAATACAAGTCTGCCACCTCCTGCAGCCTGTCAGAGTCAATAGACTGACTGACATGACATGTCCTGCACCAGTGATTGAATTACTGTCCATTTGTCTGCCATGATTGTCTTTCTGTCATATCAGCGTTAATCTTGTTGCTGTCAACCATCACGACTTTATGAGATGTAACATGGTAATAAAATAATGTTTTCTGTCGTAAGAGGATTTTGTTATTGCTGTCATACATTCCTCTTTAATACTGCGCCATTCACTGAAAACTTCCACTTCCTGTTTGCAAGACTTCATTTATAACCGCATTACAAACCTCCAGGAACCACAACTTTCTAACAATGTTCACCAAAACAAAAACAGTCCTTTTGTAGTTCCTGTTTGGTTGAAGATTCTGCAATAAATCTCCATTCAAATGAATAATAATATGTGATTTTAAAAAGTTTCAAAGGTCATAATGAAGCATTTGTCAATGCGGCAATGATTTTTCTCCCCATGATAACCTCACTACTGATTAGCTTTAGTTTTGTGGAGTGCATGCCATGAACTAAGTCCTTCAAAATGCCCCCATACAGCAAACTACAGTGAAAAGATGTTTCACGGCATGCATACACTATTTGTGTATTGAATACATGTTTTCTTGCTGCTGCTCTGTTTTTCAGCAAATTAATCACCAGCAATACGCGGTATGTAGTAATTACTGCAGAGGAATGGTGTGGACTGAATTCCAATTTGTACAAGTAAATAAATAAAGACTCACTGAAAGGAATGCATTCAGAAGAGCTGACATTTAAAGTAAATGGGTGTGCAGTTTTATGATGCATTCGTTCTGGCCTGTATGCTCACGTATAATATCTAAAAGTTGTCTTGAGCTTACAGTCACAGCTCCTATCTGTAAAAAATACACAAAATTAATGCATCCAAAATGAATACTGAATGAATACACTTATCCTTTCATAACCTCGACATTATGCTCCAATAATGCTGAGACAAACCTTGGAGTTGTTAATAATTCAGTCAGTGGAATATGCATGGTTTTTTGCTCATAGACTATTTGAAATGCACAGACTGAGACTCTTCAAATATTGATTTTTTTTCTCTCTTTAATTGGGTTTTCAAGCAGAGGACCTCCGATTTAGGCATTTTTGTAACATATGTAACAAAGAAGTCCTAGAAGGTCATTAGGCAATAATTGTAAGGGTATATACCCGTACTTTCTTATATTTTAGTCAAAAATTACATTGAATCTTCTACTTAGCATATTAGTAAAATTATGGGATTCTGTAGCACAAGCACAAAAATTTCAACATGATCATTTCCTTGCATGTGTAAATTTAGATTTTTAAAAAAAAATTATTCTGCCAGGTCGCAAAACTCAGAGAAACTCCTTGATGGCTGTAATTTATCTCCTGCATTATTCAAAACATCATAGTTCACCTTGCTCTTCTGATCTGGACCTGGCTTGGCAAGCATTATTTAATGGCGAGATGAATGGCCAATTGGGCGTTGCTCGTGTGTCGTGGTATAAGTCATGCTATATAACAGGAGTCGACTGACAGGACAAGGGACAGTGAAGAGTAGAGATATCAACATCAACACAGGCTCAACCAACCGCAATGTAATTTTGCAAGTCATTAAATCACTGCCAGAGAAATATGAGTCCAAGGTTATTGAGCACAGTGAGTGATGGTGACTTGGAGTGGTCCACAAGGCTCAAGTTACTGCGGAAATGAGATTTAGCACTGTGTCATGTCGCAGACTTTAGGTGAACAGAGGGAGAAAAAATCTGAGCTACACTGTCTGTGTTGATGCGACGCCTGACATATTTCGCGTTGTGTGTCTGAAGGAATCATGGAGTGAAATTTAATCTGAAAATTAATTAACACAGTAGTGTTTCACTGGTGCTATGAGTTCAGTATACAGCAGGCATTTATGTATTCTCAAGCATGCTGTGTTTGTTCTGATGGACAGAACCTAAGAGGCACATAATACAGAAAGAGAAAGGCAAGGAAGGGTCAGGTGTTCAAGGTGTGAGACAGGGTGGGGTGTGTGTGTGCGGGGGGGTAGGCGGGGTGCACCATCCAATATTGGATGGACCAGATGCTGTACCCTCAAGCGAAGTATTTTACCCCAAACGGTTATTGTAAAAACTCCATCTGTTGAAATGTGGCCTGGAATATGTCAGCACTAGCTGAAGGCTCTCTTGCTGTGCTGGAGCACAGGCTGTCTGCCTCTGACGGTCATGTGTTGTCAGCTGGATCCCATGGGCTGAGAGGAGGACAGAAAGTGTTCTGGCAATCTGACAATAGGACTGTGGCTGTCGAAGCCTGCGCCGTCTCTCTAAGACCCTAAGGTGGGAAAAGAAGGGCCACAGAGTGAAAGGGAAGAACCCATCATATCATGGAGCCAATGTTGCTGAATGTCAGTGTGGTGGATTGATGTCAAATCACCTCTTCTGAATGTCACAAAAGGACCACAATGTACAACTGTAACATTTTGTCCATCAGACGAAAAGGAGAGCGGTCAGCATGCTTCTGGATGTGTGTGTCATCAGATGACATGTCTTATTATATAAAAGCGCTACGAAATCAACACTTCAAAAGACTTGTACACATACATCATTTTTACAAGTGTGTTTTCAAATTAGTTTTAAATACGTTTTGGGTTCAGGTCTTACAGTAATTGATGCACTGTGGCTGACGCAAAGGATGCCTCACATGCATTCTTATATTTTATGATGATGTGAGTAGATGGATCTGTGATTTGAATCCCGACTGCTGAATTTGTATAAAGCCGTATTTTTTCAGTTGTATTTTACTTGTGTACAAATTCATAAGAATTATTCTCTGGGTATTCGGTTTTAAAGAATAATCTCTAAAGTGCGGTTTGGTTAACAAATTAATTAATTAACTAAAACATCTCATAATTAATTGATAGTAAAAGTAAAATATAATCATTTGTAATGACCCTGGTGTTTGCAATGCTAGCTCAGATTGTAAGGGTATTTATGGTACAGTTGCCACAAGAATGTATCTTGGATTTTAAGATCGAGTGAATGAATCGATTATATTCAGATCACACGCTTCAAAACACACACACACACACACACACACACACACACACACACACACACACACACACACACACACACACACACACACACACACACACACACACACACACACACACACACACACACGTTCTGCACTTAGAGGCTCTTCCTGGAAATGTTGCCTGCAATTTTCTATCCAGTCTTACTCAATTTATCCAAGCGATTTCACTCTGATTCAAAATGTCCATCTTCTAGTAAAGGACTTCAGATGCAACTGCAATCAGCTCCTGACTTTCCTACATGTGTTGAGTAAAAAAAAACAAAAACGCGTAAGTGGGCTAAATGCTGCTTCCTCCACATGTCAGGAACAGGAAAAGTGTGAATGTACTTCGGTTTCAACCCAATCAGGAATACAACTGGTCGTAGCTGGACGCTTGACCTCTGTCTGCAGATAGGGGTCATTATACCCCCATTAGCAAAAAAACTGCAATACATTTAATTTGCAAATGAGGTCAACCAGAAGGACAAATCCTGCACTTTGCACAATGTCTATATTTCACTTTCATTTTGTCACGATTTTCAACAATTTGAACACTTCTCATTAGAAAGTAGTTTTTGCACCTGCAGCAGTTTGGTGCTGGTATGTGAGGAAATAATCAATCCCCATAGCAATCAATGGGGAGAGAAGTATGCAGTAATTTAGTTAATTAAAAGCTGGAGGGCATCAGACAAGACCGGGTGTTGGATTTCCATTTTTAAAAGTGGAGTAATTACATGCTATACTTGTAAAGTGGCTTATAGGGATTGCCTGCCTTTGTACAATAACTCATCAGGAATATTCATCAGGCATTGTTAGTGTTTGTGGACATATTACCACTTCAGGAGATTTACCTCTTGCTCTCCAGTAACTCGTGGGGATGCAGTACTGGAAAACACTTCCGCTACTGTTGTGTTAAATGTAGAGTTGATTGTTGATGTTTGAAGAGCAGAACAGAAGCACATCTTGAACATATTTAAAGAACAAGACATGAGAGATGCATGCATGAATGCACGACAACCATCCTGGCAAGGAGAAAACACCAATTAGCTGTAATCTGTTGAAGCTAAGTGGACTTAGAGTGAAAGCCCAAGTCAAACATGAACACGAGACACAAATTCTCTATAGTCGTTTTGATGGCCAACAGAAGAGCATATGGCAGGCAGTTTTGTGTTTTGATAGTGTTCATAAAGAGACAATTGCCGTGCTTCATTTCAATCCAAATGCACTTTGCTAAAGATAAATGTTGCATAGAAAAATGGAGGTGGGAGTATCCTGCAATAAAAACCTGAACACAAATATGTGCTTGCTGTAACACCTACACACACAAGCAGAAGCTATCTGCACAATTTCTACTTGAGTGATTATATGCAAATGTCTATTTTTCTCTAACACAAACACACCTCTTAAAATTTGACTAATTTGGCAGAAGAAAATGACATATTGAGCCTGCAAATGGTTTGCTCAGAGACTGGGATATGCTTAATAAGCTTTTAAAGTCGAGCTGAAATGAATAATAACGTTTAACGTCTTTGGTATCATGTACTCAGTTCTGTTATGCCACAAACAAGCAATATATTGCAAAATATTCTGTATACATATATGTTAAAAATGTAACTATGTTCACCTGGTATAATAGGTCTTCTAATCTTAGCTTGAACAAAGTCATTTCAACCAATGTCATTCTGATGTCCAGGCAACAGTCAATTAGGTCTCACCTTTGTGACTTATTTTGACCATACAGACCATGAAGTGCTTGAACCATGCCTCTTTGAGTTACTTAGTCTAGTGTGATGACACACACTTTGACATATTGTTAGCATTAGCACTAAACCACCACAGAACTGAACCATATTCTTTCTTGTCAAGCTGGCCTCTCAGGTCGTAATCAATTCTGCACTAAAATATTTCATAAATAGTTTACATGGAAATTAAACTGACATTTGATGTGTGATTTTTTTTAAAAATGGAATCAAATATTCAGCATTTATGGTCTCAATGCTTGTGACAAACACAAGATAAAAAATGAAGGAATCTGCAATCTGTGGTGAATCCCAACATACAGCTGCAGCCTGGTGCCAGTTTTGAAATAAAAGTGATCGGCGTGATTGTGTTCAATCTCTAACTCATACCCAGACTGACTCGCACTTATTCTCTGCAAAATGCCGAAAGGAAAAGAAAAATCGGAGGATACTAAAGACCAGATGGTCTCTATGAAAGAATTAAAGAGTGAGTTAAAGAGCAACTTTGATAAGTTAAGGAGTGACTTTGATTAAAAGTTGGAAGAAATGCTAAAACTGGTGCTAGACGCCTTGGAAGAAATGAAGGTCGAAATGAAGAAAATGCAGAAAGACATGGATGAAAAGGACCGAAGAATTGTTGTCTTGGAACAGGGACAACTAAGAATGGATGATTTGGAACAAAAGCATTCGTATAAATGATGTGATCATCACTGGAATCAAAATTAAACCGAGGAATTACAGAAATGCTGTGGCCAGAGGAGAGGGAACTGAACACAACACTGACATCGAATCTCTGGAGCAACAAGTGAGTTGTCAACTGAGGGATCTGGAGATAACTATAGATCCGGACCAGATTGAGACATGTTACCCATTACCATCTGGAGGTAGGAGACCACCTGCAGTGCTGATAAAATTCAACAATCGTAAACACAAGATTGCTCTTCTGAAACAAGGCTTCAAACTGAAAGGAAAAAAATAATACATTAATGAGAATCTTGCTATTAAGAATGCTGCTATCGCTAAAAAAGCTCGACAACTGAAAAAGAATGGGCTGATCGACAACACCTGGACCAACAACTGCAGGATATTCATCAGAACAAAGGGGCTTTCTCCGGACCAGATGAAAACAATGAGGAGTTGGTGAAATATGAGCAATAAAGACAGACAAGAATTGTTACTCCACCAAAGATCAGTGCAACAGAGTCACTTCAATATTGGGAGCTCTACAATTTTGGACACGTCAAGTATTACATGGAACAGTTGAAAAAATCAAAGGGCGTGACTCATAATTACTCCTCACTAAAAACTAACTGCCAATATTGTTTTAATTTCTGCTCAATCATCTCTAGCTTGTCTTGCTTTTAGAAAATATAAAACAATTTCTGAAATAACCTGTGCTACTTCTGGTGAACCAAAATGTATTTTTAGGCATTAATCAGCGGACAGCTGGACCATGACTGTACCTCCATGTCCCCAATCTACCCTGCGGCGAAGCGCCGGTATCATGTCCACCCTTATCACATCACGGCTCCGGCAGAGCCTTACCTCTCTCTCCGACTCAATGCTGCTCTGACCTGCTCTCATAATAGAACGAGTGGGTGTTCACATGGTACAGTCCGAGTACAATGTTTTAATTAAAAGACCTGCCTCTGAGGAGGGAGATTTCAAATGGTGAGACAAAGACCATAGGGTGAGAGACATCTGCCCTCACAAGGAGAAACACAGATGGACACCTTGTGGGGTCACTTTATGCTAATTAATATGAAGATAGGAATACTTCATTAGAGCAGTAAAGTGTGTGATAGCCAGTTGTTACCTGATGTTAAAAAGAATAATATATTTAATATATTTAATATTTCTGTTGTTGTCAGTAAAACTCATTTAAAAGTAAATCCACTCTTTAGTTCATTGTCTTTATGATGTCTTTTTCAGCAATTTGACAATTTCCCAAACCAGCTCAACACTTTCCAGAAAATTACACACAAAAAAAAGTATTAACTGTAGACTCTTTATTTATTAATTTATTTGGACAACAGTGATTTTAGCATCAGTGAGAATGAAAAACGTGCTGTAATTGTAATGAAGGAACGCATCGGTGACTTTTTAATATAGAGGGACTTGACCGCTGCATAAATTATCAGGCTTTGTCTACTCAGGTATTGCTTGTTAGTGGGATACATTTATTTTCATCTTTAATCAGTTCATGGAAGTTAAGTAGTAGTATAAAAAATGTTTAAAAAAACAAATCATATTAATTTTTTTTGTGTGTGATGACTTTCATCTATTTCCAGGGGCTGATGTTGTGGTAGAAAGGGTTATGTACGCTAAATTGTCAAAATTGTTTTCCATTTTTAGACAATATCATCAGATATTGTGGATCTAATGATTTCATGCAATTTCCCTCCATTTCAATCAAATATTAATGTTGCTTTTGTGTGGTTTGTCCCATCGAGAGTCACAATCGTGCAAGGAAACCAGGCAATAAATGATAATAGTGTTTTTCCTGTTTATGATGTAAAACATATATGGTGAGTTTATCTCATTGTTAATTCATGAGATCTTCAGATGAATAATAGATGGCGTCCATTGAGACTGGTGCCCTTGTGCCTACCCTCATTATTAAGAGAATTCCAGATCATATCGGGCCAGTACGATTCCTGTGGAGTTTCACACTGGAAAGTCTTTTTCAAAAGCGGCCCCTGATCCATCATGTTGCCTTTGTGTTGCATGTACCATGCAACACCATGCATGATATTGTGTATATATATATCCAGTAATTCTTTCTTTTTTACTATATATTGCTGCCCTGGATGTGTCTATTAAACTTGAATTATTTTGTTTTTCTACTAGCAGCAGGCTGGAGAAAGCTCACACTTTCTCCTCTGTGTCATGAACCTGCTAAACGTTTCCCTGGTTCTACATTTAGATTACTAACACAATAATCAAGTACGGCCTGTATGAAATCTGTGGTTATTATACTTGGTAATGCTGAATCTATACACTCTTATTACAATCTACTGTGTATAAAATAGCAATAATTAAACATCTGCTACATTTCAATTATTTCAACTTCTGAGTGGAAATGGCCTCGAGCAAATGGGAGGCTGTTGCCCTATGCATAGACTGAATAATCGAGATAATTATCTCCCTCAGCAACATGGTTTTCCAAAAGGAATTATCATAAAAAATTGCCTATTTTAATGCAATTCAAATAATTATAGCAAGACTGGATGTGGGTGGAGGACTGGAGGGTGGCTGGAAATGTTCACCTACACTTCTTGGGGCGGGGAAGAGATAGATAGGCTTGTGTATCAAGGGATGAAGTCAGATCAATTGTCACTAATAGATTCTGTTGAAAGGCTTTTATAGCAGGCTATACAGCTGACTGTCATATGCTGAGCATTTTCTCATAGTTTTTGTGATTTAATTTTAAAAATCTGCAAAATTATTACTTAGATCTTTTTCTTCTCTTTCATGCACAAGATCATAACATTCAAGGAATCAATTCTATCATTGTCACTTCAGTTTGGAGTGGCCATGCCATAAATACAGCTAGACGCTGGGACGCTTAGCTGCTTCAAACAATGGTGGAAATAAAGTTTTACTGGTGTCCCTCAGCTATGGAAGGAAATTCAGGGTCAAGTTCTCATTTTTCCTCTTTCTTGCTCTCAGTTGGTTTCTGGTGATTTGTTGGGTTTATGTTTTGTGACATGTAGCGCTAACAGAGTCCCTTTTTTACACCCTTCCTCTCTGTTTCCAGTGAATAACTCTCAAGCTCTCAAGGCGGCGATAAACAGCTCTGCTGCACACAACAGCTCTCTGCTCCCTGAGGTGAATCTTCAAGAACGTGGACAAGTTTCTGTCAGCTTTCTTAGAGTACTGCTTTCTTTGAACACTTCATATCTTCTTAAAGTTCTACAATAGAATCTGCTCATTATTGCTTCTTCGGGAGATCAAACATCATCAGAGAAGTGCTTTAACCCAGTGACTAAATGCTGACAGACCTGATCTTCAGTGAATGTGAGTTGTGTGCAGGATAGCAGCTCCCAAAGGCAGCACCTCCAGAGCTCGAGGCACCACGTATGTTCACCCCTTAATGAAGCGGCTGTAATCACACTCATGCAGGATAGTCGCCTTTCATTAGAACTGGTAGGAGAGATGTACGCCTCTTTGATGTTGTCAAGGAGTCTCACAACTATGATCAGAACAAAGAGCGCTTTCCTTCAACACAAGGGGAGGAAAACGTTTCCCTCTTTTAGGAAACTGAATCGGGAAACCCTTTGTTTTTTTTTGTTCCGAAATATGTGATTAAAATTAACTTGACTATCATTGTGATTTGTTCTGTTGAACCTAATTGGAGTGAGTGAGGCCTGACCAAATATGAAATCACACAATACTTGTCCCTGTGATGGTCCACTGATCTACACTGACTGGTTACCTGACTTTCACCCACTTCACGCTGGTGACGCTTTAGGCCGATGATCCTGAATGTGAATAAGTGGGCACAAATAGATGATGAGATTATAGTTGCTCACAGATGTCTGACACAGTTGTGTGGCAGTTTTTTTTCTAAATGCTTTGAACCTTTTAGAGGCATTTGAGGCACACATGGCATTTGATAAGGCTCAGTTCCAAGGTTACATTTGAGACGGCATGTTGTATTTTCCACTCTTTGGCTTTTGCTGCCATGGCTGCTGTCTGGAGATAACACTGGCTGCAGTCTGAAGTCGCCAACCTGATGCCACAGAGCAGTTGGAAAAAGGCTGCGGGAAGGAGGAAAGCAAGGGAAGGAAAGCTGAGTGATTGTGAAAGAGTATGAGACTGACTTATTTTTCTTGACTCATTTTAGATTGTCTGGGGGGCTTCGGTCACACATGGTAGCTTCCTACATCGGTGCTGATTAAAAGGCACCACCACTGCCCTGCCGCCACTGGAACAGCTGCAGGGAATAACACCAAACAAAGAGGCTTCCCTAATCATCTGCATACCTGTAGGGCAGTGGAGTTAGTAAAGTAGCCACACACTGTTTATATATGGAAGGAAACAATTAGAAATTAGGTGTGTGTGTGTGTGTGTGTGGGGGGGGGGGATTGGGTATGAAATTTCAACCGGAAAATATCCAACTGCTTGCTTAAAAAGTAATTACATGTTACTTCATCTAGTTCTGGATGCTAAGAGACTGACAAAAGGGCAGAAATCATTGAATCAATGTTTAATTTAGGAGAAACATATTTCTCTTACGAACATAAAATACACACACACACACACACACACACACACACACACACACACACACACACACACACACACACACACACACACACACACACATGCACACACACATGCACACAGACAAACAAAATAACAACTCTACCATGCTAATGTGAGTGATTTATAATGTCCACTGTTTGCCAGCTCAGGTTAATGCGTTGGCTTCCTAACATCGGCCAATAAGCAGAGTTCAGACTGGATTATTGTCATTGAAAAAACATATCCATCTCTTTGAAGACCTGCAGGAGGTATTAGGGCATGTGATTCACCTTCTTGTGACCATGAATGTCCAACAGTCACAGAGACACACTAGTTAAAAGAGGTGGCCATATAATACATAAATGAAGATGGAACTTCCATCAATAAATTTATCATTGGTTTATATTAGTTAAGCATTCTCAGAGCGATGACCTGCTCTGATGTAAACAAAGACAATGAATCCCCTCATCTGGGGTGGTCAGGGATCAATGCTCTCTGAATAATCATCTGCCAAGTCACCAAACACACCAGTGCACACATTTGACCAGTATAATTAAACCAGGAGGAAATCAACTGTTGGGGAAATCCAGCTGTTAATTTAATTAAAGGTAAGACTGCACACAAAGATATGTAACTTGTAGGTCTCAAGGCTCATACAGATTTATCAGGTCTCTTGTGAAAATCAGACACTGTTTGTTCCACTGTTAACATGGAAATCTCTTGGTTGTGGCACACAGCAGAGGACCATGGTCACCGTTTACAGAGGTGAGATTACTGCAGATTGCCTGTGTTGATCTAACAACATGAATCTGTCATGAACAGAAAAAAATATCTTATGAAAAAAGTCCAGTTAAACTCTGCTTGCTGTTCCTCGTTCTGCACAAACACATATCAGGCAAAACGTATGGCCATGTTAGTTAATGTCCCTCAAATGATCATAATGCCACTTTACAGCCATTCCCGCCATCAGGCATAAACGTTTAATAAATGGTTTATAACACAGTATAATGTAGTTGTATAAAGATTAACGATTGTATTCATTGATTTGCAGCAGTAACATCTCACCCACTATTTGAGGCTGCTGCATAAACAGATAATGAAGATGAAATGAAACACATTTGTGACCATTTGAAACATCTTCATAGAAAAATTTAAATTTTTTGGTTATACTAATAGACAAAATATTATAGTGATGAACAGTTATAAATTCAATGCAAAGTGTTTGTAATGGTTTAGACAATGTGTACTATAAATAAATGCTAAATAGTGAAATTTAATGTGTGACCATGATATATTCTTGGATAGATATTGCAACTTTTTAAATAAAAAAATTATATTGCATTAAAAAACAGTTGATGCAAACATATGAATAATATTTATCCCCACTGTCTTGTTAATAACTAATAGTTTGGAGAAATGTGAAAAACGCCACACTGGCTTGTTAATAGAAAACACTTTTTATGTGTATGTGGATAGACGGTGGCAGCACGAGAAGCTGAGCTGCTGTACTGACTGAATTTCCTGCTACTTAACCAGACCTCGGAGCAGAGTGGAGCTCTGGATTTTACAGCTCTCAGTAGACAGGCAGGCTATCGACAGAGAACAGGATTCGCCTCTGAATTCTGATTACAGCCACTTTGCGACACCTGGGGGACCGAGAAAGATGTCTTTAAACCTGTCATAAATATTCACAGCAACTTAATTGTGCATGTTGAAGTGATATAAAAGACCCAACAGCATCACACTTGGGGAATTGATGCTAGAGAACTGAGTACTTTTGCCCCTTAGTAAGACTTGTGTGAACCTCACAGGAACAGTGGATGCTGCAACTCTGTGTACAGTCTGCTCAGTCACACATTACGTCCTGCCTTCCTGGCTTTCTTGCTTTCTGTCTGCTGCAGCTGTCTCTGCAGAGGTGGCTTTCCTGAAACTCCACTTCTCACCTTCTTCTATTGTCCCTCCCTCACTGTTACCTCCCCCAGTTTTTATTGACCATTTCACTAATTGCAGTCAGTATAAACAAAGCTTGGAGGGGACCTGGCAGTATAAAATGCTCAGATAATTAGTTTTGCAGGGGGGAGAACTGTGTCTGTGAACATTGATCTGATGGTTTGGTGTGCTGAATGGTTGAAGGAGGGAGTCCAGTGATGGTGACAGGTAGCCTGTCCCATGGATCACAGCCTTTCATCAATACTAGTCCCTCTATCCGGTGGTCTGCTCTGGAGCATTTCCTGGAATTGATTTGGGTATTGAAGAAAAACATTTGAGATCATTTAGCATTATTTCATTCTGTCATTATTTTTCTATTTTATTACCTTATTTTGTCAACCTCGCATCATGTCTTCATTTTGGTTTAACAGACAATCCTTCAGTAAGGACTGCACAAAAGGATAAACGGATGAATTGGCAGTGGTTTGTGACTAAACAACAGGTATTGTTTTGCAGGTGGGATGCAGTCCTCAGCGGGAAGTAAGTCACTCCAGCAGAACCAAAATGGTTAATTTTCTGCTCTGTTAACACAAAGAGGGGGAAGGGTGTATGTTAGGTGTAGTGGGAATAAAGATGATGATGATGGGAGCATTTGGGTGCAGGTGCACAAAGAGCAGGGGAGGTGACCTTGGCTGTGCCAGCGACCACATAGAAGACCGAGCCATCTGTCTTGGGCCATGAGGAGCTGACCCAGCATCATTGTTCAGTCTGACAGGGTACACCGGGGTCACTGGAAGAACCAGACCTACCTGACTGGGACCCCAATGGGTTGTCTGAGTTACATTAACATTCATGATAAGTTGTAAACCAAAAGCCTACAATAAATTATGCACTAATTTCTTGAAATGTTCCAACAAGCTGCTGTCTATCCTATTATTTTGATGTATAAGAGCTGTTTTGAAAGACAGGGTCCACCTCTGTTGCTTGTTTTCAGAATTCATCTTCACACATTATACAGCCTTTTTTTTATTATATGCAAGCATTTTTCAGAAATGTTTACCATCTTATACATCTTAGTTTGGCTTGTCGATGTGTCAGGACTTGCTAACTAACAGGTGTTTGACTTGATAGGAATGTTATAAAAAAATATTTTCCATTCTATGTTGACTGTAACCATCTGCAAAACATACATTTTTACATTTTATCTAACAGCTGTGTGAACCATCAAGTCACCACATGGATGTAAAGGAAGTATTTGCATTTCAGATCTACTAAAAACTCAGTAGTCTTAGAGTTTGATTTGTCTTCTCATATACTTTTACAACAGCCACGACAAAATCTGGATTAAAAAACTTTATCATTAAAAGTCTTTTTTGTAAGATTTCGGACCCACTAAGGTATTAATTCATTCCAATGTCTTTTGTTTCCACAATCACAGATTAACTGAATATATGTTTGTTGACCTCTGTGGTCTCCAGGGAACAGTCCAGGCTCACATAAAGTACTCTGACCAGACAAAGACCTTAGACAGTATGACAGGCAAAGGACAGACATGCAATCAAGGTGTTAAATGATAGCAGGGACATAATGCCTGTCCCTTCAGTTTAATCACAACTCCATTGCTCAAGTTTTACTCGGCAGTTTCAATCACCAACCCCGTTCCATTCCACAAAGACCCGACCCTCCCAGCTCGCCCTTCTTATATTCTTCACTCTCATGACAAGTTTCACTATTCACCTTGTTCTCATTAGTCACTTTAGTAAGCAATAGCACCATTGACACAGTCTATAAAGACCCAGGGATACGGCCATATAAATGAGAGGCTTTATTCAGACTGCTGTCACATAAAGCCAGATCAGTCTGTGTGATTGTGACCATAGTGCAGCTACTTTATTTGGTTGGTTTGATCATGACCAGTTGACGGTAAAATAAGGTTGTTATTATGTGTTAATCACACCCGACTTCAAAGACTGAGCTCTCAACTTCCTGGACTCCAACCGGACTTGTGTTCACAGAAAGGATTTGGCAAATATAAGTGAGATCAGAGGTCACTATGGCGCTGTGGTGTTTGCTACTAAGCAGACAAGAAGTGACAGGGTAGTAAGAGTCTCATGAAAGTCACCATAAAATAGCTTCACAGCTTTGCATAGTAAAACTGACCTCCTCACATCTCCTCCCTCTGTCTGGGTGTAATTAATGTGACTGCAGCAGCACACACACAGATGAGGACAGATGAGAGCAAGGCTGAGTCGCTGTCTGTCACTGCCTCTGTTTTATGGGGAAGCGTTCTGGTTAATTGGTGCTGGTGCGATTTGAATTAGAGCATTCTTTATTGAGTTTGCAATAATGTGACCTTTGATTGACCCACAGAAAGCATTTATAAGATTCCCATCCTTTTCACAGGCTCTAATTTTCAATGTGTCACAATTCATTTTTACCAGCAAGTCAGCTCAGGCTTTCTTTGAAATCTACTGGAGCATAAAAGTTCGACATTATGTGCTCCTTCTTATATGGTTATGCTTATATTCATGGCCTAAGGTTAAAAAGACAAGTTTGATTCAAGTCAGACCTGTATGGAAAATACTGTTAGCTTTCAGTTAGCTTAGCTGCCCTGGAGATGTGAAAATAAGGAAAATGTTGGAACAAAACCCCTCAGTAAAAATATCAATAGTTTTTATACAGTTAATATTTCTACAGAATACCAACATATTGATATTAATAAGCCTTAAAATTGATGGACGTTGACATTTTTGGACATTTGGACAGAGCCAGGTTCAAGTTTTTCCTGGTTTCCAGTATTTCTGCTTGGCTATGCCAAGCTAACCAGCTTGAGTCTTGATATCTTTACTTATTACACCATTGCACATACCCTTCTATATTGTACAGTCTGTATATTGTGTATTTTTGTGTTAGTGTTAGCTGTCTGTGTATTAGTTCTGGTTTTTGCTCTTTGCAATCTGCATTTCTTTTTTGTGCCCCAATCCTGCTTTATGCTCCTTTAATTGTCCCTTGGGAACAAATACAGATTTTTGAATTTGAATTTGAATTGCTGCCTCTTAATCTTCCTCTGTTTCTCATAGAATAAGAGCAATGTGACAAAATGCCAAAACATTTATCTGATTGTCTATTATTAATATCTGCCATAAACTGCATTCATAACATTCCCAGGATGCTGCTATCTGAGGGTTACAATTATTATGGACAGGAAGAGGAAGATTAAGCTGAGATGACCACTTTGGTCTGAAGTTCTAACGTGGGACTATTCAATATCTGTGATGAGGGGCTGGTGGGGACGCAGAAGGAGAAACACCCCAAAAATCCTTCTAAAGGACTACACTAAGGTTTTATTGTCAGCAGGTAAAATATTTGAGTGTGTTAGCTGTATCTCCTCTACAGTATACTACACTTTGTACTGTTGTCAAGTACTGTATGCTTCAAATGTGGTTTTATTCAGCTGGATTTGCAGACTTACAGGTATGTGGAGTTACACTGGCGTCAAGCTGATATGCCTGAGAAATAGTTCATTTCATGGTTGACACAGTTCACCATCCCCCTCTCCACAGAGCGAGGGTTAAGCTGGTATAAATGCATATATACCTCTGATATTCATTCTTCAGTCGCCCTGAGTACAGTATGTGTGAAATGGTGTGTGGTGAATCGTAGTTCGTATTCTTTTAGCATGACTAGCACCCCTTTTGATTTCATAGGCTCCATTGCTCTTCAATCTGGACCATGCTTAAAGGCAAAATAAGTGTAAAGGGGTGCCAGCATACCATAGAAATTGATACTTTAACTGTGTTTATGTTTGGCTACATACAAGCCCCCCCCCCCACACCACCATATAGACAAAATACATGTGCTGCTTTTAATCAAGACATACATGTTACGCTTGTAATAAATAACCTGCATTGTGAATTTCAAATGTAATCATTAAAAGAGAAGCAAATTGTGCAGCAGTCATATTGTAATGAAATTCAAGGCTGTATGACCTACAACACTAAATCCCAAGGCGAGTAGTTGTATACAGCTGCACATAGTGAAACACACTGTTGCCATTTAAATGGATATAAAGGGTCTTGTCCATGACCGTCATGTCCAGTTCACAGATGGAGCTCCATCCAAAAATGCTGAGTGACTGCAATTCTGACTCTTGGGGAGGGTCACTGAACTCGACAGGAATCTGACCTTGTGGAAGATTGAACATGGAAGACATAAGGTTCACACTGACCCTGGCTTTTAGTACAAGTGATTTCTACATCCACATCCACCTGACACTGACAGATGACAGAGCTTCTTTTTCTTCCCTTTCAAGAGAAGCACAAAATAATCAGATTAAAAAGATGGTCATTTATTCATGGAGCGGATCCATACATGCCAGCTGTGTGACAGTTATTCTTATTTGCTGTTTTGACAGATTGAGTTAGAAATCTTTCTCTAAATCTTGCAGAGCCAAAAACACCTCACATGCAGAAATAGGCCACCTCTCCAATTGTCGTTGTGTGTTCTGATGAAAATAACATTTGAAATGTGTTGATTCCAAATACTGGCAAACACGGAGAGAGCACAATAAGAAACAGATGCCTCCCCAGATTGAGGATAAACATTCAAATGCATTTCTGCTACAAAGCAGGACCGTCTCTCACAGCAGTAAATGATTGTGGAGAAGGAACGATTCAGAAGCTGTTGTCGTGGATGTTTCATGAAAATTGTGTACACCTGTCATGCTGTGGAAGACAGAACATCATCACTTCAGTCTTTGATACTGTGCATTTGACCCACTAAGACAGATATTATTTTTTGACTTCCCTCTTGCACAAACTTCAGTGTATACCAACCAAACCTTCAGTATGGATCTGCCAACAAAATGTATTTTTTTCACCATTTTATTCTTGGACTTTGTTATTATTCAATAAATTATTTATCAGAAATAATAAATTCAAGTAATGTGCATTTTCATGACAGGGTGCAGGTTCATTCACATTACTTTTTTGTATTTGTGTTTTTATTTTTTACAAATACCAATTCAGTGTGTGGAGCCCAGATGCAAAAATGATCACATCATTCTACAACCCTCAATCTAATATAACACTTTTTAATATCCAAACATAATAACTCTGTACAGGGGGTTTTAGCACTACCTCACCCGACCAACCCAGAAGGTGCCCAGATATGTTACCTTAAACAGCCTCTCCTCTGGAGTGATAATTATGCACAGGAACTTTTGATTAGCTGCCAACACAAGCATGAGATTAAAACCGTCACCCTGTATTTGTACTTATTATGCACAGTGCTTATATGTTTGTCCCTTCTGTTAGATGGGAAGGTCTGTGAAGAAGATGAGACAAGGTCTGGAGCTGTCACCTTTTGAGGAAGCCCAAGGGAGCACAAGCAGCAATTTACACTCTAGTCGGACACTCACAGGTTTCAGTGTGGTGAGACATGAAATCACAGGAAGTCTATTGGTGTTACTCCTCTTTCTTTCTGCTCTTATTCAGAATTACACATCACCCACTATAAACCCTGTGTCTGTGTGTGATTTTATGTAGGAGTTCGACTTAACAAGTTTATGTCTCTGGTCTTAGCACATGTGTAATGAATGGTATAGAAAACCTCAGGGGGCTCCAGATGTGCATCCTTACTGTAAATCCCACCAGAGGCCTCAAACAGCTGTGATCAAGAACTAATGGAACCTGGCTAATTACTGAATTTAAGTGTCTCAATAATGATTTTCAGCCTCTAAACACAAAGCTTAAGTAACCTCAAGGTTCACACAGGCTGTTCCTTAAACATACTAATTTTTGTACCTGAATTTAATTATTCATATGACTTTTAGTGTCAGAAGTGTACATATACTGTACTCTTTGCTAAGTGGAAGAACTACACAGGATTTTCTTCTCTACACTGCCTTTGTCTGGGTACACTGAACAAAACAAGCAGAGAGACCAGGCAGCATAACTCTGTTCTGCTTTTCCCCAAGAAATATTAGAAAATAAATGAAATTATTTAACTATCTAAAGATATAAAAAAACAATCATTACATTTGAAAAACTGGAGAGATGGACTGTTTTTGTACTAACTTAATCGGTAATTAGTATTCTGTCAGTAAAATCATTGATTACGAATCATTTAAGCCGAAATGTTTGACAGTTTAAATTATGATAAAACATCAGACCCTAATAAATTATTTATATGTTTTGTTTGTTAAAGTCTTACTTGGTTCTGTAGCAAAACATTTTTATAGCAACTAACTAAAAAAGTCAGATAACGTAAATGTTTCCCTATAAGACTTCAGTACATGTAACTCATATTTGTTTAAATACAGTTCCTGAATGACATTACTACAATTATTTTTGGCTACATAGGGTAATAAATAGTGTGTGATTTTTTTATTCTGTCAGCAAACATTGAAATTGGGAATGCATGGATGGAAATATATGTTAGTGCAATGCCAGAGACAAGGCTGTTGTGTTGTGCGTCCACCTCAGGCATGTAGGAACTACGTTATGTTGGTTAATTGTGGAGTCATTTTCGAGTAATATTTCTTCAGAAGTCATCAATGGGCCGCGAGGGGAAAAGCTTGATTGTACTGGTTTGTGACAGTAAACCTGCAATCTGAGTGATGCGTTCACTGACTGTCATCTCGTTTTTTACAGGTCAGACATCATAGAGTTCATGGTTCACAATCAGGATCCCCTCCCACACAAACGCACGCAAGCACGCACGCACACACACACATACACACACACACACCTCTGATCTGCTGACTCATTCTGTACATAGATGACTTTCAGTCCAGGAGACACAAAGATACCACGAAATGGTAAATAACATAGCTGGGAGGTTTGGAGATGGCAGGTACAGCAGTTCAGGGGCTGAGACAAGCACTCAGGGGTTACAAACACCCACACAAATATTTTAGTGAGCAAATAAATGTTTTTGTGGGTAGGTGTTTGCATCTGTAACACAGATAAAGGAGGAGGAGAGAGGGGAGAGCACAAAGAGCGTATTTTCTATTTTCCATGCCCTGGGCATTCGACATACCAGGAGCGACAGAAATCTTGCCAAGTGGGATAAGATCGTAAAACTGCAAGGCACTCTCCTCTCATTTTCAACTAAATGGATAAAATGGTGTCAGCATGTTACTGCGAGCCCCTCAGGATCCGAAAATACTGGAGGGACCATAAACTAGAGCAGTTACTCTGTGACAAGACACTGAATCCCTTCACATCAAGAGAAATTTCATTTGAAATTATGTATATATTTTTAGAAATATTAAAAAATAAAGAAGCGCTGGCAAAGAGTGGCAAAATATTTTGCTATTTCAACCAAATCCCTCTTCATCAGCATATCACTGAACAGGAACATGATGCCAATTACACATGGCACTATTTGCTTTCCTTCTGCAAGACTAAAACACAAAGTGAAGCCTTGCCATGTTACCCAGTTATTTATAGATGTATGCTGGATAGAGCAGAGTGAAACTCAAGCTGATTTTAGTGTTATGTTCTGACTGTTTTGGAGATACACTGATCCATGGCGCAGACAGTGAACCGCCTGCAGCTTTGACCGAGATGACTCTTCAATCAATCCTGGCTCTTTGGTGAATGCAGGTCGAAGAGGAGCCTCCGTTCTCATTGAAAGAGTAACTCACACTGCAGAGGGCTGCTGTATTTTATCTCTTTACTTGCTGATCCAGTTTAGTTTTTGAAATTGCAATTACCACCGCAATTTCTCCACTGTCAGTTTTTAAAGTCATTAGTTAACCTTCAGGACCAGGGGTCAGGTGTCACTTTACGGTGGAGGGACAGATCAGATAGGAACCGACTGGAAGAGAGGAACAGAGAGAGGAGAGAGATGTTAATAGTTAAATTGTTTAAAGGTCTAAGATTCAGCTAGAAATAGATTACAGACCTCTGAAACATGAAAAATACAGCTGGATTGTTACAGTAGATGTAGTTTCCAGCTGAATCATTGCATAGGTAGTCCCTCAGCTTACTTCGTTTCGAGTTGAGTCGTTCTCAACTATACATCGGTTTTCAAAAAAATACACGGAAAAATTAAAATCAAGTTTACATTATTTTACTTGACTTTACGTCTGTCACAAATATTGGGATCATAAAATCACCAGAATATCCTCAAAAGCAAATAAGATCATTTTACTGCATAAAAAATATAATAGAAACATGTAATACCACATTCAAATACGTATGCATAGGTCCAACCTTGAATTCAGATTAGTTTACGATTGGTTTACGGCCATTTATCGGTTGCTCTCTCATTCTCATTCATTTGTATCATTAATTATTTTTTTCTACTATTGCAAAATAACAAGTTCTGTATTTGTTTGATAAATTTAAAAAAGGCTTTTAATTTATCATTCATTAAAAAATAAAGTGATCTGTTTGTATGCAGAGCCAATGTGGCCATAACCAAGGAGTAAAACGTTTGATTACAGTATGAAATGCATCCAGGCTGCTGAAATGCTCTTCATGTTTGGTTTTTCCAAAAAGTACCAGTGTTTGTCGCAACTTTTTCTAGATTTTAAATGCTGTCTCACTGTGTTTTTGAGTTTGACACCCCTTGTAGACTATGACAGTGGAGCCTCACTTTGACACAGTCAGTGTCACTATATTCAACGTGAGTTCAGGGTGGGAATGGGAGACGTCACTCCAAAAACCTCCCCTGAAGGCACACCAGCAGCATGGGAATTAGTAGTTGGTGCATAGTGTATTACAGAGAAAGCTGTCGTGTACACATGAATTGATAAGACAGTCTCTCTCTCTCTCTCTCCTTCTCTCACACACATACACACACCATCAAAAACACACTATCACACACTCACTTTTTTATGTAGACTCATTATCAACCTTAGCTGGAGCTGTTTTCTGTTTTCTACCAATCTGGATGTTAGCTATATATCCTTTGCTAAATGAAATTCTGCAGGTGATGCGTTTGTGTGTTTGGGAGCCGTGGCATCGTTATTCCATCCTGCACCATCTGTGCCTTGAGGAAAGGTTGTGTATAGGGCTCATATGATTGAGTGGCACCTGCTTGTCAGGGTAGCTGCAAAATTTTTCTGCATTCAGAGTCAGTATTCCACCTGCATGCCAATCAGGCTGTCAGGATAATCCCTTAAACCTCCATGCACTCACACACAAATCTATTCTCTCGTCTGGTTTGATTCCCTGTTGGTATGGACATCACATTATCCATCCATGCATTGACAACCCCTGAAAACAGGCACGAGTAAAAAACGTTCTCTCTGTGCATCTGATATCTGTATTTTTTTCATGTGGATTGTCTTACCTAAAACAAAGGTGAGCTGACACTAATGCCATTTAATGTCTGTTTGCTTGAGCGCAGCACCAGAAATTATTTACTCGCTCCTGCTATACATCTATAGAAAACACCTGCATCGAAGAAATGAATGGAAGGGAACATAAGGATTGTTCCGTCTGCTGTTTTCAAATATTTATTCACATAAAAGGACTTTCGGCCAAACTTCTGATCATCATGTGATGGGTGTGCGTAGGTTTGTGTGATTCATACAAGCATGCTCAAGTTCAACTTTTTTTGTAATTGCTGTGTTTATGAAAGGTACAGAGGGAATTTGTGAACAACTGCATCAGTAAGAGGGATCCAGTTTTGCATACACAAAGCATATTCTCCTGAGCATCTTCTCTGATCTCTGTTTTCTCTGTCTTGTTAAGACAGTAACAGGTGTCTCTCCTTAGGCAAAAACACTGTATCACTGTCATCCTCTTTATCTCACTCTATTTATCTATTGTTGCACCTCTCTGGAACGACGCTTGAACATTGCGGTGAATTTAGTATCCAGGCTACATCTCTGTTGTGCTACCTCTGCTGTGCCAAACTTGTAGGTATCCTTGGCAGAGGGATTATCCACATGGCGATGCTTAGCTTGGACACGTTCCCAGCAGTGGATCCATGCTGGGCTGGCTGGATGAACAGAAGGTCAGGACACGCCATAAGTCTGTGATGCTAGGCTGGCAATGGAACACAAGCGCTGCCAGGCAATGAAGACAGGATGGGGTTTGCCAATAGGATTCAGAATTTTATTCTTCCACTTATCAATCAGTGTAGTTTTCATTGAAGGTGGAAGTCATGCTGAATTATAGATTTGTGATTCCACAGTGTCTCCAGGTAAAATTGGTGGTGGGATTAACATGAAAGTGAGAAAAAGGAACGCCTTAAATATTTTTTGAGGAAAACTGTTAAAATGCATCTCTTCCTTGGTGCATTTACATTGTGTGAGTCATTTCACTGACTGTTCCCTCCTCCACATCCCTGCTCTCTGAAGGTACCGGGACTGTAAAACAATAGCGCCTCACTCCCGTGTTTAAACACTGGCTGGATGATCGTGCATCTCTGTGCTGTCTGACAGCACAATGTGTGTCTCACAGAGAGCTGACATCATTAACTGTCTGACTCTTGGAGTCTGATGCCAAAAAAGAAATTAGCTTAAACACACAAAAAAGTAAATCTTCATCAACTGTGGGACATGATGCAGTCTGTACATTGTAAAGACCCCTGAATTAATTGATCCTATGTCCTCAAAGAGTTTATGTATTATTATTTCTGCCCCACTGATGACCCACACGTACTCCGACATCCATTTATTCAACAGCTGCGTACTCAGGTTAGTGTGAGGTTAGCGCCGCTTCTGTTTCACAGCAGTTCTCTCCAGTTTCTCGTTTCTGTATCTCAGAGCATCATTCATGTCCCTCTGCCAACGCTCTCCATTAAGCTTTACACATGTTGTGCAATCCAAACAAATAGACCATTAATTACCCATTTATTAGAAAAGATAAACCCTGACAATTGGACTGAAGAAAGAAAGAGTGGCTCAGCCACACATCCGTTACCGCCCTGAGTGGATGAAGTTAATGATGTAGGCCAACCCTTTCAAAAGACAGTGGCATAATGATGCATAAATGCACCAATTTAAACTTTAAGGCAGCATGTGGTTTCTCTAGAGACTAATGTCTAATATCTACACTCTTGTTTTCACATGTTCAGTAAGAAATAATAAATAAGTAGTTAGGGTTTTGCGCTAATACAGTTTTAAATATTAAGTTTTAATCAACATGTTTTGAAAAATTACAAATTTGCATCTCTGTTGTCTCTTTTTAGAAATAAATTATGACTCTTTGAAGTTGCAAAAAAATTAAATAAATTCATAGAACCATTGAAAATTACTTTATTAGGTTCAATTACTTTATCAAAATGGTTTAATTCCAACTTCTCCTTTTTATGATTATCATCCACTTTAGCCTCTATGCTTTAATATGAATATCTGAGTTTCAGGCTTTGGATTACCTAAAACAACAGGATGAACTTTGTGTAATGACATTTAATGGATCAGAATTATCAAGAAAAAATCTGCCACCCCTTTGTCTGGAATGCTAATTTTTGATGTTTTACTTGAGCATCTATTGTTAACATGTGCTCTGTGGGTCTGTAAAAGGTCTCTGTAACAGACCTTTTTTCCATAACATTGAGATTTGAATGCAATTCAAAGGGAAGAAACAAATATTTTAATCATTTCAAGAGCTGCACCTATAGCTTACTTGTTGCCCGTGGGATGCACAGGATGCTTCAGGCATCAGGCTAATAATAACCCAAGCATGGTGAAGCCAAACACCACCTGGCAAATGTCACAGCCAAGTCAAGTGAAGGAGGGGAGGGCCACGTTTACATTGAATGAGCCGTAATTGTGTGTGATTGAGGTATTACAGGGTGATGGCGTCTACAATCATGGGATCCATTCTTTGCTAACTGAAGCATCACTCCAGAGAAGCACTTAAACCAGAAAGTGTTTTTTACTCATTACAGTGTGAACAGCTTGTTTGTTTCTAGAATCTCAGCTCAGCTCTTCTGAGCAGGAAGCTCATCGAAACAGAATTCAGAATTCCATAAATTACTCAAGTATTTGTAGTTGACCAGAAAGATGTGTGTGTGGTTTTTTTTTCTTCCTCTGCTTTTTTCTACTCTGAAGCCAGTCAATAAACAATCTGCATAGCTTCACAACATCAATATTTAATGTGGCAGAGAAAGGTCTGCTCTCCTACAGGTCGCCGTCGCTCTGGTTTGATGTTCGCTACTTTGAAATTCACCACAGACACAAACACTCCCAAGGGGTTTCACTGATGTGTGTGTGTGTGTGTGTGTGTGTGTGTGTGTGTGTGTGTGTGTGTGCGCGCGTGCGTGCGTGCGTGCGTAGGTGCGTGCGTGCGTGTGTGTGTGTGTGTGTGTAATGTGTTTAATATTTGCATTGTACCTTGCAAGTCTCCTTTTGTTTGTGTGCCTGTTGGGTGTTTCCATTCATCAGAGAGTCCTCAAAAGGTCCTCGAAACCCCCCCAAATTGCTAACAGCCAGTCCATCAGTGGGGAGGGGAAAATATAGGGGTGAATTTTAATGACTAAAAAACAAATGAGCCTACACAGGCATACAATTAGGGGGAAGTCATGGCTATGTGTCGTCTTTAGATGAGCAACATGATGGCCTCTTTACCCCTGGCGGGGATAAAGTCCTGCCCCAGGAGAGGCCTCATTAGGGCTGAGGAGGGGCTGCTGACAGCCAACACGGTGGGTGTGGCGAGAGAAGAGGTCGCCGCCAGTCACAGAGAAAAGGGGCTCAGCTAGAATCAGATGCAGTGGAAACCATTAACTCATTTTAGCTCATGGCGCAAAATCATGTCAAATAAAGGATGGCCACCATAATGGACGCATTAACACCGCAGTCAGCATGTTTTATCACCAATACAGACACTTTGTAATGAGGAAAAAAAAAAGTTTGTTTCATCTTAGAATTATGCAACCTGTATGAATTTATTCATTTCATTTTTTTCTGACTATAAATGTTTCTTGTCTGTCATCTATTGAAAATAAATAAAAAACGATATCTATGAATGGCCCAATTGTCAACAGGGAACCATGTATCGTACAATCTGACAACAATAAATCCACTTATCCTTTATGCTTAATAAAAGGTGGGAATGTTGTTTTTGAGTTGGTCTCCATCACTGGTGAAATCATCAGATGATGTGTCACGAAGTATCAGACGAGGCATTTCTGAGCTGGTTCCATGTATGAGTTAAACAAGACTTTGGAATCCCAGAGAACACAGAAGTGTGTGTAAATAGGACCTCTACTGTCCATAGATGCTTCATCAGATTGTGGAAATGTTGCTGCGAGGATATCTGAAATGTGATCCCCTGTTCAAAAACCTTTGTTCAGGAGGTGCAGCAGCTTTTGGTTCTATTACTGGACATTTAGTGTAGCGCACTCCAGGGTCCTTAAGAGCTGGAAGACTGCCACCAGATGGTAAAGAACAGAAGTGAAGATCCCACTGCACACCTTGCATCTTTTTAATGATCCCTTACTATGTAATGTAACTCATATTGCCAGTAATACAGATAATGATCTAACTTAGTGGTGCCGGATTTCATAGCTCACAAATCAAAATAATGCCCAATGTATTCTTTACTAATGTATCTGTGTTGTATGATTTTATGTGTCTGTGCTCTGGAGGCATCCATAACGCTGTGTTTGCAGAGACCAACCTCACCTTTGGGAACTATCGATCTCACTGTAAATGAATGTGATTCAATTAAAAATGATAGACTGACAGATGTGCTGCTGTATAACGGTGATATTCTGCCGCAAGGCAAAATAAATTCTACATGCAAATGTAAAGAAATGATTTCATGAAGCAATTTCAGGAGTAGATTGTTTGATGGTGGACAGCATCGCCCATCACACCTCACTACAAGCCCTGGAGTTTTTGTTATGATGGCTCAGAGATCTCCCCGCGGCGAACAAGCCCTGATTCCCTGACGGTAATTTTTAAACTTTGTCTTTCAAAATGACCACCATGCTTTGTTTTTCTGCTGATCAAAACAACCAAACCCAACCTGGTTCATATGTTGTCTTTTTTTGTCTTTTTGAATCACGCCACGCTGCTGTGTTTGACACAATTTGCATACTGAGTATTAGGTTTGGAACAAACAGTGCTTCGCTCAAACAAAGTGCATGCAGCAGCTAATTGAGAATCGAGTAAGCATCTCTAATCTGTTTAACAAAAAGAAATAGTATTTTCTAATCTAATTAATATTCTCAGTCAGCTAATTAAAAACCCAATCGAGCTTGTGCACAAGCGAGTTTGGTGTGAAGTAAGAGTGACAGGAGTTTAGTGCCTGCATAATCACATTAACCATGTAGAAATAATAATACGACAGTATTCTGTGTGGGTTTAAGTCAATTGAAGATTTTTTCTTTTTTAAAAAAAAGGTGCTTCAATGAACATAAAAATATCACCAGAAGCCATACCTGTGTGGGTTTTTGTATTGAGGTATAAACCATTCCTCTGACACCTGTTCTCAGAAACACTGCAACCATTTGAGCAGTGATGGAGCCAGTTTATCAACATTTAATACATTTGGATCTATGAAACATTTATTCCAGGCTTTTCATTATTCTTCTGCTGGTTTGTCATTGGGTCAAGCCAGATGCATTTAATCTCTCAGGAATAACTCTGTGACGATACCTAACATTCACATCCTGGCACAAAACAATGCGAAAGTAGCCTTGAAATCGACTCATTTGAAGCAGCCGTTTAAAACTTATCTGCCATTGTCACCATTCCATCATCATTCTTGTGTTTTCTTGAGGCATGCCTTCAAGGACACACACACTGCACAGCAAGTTTATGTCTAACGCTCCCAGTTCTTGTCCTCTATCAATCACCAACTCAACCAAGAAAGAGAGAAAATGATGCTGCTAACATCATCATCACAGCACTTGTTCACATCTCACTGATTTGCCAAAAGCCATCACTCAGCATTGTCACATGATCAGCCGTAGTTTTTTGGAGGGATGGACAGTATGATGGATCAGATAAATGATACAGTTTAAAACACAAATTAAATGCACCCTTTGAATTCTCTTTAATATTTTTTTTTAAATGATAGAATCTATTATCTCCTAAAAGGAATATTTTTCAAATCTCTTTACACAAAGTGTTGGGCACCTAATTTGATATTGCCTTTACATTAAAATGTTTTTTGATGTCCTCACAGACTAAAGACTAGATTCTATATTTATCTGTAGATTAACTGGAATGGTCTTTTGTTGTGAATTTCCTCACTAGTTGTGTGTGAAAATATGCCTTTAAAGCTAGATGTGGAAAACTTTCCCAAAATCTTTTTTTTCTGCCTTCTTCTTTGTAAGATGGAGGCTTCAAATTGGCTTGTCACATAAAAGAAAATACTTTTAATGTTTTAATGAATTATTGATCAGGGCAGGACCCCACCCCCAACGCTCCATCTCTGTCACAAATCCTACACAGCTCTCATTTTTTCATCGGACTGTGTCACACCCCTGCTTCCCTGCAGGGTACCGATGTCACACAATTCATCATCTCCTATTGAGAGGCAGTGAGGGATTGGATTCACCCACGAGGATCACCAGCGGTAGCTCCCTAGACAGCTTTCCTGCCCTCTTGTCCCCTCTGCAGTGTCCCAGGGGAGGTTTCAATTAAACAGCCTGAATGTTGGCGACATTTTAATCCCTCTTCCACCTCGTTTATCTCTGCACCCAACACCTCTGGAGCCCAGACAGTGGAAGAGTGCATCCGTGGATAAAATCGCTGTGCTCACTTTGTGCGCCTCACATCTATATGGAGATTAGAGGTGGAGTGTCAATGGCATAAGCTTTCTGGTTCATGCGTAGTTGCCATACAGAGAGAGAATCCTCCCACAGCCAGATATGACAGCAAAATTATGGCGTTGGGCGGGTCTTATGTTCTAAATCAAATCATTGCTATTATACATGTCATAATATATTAATTTTAAATTGGATGAACTTCATTCCAATTTCTTGATGGAACCTCTCACGTATTCATACAATGTACACGTTAATAAATTGCTGCTATATAGAGACAACGCTGCTGTCCTCTGCATGTGGTGCTGTATGCATTATGCAGCAAATGAATGATGCCTTCTTGTTGAATTATTAACTATTAACAATAACGCAAAAGACTGATGAAAGACCCCCCAACACACATACACACACACACACACACACACACACACACATACACACAAAAAAGAAATCGCTTTCTGTAAATGTTTTCACTCCCCTACATACAACGCCTCCCCCTTCTTCTGATTTCCCCCCCCTGCTCCCATCCAACAGCAAATTAAGATTGCACAAACATTGAACAGAATGAACAAGAATGAACAGATAGGCTGTAAATATATTTTTTAAAAAGTTATGAAATAAAGTCACAGTTTTGATGATGATTTGTCATAATTTTACCATGGCATCTATCCTGTCCTGTTTCAAACCTTTTCTCAGCATCATTAAATATTCAGTCAAGACTGACATGTTTGTACGAGAAAGAGAGAAAATCGATAAGATGAGCATAATTGAAAAGGTACGCCACAATGATCTTCTTAAAGCATACGTCAGGCTATGCTGCTGATTTGTGCCTCTGATAATTGACTTGATAGTTTTACAGTGGTTTCCTCTACATATCTGGTCAGAGACAATCTTTGGCTGCAATTTTCTGTGAAACAGCTTGTTAATGGTCAATTGATTTGGACTTAATGGGAGTATTGATTGCAGTGATCTGGAATGTAAATTTTTCTTCCTGTGTTCTGAAGTCAAACGGAATGGCTGGGATGTCTGTGCAGGTCATGTGTTAAATGTTCATCGTTAGAGATCTGCTTTGCTCCTCACTCAACTGCCAACTGAAGCATGGGAAGATTAGGGTTGAAGAAATTAACCTGAGTAATTTACAATTATTTAGTTCCACTTCTAACCCACGGCCATCGCCACAGATCTGTACGGTCCATCTTTTCTCCATAGAAACACCTACATTTTTAGAAAGGCTGAGAAAATTTAGATGGAAATGCTCATTTGTTTGTTTGACTTACTTTAATACGTGTTCTGTCCAATTCCCACTTTAATACACTCTTCATTAATGAGACCCACACCTGGTGTAGTGTCCACAGGAATGTGAGCAGCTGCAGCATTAAAAGTAATGGAATTAATTCAGAATACACACACACACACATGCACACACACGCATGTAGTGGGCACATATTTGCTCTTAATATCTGTTAAAATAAATGAACATAAAGATGCTCCGTAAATCAACTGAACAATTTCAGATGTGTGAGGCTCCTCTCTCGATTCGAGCTCAGAGCAACATCGATCCGTCTCGGCGTCAGACAGAGAACCATCTCAGGACAATGAACATGTCTTTGGTAAAGGATGAGCGTGCCTGTGAGCCAGATGAATTCATCGCTCATCAGACAGTGTTAGGGAAATTTAGGAGCTTAATTTTGTCGTTCCAGGCGGTTGATACAGCCAGTGATTCAACACTGCTATACCACTGCGACTGATGTCTTTATAACTGATGCTCAGACGGGCGGCAATCCCTCAAGTAAACGGATGGTCTCCCCTTCTGGATTTAATGATGTCATGTTGGAGGTTGACGGGACTTTTTTTGTGTTCTACCCTTTGTTGTACGATCAATGCAAAACTGCTTAATATGATATAAAACAAGAGTTGGTTCAATAATTTCAATAATATTGTCAATAGCATATTAATAAATTCTCATTTATAAAGCAAATCTACCAAATGTTCTCTTCTTTACTGTTTTTGTCTGTTTTAATCATTGTAAATTGCAGATGTTTGAGTTTTATTCTGTTTGTAAATAAAACAGTCTGGAACGATGTTCCAGAAGCTTAAAAGGCTGTTTACCTTTTGTATTAAGTTTATCAATGCTCCTCTTGTGTAGATTTACCGATCCGCCATTGTGATCCTCTTCTGTGGTGTTGATTATGAAAAGATATATTCCACCATTCAAATCCATTTTGACATTCATTCATTCATTCATGCAAAACATAGTGTGCATGCACCCTGTGCACGCTACCTGTTACAGTTGTTCTACTTTTTTATACCCTCGGCGATCAATAAAGTACTCTGATTTTCTGTAACTGCTTATCCCAGGCGGCTGGAGCGTCCTTGGAATATTATACATTGTTTTCAATTTTCAGTTTTCAGGTCTGTGAATATGGGAATCACTTTGGAAAATACCAAGTGTTTCATAAAAGCAAAACACAACATATTCATTTCAGCAGAATTTTCATTGTGGCATAAACCGGACCAGAGCCTCAACTGTATATGCTTTTATAAAGAAAATTATAAAATTATGAAATAGTTAAATACATATCTTCTAGCTGGAATATGAAATTATTTCAAATCCATTTTGACATTGTCCAGGGGCATGGACATGGTTGATCTTAGTGTTACTTTTTTACTTGTACCTGGATCTCCATTTTAATAGAGTAATTACTAAGCAGCTGTCACGGTAGCCTCAGCTAGTCTCAGTCAGAGGTCTGGCTCAGAACAGGTAGGGGTTTCTGCCAGTAGAATGGAGACAGCTGGCTGTGCAGTGTGGCTTCCAGAGATGTTAGAAGAATCCCTCTTTAATCCCTTTCCTCCCTGCTGGGAGCCTGTTGTTGGAGAGGCATCACACAGAACATGTGACACTGCTGATAAGAGGGACTCCAAGCAATTCAGTCAAATTAAAAAAGGATCACTTTGGGTTATTAGCTAACTGTTATCGCTCTCAATGCGATGCTTATTCATAGATGGCTTTGGTGGTGCTGAATGCTTCTTACTGTCACTGGGGTTTTCTAAAGAAGCAAGTGCAGTGTTTCATGAAGTGGAGAGGAGAGAGCAAGGATTTAATCGTTTATGCTCCTCGTCCCAGTCTGCATGAAGTGAGTGTCATTCAGAGTTGTGAATGGACCCAGATCTCAGAGGGGAAGATTGCTCCTGGATCTCTGGTGGTAGATTCATGATTTAACATTCTGCACATCTATACGACACAGAAAAGTGCAGTTTCTGAAAGAACATGTCCTTTCATGACCTTGTTTCACTCTCATTTGCTTTTGGCTTATATTAACAGTGGAATCAGACAAGTTGTGCGGTGAAATAGCCTGAAAGCATCATGCTAATTGTTTCGCTTGCTAGAAAAGAATCTTGGAAAAGCACCAGGAGTGAATTTATTAGTACTGTAGTCTCAGACACAAGTCTGAACACACAATGGTTAGACCTGGGAAATAGCTTTAATATTTTGGCTCTGTAGCATACAGAACCACACACACACACACACACACACGCACGCACGCACGCACACACACACACACACACACACACACACACACACACACACAGACCTACAGTATTGTACAGACACAGCTACGACGTGTGGGTGGTAGAATATGACTCTCACCTGGAGAGAAGCAGCATCAGTCTTCTTGGTAAAAGAAGAATGAAACCCATCAAGTTGAGATGGATGAGTTTAATTCATTGGTGAACTGAAGAAAGGACATAACATGTTTGGTATTCCCCATAATGCTGGCTTTTTATTGTGAGGAGCCCGGAGGGTTGGAGAACACAGTTTGGTCTATAACTCATACAATAAATGGCACAGAGTCCTAAGAAATTAATTTTATCCCTGACATTGTCTCGTCTAATTTGAAACAAGTTTTATATTTTCTTTGAAATTACCCAAACATTCTTTAGCCTCCTGTGTATGCATGCATGCATAGATATAAGGAGAATAAGAGCACCCAGAGTCTGCAGACTGCAGAGTCTGATTGATTAGGTTCTAACAATGACAACAGACCTCCTCTGTGTTTCATGCCGTGTAATTCCTTGATTAATGCTGTGCGCCCCAAAATCGCTCTGCCGCAACACAAAATCAAATCAAATCACCTGGATACGATCTGTAATTGATCGGGAATGCCACAGACAAGGAAAAATATCATTAATAACTTCAAGGGTTTTTAAAAAGAAGGATTAAAGTGGATTGAGTGATTTCTTTTGATATATCTTTATTTGGCTCTTGATGCACTTTGTTTTGTTGATGCACTTTGTTTTGCAGGGTGTCGCATTGAAGTCTTGGTGGCGAATGTTTTTTCCGTATCACTATTTTGCATGTTTCACTTCTCCTGCAGGTTCAACTCAAACTCAGTTGTGGGATGTTGTTCATCAAATCAGGAGCCACAGTTCAACAAAGCATTAAATGAAAGCACTGTACTCCTCTATCCGCTTCACAGTGTATGAGTTTGTTTCAAATCAATACTGTAAATTATTGAGGGCATGGGGTGGGGATATGCCAAATGATATTCATTGAAGAGAATCATGTTCCCCTGGGCTGTCAATAAAGCAGCACATGTTCTTTCTCTCCACCTTATGCAAGCCTGTCATGGATAGGAAATGCCTACTTTGTTAGATTGTATTTTCCATGAATAACAATTTCAGAAGTCCATAATTCCTTACATGCACCGATGTACTGCTTCAGTGATTGATCTTCCTAAATCCGCCTATTCCTCCCGATCCTTTTGATAAGCTGACGTTGCACAGTAACACATAATTCCTCCAAAGCCTTAAGGTGTTCCTGTTTGATTTGTCCTATTTCAGGCTCTGTAGAATGTGGTGGCATTTATTAGGTAATTTAATATCTGTTAAAGCACAGCAGAGGCTAGAGGTGGATGGGGGGAGGGCAATGAGGGAGTAGAATGCCACGAGTTGTTGCAAATTCCAAATTCAATCACATTCAGAAGTGTTGCACTGAAAAAGCCATATTCAATAATATTTTAAGCTGAGAGCAGCAGTGGGTGGGAGAGATGTACAAATGAGTAACAACAGAAATCAAGTGTAGTTGCATCATTTAAAACTGCTAGTTAGAGAGTCATTTTCCATAACATTATACCTTAGGAGAAAAAAAACATGAATTGAGAAATTAAAGGAATAATTAGACATGTGGGGAAATACATGTATTATTCTTTACCTTCAAGAATCTGATGCATATCACATGTTTTAGAGGTACTGTTGGAATAATTTATTTTTAATTTTGTGAGAAGCTAGGCTATCCATTTTCAGATGCAATGCTTGCTAGCTTTAAAACATTTTTAAATTTCAAGGGCAAAAACAAATCTTAGGTGTGACTAACTGCACAGTGCAGTCATATTTTTCTTTACTCCTTCTTGTAAATATTGCATTTCCAGGAGGCAGTACATTTCTAAGAACCAGTACATTTCTATATTATTGTAACATTGTCATCATAGAGCTGACATTTTCAATGTCTTACTCAATGTCACTGCATAAAATTGAAATTCAAAATTGAAATCCCCAGCATTACAATGCCTTGACTCAGGACAGGTTCCAATACAAAATCATACATAATGTGTGAAAAACGTGAATCATTACCATCTGTCTTTTCAGAGCCCGAATGATTCACCTCCTCTGAGCAGGTTTGGATTTGAGGGGTATCCTTCAAGCCGATGACCCTTCTTCATTTGTCAGGAGTTGAAGGAGTACAATACATCCTGTTCTGTGAAGGTGCAGCAGATGCTACAATGATAGGTGACAGCTGTCAGTTTATATGGAGGTCAGGATGATGCCTCATGAGAGTCTCCTGATAGAGCCATCAATATAAAACACACAACCTTGGCCTCTTTCAGTCCGTCAGGTGTTGATGTGTGTTCTGGTGATTTATGACTAAATCTTCAGATTATGTGATCTTTGAACATTTTCTGCTAAAAAAGTTTGACAATGATCTCTGTTTGTCCAACAGCTCTCTTGGTTATATTGGTCATATTAAAAGTTTTGAGAATCAACACTTTTAATGTTAAATGCATTAATGAAAAGAAAAACACACTAATATGGTGTAAGACAGAATTACATAAGACTGTCCTGGCATTTGGCGCGTCAACTCACTACACCGGTTATCTGTTCTTGAGTATTTCTCTTCACATTTTTTCCTCGACGTCAATCCTTTTCTTCACTTTTAGTCCCTTTCATGAGCAGGAAATCATTGCTCCTCTCTCCACTCTTATTGAGTAAATCCTATTTGACAGTTTAATGGTGCAAAGACTTGTGAGTATAGAGTCTATAGAGCAGAGTCTGATATCTACACCCTGCTGACTGACAGTGGAGTGATGGAAAAGGAATTTAATGGAACAGGAGAGGTGTTGGGAACGTGTGTCATTCTCTCCTGATGCCTGCATCAGAGTTCAGTCCAGGACAGAAAATGTGGGATATTGTTGTCCATCGTTTTCTGAAATATCACACATTCTGATGGAACAACGTGCCTTTTTTATCTTTGTATACTGAAAGTTGGATGGAAAATATGATGCAAAATGTATTCATTAAGGAACATTAAAATACTTAATTTCTAATGTATAATTTGCACCATTTCTGCTCATTTCTGTTTTCTAGCATTAAGTAAAGTGTCTTGGAGTGTAGGTTCAATACTTCACCTGTTAATAACAGTAATATGCATTTTTACTATTTTGTTAAATCATTGTCATGAAATAATTAATAGAAGAAAATTAACTTCCAAGTCTCTACAGCAATTGTGTCACTGGAAATCAGTATGTTCTCTGAAAGCACACAACTTACCCACTGTATTTATTTCCTGTCTCTACTAATTGCAATACTGTCTCTAAAACTACTTTCTGAGCCTTCACAAACTTACCAGAAACCATGAGGAAGATATCAGTCTGGAAATATTCTCGCAGATATAAACAGTAAAATGTAAGCTTAATATTTTCACACTTGTCTTTTGATTTATTGTGGGTGATTTAGTTTGTGCAGATTGCTTGATTTCGCTATTTCTACTATTAATGCAAAGCAAAGCTATCGTTTTATAGCAGTAGTTTCAAATGATCTCTTATTAGCCAATGTGTTTAGAGCCTCATCTCTTCACACGTAAGCACCAAGGATTTGAGGAAAGATGACATTTGTCTCAATACTAATTTCGATTCTGCTAATTCTATAATGAGCAGCTGCAAAATCTGAATAAATTTAACACAGAAATCCAAAATCTTATCAAACGTTAAAGGAAATTCTCCTTCAACATCTCTCTTCATCCCACCATATGCTGAGTGACATTTTAGGCTCAGCATCTAATCTCAGCTACGCTGCACGTCCACATCACAAAACAGAAGGACTGCATACATCACCGTATGTTATAATAAGGATTACTGTGCTTCAACCAGTTTGGATTCTTGTCCTATCCTGTTATATTTCATTTACAAGCATGTGGTTATTGTTATTATTAGGTCACATTTGTGACAGTCTGCAACACCAACACTAATGATTCTATGATTTATTAGCTGCCTGCTCTTTTTCTTTTCTCTTTTCTTTTTCTTTGCAGAGCAGAGGTCTATTGAGTTCAGGACGGCCTGTAAGCCACTGCTTCGTCTTGAGATATTGACCCACCAGGTCAGCCACTTTGCATGGTTTTTTCTTAATGTTTTATTCACTTGGCAGATAATTTTGTTTTCTAATATGATAGTAAAAAAAGGCATTTGTGTATGATGAGATCCAGCCTTAGTCTATCAGACAACAAATTTTGTACCTGTAAGAAAAATTTTAATCTGCAGCTGTGTCACAGACATCAGGCAATTGGGATGCAGGAAGGTCTTTTGGGAGGTTGTCCAGGACAGGAATGGGACTCAATAGACTATTTTGAACATAATTGAATATGAAAAACCCTGAACAAATGTTAAATAAAAAAAACCCTGTGATTAAATCTTTCAATTATCCAACATCCTGTCCATCTGTGGTAAGAAAAGGTTGTTGCCCAGCTCCACACTCTTCAGATAACCCATCCGTCCATCCGTCCGTCAGTTCATCCATCCATCCATCCATCCATCCATCCATCCATCCATCCATCCATCCATCCGTTTTCTTGTTGTCAAGACAATCACAATCATCTTGCCTTCAGCCACTTATCCACCTTGTGGGTCGTGGGGCTGCTGCAGCCTGTTCCAGCCATGTACAGACAAAAGGGTGGAGTACACCCAAGATAAGACGCAAGCTCATCGCGGGGAAGATAATTCATTATAAGTTAAAAGTTTAATATCTAGGCTTCATTCTTAAACAATACCCCAGGGCTTTATGTTTTGTATCTACACTCTTCACATTTCAATAGTAGAATCAACAGTTGGCTCATGTTCAGATATGCAGCAGTGTGTGTTCTTTAGTCTTAATGTCAGACAGGACACTGTTAGGATCTCTGCTGACTTCTTAAAATAAAGTAGTATGATTCAATTTGATGTTGTAAATGATGCACTGGTGCCGTGGCTCCCATTCAAGACAGCCTGGTTTTTAATTACCGATAATTACCATGTGAACGAAGCCTTTTAGCTAACGAATCCTGAAGTGCCTGTAATGATTATACTTTCAAATGAATGCAATGCTGATAAAGGTTCTGAGCGTGCAAGTGCTTTTAAAAAGTCATCTGATAAGTAAAAGTCAAATGGAAAAGAACTAAATTGATGTGCGCTGGCTCGGGAAACTGAAGCATGTCTGTTTTCTCGGATGATATTTGCAAAAAGCAGAGACAGTATCATCACAAGATCCAAATTGATAAAATGTAGCATAATTTGAGCTTGATGTTAATGTTTTTGGGTTGATTTATGTTTTCATTTTTTATGATGAAAACTAAAAGCTGTCTGCAAAAGACACTTAAAAATTACTCGTAGCACTTGTTGAGGAAATTGTCGTCTTGACAGTTAAAGTTTTATTAAGCTGGTTTAAATGTTGATTTAATATAATTACACTAACAAAGATAATGAGGACGTCTACCTGAGACCTGTTAATTCACAGCTCACTATTTAAAGACAACATTACAGAAAACCTCAATCACGGCTAAACGATTAAACAAACCTAAATTCTCATTTTACATGTCACTTTGTGTAAAGACTCTCTCAGCTCCTCTACGTGTCACTGTCTCCTGCAAATAGCACCATTATGCCTTGTATTGTAAACTGGAAACAACATCACCAGCCAATCAGTGCTGCTAATAGACGATCGCCTTCACTCGTGTTTTCACTGGCTATGTGTCTATGCCAAACTCTGTAGTTAAAAGGTGACACCAAATAAATTGGGCTTCACTGAGATAACCGCAGCTGAAATCTGAAATTACATTTGATGGCAGTCATTAGCGGGGCTCGTTGGACAAATACATCATTTTGTCACAATTCTGGCCCACGGAAACTATTAAATGCCATTAGTGGGGAGCATTTGAAGGCAGAAAATTACCCATGTGCGAAACAGGTTGGTGCATCAGTATTTCCAAAATGTTTGCTTTGACATGGATTGTGAACTGTGACCACTGAATATCGGCAGCCTTTGGTACAGCCTCATTTAGACTCTCGCTGTATATTCTCGTGAATTCAGTGCTTAAAATAATGAGGGACACGTCCATTTTCAGTAATTCTGAAAAAGGGAAGAGTAGTATTTCCCTCCTAATCCTCCGTGTATGCATACCAATGAACTGATATTTAAAGCACGTCCGAACATCAGTGTTGCCTGACATTCATGAGAACCCAGAGATTCCTTATCTCTTATATAAACCAGTAGGTATGTGGTTGAACTTCACTGACAAATCTGGTAAACAAGACAGCTGTGACTCAGATGAACCTCTATGGGGCCAATGTCGCCTGTGACCCTCTTTGCCCCCCTGTCCCATAACGTGATGTCATGGTGACAGTCACTGTCATGGGAGCGGCTTGCGACCTTTGCTTAACTAATGGATCCTTTATCATCCCCCCTGCCACTAGCATGGGCCCTGTGTTTATTGCTCTTTATTTTAAATTAAATCCACAGCAGTAGCCATCCATCATGGCCACCCATGACCTTTAGTGGAGGTGAAGACTCGGCCCTGAAGAAGTAAGTGTGCACTTTTTAAGGTGACCACTACACCAGTAGAGACGGTTTCTCTGAAACCGTGTACGCTGTGTAGAAAATGTTCACTTGTAAACAAGTAACTGATTTTGGTTTCTATTTTCTTCATTATCTAATTGAATGGTCTTGAAGATGATGTTTGTTTATTTCTAAATACACATGCAGACAGTTGGTGTACAAACTTTGACACAATTTTGCAGACTTTTGATATGAAATCACAGGTGAACGAAGGTGCTACAAAAGGCTCTGCTACTGTGTAACAATTGGAATGGGGCCTAAATGCATTTCATTAATAAGCCTGTCTTTAGGTGTATTGATGGACTTACCCATGATGCACTGGCAGCGCAACCTGAGCGTCACCTTTCACCCGTATTCTGCTGGGATAGGTCCAGTAGAAGATGGATGGATGGATGGATGGATGGATGGATGGATGGATGGATGGATGGATGGATGGATGGATGGATGGATGGATTGATGGATGAATGGATGGATGGATAGATAGATAGTGATTACTTCCCACTGTTCTCACTGGAATGTTCCAAAATAGGTACCTGTAATTTTATTTGTTCATTTTTATTGATTAATTTAATTTATCAGGAACAGAATGTGAACATTGTTGTATCTTACATTAAATTAAACCAAAGCTCTATTTATCTCTGCTTTGTCCTTGTCATAACAACACACAGAATTTTAAAACCTTATAGAACAAATGCAGGTACATATGACTGTTGTACATATTGTAATACATACACACAACAGTGGGTAAAACACCTATTATCGAAAAAATTATAGAGGGAGTGAGACGAATATTATGTGAATATTTCAAATGTGACCATGGACAACATTTCTGCCAGCTTTGTTGCAGACCTTTTCCCCACAGATACAAACATCAGGTTCTATATGCAGCATGCTGAGCTTTAGGGATCCTGCTGAGCAGATTCTCCCTAAACAGAAGCATGTTAACCTCAGTGATGTGTTTGTGCCCTCGAGTGACGTCCTAAACCACTGGAGATGCTGATCACTTTGCGCTCATGTCTCCCTGCTGAATAAAGGAGTGCCCTACACCCTGTGGAGGTCATTCTGCTTCATCCTCCTGGCTCCACTGTGATTAACCAACATCCGCTGGAAGGGAAGAGTTCCCCAGTGGCTAATAGGTTGTGACAGGAGGTTTCTCAGAAAACTTGGGATGCAATAAAATTTTTCCTTGTTCTCTTAGCAGCAGTTCCCTACTGCAAGAGCTTCTTAATTTTCTGTTACCCATCAGCACCCTCCAATAGCTCATGCTGGATGTAACTATCTGATCATCAACTCCAGGTAATCAAATGAGTCACAAAGGAGTATCTGAACGAGTTATGTAATTGGTTGTAATGAGAGAATATGTAAAGGGCATTGCATGTCTTTGATCACACGTTTCATCGTTTTGAAAGTGATAAGATTTTGGGTCCATTAATTAGCATGAATTTAACCATTTGCAGTTTTTTTATAGAACTTTTTTTTCTATTATTTCAGCCTTTACACACTCATAACGTAAAAGCTTCGTTTTCTGTGAAGCAGAGTGCACTTTATGGCACTTTTCTGTAAATTAAAAATCCAAGAAGAAGGAAAAATTACATTTTACATTTTGAGTGGTTTGATGTCACTTCAGATCATACAGTCGTACCTGTACCAGGCCGAGATTTCATCCATAAAACCCACTTTACAGCATTTTTGTGGGTAGCGAGATGTCATTATCTCTGCAAATGGAATACATACAATGGAGGGAAAGATAATGATTGATAGAAAAAATTTCCATTTATCCCAGTCATCAGTTTGGATGTGTAGAATTTAGCTTGTTTGGTAAAATCCCCTCAGGCTCCAATGAATGCTGCTGCTGCTGTTCCAGGCAGCCAGTACTTTGAAACAGCAACGCAACAAAAATGAGAACTGTCTGTTTTGATGTCTTCTGAATCAGCAGAACACAGTGGAACAGAAGCTCTGTTGTGGCAAACTGAGTAAAAGAAAAGATTTTAATAACATCGTCTGAGACGTGGAACAGAGCCCGGCTGTGTGATGTGACGGCTGTTCATTGGTCCATGACTTCTCGAGAAAGGAGCTTTCTCTGAACGCTGGAAGTTACTCTAAGTCACATTATATAGAGCCATTCCAACAATGAGCAAACAAATCAATATCTTATCATCTGTGCCATCAGGTGCTGACGCTACCTCCCCTCTATTTCTGAATCCTGTCCAGTGGGACTAACTGTTGATACAGACTCCTCAGGCCAATAGCATTTATTGTTAGCGAGGAAAATAAAGAAGAAGAAAGAACGCCACAAAAACAGCAGAAGAGTGATAAATTAACTATGACAAGATATTATTGTCATTGAGTTTTTAAAATGTTTTGATGAGCTGATGTGAATAGAGGTCAACTGTTCCTGCACTATATTCTGACTTGTCTTTGATACACAGCACTCTGCTTTGGGCTGTGAGAACAAATATTGGCACTGTCGAGAGCCTGCTGGTTATTTGACCCATGTTGCTTTGTGCAACGTACCCCTGTGATGATTGCAACCATGCTTATTTTTGGCTTCAGACGTGTAGCAAACTGAGGGACAGATTACATGACAACCATTTTATCCCAACTAATACATCTTTTGATTGTTCTGTAACACAATAACTACAGTTTTGCTTGAAACCTGTGAATTGGTGTAATTTCTTAAGAAAAGCTACTCTACCATATCTTGTAAAGTGGCAAATGCAACTTCTCTGAAAATGATGTCACTGTCTGTTACAGTCCCATTCTTATTCACTTGTGCAGACAGAAAACATTGGCTTGAGCAACAATGACAGAAACAAAAATAAAACAATGTCAGTCTTGGTTGTGTGGCACAATTTATTAGAATTTGGTTAGCAATCCTCCAATATATATAATGTTTCAGGATGTCCAGTTTAATTGGACACACATATAAGTTTTTAAGAAAATCTTAAATATTTATTAGCATAGTAATAAATGTCATGAATTGGAATTAATTCATGCCTGTTATTCCAGAACACTTTTGATTACAGTGCAACTGATACACTGTTTGTGGAAATTGTTTTTGTCAGTGTTGTTGTTGTTGTTGTTGTTTTAGTTTGCTGCAGATGTAATTTACTGTTTGCTGTAACATACAGGATGAGGCATAAAATCCTTTTAGAGTTGTTTCTTGTTTTTCTTGGTATTTCATGAGGGTCATTTGAGATTTCCTTGTAATTTTCCATTTTCAGATCCACTAAGTAATGCGGATTTCTTTGTAAATAAGAGCTATTTTAGAGCTTGAATATTCATTGGACAGTTCTCATTACCTTATGTGGCTTTTTACTACTAATTTGCTATTCATTTTAAGAGCATGTTCCAAATTGCTTTATGTTTACAGGCCCATAGGTCAGTAGCTCTAAGGTCATTCTCATTGTTAAATTGAAACTAATGAATATGCGATACAAAGGAAAAAGCTTCTTCTCTAAATGTCCTTTTATGATTTTCAACAACCTCAGAGTTAATGAGGAGGTATATGAGGCCTTAATTAAGAACTTTAAAAGGACCTGCTTGACTCAGCCTTCAGAAAACATTAAGTGCACTAAGAAATACCTTGTTTGGGGGGCTTTGTATTTACAAATCTAAATTGATTTTCTGTTCTTTTACAATTAGGATATGTTTTTATCCAGAAATGTAGTTGAATTCAAAACTGATTACAGTATTTGAAATTTAAAATATTTTGAAGCTCCATTCTAATAGTCAGTTAAGTTGCATGTTTGATCCCACGTTTTAATCTTTATTTAAAATTGGCCTCCGTTGGTGAGAAATAACGTCAAATTCTCCGTATCTCCATTTGTCAATTGTCATTTTTGATATAATGGTGAATAGACATCAGAGCAGGTCTGATAAGCCAGACACTGCAACAGAGATCCCCAAAGCATAGAGATAGGGCTGTCAGCCCCTGCTTCGGTGTAATCTCTCCCACCGTGGAGCTGGCATGTCTGTGCATATGAAACTGAGCGATAGCTGTCCACTCTTATCTGACAGGATTTGGTCCTCTGGGAGGGATTTGGTTGCAATGGGATATGGAAAAACCCAGTTGAGCTGACCATAACTCTCCATGTAGTACATTCTGGTGACCAAAAGGGTCCGTTAACACAGGCACACACACACACACACACACACACACACACACACACACACACACACACACACATACACACACACACACACACACACACACACACACACAACTATAGCAAAGATAGGCGTACTGGACTGTAAGCGAAATGACCATGTTTAGTCTTTGTCCTTTGAGCTACTGTATATCCCTCTCCTCTATTTGCTCTTCTCTCTGTCTTACTATAATGACTTCAACTGGGATTTAAACGTCAGTTCAACACCTTGTTCCCGGACTCATCAGGATACAGGATATATAAAAAGATAAATTGAAAAGGAGCGGAAGGATAGAGAGATATGTAAGCTGTAAATTTTCTTAGAAATGATGTCCAGACATGCAATATTCCAGTAGGACATGTGGTGATATATTGTCCTTCGAATGAGCAGGTTGCTTAGCTTTAAGGAGCAGAATGACTGATCCTATCGGGTGCATTGTCTCTGATTTGTGTTGCAGTCTTGTCAGAAATGGAAAGCAAGTGTCTGTATTGTCCTGCAAAGCAATATAAGCATATAATATTTGACCAAGAGAAAAAGGACTCTGATTTAATGCTGGAGGAAAATCGTTTGCTCAGGAAATTTGTTTCTATCAGTCAGTCAGCTACCAACAATGATATTTAATTTCTTTACTACAGTAAATAAATAAGACAAAAAAAAGTTATTATTTTTGTTTAAGTTGAGAATTTCTTACTCAGACACAATATTTTGTTGTATTGACAGGTAGCAAATGGGGAACAGTTGCTATTTAATTACTAGTTAATTAAGTAAGGGATGAATAAAATAACATTTGATAATTGATCTAAAAATTTCCTTACACAGAACTATATACAGTACTTTATATTACTGAATAATTAGAAATATAACTTAATGAGTTTTCCCTCCCTAAAACAAAAACACAACAACCTAGTAACAACTCATTTGTTGATTTTTAAGTGTCCTAATTCCACAGTTTTGGATCACATCCCTCTGCTTTATATCAGAAGAACCTTTTCATTGGTCTCAGATCGGATGAATCCAAACTTTGAACCAATAGCAGGACTTCTCAGGCAGACAGGACCCAAGAACATGTGTGATGTCGTATTGTGTCTAGTCCTATAAACTGCACTTGAATGATTTTTTTCCCTAGGGATATACAATATGTAATTGCTGTTTTATTTGGGGAAATATGGAATGAGATGTCAAATAGAGTGACATGCACAAAATCCTCTTCAACATGCTGCTCAGCCATGCAGGTATGCATATCTTCTTTTTTGGCTGATGTTGGTTCCAACCAGCTTTACTAATATTGTTGGTGCCACACAGTGATCCGTCTGGCGAATGATGGGTTGGTAGAGGAACAACAGTCCCCACAAATGGATATGTTAGGCATGTCTTCATGTGAAGCATCTGATCTGGCACAGAACTTGGAGCCAAGAGAAGACGGAGTGAGTCAAAAGCAGACATAAAAGGTATTTCCTCTCCTCTCTTCTCCTCTCCTCTCCTCTCCTCTCCTCTCCTCTCCTCTCCTCTCCTCTCCTCTCCTCTCCTCTCCTCTCCTCTCCTCTCCTCTCCTCTCCTCTCCTCTCCTCTCCTAATGTAGCTAACTGAACCTGCAGAGTGAGTAAAGTGTTTATTTTGTGTATCACAGCACTGAAACATTTTCCCCGCTGAGTCTTTAAAGACAGAATAACATTGTGCTGGTGCAGGCTTTTGCACTACGGTGCAGTCTGCAAAGATTTACTCTATAACCTATTACCGCAACTGCTCATACAGTATATACTATTTGTGTAGGGTGACATCTGGGAAACATTTGTTTATATCTTGTAAAAATGTGAGTGCAATGCATGTTTAAAAGCAAACTAATTCTGATTTAGTGTTTATTTCCACCCATACCACATGCATATGTCTGACTGAAAAACTGAGCCAAGTTGAACATCTCCTGAGGTGAGAAATGGAGAGGCATAATAGATTTGGAGCTGTTACAAATTTGACTACATAATCAGGTACATGATCTACATATTTCTGTAGCAGTAATGCAATAATGCCATGTATTTTTAAATCAGAATATCTCAAGTGAAATACAAATTTAAAAATAAATGGCAATGATGTCGGTTGGTTTGCTCAAATGAAGTTAGATCATGAAGTATTCATAAAAATATAGAAATTATAATACAAGTAACATTATTTCAGAAGCTCAGCTAAAATAATTTGCATTCAAACGTTCTCTAGATACTGTCTGCATTCTCCAGCTTACTTCCACAGTCTAAAAACATGAATATAGTTGAATAGGTGGCGGTGGTTCTATGGTAATTGTAAGGTGTGAATGTGTGCATGAGTGGTTGGACGTCTGATGGCCTGATGATGAAGCATTGTCATAATGATTTGTATCAGAAACTATAACAGGTCAACAGGTCAAGGCGGATGGCCCTCAAGAGCCTGGGTCCTTCCCAGACTTTCTTCCTCAATGAGGGAGTTTTTCCCCACCACCGTCGGTTATACTTGCTCTGGAGGGCACTGTTGGCTTTCTATCTGTTAAGCGCTTTGAAATATCTTCAGATGTGATTAAGCACTGTATAAATAAAAGTTGATTGATTGATTGATTGATTGATTGATTGATTGATTGATTGATTGAAAATTTATTGAGCACCAGGATTACACACTTAATCAATTAAACTGGATGTTTTTGGGTGAAGTCCTCTTCCACTTGCTTTTTTCATTCAGTACACGGCTTCAGCATGAGTAGTAGTGGTGCATGCAGCATGTTTTTAAAAGCATGTGCTCAGAATTATATATATATATATATATATATATATATATATATATATATATATATATATATATATTGTGTAGTATAAGGATTATCTGTTGATGGTAGAAGTTCTATCATGGCTTAGATAGGAAGAGAAATGAAGTAGCAGTTATCTTGAAGGAGGAGTTTGTTAAGAATGTCCTGGAGGTAAAGAGAGTGTCAGATAGAGTGATGAGTCTGAAGCCAGAAATCGAAAGTGTGATGTTCAATGTTGTTAGTCGGTATGCTCCACAGGTAGGATGTGAACTGGAGGAGAAGGAGAAATTCTGGTTGGACTTTGATGAAGTGATGCAGACCATACCTAGAAGTGAGAGAGTTGTATTGGTGCAGACTTCAATGGACATGTTGTTGCAGGAAACAAAGCAGATGAGGAGCTGATGGGCAGGTTGGGTATCCAGGAGAGGAACGCAGAAGGACAGATGATAGTTGACTTTGCAAAAAGGATGGAAACGGCTATAGTGAATACTTTCTTCCAGGAGAGGCAGGAACATAGGGTGACCTATAAGAGTGGAGGTAGGAGCACACAGGTAGACTACATCTTGTGTAGATGTTGTAATCTCAAGGAGATCAGTGACTGCAAAGTAGTGGTAGGAGAGAGTGTAGCCAAACAGTATAGGATGGTGGTGTGTAGGATGACTCTGGTGGTGAGGAAGATGAAGAGGGCAAAGGCAGAGCAGAGGACGAAATGGTGGAAGCTGAAAAAGGAAGAGTGTTGCATGACTTTTAGGAAAGAGTTAAGACAGGCTCTGGGTGGTCAGGAGGTGCTTCCAGATGACTGGAAAACTACAGCTAATGTGATCAGGGAGACAGGTAGGAGAGTACTTGGTGTGTCATCTGGAAGGAAAGTAGATAAGGAGACTTGGTGGTGGAATGAGGAGGTACAAGAGTGTATACAGAGGAAGAGGTTAGCTAAGAAGCGTGGGACACTGAGAGGACTGAGGAGAGTAGACAGAGAACAAAGACTACAAGAGGTGGCTGTTATGGACCAGGAAGTAGCAAAGATTAGTCAGGATGAAGTGAGGAGGGCATTGAGGAGGATAAAGAGTGGAAAGGCACTCAGTCGTGTTGATATATCTGTGGAGGTATGGAAGTGTCTAGAAGAGATGGCAGTAGAGTCTCTGACTAGGTTGTTTAACAGGACCTTAGATAGTGTGAAGATGCCTGAGGAATGGAGGTGAAGTGTGCTGGTGCCCATTTTTAAGAACAAGGGATATGTGCAGAGTTATGGCAACTACAGAGGAATAAAGCCAATGAGCCATACAATGAAGTTACGGGAAAGAGTAGTTAAAGCTAGACTAAGGGAATAAGTGTGCGTTGGTGAGCAGCAGTATGGTTTAATGTCAAAAAGAGTACTGCAAATGCAGTATTTTCTTTGAGGATGTTGATAGAGAAGGCAAGAGGGAGCTGCATTGTGTTTTTGTAGATCTGGATAAAAGCTTGTGACAGGGCACCCAGAGAGGAACTGTGGTATTAGGAAGTCTGGAGTGACAGAGAAGTATGCTAGAGCGGTGCAGGACATGTATGAGGACTGTAAGACAGTGGTGAGGTGTGCTGTAGGTGTGACAGAGGAGTTCAAGGTGGGGGTGGGACTTCATCAGGGATCAGCTCTGAACTCCTTCTTGTTTGCTATGGTGATGGACAGGCTGACAGACAAGGTTAGACAGGAATATCCATGGACTATGATGTTTGCAGATGACATTGTGATCTGTAGTGACAGCAGGGAACAGGTGGAGGAGAAGCTAGAGAGGTGGAGGTTTGTCCTGGAAAGGAGAGGAATGAAGGTTAGCCACAGTAAGACAGAGTACATGTGTGTAAATGAGAGGGACCCAAGTGGAAGAGTGAGGTTACATGGAGAAGAGATCAAGAAGGTGGAGGATTTAAAATACTTAGGGTCAACAATCCAAAGCAATGGAAAGTGTGGGGAAGAGGTGAAGAAGCGTGTACAGGCAGGATGGATCGGATCGAGAAAAGTGTCAGGTGTGATGTGCGATAGAAGAGTTTCAGCTAAAATGAAAGGAAAGCTGTACAAAACTGTGGTGAGACCAGCGATGTTGTTTGGTCTAGAGACAGTGTCACTGAGGAAAAGACAGGAGACAGAGCTAGAGGTAGCAGAGATGAAGATGCTGAGATTCCTTTTGGGAGTGACCCGAATGGATAGGATCAGAAATTAGTACATCAGAGGGACAGCACATGTTAGAGGTTTTGGAGATAAAGTCAGAGAGGCCAGACTGAGATGGTTTGGACATGTCCAGAGGAGAGATAGTGAATATATTGGTAGAAGGATGCTGAATTTTGAACTGCTAGACAGGAGACCTAGAGGAAGACCAAAGAGGAGGTTTATGGATGTAGTGAAAGAGGACATGAAGGTAGTTGGTGTGAGAGAAGAGGATGCAGAAGACAGGGTTAGATGGAGGTGACTGATTCGCTGTGGCGACCCCTGGAGGGAAAAGCCGAAAAGAGAATAAGAATAAGTGGAGTATCAGGATATATATTGCTATGTACTGTATTATGTATGTTTCAGGAACACTTGTCAAATACATTATTCACGATACTGTTCAGCTGTTCCTGCTAAAGTGTAAGGCTCTCTAAATCCTATATAGAATTTACAGTAGAAATTTAACCTCTGCATGAGGAACAGCCTGCCAGTGTTTTCCTTCTTCTAAACAACACTGGTCCTACCCAGGCTGCTGGGATTACATGCTGCAACCAGCACTGGCTGTAATTGGGCAGAGATTTCTTCTTCCCAGTTTGGGCATAAGGGTTGTTATTTATGCTAATTTTGTGGGCAATTAGCTTCTGGAAACACAACTAAGAAGGCCTCATCTGCATTAGCCCCTCAGAACACTACACCACTGGTCATGAAGTTACAAAAACTTTTTTGATCTCTTACTGTAAGAAGAACTGGGAGTTTTTCCACGGCTGAAGTGTGTTTCTTAGAGAGCTGCTCTTATGTTTCATTTTGTGTTTAGTGAGATGTGGCCACATCTCCAGGAGCACAACAAGCAGTCTCATATCTGACCGGCAACCAGACAAGAGATCCCCTGTTGGACAGCATTGATTCCAAATGCCTCACCCATGATTGGTTCTTCAAATGTCCTGAGGGTGCAATTAGGAGATGGGTCAGAAAAGGTCCAGCAGCGTCTGTTGCACCAGTGAGGCACAAATGACCCATCATCTGCTGTGATGATAATGACATGTGTGTTGGTGGAGCATTGATGACAGGCAGCTAACAGTCATCATCATCACATATGAGAAGATTGCAGGAATACAGGGCACCTGAACTCTGCTTTCTTTGCTCTGCTTTTATTTTCAGGGTCATTTCCTGAATTTGCTGAGGAGCATCAGAACTACATGCTTTTTTTCTTCTTCTTTGTCTGATGATAACATCTCAGAGTCGCTCCTAGGGCTCAGTGTCATTTGCAGCAACTAAGTGTAAGCATGATGAGATGTATCCATTGTCTAATGTGCTTGTGAATTCTGTGTTGGTGTGATCAAACTCTCATGGGGCTTGAAGGCTTGACAAAGCATATGTGACCCCAGCCCCCAGCTGCTGCTTGCGTGGAGCATAATTGGAAAGTGTTTATGCGCAGTTGACATTTAGATATTTGGACAGGCTTATCCATAATCCTTGAGGGGAACTGGTGAATCTCTTGACATTTATGCAGAGTGTAACGCAGCATTAGGTGGTTAAAGTTACAGTATATGGCTATGGTCATGTGTATAGCGTTATAAACTTTGAATCTATAGCCTTGGTAAAAAGTCTCATGCTTGTGACAACAGGAATTCAACAGTAATTGTTCGACTTTACTAGCCAAGCTGTAACCTTTACTAGCCTGTGTCGAAATCATAGTAAGATGGGTTAATAATGAAACTTCTCAAAACATGGTCTGTAAATTTTCATGAATTGATCCAGTTGATTGTAAGTGTATGGTGTAACTGAACGTTTGAAGTTGAGTCAATTAAATTTTTGTGAGATTACAAATGAGTTGACCAACATTACAAAAAATGTTGGAGCCGTTTCTATTTCATAGGAACGGGAGATGACACTTTGATTGGTCTAATTCCTGTATGTAATAGTCCTATCGTTGCTCCTTCCTCTTTTTTCCACTTTTCTTGATGAACAAATTATTTCTGCAGAGACCTGCAGATGCCTCTACATGAAGTAACCTCTTTCCATTTTTGATTAATTCTCTGTTTTATTCTGTTATTTTTCTCCCTCATCATTTCTGGGTCACCTGCAATTTTTGTTTGATGTTCAGAAAAGAAGCCGTGTACAAGGAACAATTTTTTTTGTTACTCAGTTCTGGTTCAGCGGTGTAAAAATATGGTCTGTAACCCTTCAGGTTTTCTTTTAATGAGATCAAACACAGCGTTTTTGTAATTGTCTTTTGTCTTTAGTCTTTCAGTGTAATCATGATCTGGATATGTTCTGCCAAACTCATTTTTCTGAATTCTCCTGTTCATTAAAGACCAGCAGCAAGTAGATACTTAAACAAAGAGCAGTGATTAAGCTGATACAATAGTGGTGTAAAACATGAGCCATTGTAAGCGGCAGCACTTTACAGTCCTGCATTCCCTCACTGGGCTGTCCTTCCCAGAAACGCTGATCACTAATGGTAGTGGAGAAACACCTGAGTTCCTGAATGAGAGCGTGCACCAGGCACTCATGGGAAGGACAATTAGATAATGTGATTTAGATGTATGGCTTGGCAGCATTTCTTTCCCGAACCTCTCACCACTGTGTCCTCCTCAGGCACTTGTTAGATAGCATTTGGTTTTGTTGCCAAACACATACCTGGAAGAGGCTTTTAATATTTCCATTGGGCATACTTGGATCAATATATTATATCAACAAGGTCAAAATTGATGGGTATGGTAATACAGTAAATATATCATTTTTAGGTATGTGTATTGACATTCCTGTAAATTTGCGATAGGCGGTACTGTTGTTGTATGATGACTCACTGGCAATTGGTTGGAACTACATCGATTAGACGCTGGGTCCAATTAAGGAGATAGCTTTCACATAGCAACTAGTTTGTAATGGAAGGAAGCAAATAGTTTTATTGTCTATAGTTTAGCTGTAAATTATCCTCAATTATTGACAGATTATGCTGCTTGTTTTCCCCCAGCTGATTTCCCTTGAGAAATGAACAAGCTGCACACAAAAAAAACCCCAACACATGAACACTTGTTTTGATTCAAATGTATTCTGTTCGGCTGTGATGTGATAATGAAACGATAAGCAACATGTGTCAAAATGCAAAATGAGGCTAATTCAACATTTTAATTCATCATTAGTGTACAACAGATCAAAATCAGTTGTTTGAGTGAATAATTAATAAAGAAAATAAATCTTTAGTGTACTCATTAGTGAAATGGTGGCCCTTTATTTTACATACCTAACATGTAAAAAACAACCTCAAAGTGCCAAAAAAATGAAGCGTTCAATTCCACTATCAACTATGTTTGCTCTTCATGAAAAAATAGCCACCACGATATCTAGTAATCTGCATTCTCTTCACACAGAACGCCTGTGGTGAATTTGCAAACCAAATGTAAACTGTTTGTCTCCAATACTATGAAACTGATGTTTTCACTTTGCCTCATTAGTACATAGACTGCATATTATCCCCACAACATGACCTCATAGGATCTGAGATCAACCCTGCCAGGATGCTCTGTTGTCTAGAAATTTAATTCTGTAGCCATGATGTCAGATGACATGGAGTTAAAGACAACTAAGGGTCACGGGGCAGGAAATGGCTTCAGCCACTGCATAATGTCAAGCAAATGAGAGATGGAGTGGACTGGCTGCTCTCCAAGTAGAACCTTCACCCGGTGGAAAATTACAAGCATCAGAGGCTAAATTGCCTGCAGTTGGACACACACATCAGATGCTGAGAGTGGATGAGACTCCTGTTGCAGCGCTGATTGACATGTGAATACGATTGATGTGTTGGAAGCAGCGCTCATTAGGATTCATGAGTGGACAACATCGTACCTCCGTGACCTGCTGCTGCTGGAAGATCCATAATGGCCAGTTTGAGAATTGAGTATCTAATAACATGTGCATACTTATGTACACAGAGGTAGTTACACCTAATGTGCTGATCCACTGGAGGTAGCACCTGCAGTGTTGTTCCATCATTCCTACATGTACTCTGTGAGGAGACAAATAGCCAGAAATCATTTACTACACAGACATACATTACTTTACATTTTTAATATGCATGTAATATAAGACTATAATTTACATTCTCAAATATGTTAATATTTATGCATCAAGCTGTGTCCATGTTATGAGTCATTCTATTCATTTCATCTTTTGCCATTCTCGAGGAATGAAAATTCAGCCTTGCATCCTCTGGTTATTTCAATTAGATTAAACATACAAAGAGGCTCTGATTATGCAAGTCAGAACTCCACTGTGTGGCATGGAGCAAGTGTAAACATTGCCATATTGCAGCTCGGTGAGCGTCAGTATGTTGTATTCTATGTTTATCAGCTCCCTTGAGCTGTAGTGCTTGGCACTGTGGAAGCACACACTGCTGTCACTTCATGGGATCCTCAGAACCCTGATTAATCTCAGAGACACGGCGTGCATCTCTCTGTGCTTCTTTGCTCTGCTGAAAACTTGATAAGAAATTCACAATCCATCCAATCATCATTTAGAACCACAGAGGAATACTACAGTAATGAGGTTTCTTGCGAGGCTGTTTGATTGCCATTTTCCAGGTGGAAGATGGATATGGTGAGGATGTGGTCCCTCAGGCTATGGTTGCTCCACAGTTGGATTTAAAAGGAGCCTCAAAAGCGAACATAGTGGCTAATGCGAGGCACTTGCAGAGACTTTGAGCTGAGATAAAGAGAGATGAGGAACAGAAAAGAGATTAACAAAAAAAAATGAATCTAAGAAGAGATAACATGTTTCTAGTTCTCCCACAACACAGAGTGAGTGTCAATCAGGAGAAATCAGCACTAATATGCCCCTTACTTAAAACCAGAGAGTCTCACAAGTGAGTAGTGTTAAAATGAACAAGCTAAATGCGCCATGTGAGACTGCTCTCATAACAGGAGGAGGCGCTCCCTGCATCAAGGTGATAGCTTTTAATACCAGGTTGAAGCCAGAATGAACTATAAGGAACCCTATACTTTTCCTCCAAATCAAAATACATGCTCACACTTACTGATAAATCCTAAGAAAATGTGCCAACAGTGCATCAGGTGAGAATAGGTGTTGCTGTTAGGACAGCCATCCATCACCGAGGCTTCCTTCAGCTGTCATTAGCAGGGGGTTGTGTCTGTTCTTGTTAGGGTGATGCTGGGAACAGGCCGTCGGAAGCCCATGGGTAAATCTGTCCATGCTCCTGATTCACTAGGCCATAAACATGGTGAGAACTTTGTGATTACAGGGACTCTGCTTGAGGTATCTGTGTTCAGGTTGAGAGCAGGTGGGGAGGAGAGCGCCAACTTGTGAAACAATGTCTCACAGAGGAAAGGCACCATCTTTGTGAACCATCGAGGGAGAGGCGTTGCAAGACAGAACAGGTTCCAAGCTGTGCAGGCAATGACAACTTCACAAGTAGCAACATTTGTAATTATCATTCATGGCTATCATTATCTATTGCATGAGGTGGCTTTTCGTGGACACCGTCACACCGGTTGTTCTGTAACCATCAGCAGGTATTTTTTTTATGGCATACTTTTACAAATGTTAAAATCCTCCTCTAGGCAATTCTCGTAAGTGAACTCTCTGACCTGTAATTGTATGCAAAAGGAAAATTTTAATGAAGCGAATATGAATTTCATCACTGGCTTGAGCCCCTACAGCTATTTAGTGAGAATACTGTATATGTGCGGACTTATTATTGTGTCTGTTATTGGTTTGTTTTAAATCACAAACAATGATCTCTAACGCACAACAGTTTGAAAAGCGTTATATCTGAGACATATCATTGAACCTGTTTTATTATTATTAATATGGAGATAACCATCTGGGACCAAAACAACAATTTTCTTATAAGTTGCATGAATCAGATAAAGAAAGAACACAGCATAGATTGATGGTGTATTCCTTGAATTATTTGCACTGTTTATATCTAAGGATATCCATAATATTGTAAGTAGCAATTGCATCTTAAAGGTTGTGTCTGCCATGAGCAAATAATCAAACAATTCTTGAGAGTAAAAAGATTACGATGGCTTAATATTATTGCTAATGTTATATATTTGAAAGTGAATTAGAACGGCAGCCAGTAACCGCAGCACAAAGCCTAGTATGTAGCTGACATACAGAAGGGGCCCTTAATTGATAATCAATATTTATTGTGTGGTTTGTGAGCCTTGAGCCAAGAAATATGCTGTATTTAACATTTGCCGTTCCTTTGTTGTTTGTGATCACACTCGCTAAAACCTCTGAATACATTCCCTTCAAAGCAAAATACTATCAATAAGGAATGTTCAGTTTGTTGTAGACTTCAAATAAAATAATATACCTTGAGCATTTTTACAAGCAGAGACATAATTTACTGTATGTATGAAAATATATCTGTACACACTTCCTACTGTCTATAGGCGCACACGGCGGCCAATAGATACTCACCACAGCATCTACACAGCCAAATAATATCAACGTAAAATAGTCTTCTCGCCTCCTCCTCCATCATTACAACATGCTGCTCTCTCCACATGGTCATTCTAACACAAATCAGCATTATGTTTTGTACCAGAACTGCATTTGCTGCACCATCTTCTTTCTATACAAGGGGTTTGCCATCTCCCCATGCTTAGCTCGTTTGTATTGGATACGTGTAGCAACATTTTGCTGTATGGCAGCAGAGGAGCCTTGTAATTGTCCTTGACAGAGACAGAGAGCTGTGAGCAGGGGAGATCAGCCTTGTGCTGGCCATGTCAATCAAATGGCTGGCCAAACAGGGCTGCAATAGATGAGCTACTGACACTGTTGGAATAACGTGACTCTTCTGTAATAGTCTGTCGCTGTACCATTTTCTAGGTGACGGAACAGATTTTTAAATTTTGGCTGCAGATAGTTGGTCCATTGTTGCTCTACTCTGCTCTACACAAAAAATGCAATAAAATATTAATTAAAATGGCAATTTATTAGATTGTCTAGGTTGTTTTTTTTATCATAACTTTTTTAGATTTTTTAGTGTCTGCATGAATATTGTTTGTTAGAGCTTAGTTATAAAACTCCAATCTACGTCTTCATTCATCTTAAAATATCAGCCAAAGTTTTATGCCATCACACTATGTCTTTTGGGTTCTAAAGGGTTTCATTTTAAACTATTATTTGATGTGTAATAGCTAGGAAGGCATGCATATCTATGACAGAAAACTCCCCTGGATTTAAAAAGAGATGTCTTGCAGTGAGGCAAAAGGGTTAATCATGCCACTCTATGAATATGAATTAGATCAAACAACAGGTATTTGCTTTGTAATGGATTGCCATGAAATTTTGGTGGAAATGCTCACGGTTCCTTGACATCTTATGTAACTGTTCACCTCCTGTTCATTAAACATCAGATGGACTCACAGAAACTGTAGTTCATAGAGAATGAAATGTTTTTCTGATGCTCTGACTCTTCCTCTTGTGACACCATGAGGTTCATTTGTGTTTTTGAACCCTCTGACAGGTATGACAAGATTGACCAGTTGGTAAATGAACTGGACATCCTTCTCTCCACAGGATGAATTGTAATATCTCTGTTAATCCCTAAATCCAGCTATCATTGTGTCAACTGTGCAACAAATAGCCAACAATTGCATACTAACACAAACCAGATGAAAAACATTAAACCACCTTACGTTGTCATTATGAACATATTGAACTGCTAATGTTAGCACTTCATTCAAAGTACAGCAGTGAGGTCTTGCAGAGTTGCTTGTCTGCCGACTCTTGTCTCATTACAACATCTCTTGCTGTTTATCACATTAGACTAAACAGCTATTTCAATAAACTTTGTTTCAGTGTGAGTGCAAACCCACACAGTGATATCACTCGGCAGCAGTGAGTTTCTTGGTAATGATGATTTAATCATGAGATTCTATGGCGGAATTCCATAGTTTAATTTACTATGCCCTTGGTTTTACCACAATAATCCTGTTTTTAACATCAATTGCATGCCTACATTGCACCTAAATAATGTTGTGTTTTTGCAGTGCTGTAGATACAACAGATATCCTCAGATGTGCAGGCTTTATCTTGTTTATGCACCTATTTCGCTCTTATAATGTCTGGGCCAGAGGCACAGGGAGCCATCAGGAGGCGGGAGGAGATGACCTCTTCTTTGTCCGGTGTTATTGTGTCTTGACAAGTCCTGGTTGACAGAGGATTGAGCCATGATAAGAGCTAGCGAGAGAATTCAGGGGCTACACATAGAAAGACCTGTCACCAGAAAGCAGGGCAGGGTGAGGAATCTCATATGAAGACAAACTCCCCTTTTTAATAATGTTTCTAGAAGGGAGCAATGAGATGTTTTCATTCATCTAAAAAACAAGTAGAGAGACAAGCCTAAAAACTGACATTCCCTCTGTTCTTACTATCTTATCTAGAGCCAATGAGGATGTGATATGAGGAAACTACAGTCAGTAATGTGGGTTAGTGGAGATGAAGGCTGTGTCCTGTTTCCTGGTAAAGGGTTAGAGGATTCAGTTACAGTCATGCTCTGTATCCATGGCAAAAGAACCAACATGCACACACACACACACGCATGCACGCACGTAAGCACGCACACATACACACACTTACACACACACACACACACACACACACACACACACACACACACACACACACACACACACACACACACACACACACACACACACACACACACACACACACACACACACACACACACACACACACACACACACACACAGTGCAGAGTAAAGGACAAAGCCATGATTATAGCTGAGTCACAGCAGGGCGTTTTCCAGAGTAAGACAAAGAAAGGGGGGAGGCAAAAAACACAGGATGGTCGATCAGAAAGGAAAGTTATCATGTTGAAGTCATGTCTCCACTTCACGCAGGACGATGTACAGTAAATATATAACGCTTATTCTGCAACACTTTGGTCTTCAAGAGGTGCACACAGTGGTCAGCCCAGACTTTGATGAGGCCGCATGCAAATGAGCTGATTTTTCAAAATGCAGGAAATACTTCTTAAGATATATTAGTTTCTCAGAGAAAATAACCCCAAACATGTTGTAAACATCCTTAATCTTTGAGAGCTAGGTGATGATGCTGGTGACGGTCGTGTCCATCAAAAGCAGAAGTAAACTACAGTTTAAGATGACATCTGGGAGGAAAATGTTTCTTCTGTGGTGTTATATAGAAACTGCTTGTCTTTCTTCTTTTACTTCCTCTCTACAACCTCAACAACACCCAGCTATTATACGGTGACTAGGAGCGGCCCCGCTGAGGCATTTTTGTGTTGTTGGCAGTGCTATGTGTAGACCCTTCATGGGAGGATTATACAGTACTTGTATGAGAAGCACTTCAAGGTCAACCTTTACCACCTCGTTTTGAGGGGCTCCAAACATTTGTCTGGTTTGCCTCTCTTGATGATGTATCTTTATGTACAACATGAATCATCAGAGACTGACACATAGAAACAAACACTTATTCTTGCCTGTATATCCATGCATTCAGTTGGATAAAGCCACTGAACCTAGAGGCAAGAAATAGAGAGAACATGAAACGTTTCAGTGATGTGACAGCACTAATCATTACACCACCACACCAGTCTATTTAAAGCTTATCAAATTAAAACTTCCTTTAATATCAGGTGTTGCTCACTCATGGCCTCTCGGGGATACTACCACTGTGTGTCTTAGATGATTGCACAGACCTGATTCAGATTAATACGTCACTGATGCTTCATCAACAGCTGGCTTTTTGAATCAAGTGTGTTGGGAAAGGGAAATACCTGAAGCATGGCATTTTAGTAAGATATTAAGAATTATTTCTGTATCAACAAGAGCCCCAAATGCAAGGCATTACTGTATATGATCAGAAAATTAATTTAATGGAAAAACTAGATAAAATCTCTAAGTTATCTTTGATCTATGCCGTGGAAACATTGTTTACATGAAAATTCAAGATCTAAATGGGTATAAATATCAAAAATTATATAAATATACTGTATTTTATGAACAAAACACAAATTTTGTAGATGATCAAATCATTTTCCAGCTTCGTGTTCTATTCATCACCTTCAGAAAGCCAATGACCAGCTGTGCCAGTCCAGTGAGTTCCAACGTAACAGAGCTTTCCTAATGTTGTCTCCTTATTTCCCACCACCAGCCTCTCAATTACTGGCCCTGGCTTATGACTGGTCATATCAGAAACTTTCTTCTACAAGTGGAAAACCTCCACCAATTTCACAGAAGTCACAGTCATTCCCCTTGCACTGCATCACACAATCTGTGCCAGTGTCCTTTCACTGGTGGAGTGAGAGATCACAACGTTTCCAGGCAGGAAGGGACATGTTAGTGAAACATGTGAGAGGCAGAAGGCCACTGAACAGGCGTGAACATTAACACAAACACTGCCGGTCAAAATGACTGATTACCTTGGATGGCGTGCTGTGAAAATTCAATTCAGCGCTCAAACTGCCTCTATCCTCAGCCTTTAAATGCCTGTCCAAAAGCCTTCATGCATCTGTCCCTGGGGTGTTCAAAATGTATAGTCATTAAAATACCAGTGGTTGGCCTTCACTGAAATTTCTAAGTAGTGCAGTTTGAAAGTCTTTAGCCAAAGCTGTTATGATTAGTATTCCGCATCAACACCTACAAGGTGAATATAATTTTTTAAAAGGCCCCTAAATTCATTGTAGTTAACACTTATAATCCAGCATTCATTTTACTTGAAAAATTATTTTGTCCTTATTAAAAATGGAAAAGCCATCTAAAAATATGGCATTAGTACAGCTTATGAATAATATAAAAGTTACAAGATATAACAGCACATAGAGAAATACAAGATCAATGAAAGTAAATATCACTCCCAGAGGACTTGGTTTGGACCTCTGTTTCTGTATTTATAGGTTATTTTTCAGGGCTAGATGTCAACAAACAGCCCTTCCCTCCTGCAGAAACACTTGCAGAGACGCAGCTAGACCCTGACATACTGTCTCACAATAATTTAAACTCACAAGAAAATTACATGCTACCCTTTTGAACACTTAGGAAAGTCATACTCTTGAAGAATTTAGAGAAAAAGGCTCTGTATTGATGTCCAGTTCACCATTTTATACAATTTGAAAGATTGGTTTCATTTTTGAGTATTGATGGTTTCTGCACTTCATACTGTAGCAAAAAAAAGGCTATTCTTAGTCATTTCATATGATTCTTAGTCTTGTGTCAAATGATCAACAGTTTTTGCCATATTTACTCAACAATATGCTTTTATTTTCTTATTTTTAGTATTGTTTTCACTAACTAAAAGTGTGACCATTTTATTATTTCAAAGTGAAGCCTCTGAATTTGATCTAGTCTGTTCAAGTAAATAAAGCAGTAGTCCTTTGACGAACAATAAAAATTATATTCTTTTTATAACGCATATTTCATATAAAAATAACTTGTTATCTGATAATAGTGATGCAGCTCCAAAAAAAGTGGCTGTTCTGATCACATTAAGAAATTTTGTACATCTGAACATGTTTTTTTTTTGCATTTTTGTTTTGAACCGTGCTTCAAGACAGAATAGGTAGCGACTGTTTCAGGCCCAAGAGCATTAATCCTTGGCTTTACAAGATAAAGCTGCAAGACTCCACCAGAATGTCCTCTGTCCTTCACGCTCCAGCAAATTCCTCCTAGAGCTCTGACCCATTCAGCTTTGAATTCTGTCAATTCCTCACTCCATAGGGATAAAAAGATATGAATTTCTTGAAAATAGTTGAATATCTTGGCGTGGCATGGTGTGGAATTTTGATTTTGTCATAACTGATCCCGCCCTGAAAAATATTCTTGAAAAAATATAGCTACTGTCTTGTAAAGCAATACAAAAAAGCCTCTTGAGCCCATGACCTTAACACAAAAGGAATTCAGGCAGATTGAATTTTCTGGGATATCAAGGTGATTTTTTTTAACTCCTTAATATTTTGTTACTATATTTTCAACACATTTTGATGAAAAGTTTCTATGTTTTGGATATCTTTAAAAGTGAAGCATTGGCGGTGTATTAAGTAGCTGTAGTAAATTCTATCATTCAATCATTTACCCTGAAAGAAACGTCTGACATAACTTCACTGTGATTGGTCTGTTTTTTCATTGTTGTTTTGTAATAAGTAAATGCCACATTTCATACTTTTATGAACTTCTGCTGTCTTTTTCACCGTATTTACTTTAAAATCAAGTCAGAAGAGTTGATGGCCTAGATTATACTTTACTGTGCATTTGATCTGCTACTAGTGAACAGTGAAGATGTGTAATGATGATGCATCTTGATACAGGAAGTTAACTCCAGTGTCAATAATCCAATCTGTTCCAAATTTCAAACTTTTAATGAAGTACTGCCTTGGAGACTCAAACATGACAGTATTCAGTGACAGTCAATGTGCCACGTGATGGTCAATGTAAAAATGTTGTAAACATGATGTTTGTCACTTGACGTGCTCATCAAAGGACATCGTAGAAGAGAAACGCAATTAGTGGGGACTCTCTACTGCCACATAGTGGACGAAAAAGTTAACTGTCTTTCGATTAGTGTTTAGTTAAATGCAAATATGCTAGCTGTGTTACCTCCTGGTGTACTATAGGGAGGACAACTCTGGCGCTTGATGAACTCACTCAAGTGCGAGTGTTGCTTTATGCTTACAGTTTTAATATGGTTTTAAATTTAATTTCCTACATTGTATCTTTATGAAGGAACTCTTCAGTTCCACGTCCATTCTGTTTCCATTAGTACCTGCCTAGAGCTCTTTTCCACTGACCATATCAAACTGCATTCTGCAGATCGCCAGTCTTTGACAGGAGAATAGATTGCATGTGTTTATATTTCGCATAAAAAAATCAGCAGTCTGTTGCTGGAGGGTTTGGTTGCCCATCAAAGCCCTTCATGTTTGTTGAAAACGGAATATGTCACACTTTCTTCTGTCAACAAGGATGACATAAATGTTCTTTCAGATTTCAAATGGGAACATACAGTAAATAAAGTCTGTGGGTCAGAGCTGCTGTTATGGCTACCATATCCATCTATCTACCTCCCTCACTCACTGGATATTGGATAGGCATACTACTGCAATATAATCTTAGATATCTGCCTCTGATGTGAATTATTGTCTTCACTAAAATCCTCAAACTATTGCTTTGCACAAATTCTGAGCTGCTCAGATCCTTTATCTCTTAGATGACCCTCTGCATCTCCTCCCCCATGCATCCTGTCTCCTAAAGCCTGACAGTGTAATCATGGACCAGGACAGCATTTTATGGGGGCTTCTTTAATAACCACGAGCACCATTTGACCTCTGTGGAGTCCCCCAAAGGCACCGCATTTTACAGCCGCCCCCCACATCAGTCTCAGGACCAGCATGGTTGTCCTTTCACCTGCTTTCCTCTCTCCCCAGTCATACCCATGAATCCGTCCTCCTATGCTAACATGCTGAGATACTCCAGTAATGTCCTGGAGTTCTTCAGGTAATGTGCAGCCTGTTATGCATCCCTCTGGTTTGCCTTATACTCTGCACACTTTGCTTTCCATACTCAGTGTTTGTTTTGTTACAATAGTGGTTCTAGTCCAAAGGGATAATAGAGGCGTGCTGCTATCGTTGCGTGAAAATAACAGTAATAGATTGAGTCATTCATTCATTCCTTTTCAATACACACTTCTTCCACTTGAGAAGCAGGTGCCGGAGCCTATCCCAGCCGACTGGGAGCGTGAAGCAGGGTACACTCCAGGTAAAACGTCAGTACACAGCAGAGCCACATATAGGCAAACATGCACGCATACAAACACACAGACCAGTCAAGTCACCTAAAGTGCATGTTTTTGGAGGTGGGAGGAAGCCGGAGAAACTGGCAACACCCAACAGATAGATATCTTAATTTATTAATATGTGTTGAAATTCAATGAACTTTTGTTGTGTTATGCAGAATTTGTGTAGATCTGTAGCTATTTTTATTCATAATTGAGATTTTTATCTTACAGTAGCACATTTTACAGACAAATTTCTGTGGTGAGGAATTAGGTACATGTTTGTGCAACAAATGTATTTGTTTGATTTATTCATTTCTGCTGTGAAAAGATTGTCTGATTGCTCAAGAGGTGGCATTAAGACCCAAGACATCCCTTTAGAGAAATGTATGAGACCCGGCTTCAATACAGTGATACTGTAACTGAGCCACGTCCACAGTGTTCAAATGCATGAGAAACTCTGAAGGCACGGTTGATGCTTCATGTGCACAGGGTGTCTTTGACTGTATATCTCCATTTGTGTTTGTGTGTGTGTGTGTGTGTGTGTGTGTGTGTGTGTGTGTGTGTGTGTGTGTGTGTGTGTGTGTGTGTGTGTGTGTGTGTGTGTGTGTGTGTGTGTGTGTGTGTGTGTTCATGTCACAGACACCTGGTGATGGATAAGGATGTTTCTATTTCCTCTGGACCCTCTTGACAGATCATCCATCCTTAAACAATTTGCTAGAGCCCTCAGAGCCTGAGTAGGCTGAGAGAAAAGATGGGCCACACAACTGACAGTAGCCTTAATGAAAGACTCATTGGCGGCTCCAGGCAACCAGGAGGTGAGTGGTTTCACTGTCTGGGATGGATGGAAGAATAACATGCTGTCAGGTATGGGTGGTCAATGAAGCAGGAGAACGTTATGAGATTCTGTGAGCAACAAGTATAGAGGTGGTAGATCACTGATCAAGTGAGGTGTCTTCAGAGAAGAAGCCCTGATGGCATTTGAGAAAGCCAGAGATTAAAGTGGGAAGTAATTGGACGGCTTTTTACAGAATGAATACAGTTGATTAATATATAAGAGAAAACAGCTATTATCTGTAAAAATGAAGAAGTTTGTTAAATCCAAAGATCTTATATAAATGGGTCTTGAATGGCTATTATCTCAATACAGACTAGATTAGTGGAACAACATGGAGCCACTGGGACCACATGGCGTAGTTTTTATACGTATCAAGTGAGACTAAAGAGAAAAAGCTTTGGGCTGCTGTCAGGTATGGAGATTTATACAGCACAGCTGCACAGAGTTGTCTTTGGTCTCTGTGTCAGGTCTGTAACTGCAACCTAACCTCTTGGCACTGACTGGTTCTGTAATGGATGGCTGTGTCTCAGTCAGGTTAAAAGTCCTCTCTGAGTAACTGACCTGGGCAAACACACTTTAATCTTGAATCCTGTAAACCTGCCTTTAATATAGCTGTTCCTGGGTCTGGTGACCAAAGCCAGGAGACGTGCTCCACTGAGTTGGGGTTGAACGTATGAAGTCCTGGCTCCTGTCCCACTTCTCAGATTGCTCATGTGCTCTGATCACAGTCAGGGCACACAATTACATTTGCTATCCCTCTCTGTTAAGAAGGATAACAAATTCATATGAATGTTGGAGCACCATCAATGCAACGGGATCAGTAAGAGAGCCGGCTGTGTGGGAGCAGGTCTAAGATGTATCCAGGTAATAATGGAAGCATTAGCCAACTAATTAGGCTCCAGACCTGCTTTGGCAGAGCACATCATTTCTTCATGTCTAGCACAATAGAGCATCACATCCTCTCATAGTAACAATATTTCATAGCCAATTTTCTCAACCCCAGCTACACTCACCAACTTTTGACAATAAATCTCCCCTCATATCCATATTTATTGAGCTGAGAGTTGGAGGCCAGGAGTGTCGGGCCCCAATAATGAAGTCAGTGTTTCAGCATGGATTCAAATCCCCCTGTGAGGTTTAATACATCCTGCTGCAACTCTTTTTTTCTATAGTTTGATGCATACAGAGGGCTTATAAAACTGATTTGATGTCAACTGCATATCTTTGCCAACAGATAGGCAATAAATTACTTAGAACTACACTCTGTTTTTAATGTGGAATGTATTCTGCATACACTTTATCTGTGTGTTTGCAGGTGCTGCTGTAAAATAATGGCCAACACACTTATTTATTTCTTCACAAGCACTACTACAGAAGTGTAGGGGCACTACTGTAGGAGTTAGAGATCTCCCATCCCATGCTCTTTGAATAAGGCTGAATCCAATCTTACTGTATGTTCAAGTGTAGATAACAGGTATAGCTTTGCAGTCGGTACATACCCTCCACTCCACATCAGTGAATGGATAGGCTTCCTCTCACTATAAGAAAAAGAAGGATTATGTTTCTGAGCCTTTCAGAGGCATTTTCTCCTCTCTGCCACTCCTTTTTTCCTCTCTGTGGAAGGTCACCTGAAGGAGGTAATCCCTAGTCCTCTCTGTTTTTTCTCTCTTTTATCTGAGGAGCTTTGTGGCCGGTGCTTGAGCTCATCTGCTGATCGGCAAAGCAGCACACAAATGGAGGAGCAGAGCGAACAGCTTGATGCAAAGGATTGATGCCTTTTATCCCCTGGGTGTGAACAGCAGCACAATACCTCACCACAATGCATAATAGGCTGTGTAGAATGCTATAAGAATTCAACATATTTGTTTAGTTGTAGCTTTCTGATGCATTATGCAAACTTACTTGACCAGTGGGGTCCTCACCGACTCAACGTGAGTGTGTGGTGGGGGAGAGAATCTGTGTGTTCTTGCTGCATGCTAAGAAGAAACCCAAGGGATCAAATGCTGTATTTACATTCAGCTGTTTTCTGGTTGATTTATGCCTTGCCATGATTTGTTCACACCCTTTTCTCCAGCATATGTCTGTGTGGGATACAGCTGGAAAGCTCCATGGGGAAAGACTGCCTGCTGGGATGTATAGCAGTCATATACAGTATGTTGGGCTGTTGTCGTTTGAATGGAGTTTGCACTGCGATGTGGAGCTTCCTTGGTTCCTTCCGTGTACTTGTTCAATCACAGCCAACATTTAGTCCCGTCAGCATGCTAGAGTCTCTGAGGCAATAATGTAATCACTGCTAAAAATACATGGTTGGGTTTTTTTTTCCAATTTGATGTCAGAGCCATTTGCAGGTGACAACGTGAGCCTCCACTCAGCACAATGACTGATGGGATATTGTAAAATGAATCACCTCTGTGGGGCATAAAGGTTGGCCATCAGAGCTATACTAGTGAGGAACATTACCTTCCTCTGTATATAATGAGACATATTTAAAACAGCAATCATCGCCTTCTTTGAACTCCGGGTCAGAGTGCAGAATCAATCCTTCAGGTGATTGAAAAGAGAGGCCATATGTGTGGCAGACTGAGCATATTAACAAGGTCACCCGAGCAGCACATACACTCTTAGCATGGAATGGATGTTCTCTAAGACTTGCTGAGCAAGATTAAATCTTTGGCTTAGAATCCCATTCAAATTCTAAATCATCAGTCAGTTCATTTAATGAACTGTGGGTCGTCTCGGAGCTGATTCTTTCAATTGAATTAGGGTAGCGGTCGGCATAATTTGGTTTGAAGATAACCACTCAATGTAGACCAAGCACTTAATTGCTGATGAAGGGTGAAGAGAGAAGGAAAATACTTGAAAGAGATATCTCTATTGAAAATTCTAAATGTGTTCTGGGTGTAACTTTTTCAATATTTTTTGAGACATTAACAGCACATTTCCTTCCTTTGTAAGATCATATTTCACAGTTTAGGATCAGCGTACAGCATATTGTGTCGTACAGATTATCATGCTAAAATATTCCAGTCACCTGTCTTCCACTTGAGCTGGGATGTCAGTTGTGATTTGAAACACACTTAGGCAGTGATGTTTCCTTGATAAAAAGGTAGGAATTACTTCCATGTGAGCTACTCCCATGTCATAGTATCCCCATGCTTAATGAGATTTGCAGCCATGAATGATTTAGCCACTTCGAAATATCAGTTTTGTGTGTCTATATGGAAGCAGCAGCTCACAAACACAATCCAATCAACTCCTATCAGTCACATCAGCTAAGGGAATTCCACTGTTTTGTGATTTCATCAGTGATCTGTGAGATTTGTGAATTAATAAATATTGCTTTCAATCGTTGTTAAGTTATTAGGTTTGTTGTGGTGTTGTTGTTGTTTTTTGCTGTTGCATTGAATGCTTTTTCAGGTGTATGTGATAAATAAAAGATCCTGCCCAGTGGACTGCTGGGAAATCAAAGCAAAAATATTTCACTGGCTTGTAGTTTGTGCTCATCAAATCTTTGACAGAGACAGACACTGTTGTTATAAACAACAACCAATCAAAATCATCAGTGCAGGTCACATCCAACCAGGTTCATAATCAAATTGCAAATGCAGCAACAGACCCGAAATAAATTGACCTTGGCAAAATTTATGAGACAGTATATCCTCAGTCAATTATGTGCCAAATTAAACAATTTTAAATGAAATTTCATTGCTTACTCCAGTATCTCCTACAAATCATGTTATCAAGGTAATTTAATAACCGTGTACACCTAAAACAGAGACAAGCAGCATAATATAGTCTCAACCTGTGTCCGAAAAAAGACTTTCTCTCTATCTTGGTTGGCCACATATGCCTGCTATTGATATTAATGAGAAATGAGAAAGATATTAAACCCCTGCAATGTCTGATAACAAGACAGTAACCATATTTATAGTCCTGTAAAGGTGTTACCACATGGATAGCTAATTAAGCTACTAAGAGATAAAAGACACTTCCTTCAGTAAAAGGTCAGCATTTAATGCTGCTGCAATAGGCAGAACGTTAGCGTTTGGAAAAAGGGGATTGAAAATCATTGTTATCAGAATTCAAACAAAACACACAAACTATCAATAATTAAGCAAACATCAGTTGAATAATTCTCCTGCTGAGCTTGAAAAGTCTTGTATCTTTGCTCTGTGACGCGTTACACACACATACACACACACACGCACGCACATACACACGCACACGCGCACGGACACACACACACACACACACCACTGGATATAAATCCTTTTAGAGTGAGCAGACATCATGAAAACAGAAAGCTATACTACTGTGTTAATGAACTGACAAGACCTGCTCTGCCGCTGTAATACCATAAAACCCAACTGCAATTTATGAGCTCAGAGTGACCAGAACACATCCCCCTTTCACACAGATAACTATCACAGTCTTGCAGGTCATGGTTGTAGTGTCAGCTAACATGAGACGAGAGCGCCAGTTGTGTGACAGCTGGAAGACCAAAAGACAAAAGTTCATATTTACCATGTCGGAATCACCAGCATCTGTTGAATGTGATGTCGAGGATACCTCACCTCACCCTTTGTGACATTTTAAGGGTAGTCCAGAAACCACTGCCCCACAAAAGCATGGAAAATATAAGATATATCAAGTGATGCAATATTGAACATTCAGTGAGATGAACTTATAGCTGGAGGACAGTGATTTCAATTATTCAGGGGGATGTAATTACATACCTCACCATCCAGTGCTGTGCAGAGCTGCAGTTTTGCCATGAGCAAAGATCATCCAGGGTCTGTTTTTATTGATATTCTCATTTCTGCCCCGGTCAGGGATTTCAGCTATTCCACACCAGAGATCTGCTGAACACGATTACAGCAGAGCCTCCCAGGAGGAACTGACCACATACAGCACCTGGATAACAAGACAATGCTAAATTAGTAATATAGTAAATAAAATGCTGGCAGGATACAAAATCCCAGAAAGGCAAGTCCTAGAGACTCAGACAGTTAGGTTTAGAGAAATCTGATCTTTAACAAACATGATGCATGTTGTTATCAGAACTGCTGGTGTTACAGCAGCAGCATCTCCCTACCATGATTTAGCACACCGACTGTACTAGCCCGGCTCTCTTTAAACAAAAGATATTCACCAACTAACCCCTGTAATGTATTTACATGATACCACTTTGTTTGGTTTTCATCCTGAACTTCATTTTCTGTCCTTACAGAGGATCTTCCTTTCATTAGACTATTGACCAAGCCAATCTAGCAGTTTCTACCCGTTTCCAGTCAAACTGGGGAACAACAGATCAGTCTGTGTGAGTAATTACAGAAAAAGACTTAAGTCTCTAAATTGCCTGAACTGCTGTTTACTCCCTGTTGTAATTGTTATTTAACAGCAGTAATTTAATGCAAAGAAACAAAATGAAACAATGACAAGTCATTACCATCAACAATCTTTACAGTGTATTACGCTCAATCGTGCACAGCCTTACATGAACATGTGATTTTGTTTTTTTGCCATCAGAGAATGCTCAGGTTTATCCCAGATGTCATCAGCATACATGTTATCCGGGTAATTTGGGTGATAGACCTTGAGGGCTCTCCACGACAGCACATATCAGGCATGTGTTTTAAAGCAATAGAATCACGCTAATGTGCAGCATATGTCTGCTCTCACCTTCCAGAAGTCTACGCTTCTCTTTCCACTTTACTTGCAGTGGTAGTGGAGATGAAATACTGGCCCCCAGAAAGCCATTTGGCATCTAATTGAGCAATGCTATTATTCTCCCTTTAGACTGTGATTTTCATTGCTTCAAAGCATCGTTTGGAAGCGAGCGTGAATGATTGTGTTGAGGTAGGTGGGGTATATGTTTATTTAAGTAACTTTGTTGTGACAGTCTGTGTGAGACTGTATGTATGTGTGTGTCTATGTGTGTGTATATCTGTGTGTATGCTTATCGCCTCTACTCACCTCAGCTACCTCAAATATTGAATGTTGCTTGGGTTCAGCGATGGACCACGTTCACCAGAGAAGACTCAATCTTGACTCCCCCTGTGGCACTTCAAGGAGGACCAATTCGTTATTTATGACCAGCTTATGGGCAAAGACAGAAAACCAGCTTCAGGTTATTTTTTTAATGACACCTTGCCTTGGAAATACTCAAGGTATGACTTAACAGACACGATGGTGAAATGAAACTTACTTGAGTTATCCACTGCTTCTATCAGGCTGCTTGTTCTGCAGGTGTAGAGTAGTCCTGAATTTAAGGAGAAAAAAGTGTCATATACCCACATAAAGAGGCACCAGTGAAGTAAACTTGACAATGGACAAAAAATCATTTTGAAAGGAATAAAAGAAAACAGTGATGGTTATAGTGAAATTATAATAATTAATAAATTAAGTAAACCATAAGAAAATGCAGATTTTGTGAAATGAATCCATAAAGAATAAACACTAGTCAGGAGATCATTTTGGAGCTTTTTCATCAAGTTAAAGAACTTGTCTTTTTTGATATCTGTTGGTGTGTTCTCTAGCTTCTGTTGTAACTGACAATCTGAAACCTGGAGTTTGTTTTAGCTGTTTCTGGGAACCTCCTATAAATCAGCAGCACAAAATCATTCAATCATGCAATAATGACTGAAGGAGGAGCAAAGTATCTGAGTCTACTGGACTATTGTGTACTTTGTGCAGTATAACTTGTAGCACACTGAAATTAATTGTGAGCATTACAGGATGACAACATTTTAAACCTCTCTTTTGCAAATCGAGGACACCAGTTTAGGATTTATTTATTAATAATGAGATAAAACAAACTGACATGTTGCATCCTTTTCATTTTCTCAGGGTGTCAAACAAATACATAATGTAAAAGCATGCATGTGCTATACAACACTGTTAAAATCATTGATCACTGATCATTTTTGATCCTCTTACAAGAAAATGTACTGTATATTTATTTTTGGCTTTACTTCTACTGAATGAATGTGGAAAAAACTTTGATCTTTTTTTAATAGTTTTGTCAGATTTTATTGTAGCTTCTTTAGCTGTCAAACTAATAGATGATTACAGTACAATGCCAAACCCGTCATCATTCCATCAACATCAACTTTTGGACAAGCGAAGATGGACAAATTTGAGATTAATTTTAAGGTTTAAGGAGGGTTTAAGTCCTCCCCCCTTGTGGAAAAATATAAGCTTTAATGATGGGAGTTCATACTTTATTTTGTACAGTTCTAGTTGAATCAAGTGGATATAGTTTTTAAGATCCTTTTTAAAATGTAAATGACATGTGATTAGTTCAATATTTCTTTTCAGGATTTCCATAATTAGACTCCCTGACCAGAATTGTATTTTAATCTTTTCTGAGCTAAGATATGCACAGACATTCTCCAATATGATTAAATAATCTTCAGTCAGCATTTAACAAGTGGGGCTGGAACCTGGGGATTGGAAATGGAATCTCTTGGGAAGACGTCTTTCTTTTGAACGGTGTTTGCGTGCATGCTTTGGCGGATGATCACATGTACGTCTCATTCCCTTTCTTTGACCAGCTTCTCCATATTATTGGACATGCTGGTTGCAGTGGATGGACTCAAAGATTTTTCTGTTCTGAAGTCTTATGGAAGCAACCTCACTTTGATATGCTAGCCAATCCATTGTAACAAAAAACTTCACGTTATGCTTAATCAAATCATTTAAATTGGCTGCAAACTGTTGTAAATGTATTCTCTAAACATAAACTAATGAAGAAAAAGGATTTTAAAAAACAATATCACGCTTCAGAAAATTGACTCAATGATCTGTTGCATAAATTTGTGCTCTGACAAAGGAACCTTCAGAACTGCGTTGCTAAAGTGCTGTCAGTGGTGACCAGGTGACTAATGTTGCATTGTGGTGCATATTCTGATTTTACCCCTGTCTCCATAGGAGATGATTAGGACTATGGAAATATGGCTACCATACAGCAGCTGCCCTCTTCTCCTTTGTTCTGTTTCGTAAAAATCAAATCGTTTGTGTAGAATGGAAAATTTATCCCATCTATTTTCCTGTTAAAAAAAAGAAAAGAACGAAAGCCGGTCATGTCGAGCGTACAGTACTGCACACCTTACTGCATAATTCAACAGGCTTGATTAGTTTTAGATTCCCCAGGTTTATTTATTCTTTTAAAATGTGCTGTGAAACCCCAGTAATTGTGCGTTGCTGTGAATAGGAATGCAGGTCTTGGGATCATTTGACTTTGTGAATTGATAAGAATGCAGAGCCGACCTGTGGATGACTGCTCTCCGCTTCAATTTCTTTGAACAATATAAATGATGATGATGATTCGACTCAGCTCATTTCCTTTGCCTCTGGCTGCTAATGTCTTGATCCATTCAAAGATAGCCTAGAAGCTCTAATTACTCACCATGCTATTGATGAATTAGCTCACATTCAGTGATAGAGAAAAGACTTTGAAATTGAATCATCATCTCTGCTCTGCCTAAAACATTAATGCTGTTTCTAAAGCAAAATGTCCCTCAGTCTTTTCTGAACTGAGTCACTTCATTAAATCCAATCTGCCTCAGGGTGGATGAATGTGATTTATTGTTGACAGCTTCCAGTAAAGTTGTTAGAAACCTGTTGGACAGATTTGTGTCCTTCTGTGCCCCCTGTACAGTCTTCTTGGTGTTGTGTCCTGTTGTGGCCCCACCAGCCAGCCCAAAAGATTTGGGTCTTATCATTCCCAGCAGCCCTTTATTTGGGCCAAGCAACCATTCTGGGGGTTGAGCCGCCTCAATGCCGATATGGCTCCTTGGTCTGCTGGGCCCGGGGGACTGTCTGCCTGCCGAAGACTGAGAAAAAAATCCAGAGACTGGTCATACAAATACTAACCATTTCAAAGTTTGTCATGAAAGTCAAATCAATGTCAAATATTATACTGTAAACATATTTTATCCCACACTAAAGGAAATGGATACGACATGTTGCATAAATAATGCTCTCTCCACACACACACACACACACACACACACACACACACACACACACGCACACACACACACAGACACACACACACACACACACACACACACACATTAACACACACAGCCAGTCATTGTGGACAAAAGCCCAAATAGAAGAAACCGTCCTGGGGAGGAGGGCAAATATTCCCTGCTATCAAGCCATTGATGTAGGTGGAAACCAAATATACAGTTTGGTCCAGTGGTTCAGGGAGCATTTTTAAGGGATCAATTGCTTCAGCTATTTATTCATAGGATGTAATTGCAGTGGAAAATGTTTACACATGCGGTCATGCATTGGCAGCCTTTCACCTGTGTGCATCTCCACAGAATATTTATCTCTGCACATCCCCCATCTTCAGCTATCTCCATATACAGAAAAAAAAACCTTGGCTAAGTCCCCCTGCTTAGCTGAATCTACAGCTTTACACTGACTGTATACACAGTACTACAAACAGCCTACCTCCATATAAGGTAGGTCAGGTGACTCTTGACAAGATTATCTGACCTAAAGTTGTTGTTGAACAATGACATTCACTCTGTAACAAATAGGGTTGAACATTTTTTTACTCCATAATACAGGAAATTGCAGATGCCCAGATCCCAGAGAAAAAGCATAACAGCAACAACAATAATAATAATAATAATAATAATAATAATAATAATAATAATAATAATAATAATAATAATAATAATAATAGTACCACTAATAATAAATGCAACACAGGAAGAAGAGATAAACATGTTGAGATTCCCCCTCCCTGTCTGTCTGCACGTTGCCCCATGCTGGGAGTGATAATGGCTGGACACGGGTCTGTCTCTGGCAGTCAGCTGCTCTTTGTGTGGAGGAGAGGAAATGGAGGGGACCAAGGGAGGCGTGTCGCTGTCTGAGCAGTGGTCAGTGGCTGGTGTTGACAGCTGAGCTGGTCACTGTTCACTAACAAAACATCATTTTCACTTTGCCTTGTGCAACCTGACTCACAAACCACTGAGATATAAAATGAGGCTCCATTTAAAGGCAGAACAGACTTTGGCAGTGATGTGATTGACAATCACTTCAATCAACATTGAAGATTGTCCAATCAGAGTTTAGCAACGGTAATCAGTCTGCCTGGCAAGGTTGAGGTTCTCTGTCCAAAGTGCAAAATATAAAGAATTCACTAAGAAGACCTTTTCCCCCAATATTTAAATTGTTAGGAGACCTCAAGGCAGACCCATAACCAGGTGGAGGGATTTTATCTTGACACTAACTTGGGGAAGCCTTGGGATCCCCCAGTGAGAGCTGGTTGGCGTGGCCGGGGGAAGGGAAGTTTGGGGTTCCTTGTTGAAGCTGCTGCCCCCACGACCCGATGAAGATGAGATGAGGTCAGAATAGATGATGTAGTTCTCATGAGATGTAGTATTTGAACTGCTCCCCCCTGCGTGCATTGATGCAGTTTTAACATTTCAGATTGGGACCTGATGGCTAAGTCAGCTAAGACACTGAGGTGGAGGTGGCATTCGCTAAAGCACGTCTGAGAAACTGGCCTTACGTTTTCTTATATATAAATAGGAAGTGCTCTTCCATTTCTTTCTTCTCCTTCTAAAACAACCCACTGCCATCATTGGTAACTGGAAGGAGATGCTCGCCTCTTCATTTTCTCATTTTTTGATTCCCGGGAAAGGCCAACGTGGCAAAAGATCACTGCCATGGGACTTTTTTTTTTTTTTTTCAGATTGCCAGAAAATAGCATCTGTAGCACAGTGAAGCTGCAAAGGTTAGCATGAAGGGCAGATCCACAGCCTTTCAACAGCTAAGGTGACAATGACAGACTCAAACTTTATCAAGAATGACATACACACCTTTGGCAAGTTAATCTTGCCAGAGGTGTGTATGGAGAGTATCCTTAACACCCTTGAGCAAGACGCAGGTCATAAAATCAATAGCTCCCCTTATGGTGTTAGAAATGGAGACCTAGAGAAATTCAAAGGAGCACCATATGCAGAGCATGATGGGAGACAGAGAGAGGGCCAAATTTAGTAAGGGATGACGGAGCTCCAAACCAGATGTGAGATCATTAATTACTCCTGATCAAAGCCTGTGCCAGCCTGGTGACAGTGGTGGGCGTGCATGACACACTCAAGGTCATTAGCAGCAGACACAAATAGTTGTGAAAGCAGACAGCTATTTTCTGAGAGAATTTTGAGAAGATATTATTTCACGGCATGAAACTGACTCCAAGTTTACAGCAAACAGGTTCGGAAAAGTTTGTCTTATATCACAGAATTGTAACAACAACAGCAAAAAATCTCATTGTCCCCAGATTGAGTTTCCTATTGATTCACCTTCCACAAGCCTATGAAAAAAACATAAGTAGTGTATTAAATAATGTGAGTTTGTGTCTTCGGTTTTAATGGTATTATGGGTCTGTGGAGTCAGTAGTATTCTAAAGCTCTAAGAGGATTACAGGTTGTTTGTTATGGGTTGTGTCTGGGTTGTGGCGATAAGGAGGAATGAGTGTGTTGCAGGTGTACCAAACACTGCCGGGCGAGATGAGACGGTGTTTAGGGCTCAGCAGCCAGGCAGGAACAAACACTGTCGACAAGTTGTGCCACAGGTTCTTTCCTGTTGATAACTTCAACAAACTAATTGACGTTTTATAAGTAGTAGGTTCTGATTTTTATTTTTTTATTTTTTGTATTTTTGTGACATAGTTAATATTTGACAAAGACAAAGCATTGATAAAACAATGACTCATAAAAAACAACCTCTGAACTTGTGGTCAAACATCAGACACTTTCTTATTGTCACATCCAGTACACTTAGAATATCAATATTACTTTGGAGTCTGATTACATCCATCCAAAAAAACGTAACAGCTAATATTTAATAATAATTATCAATACTATTAAGAACAAAGCTTCATTAAAAAAGGATCATGGATGGCTGGTTAGGAGAATTTTGTGATTGACTCATTATTTGCTTTGATATCAATATAAATCACCCAGGAAAGCACAATCGAAATAAAGCTTAAGCACAGACAGACAATTTGTGTTTGATTGGTGTCTCACATTTAGTGGTTCAGTTGAGCGGAAGCGTTGATAGATGAAGAGTGGTGGTGACTGTCATCATCATGACGTCTCCTTTCGCTCCCTGGGGGCCGCCATATCATTGGGCTCACTCCAGTGCTAATAGCCCTGTCTAAGAGCTAGCAGGGCACCTTTCAGAGGTAATGCTCCCTTCTGCAATTTAGCTTCCTATTCAGCTGTGGCATATCCTGAGTGTTGCAGGAAATTACAGCAGAGTGCTGATGTGGAGAATTTCCCCCCAAAGAATATACCCTTTGCGGATAGTCAGGATTATGAATGATGCATGTAGAACAAGTCAATCAGTCTGCCATATGCCTTAAAATAAGTGTGTGTGTGTGTGTGTGTGTGTGTGTGTGTGTGTGTGTGTGTGTGTGTGTGTGTGTGTGTGTGTGTGTGTGTGTGTGTGTGTGTGTGTGTGTGTGCGTGCGCGCGCGCGTGCATATGAATCCAGTGTGGCCCCCATGTTTTTTCTGCTGAGCATACAAGTCAGCCAATCAAAATTCCATCACTGTCCTACAGTAACCTGTCCTCCACATACAGTATGTCCCTGAAATTTGAGGCTGTGCTTCACATGTGTGTGAATTTTAACCAGTTTAGAGATCGCATGAACCCTCCTGTCTGTTTTCACCTCTTGCTGACCCGACAGACAGACAGAGCCTGGAGCGCCATCAACACCCCCACCCCACCCCCACCCCCACAACTACCTCAGTTCAGCTTGGCTGCGTAAAGAAGGAGAGCTCTTTGACTGCTCAGGCTGTGGATTACTCCTCAATATGGGATTACGCTCCAATGAATGAGTGAAGACACAATACCGGCGGCTCAGCTCTGAACTATAAAAGAGAGATCTATGGAGCTGCAATGGCATATCTGCTGATCTAGTATCAGCTGGTATAGACCTGCCCAGTTTTCTGTCACTCACACTTTATGCTTCACCATAATGAAGGTCTCTCAAGATACCGAGTTAATGAGAGCACGTTGTGTAGATTTATAATCCTGATTGACAGGTTTTTTCATACTGGTGCAGTTGTGTGTCTATATATGAGTGTTCATCTAAACCAGAGGCTGCAGAGGCCATATTTATTTTCATTTCCAAAAATGTAGATTTTAGTCCCATCCAACATTTATACAGTTGCTCTCCACTGTAAACAAAGTGTTACATCAGTGTAGTTCCCCTTCACTGAATCTTTGAAAGTGTGTACATTCATGTTTGGCATCGGCATTCACTGCCCAGTGCTGTTAATTCTAATGCTGAATGTTCATGTTATATGCATCACCACAGTCACCAGACAGGACTGTACCAACATGTGTCAGATAACCATGCATAAATCATATGTTTTTCTCAAGGGCTGATGTGCAAAGTTCACATATTAACAATTCTCTTTCACGACACGATCCGTGTTCTCACCCCGCCTGGAGCTGAGTTTACATATGTAAGATTTGTTTATGATGCAAACTCTGACATTTGTTATGAATTCCGTGGTAACAGTTAAGCTCTATTTGAGATCAATGTCACAACCAGTTTGATCGATTGAGGATGATGTTTGCCAACATATACAGCACTGTACGCTTTGTGGTTTATATCACTTGAAAACTATGTAAACTCTGTTAAATACAAATAGTTGCCAGTCCTCAGTTGATGGTGTAACCCCCGTGACAGAATTTTAAATTATCATTGTATAAAGTTAAAATGTTGAAATTCTTTCCGGATGGATGGGTTCATACTTTGTAATGCAAGTTATGAAAAACTACAATATTGTACCGAACACTGAAGCTATTCTCCTATGGGGGGGACTCCATGACATGATTTCTTATGTTGTTTATATGAATGTTTCCCAGATGTATGCTGGGATGCGCTTGCAGAAGAAGATAATATATCATCCACATGTAAATACAGAGGAAATAGCTGCACGAGAACCACAGCAGCCAAATATTTCCTGTGTGATGACTATTCAAAGGATGTCTATCAGTATAATACTGGATCACAAGGTACTATGTGTTGCTGTTTCTAATCAAAAAGAAAAGTTAATTTTCATGAAAAATGGATTTAATTTAATTTAATTTAAATTTAATTTTATACTGTTGTATATATATATATATATATATATATATATATATATATATATAATTTATTTATTTATTTTTTATACTGTTTTATATTTTAATTCAATTTTATACTGTTTAGATTTTATTTTATACTGTTTATATTTTAATACTGTAATATTTAAATTTTTTTACTGTTTATATTTTAGTTATAGTTTAGTATATAAGTCCTGTTAATGCTGCATGTGCCTGTCTGTTAGTGTAATGTATGTCTTGTGGTATGTCCTGTGATGTCAGTGTTTCCTTTTCTCCTGGTGTTTATCCAGTATTATTTGTTAAGTAATGCCTGAGCAGTGGATATATGCAATTTCCTCCGGGATTAATAAAGTATCTATCTATCTATCTATCTATCTATGAATGGAGTCCTGTCATCTTGTAATTATAACAAGGCAACAATCAAGACACCAGTAGCCATTACCATTTATCTCTGGTTTACAAAAATACATAGACAAAATGGCAGGTCAGCCTGCCAGCCAACACGATCCATTGCTTCTCAACACATTTTTACCCCAATAACAATAAATTACAACATTAAGTACAGAAAAACAATCTGCAACCATTTTAGTTTATAACATGCTAAGCTAGGCTACACACGTCCCAGACTTCTCTTTGCACTCAATGAGATGAAATCGATATTGATCCTCCCATCAGACTCTGGATGAGACGTGTGCATTGCACAAAATGTCAGAGTTCCTTTCAAGTGAAATGCTGACTATCATCCAGACAAATGCAGCCAGCAGCCTTTCTCTTATTTTGGATGGGTTTGCATCACCTGATTGTGAAGATAATGTGTATGGGATCATTATGTTGCGATTGTGTTAAATTGTGAAGACAGCATATATAGATAAAAATCAATATATAAATCATGTGGATTTTGTACCGCTTAACACATCCCAACTACTTCTGTCAGTGGCTTGAATGTCACTGCTTACTGCTGCAAAACCTTTTTAAAGAGATCAACATTCTGCATATTGTCCTCTTAAGTACTAAATTCTTTTCAGCAACTATGTAAAATTTCATATCCAGGTCTACGGTAAAGCTGTTCAGGAACTAATCTGTTGCATAAAGTCTATCAAACACAGTTTCAGTATATGTTCACCATCCATCATCAAACTGAGGACTTTGTAGTTAAAGTTGTATCAGGGTCCATCTCAAGAGAGAAAAGCCCCCATCACAGAGCACCCCTCTTTCCTCCTCTGTCTTTTGATGTCTGTTTTTCTAACCCTATCTGTGCTTCTGATCCAAATTTAGTTCTCTGCACAGTTTATGACCTTCCTCATCCTCCTCCTTCGGTCCTCAAACTACTTCAGCTGATTTCAAGTCCATTTTGTAACCAAGTTTATCGTTTGTGGGTCGCCCTTGAAAAAGAGAAGAGGGGGGAAAAAGACTCTATTAATTATACATATAAAGAGATGTAAAGTTCTCCTTCAAAGGTCGTGCAGGACCTCCCTTCTTGGTCAAGTAGCAAATCCTGAAAGTGCGACTAGAGGGCCTTTGTGGTGCAAATTATATGACATCCAAGAAATGCGCCCAGTTGGATTTACTTTTTTAAGTATTCAATTAATTTCTTGTCCCTTTGTCTTACATCACACACTACACACCAGAAAATTGCACTCAATCTAACCTAATTTACCAAAAATCATACATGTAACAGACAATGGGCCAACAGCATCCATAGAACATGTTTTTAGCATCTCTATTTTAGTTCACATAAGTATGAAGGATTTGCTGAATCTTGGCCAAGCAGTTCCCTCTAAATGTTCCACCTTAATTCCTCTAGCACCATTGCATATGAATGAGTCTAATTCCTCATTATCTCGTAATTGATAGGTAATTTAGATGAAGTCATGGGAAGCTAATTTCCTGCCTTTCTGTTTGTGTAACTGCTCTGTTTTGAAGCAGAGTAATCCAGGGAAATTGTTGCACAATGAGTTGAAGAATCAGATGTCCAGAGCACAGCATCGTCTTGTAACAGAGTTCACACCCATCAACAGACACGCTTACAAATAAAGTGTAATGTAAAATTTTATTCCTTCTTTTTTTTATTGAGTCAGTTTTAACTGACATCGGTGTCATATAAAATAAAATGTGTTTACACTGGGCATCTTAGAAAGTGGACGAGTGGTGATGTAAATAGTGCTATGGAATTGAGAATATAGGAGATTTTTAAATAACATTCTTAAATACTGATTTGCAATTTTCAAAAATTGAGGTTTTTTGCTTGTTTTTTGTCATCATATTTTTTTAGCAAAGATGTAGGCGGACAGTCTGCCAAATCAGTTTGTTCACTATAGCTGCATGTTGAAGGACAAGTTGTTGTTCGGAATCCATTCCTTCCAGCATTCTTAGAAAATCTTCTGATTCCAGTCAACCCATTATACCTTCATCTTCCTCTAAAACAATGAAGCGTGTTCTGTGCGGCAGAAACTAACCCTAGCGCAGAAAGAGGAAACAGAGTTTAACCTCATAAAGCAGTTGTAGATATTAATGAGTGGAGGATGAGTTCATCTGTCATTTCCCATTTTGTGAATATCAGCCCCCATTCATAAAACAATCAGTCAGGTGGAATCGACTGCAGTCCGATTCATCCAGAGGGGCTGTGATTTTAATGGCCGCCCATTTTTCATTCTTTTAAATTAAGATGTACCACTGGCACACTGCCCCATTTATTTTAGATTAATACCGAAAAATGCTACAAGTCATCGCGACGTGTCGCCAGTGAAGCGCTGAGCGCCGGGCTTTACTCTCCAGACGGTTGTCTCCCCCTAGTGGCCGCTTTGGGAAATGGATTGAAACTCAATGACAAAACTCGCTGGAGAAAGGTTTGATAGGAAAGATGATGCGTTTCCATGTTGTTGCATGAAATTTCTCATTCTTCAGTAACATCCTAATCCTCCCCTTCTTATTTCCCTCTGTTCTGTGTATTTTCCCTTGATGTCTCTCAGTCCTCCCTCTTAAACCCACTCATCAGTGTCTAATGAACTGCATTCATCAAAGTCACACTGAGATCACAGCAAGTCCAGTGTTCCATGCCTTGCTCCCTACTCCCAAACGTGCTGTAACTGTAACCATCCACACGTTTTCATGTTCAAACAAAATAAGGCCTCAATATAAATACAGTAAGTCATTAGAAGACTGGCCTATATGTGTAATATAAATCTTAACCTCGAGCTTGTTAGTGGATGATGGAGTTATCAGTGATATAGGGTGCATCAAATAGCCAAAGGAGTGATAAAGAGCATCTTCTTTTCCATTTCCAAGTTTACTGAAGTTTTCTCACATGGATAGGTACTTAATGACACCTGCAGGGTCAAAGAGCCACACACAGCCTCACGCGGTGCCCGTTCAGCCATTTCACTCCGTCTTGTTCACCGAGTAAATGAGACTGTTGGAGAATGAGAAAGAGGAGTGTGACAAATCGTCAAGTGTTCCAGGAGATCAGGACAGGTGCTGGGGGAGGAGAGAGAGGAGGTTCCTTCTGGGGAGATAAATCTATCAAGCGGTTTAGCATCTACCCTTCATTGAACACAACCCCCCACCAGCACCACCAGCACCTCCACCATTATCTAATCCCACTCCAGTTTACAAGCCCTGCATCCACCATTAGTATTAATCAAGCCATAAAGAGGAAGTGCTGACGATCTGCAGCTGGAGGTGGTGGCGTGTCTGTTCGAACCCCCCCCCCCCCGAAGGTGAAGGCACACCACACTATTGTGTGTTGATAAAGCAAGTCCATTCAGTGACCATAAGAAATCTTTACCCGTACGAATGCTGCTAACGGCTAACACACATCAATACTGTGATTATGTCCTGTTTCTGAGGCGCCATGAACGCAGCACAGCCTTTGTCAGCTGTTTTAATGTGATGATCCTCACAAAGGAAGCTTTTATCAGTGAAGAGCAGCAAAACAGGACATTTAAATGTTTAAGTCTACTTTAAACATTCTGAACATGACTGTTTATACCACATTTACTGATGATGAGCAGCTTGTTTGTGGGAGATGGAGGATAATAGCCAGTGTGACAGATAGCATATATTACCTGTACTGACAAAGACAAAGCTACATGCATCATGGCTGCACACATTATGATCTTCATCTTCAGTTCTAGTCCTGGTAAGATTTCTACAATGCTGGCTTTCAAATTGTAAATGTTGTTGTTTTTAAAACTACAAGTTTAAAATATTTCAGAAATGTTTCAGAGACTCAGAAAGTTCTTTGTCTACCTATGGCCTGTTCATTTTGGATGAACTACATTTGGATGGAGCAACACATCAGTAGGATAAGGAAAACTTCAACCAAATTATCCTGTTTTTAGCCAATGACATTGTGAGGAGTGTAACGTATGAATATGAAGTGAATTAAAGTGGTTCACCCACTGACACATGAATGGGTTAATATCACCCAGTATACACAAGAGGGACTGGCTACGCTCCACAAAACAATCGGACTCATTTTATTGATACCGTGGTCAAAAGTTCAGAAAGTGTTGTCTGCAAGGATGAGGAGTTCCATCAGTGTAAATGACAGTTCCTGTCTTCAGGCTGAAGACAAACACAAACTTTACTTTGTCACACAGCTCTTGCTTGTACTATACAGAGTGAGTGTGTTTGTACATTAAGGACGGGGACATCTGGATTCTTTTGATGACTCAGATGTTCTTGTAAACCAGTATCCAGAGGGTAAACCCATAAATCCAGCTGTTTTATTATCTCATCCCAACCACATTCAAGATGACAATATATCCACTAGGAACCTCTGGCTATCCCGCTAACAGCCCTTCCTTGTACTGCGATAGGACAAGCCATTAAAATCAGAGAAAGGTACTAATGAAATATCAATTAGGCTATAAGAGAGGACCAGCGTTACGTTTATGAGGCCAGATCTCATTAAGAGGACTACTGACAACACCATGAGATCATTTTGTCATTCTGCTCTGATAATCCAATTAGACCACAATGGATTTCTCATGGATGAAGAAGCTTTGTTATTGGAGTAAAGTTTCTCTGTGCAGAGGATAAATCAAAGACCTTAAAGATCCATTATGAAGGGCTAATAATGGTAACCATAATCATGGATATTAGTTAATAATCCCAGAGTATTAGTGAGTAATAAGGATTCAATCCTGTCATGATGGGCCATGAAGATGGAGAAGATTATATTAATCTGGGAATAATCATCTCTGCAATTTGTGATATCTCAGCACTTGGTGGTAGACAAAAAGAAAGCATCTATTTTTAATCAGGCGTGCTGCTACCACCCCCAGCCCCTCACTCACTGACCTTAAGCCCGTGAAAATTCAACTCAATAATTCAGTATGCTCTGCATTTCCCACCCACTTTGGTGCACACACACTCACACATACCGTATGGACACACTCACACACACACACGCACACACACACACACACACACACACACACACACACACACACACACACACACACACACACACATGTAGACACACACATGGGATGGGTTCATGGCAGTGTGATATATGGATTGTGATTGCTGCATGTGGGGAAGTGTTTCCCTACTGACAGCTGACTTGTATCTTTGTCTGCATTCTTTTTTCATATGAATTTATATTCCTTTTTATGTTTTTCTCCTTCATATCTCCTTCAGCTGTGGCTCCGGCTATCAGGATGTATGAGTACATAAATTGCATACACATTTCCCTCATTTTCCAAAGCGGCGATCAGAGAGTTGATCAAATTGACTCCACTGAGAGAACCTGTTTCATATCTGTGTTTTTCCTTCACAGCAGCAACATTTATGGTACAAACCTTAACCACTTGATTGCATACCTCACTTTATAATTCACTTATTCATCGTATTCTTTTGGATGCGATGCAACACGCTTTGGAGAAGGTTTCATCAATAATGTACAGATTTTTTATTGCAGTTCTTAGTTTTTTCTGTTTCCTGTAAATTTCACAACTGACCTGAACATATGCTGCAGTCCACATCTGCCTTCTGTTAATGGGTCATAGACTGCGCTGTGATTGGCACAATTTCATTGAGTTACAAGGGGTGACATCTCACAATGTCAGTCCAGTCTGATTCAATGACCACAGCAACAGCAGCAATAATTCCATCTGACATTGTTTTGTGTCTCTGATCTAGAGGTAATGTTGCATTCAGGGTCTGTTAAAAACAGGATTGTAAATCATCTGCTCTTGTATTATTGCAGTTGCAAACAAACATTAAATTTACTGGACCCAATCTTTCTTTTGGGTCCAGAAAATTTGTCAAATTTTCATTTCCAAAATATTAATATCCTGGGAAAGGCACAATGTGTTTGAGTCAGCAATGTAAATACTAACATGTAGAGATTATACTATTGATGATGAACTGCTGTATGCTGAATTAAATTATTTGAATAATGAAAGTCACATTGTCGTACTGATCACATCACCGCCAATATCCTGAAACAAACTGGTGTTTTAAATTAGTTTGATGTTGATGTTTTTCAATATCTTATTGATGCTAGGTCATCAAACATTTGTAGAATTGCTTTTAAATTCATTTATCTTATTTAATTACATCCTTACAGTAAGATATTTGTAAAACAAGAATTTGGGATGAGGGATTTCCAACCTTGTAAGCTTATAGGTCTGAGACAAACGCCCGCTGTTGAGCAACAGGCCTTTTTAAATATCAACGCATATTACCTTTCAATAAATTTAGCTGATCTCAACTGATATCGTATTTTAATTAATTTAATGTTAAAATAAGTCATTGTTGAATATGATCTCTGTTTTCTAACATCTCCAAGTGATTTACTATCTGATCTCTATCTTTAGTATTCATTTTATATTTCCACCTCAATCTATGACATTTAGAGAGTCATTGAAACCCCTCAGCAATTTCCACACATATGTCCATAAAATCCTCCACGGGCAGGCTGTGAAACGCTGGTAGACATCTGTAGAACTGAGAGAAAATTTATTTGTGAATGTGGCCCACACTGTAAAATGTGATAAGATGACCTTAAAATAGTAAAGAAATCTATTTTTCCCCAAATTTCCAAGTAAACTGCAGTATAAAAATACTGTCTGCTCACACAGAGGTCATGTAATATAGAGTGCTGAAAGAATTAGTGTGTGAATACGTGTGTGATTTTTAGATGACATGTGTGTCTTATGTAGTGGTTTATGTTTTACTTAGCAAAAGCCAAAAGAGAAAACAAGACTTTATTGAATATGAGTAATTTTTAAATGTTAACTGGTTTTGCTTAATAGAATACATCTATTTTATACCAGGTATAGAAAAACCAGGAGGAAATCATTGCTGCATTCCCCTGATCTTCTAGACAGTTAGTCTGACATTGTGCAACCCTTCTTTTATCTGCCACGTTATTTTCAGGTTCATTGCAATGCACTCATAGAGTAAGCCAGCTTTCTGAATGGAGTAGTGGAGACAATGTTATCTGAAATTGAACTCAGGTTTTCTGCGTGTCAGTTCCAGCTATCATTAGGTAGAGATGGGAGTGACCCTGAAAATAAATGAAGCTGTGCAATCATGTCTTTATCAGGTCCAAGCAGTCCTGGAGCTGGAAGAAATCATCCAGGCCATGCCCTTGTCATCTCCTCACCAACTGCCCACAGAAGCATCGTACCAGGATGGGCTCATAGTACAGCAAACAAGGAACGGTAGATTATGGAGTATCTCCAATGGATGTTTTGTGGCACAATACTGTCCATAACCTGTATTTGTCACTCTGACGTAAACATGTCACAGTGAGTTCAGGAATTCTTACACGAGTCCGTGTTTGTCCAGACTGGTATTTCAGCTGATGTAACCCATTAATACTATCTTCTTGTGTGCTGCCTCACACACACTGTGCCTCACTGCCATCACATGTGATGCATCTGATGTGAGATGACAGTGACACACTTAATGTTCGCAGGAGTATTCAGGCCAGTGAGGCTGAGGAACAGCGGCAACAGGATGCTCTTTCCACACAGTGCTAGAGCGCTGTCCTGGAATAAAAAAGGAAGTGAGAAATTCAGTTCACTCACTGAATACAGCATGTTGTGTTCCTGGAACGAATGACATCATCAAGATCCTTGAGGACGCACTGGCAAAATGCACACACACACACACATCAAAGTACAACCACTCACACAGAGATTAAATCAATAATAGATTCGCAGAGCAAACGGTGTGAAAGAGCCTGCAGTAAAAAGTAGTTTTTCACTGTTCAAGGAGAATTAAGCTGAGATCAGATTCACACTTCATTGTGTATCGCATAGCATTTTAGTGAATCCTTTGTATACCTCTAATCCATTTTGCTATATGCAGTCTATGTTTTTTTCCTTCCTCCTTGCTATCTTCCTTATCTGTATCTGAGCAAAAGTGACAGGCTATTTTTCCTGCAGCCAAAGCCATTTATACAATGAAGTGTAAAAATACACTCCATGTATCAGGATACTTTGTGAAGACGGAAGCCGTTTGAAGTGCAGAGAGAAAACAAAGGACCATTGAGATCACTCTCATTTTCCATCAAATGCCTCAAACCACATGGGCTTTCTCTTCTGCAAAGTAGCACTTCTCAAATTATCAATAGATTTGGAAAAACATAACCATTTCGTGGATAGATTAGCTGTGTAATAACCTCGCTTTATCCCTGAATATCAGCTGAGTACGAAGACTCTATTGAGATCAACACAAGCATGATTAGGCCATGAGCAGCTCTTCTTCTTCTTCCAAACCAGTTTGAGGGGCTCATTCCACTTCAGCTTGTCTTTGAGATAATGTCCTATTTAATTAGAAATTCCAGATATCACATTGTTTTTTAATGAGAGGAGCACTTTACCATAGTATATGAGGCATCAGAGAATCATACACAAGAAGGATAATGGCAGCACACTCGGGCTTAAGGGATTCACGCAAAACACATTCAGCCGCTCTTTATTCCCTATTCTCTGTTTTCATTTTAGGTGTAATTTTGAAGACATGTGGACCCACAGAAGACCCAGGTTCTCTCATTACCTGTGGTTGTGTTTTGTTTTGTTTTTGTCAAAACTGTACACATATGCGCTCACACACACACATACACAAACACATACACACTCTCTCTCTCTCTCTCTCTCTCTCTCTCTCTCTCTCAAAATTCTGTAGCGTGATAGCATCAGACTGTGGGCCACCGTCAGCATCAAAAATCCCCCAAAACATTTCATTCATTGTGTCTCCAATCTCTGGGAAAGTCACTGACACTAGAAGCTCAGATGTTCTGTTGGGTGTTAAGGTTGGTAAATGCACTGACTTGGCTACGCCTTCAAGTTAACAAGACCAGTTAATGACTTGTCAACTGGATAAAGGTTAATGTACGATATATCAGTGGAATGAAGGGTCATTTATAATAGATATATCTTTGAAGGGGAAAGGCATGCATTTAGATTTCATATCCACTTGTGCTTTTTTCAACCAGACAACCTCATGGGTTCTCTCCGGATTCTCCGGCTTCCTTCCACCTCCAAAAGCATGCGCTTCAGGTTGATTGACCATTCCAGATTGCCCGTAGGAATGAGTGTGTGTGTGTGTGTGTGTGTGTGTGTGTGTGTGCATGGTTGTATGTCTCTGTGTGTGGCTCCGCGGTGCACTGGCGTCGTACCCGGAGTGTCCCCCGCCTCACGCCCTATGCCGCCAAGCTAGGCTCGGGCTCCCCGTGACCCGCTGCGGCGGGTATAGTGGTGGTAATCTGAAGATGACTGGCTGACCTCATACCTTTGATTAAAAGGGCTCACAGATCCTTTTAATCAAATGAAACACAAACACAAACACATTGAATGGCCTCAGGATTCTGTTATCGTGAGGAAAAATGGGAATATGTTCCTCTATCTGGGGCAACTCCTTTCATTTTTGGCGTGGGCTCCACTCTTCTACTCAGTTCCGTGAAGACCTGTGAAGTAGTTTGTGTAGAATTGATTAACATACTGAAGAAAAAAAACATCGTATATCTGGAACCACCACAATTTTTGGTGATTTCTTCCGTGATACCTGACCCAACCTTTCACATTGTTTCAGGATGTTGCATCAAGTAGTTTATGTGAAACTGACAAAATGTCCTAGTTTGCAGTAGAAAATTTTAAATGTTCCTCCAGGCCTCAAATCCAACCCTTCTACCGAGTTTGATCAAAGTCCATTAGGTTGTGTAACGGACAGGAGAAAAAAAAATCTCCCAAAGTTAAAGACATTTTATACACCTACATCTTTACCTACATCCACTTCATACATGAATGGATAATTCCATGTAATATACACAGGACAAAAACATTGTTTATCTTGACCCCAAACCATTTATATGACGATCCACCAAAGCGTCATAATGCAAAATGTAATGAGGGAACCGACAGTAAAGAGATCATCCAAGCCAAAAACAAGTTCAAATGTTCACATTACCATATTTAGGGAACAGTTTAGGAAAACTCTCTTTGCTTTCTTGTTAACTAGTTTAGGAGATGTGTAAATATGACTTCAACATCACCTGGTTAGCTCCATCCAAAGTTAGCAGCTTCTTCAAACCGTACCATAACAGCTCTGATAATAGCATGTTGGATATGACAGCCGTCATTCTTACACTGCAGTCTATGTGCTGAATTATCTTCCTTTTAAAAGTGAAGCATTGAGAATTACATGTTGAGATGATGGGAGTGGAGGGCTATATACCTGCAGGGGGTTCCTGAATCATTCGTAGTTGGGAGTGTGGGATATCGAAGCTGTCAACATGCATAATTATAAGAATTCTGTCAGAATACCTGCTGCTAATAGGAACCGTGCTATCATCACGTTACTGCCCCACAGCCTCTAAAATATCAGTGACAGCATTGTGACTTGAATAGAAATGTCCCTGTGAGGAGCGTGGCGTGAGCCATCAAAGCGGGATCTCTTGTGGTTGTAGGCAGAGACATAAAGCAGCGCTGTGACTCCTGACATGCTGACAGACGTCCAACTTGCCTCCACACCGATCCGTGAGATTTGTCACCCTGCTGACACCAACGTGTCACCGCTTCATAAAATATGACTGGTAGACAACCCGGACAGAGAATTAATGAAAATGATTAGTTTATACATTATATGTGGGTGTGGCAGATCTTCTTTGAAAGCAAGATTGAAACAAAAGGTCACCATTTTTTTATTTTAATTTGATGGAGATGTATTCAGCTTTTTTGTGTGTGAATAATATGTTGTGTTCTAACACACAGGTTTAAGTTAAGCCAGAATTCCTGATTGTCAGACAGGTTTACTGATAATTGAATGTTTGGTCCTTCCCTTTGACCTGGTCACTCTCTAAAGTAGCCGTATAGCTCTAGGAATTTTCTCCTCCTCTCTCCGACGCCCGTCTCCACTGGCTGACACTGCTGGCTCTGTTAAGATTAGATTTGAATTTATGAAGATTGCCTCACCTGACGAAGCGCTCTAATCTATGCCGCTGTAGTAATTCACGTTTAGGCCCTCATTCCAATGCAGTCAAGAAGAGCCATATTTCACCCTGACAATGTAATCACAGTTCCACATTAAAAAGTCATTATTGTTTAAAATCAGGACCTGGCTGAGAAAACACTGCCTGTACTAGAGCTGTCTTTCCGATTCACATGAATGTTTACCCGAGAACAGAGGGCAGCGTGATTTAAACATACACTTACAACTATTGATCACAAGGGGTTTGATCACACACACACGCACACACACCCAAACAAACACACGCACACTACACATAACTGGAGAGTAATATCACTGTCTGTTTGATCCACTTGTGCTTTTTGTGCTGATTAGCAGGTAATGTCAGTAACAAGCTTTGATCCCTGCAGATTAGCACAAGTATAAGTACACAACGTGTTTCTTCTGATAGCTTTGACACGCTATAATCTGTCTTTGGTCTGTTGCCCAGCGGCCCAATGTACAAGTTTCTATTTCACTGTGCTAAGACCCAGCTTTTCGTCATGCTGGAGGAGAGGCTGTGTGGTGTTTTACATTAATGGATCCAAATGTTTTTATACACCAAATGACATGTTTTGAAAATGGCCTAATTAATTGTGGTCTTTTTTAAAAGTATATACTTTTTTTATTTCTTTTTATCTTTATTGATTATTATTGTGCTTCTCAATCAAATCTGTTAGCGTGACAGAGGGAAGAAGGGGCGTTTCCTGGCTGGCTGCTCTGCTCATAAGGCTAGCTCTTGTCCTCCAACTGTATTTTAGAAATGATATACTTTTTTTTAGTGAAGACATGGTAAGATCATGATCTGAATCATCTTTAAGGTTTTGAAGTTATTTCACAAGGGTGTTACCCAGTGTTCTCTCTAAGCCGTGCGCCTGCGCAATTGTGCGCTGCTTACACAGTCTCAGGGCACAAGAAATTCTATGTTGCACGTAAAATGTAATCTAATTAATCAGACGACTATCATTGTTTTCTGTAGCATTTTACATTGTAACTCAGTGAGTGACAGGTGTCCAGCCAATGACACGGTAAGATTCACTTACGCTATGCTGTCAATCATAGCATTGATGGCCTCACTATACCCGCCGTGCAGGTTAACCCATTAACGACTGGAACCGAATGGGCAGCGACACATCCACTCACCAAGCCAAAGTAAAAAAGAAATGCAGTTCTTTTAACATGGAATGGCTGTCGGAGAACATGTGTAGCTGCAAATAGAAGAACAAGCGGTGAAACTGGGTGAGATTTTTTTCTTTTTGAGAAAGTTCAAAGCAAGAAGCAGACAAAGCCATTAACCTGGACAAAGTGTACAACCACGTGAAAAATAAGGTAAAATCTAAGTCAGATTTGTACATATTCTAATGACATTCATTAAGATGTTTTTATTTATGGATATTAATCATTAAATGCTGTTACTCCTGGATAATTTTAAGTAGTAGAAATGCTAATAAAAAGGAGTAATTAGATATTTTACAAACAAAGAGTTACAGGCATTTACACTGTATCACAAGCAACTGCACACATCATTTTGCAAAATGTGAATTTTTTAATGTGAACAAAATGTTATGTTTGAAAGGTGAATATGTATCATTTCTTCCAGAACAGGACCCTAAACCAGGTTACAATTGGACCTCACCGGGGCCAAAGCAGGACCCCCCACATATAACATACTACACATCTCATGAAGAACAAGGTTTTTGTCTTTTTCATTTCAAGTGGGCCAAATCATTTATATTAAAAGTAAAATAATGAAAATTGCTGCTGTAATTTGATTCTTTTAATAAGCCATGTAACATGCTATGATCCAAGGTTTTAAACAAGTGTGATACTGGTGTGAGGCCACAGCATGCACATCTGATGTTGTTCACAGTAGTCCTCAGTGCACTCAGGAAGCTTGTATGTTTGCCCAGACAAATGAAAAATTAGATGGAACATTGGTGGAAACCTTAAAAGATTGTGGTGTGTGTTCGGGGGATTTATAAAGATGATTGTCATTTTCATGTGAAAGGAAATGCACTATGTGGATCCCAAGCAATTTGGATCAAACCTTTTTCGTTTCACCTCACCCTAACCTTATTATGAATCACTCATTGTAGAATCATTATTGACCTCACTCTTCTGCCAGACTCTAATCAGCATGATTTCAGGAAGGATCAATAACTACTTTTCATGTCTCACACTTCTCACCATTTTTTTTTTTTGCACAGATCAATATGGTGCGTGAGGTGCTGTTGTGCCATCACCTCTATCGCATCCCCTCCATTCAGCTTTAACTTGCATCTGTCATGTCAAATGCAAATCATTATATCACCTCTTTTAATGATTTTATTTCATTATGAATATCATGAACGTACTTTAAAAATGAAGGTGTCTAACTTCTTAATGTTACAACAGAGCACCCTTGAATTTAAAAAAAAAAGAACTTTCTTTGATCAATTTAAATTGATTTAAACATAAAACTATGTCTTCTGGTTTACAGATGTATTATATCTGCTATAGCCGACTGATGTGGTTTCTATGAAATGCATATCAAGCACCAGATCAGTGGGGATTTCAGCGCCTTTGTTGGAACAGAAGCTTTGTTTTCCTCTAGATTTATGATCTTTGCAGGGAGCTGGCAGGAGCTTGTGTGATTACTGCTTACACAGTGATTTATACCTCACTTTTAATTATCTGAGGGGGTCTGCAGCACACTGATGCCAATGCAGCCCTTCTTTTGGGACCAGCAAAAGGGGGATAAGGAGCCCCTCTTGGGTTTCCAGTCCACCCATTCTCTCTGTTTGTGGTACCAGACTTAAACAGGCATCCGGTGAGCTTCTGGTGGCATCCCAGTCATCCCCAGAGCGGGAGAGACTGATGTCTATAACATTCATACCCATGTGGGATCTGAAAGGAGCCTTTATGGATATACGAAGCTGTTGTCCAGAATACATGTAACTCTTAACTAACACTCCCCAATGACCTATAAATTATACGGTTGCATGAGCCACATAACTCACCTCCCTGAACCTTACTATAGTTACTTTCCACTTTCTCTTTCATGGAGTTCTCTGTTGTGAAATTATAATAATCCAGTGTCAGCAACAAACTAATGAATTAATATTATGGTCCCATGCCTTCTATACTGAATTAGAATTCTGCTTTTAATTCTTGATTTTTTTTGGATTCTTGATGTTTCGGGCAATAATGTCTTTACAAGATGTGTATCATGAAGTAAGATGGAGAAAATCTTTAAAAAATAGTTGGTCAAAGGATTATCTATTTTAATAAATATCTTCTGGATTAATCGACCAGAAAATATGCAAAATACCATTGAACTTTGCATTTGCTCTAATGACCCATGAGAAAGTAAAAGCCTCATTAATTTCATCATTTCAGTGTAATAAATAATTCTGGATATATCTAGGTTAAATGGCTTTTCCGTTATCTTATTTCTTAAACCTATTTAAGATGCAATTACGTTTTAGATTTGTGTTTTTCTTTCACTATGGTCTCAAATCCATAATTAATGATTTATGGTATTTTTCTTAAAGGTTAGAGGAGAATAATACAAAAAAGCAAATTGATTATATTTTTTGAGCACTTTTTCCCAAATCAAATTTTATGTCTTACTGAACACAAAACAATAAACATACACTCAAATACATTTTTAATGATGTTTGTTCTAATAGTGATAATCATAATTGAAAAGCCTGAGTGCGGCTCACAGAAGGGCATGTTTTGGATTTACTGGGCATTCATTTCAGGCAGGACAGTTTTGTCTTTACTAATTATTTTTAATGTCTTTCATTAAGCTGTCCCTCGGGAGACGTATCCAGACCTCCGTTTGAACCTCAAATCAGCAGCCAAGGCCACCTCCCCATTAATCTTCCCTTTGTTCAACAGACTTCCTCTGAGTCTTTCCCTCCAATCAACAGCACAAGAGCAGCAACAGTGAGAGGGTATTAATGAGCTGGGAAAGAAGAGATATAGAAAAAAACATTGTCATGCAAATCACTCCTATATGTTATTATCCAGTCTTTAAATTCCTGCTAGTTTGCAAAAGCATTTCACTGACTAAATGTCTGGATGTGAAGTTAAAAAAAAAAATCACTTCATTTGACAAGAAAGGATTCAACAAAATCCCTTGTGCAGATTTTGTCATGAGTTTTCAGGGGGAAAAAAAGATTCTGCATTAATTAAAGGATTTGTAAAGATAAATTGTGAATCACTTTGCAGCAATGCCTGCTGCTGTTCCAACCCTGGGGATATGCAAATTACAACAGACAGGATCTTACATCATTGTGGATGTGATCATGTGTTCTATCTGCTATTTTTTAAACATTTTCTTGTCATCTCCTCTGTCTGTCTCTTCATCTCTGTCTGTTTCAGCACTTTGGATTTCATAGCAGTGATAGCCTATCATCAGATTTGATCAGTGCGCCCATCTCTCTCGTGTGAGCAGGTGTGGTAGTTTGAGAGACTCGTCTGCAGCTCATCCACACGGGAGGTTGTAACGAGATTAGTGGGGCTTGCAAAGCCTCATACAGGGCATATGGGGATCTGATTACGGGCTAAGGTCAATGTAACGCTCAGAGGCCTGTGAACATGAAAACTCCTAAAACTACTGAGCTTCTCCCGGCAACAAAACCCTACATTAGGAGAAACCTTCATTTTCATCTAGTAGATTTCCCGTCCTGATGTTTCTGCCCTCGCCGTCTGCACCAGTTAAGTGAGTCAAGGTGCGTGGCGAAGCTGGTGGGCTATGGGGGTGAGGGGGGTTGATGGTGTCAGATTGATGGATTAGTTTTCTCATTGCCAGCTCTGGCGAATAGGTCAGCAGCCCAAGAGATGGCAAAACATCCTCTGCAAAATGCTTATGCTACACTTGTTTAGCGATTATAAGTCACCGAATTGCTGCAGTGAATAATTTGGCACCCGTCACAGAGAGAAGGGCAATGGAGATCTAGAGAGACAGGATGGGGGATTTGGTCAAACCAGCCCTCACAGAGACAGGTCTGAACCTGACATCCTCTCTGATTTTAAAGTCCATACCCTCTAAAAGCATGCACGCCTTCTTTTACACACTCTGAGGGGTTCATAGTGGCAACAAAGACACACACACACACACACACACACACTAAACCCCTCAGCTCTCATGATCCCATCCTTTTTCACAATAATACTATTCCCGTCTTCCCAACAGCCCACTTTCATTTGTTCAATAGTGATTCTCTGGCTGTTAAACTGAAGTATTGACTGTGATGCTTGTCAAGCTTTTATCTTTTGCCTTGATTCATTTTCATTTCCACTCTGAAAGGGAAGACAGAGCCACATCCAGAGCCATTATTTCGTCAGACACAAGCCGATCTCACCGCAAACTCTGAAGACGTATCGTTTTGTGCGAGTCATGTCATTGTTTCTCAAAGACATCCGAACATTACTGTACTAAGAGAGATGATTGCAGGAGAATTTTATGGACTATCACAGTGAGAGCAATGAATCTGGTAACAGCAAAATAATGACACCAGTCTACATGCCTGGGTTTAACGTTGTGCAAATATGATTACAAAGGAAAAACTGTTGGTTTATGTAAAAGAAATTATGTCATATCATCAATGATAATCTCCAGTATATCCAGTAAAAAACATTGTGTAGATAAATCAGTTTGTCTCCTTTAGTTTAAAGGTCATTTTTGAATGTTTTTTTGTTGTTTACAGCTTGTGCTTAATGGAAGAATTACTAGATTTCCCATTTGATTGGTCATTATCAGTAAAACCTCTCTATATGAGCAGTAGCTCCCCTCAACGGCTCATCTGTAGAGTCCGATGTGACCTTCGATTCCCAAAGTCTCAAATTGATCATGGATCAAACCATAGATTTTAGTATGGGGTGCATTCTATTATCAGAATTATGGGGAAAAGGTTTTGTTTCCTCGGTTATTCACAAGTGAAGCCTCACAGCCTCTTGTCTATGCTTCTATAAACAATGTCTACACGTTCAATAATAGTAACTCTCCTAAACGGAAAACAAAAGGATGTGAACGATGGAGGATTCCTGCAGAAGCAAAGGCCTCAGCACCTGGGAAACACCACAGCCATGGCATCATAAAGATAAGAGGCCCAGCTTTCGCTGCTCTCCAGCCGTGTGCCGGCTTTTGTGTGAACACATGCACACTTCTGTGGATGGATGCTCTTTATGGCACACGTCACAGAGAAATACACTTCTGTTTCTCCTGACTGCTGTTGTGTCTGCAGTTATAATGCTATTGTTAGTGTTCCATTGGTGGAACTAATGGGTCTGATAGCAGAGCGTTTGCCAAGTCCCACACATTTACATACAACGATGCAATGTGTAGCTTTAGGTGGATTCAGAATCACATCCAACCAAATCATTTGCAATGTTTAGGTCTGTTGTTATGAAAGAAAAGCATCTAATTTATTTTCCCTAATGCTGTGAAATGCATTGATTCTATTGCAGTTGATATGCATATTAAACAAACTGATGCTACTGGTTACCTTTGGGTAAAACACACACTGCATGCAGAATGCCATTCTCCATGTTTAATAGAAGACATGTCTGCCCTCTTCAGGCCTGGAAAATAATTTGGATACCAGATGATCGGATTCTGAATGTCAGGAAATCCAATTAACCCAACAGGTGTGGCAGATGCAACACTGGGTGGATCTCAGCAGGTGTGGAATTTTTTTTCCCTCGAATGATTTTTTTTTTTTTTTTAAGTGGCCCCACAGGAGAAAATATAACTGAACTCACCAGGTGACTTATTTGCAATTAGATTTGTTTTATTTGCCCCATTTCTCCCAACAGCATATGTAGCTTCTGCTGGAGCCAATTACTCCCTCTGTAACAAAAAAATCAACAACAAAAAAACGAAGAAAAGTAAGAGAAAAAAAGAGAGAGAGAGAGAGAGAGAGAGAGAGAGAGAGAGAGAGAGAGAGAGAGAGAGAGAGAGAGAGAGAGGGAGTTGTGAGAGAGACCAGCATGAGGGCTCATATACAATTTGCGACAATTCTCATCCAGAGGCCGGATTCTCCGGGGACTTCAGGAAATTACACCTTGCTCTCGTATCATTCCATCTCAGCCTGCTGAGCAGCCACTTCCTCACGAGCCCCCCCCACCCACTGCAACTGACACAGTTACAACGGTGGCACCTAAACGTTACAGCAGCCCAGTTTCTGAAAAGCCATTTCATTTTTTACTCTTGTCTGGGAGTTGCAATAATGGGCTCCTTTCACTCCACAAGGTTCCATCAGTGACACACATTCCGCCCAATACTCACGAGCCTTCTGTGACCCCAGACAAAGGATGCAATTATGACAGGTCTAAAGCACTACTGGAGCTGCACCGCCGGACTGCTTTTAGCCTGGCGGAGATCGGTGCTGTGCTGCACACACAGGGTGGGATGTTTCTTTTTCAGTCCCTTGAGGCTTAATACCAAAGTGACAGGATTTAAATCCAGAAAGCAAAAATAGATAATGAACGGTTGCCAAATGAAAAATATAGCTTCAAAACCCGCTCGAGACCTCTGTGACTTTTTCTTTTTTCTTTTTTGACAGGCAACACAGCATTGGAAGAGCATTCATTCAGGATGTGCCCCCAAGCTTTGGACCAGAACCATTCTAAGCTCTGACAGCAAGCTGTGTCAATCTGTGCATACTGTAGCTCTTCAGTACATTACATTTGATTTATGTTGGATTGCTCTCTGCTGAGGTAGACACAGGTCATGCTGAGGTTTCCCTTGAGTTAGCGCTCATTCTCCCCTGCCAAGAAGTCAGTCATGTAGAAGGCAAGCAGGAAGTATGCAACTTTAAATGTGACTGATTGGTTAGTGGCTAGAAGACAAAGAATGAAGGGATAGACGTGGCAAATTGGGCACGAAGCCAAGATTTTAGCTTAGTTTCAATGGATCAGTGTAGCAATAGATAGGGAGCTACTGAAAACTGAGGATCATGTCTTCTTGTATTAAAACCTGACAGTACCATATTATGGTTACCATAGATACTATGGTTTGCAATGCTAAACGTACAAAGGATTGCAATGACACTTTGGGTTTTCCTCTACACCAGGGGTGGGCAAGCTTTTTGTGTTCTAAAATCTGACAAATGCAAATGACATGTAAAAATTATTACATGTAATTTTTTGGAGTTTAACTGGCAGCGAAACATACATATGCAAGGTTTATTGTAAAAATGATTTTCCAACAGCCTTTATTTAATAAAATTAATTATATTGTTTAATCACGTTTGGCAGGCTGTACTTGGCTACAGTTTGCCCATGCCTGCTCTAGAGCAACCATCAGATCAAATGTTTTAAAAATATGTAAAACTACTTTTATTCTCTTCTGTATTTAAATGAAAATTACACACCAAAAACAAATTGACGGTCATGTCAGTAGGACTGCGATTGGAAAATAGCATGCACAAAACACTTCAGTGCCAAAGCATGACCTCATGAAGGCTTTTAGAAAATGTTTGTGTGACATACAGTATATCAAGATGAAACTTTAGAGAGCCTAATAGTTACATAATCTGCAATAAAAATAGTTGCACGGTTAAAATATTTCAGCTTCATAATATCATCAAAGTTGAGAAAAAGATCCAGTGGATGAAATCAAACCTATTTAAGGAGAGGATATTTTCCCATGATTGAAAAATAAAACTAAGTGCAACAATACAACAATGCATCATTATTTGCTCAAATAATATTTATGATTTATAGTAATACATTAACTAGAGAGAAGCAGGAAATGAATGAACATGGTGTATTGTTATAAAACACAATAAATCATCTGAAATCACAAAGACACTGAAGTCGATGTTTACATTGTGACTGGACTGGTCTTTTGTTGGTTTTCTTCATTTACATCATGGGTATAATGCTCCTGCGATGACATGGCACTGAAGCACTGAAATGATTCCAGAAAGCAGCGTGCGCTTGAAATACATCCTCCAGTAACAAAACCAATATTGTAAGATAATTATCATGGATTTTACAATATGCCCACTGCATTTCTCCTGGAGGGGAAACTGTCAAGCATTTGCAGATGAGCTTTCTTTTTATTAGCTCACAGTAAAGCACTGCCTTACTATCTTAGATGTAATGCAATAGTCTGGCTTTATAGTCAAGGGGACCTGCAATAAAACTATAAATGCATCAGTGCTTGCATACTAATGTGCAACATAATACATGTAATATAGTAGTGGTCTCCTTGTTTGATGTGAGATATTTTACGAGATGTAACTCATGTGGACTCACTAAGCCACAAAATTAGAAACTGGGTTCTGTTTTTACTTGAAGTTCATTATTCTCAACAAGAGGAGGGACGTCGCTACAACTTTGTTTCAACAGATAGAGCAGATAACGCATATATCATGTGCGTGTGTGCGTGCGTGTGTGCGTGCGTGCCTGCGTGCGTGTGTGTGTGTGTGTGTACATACACACATCGGCATAGGTGAGGAAAGAATCAACATGTCAAGGTTCTTGTGCTGTATCACGACTGAATTACTGCTGTGCATCACAACCTAACTATGTTGTTGTTTTTATTGTTAACCTTATATCATGAAACATACTTGTTGAACCAACTACAGGACAGTTGTAACCGATTTTTCTAACCTTTATAGCAGACACAAATCCACTACCAGATGTTTCCAGCCAGGAATATGTTGTGGCTCAATTTAATTTGAGGCTTTCAGGGGTAAATTGAGATTTCAAGACATTTAATCCTAGAACTGTACAGCAGAAAGGTACAGTAGATCATAACACTCACAGGAGCAGCACATTAGTCTCTCTGACTGCCTCTTTGCAGCCTGTCAGAATGAGCAGGTGGGATTGTCCCGCTGCAGAGATGTATGCACCAGGAAGGTGTAAATCCTCCACCACCTTCCATTTGTTTACGCCTCCTGTTTCCTGCCAAACAAACTACTAGATTTCCCACGAGAGCACCTCAGACCCCACGCAGAATCCTCAGCAGACATGCTTTACGGGCGTCACAGCCTGATGAAAATGGTCAAAAGGCCATTTTTAAGATGTGTGTTTGTACGGAGGGGATAGTGAAGCTTAGATTCAGTTCAATTATCAGCGCAAAACGAAAGCGTAAGCCATAAATTGGCATGTCGATCACACCTACAGATGTCATGATTCATCCTGCAAGCAAGCAGCTGTGCTTGAATTTTATTTTAATCCATCTCCTGATTCACTTGAAAACATGCTATACGATGGCAGATAAAAGCTGCCACAGTGCAGCAGAGAACAATGTACAGCAATCATATCATTCACCATATAAAGGATGGATGCCTGCACAGTTTCTTTATTTATCTTTCCATATTTGTTGGTGAGATCTTTCTCATCTTATTCACGCTGCACACCCGAATGAAAATTAACTCAAAGCTTCCATCGTAGATGTTCTGTTAATTAGGGGAACGTAAATGTCAGCGCAAGCTTCCAATTTGATTTTTTTTTTTTTAACGCAGATTTTAAAAGCAAGAATAAATCTAGTGTGAACCTTGTGTGTTTTCAGTGTAAACCTAATATGTGGGTTTTATGTTTCGGAGCCAAAAGGATTTATTTGACATTGGTTCCTCACAGACAAGTTGACATATTTCAGTGGTGAAGGATGCGACCCAGCTAGTGGTTTATTTCACACAGTTAAATTGTCCAGAGGTTGATGACTCTGTAAATAAACATTCATGTCGCAGTAGCTCTTGTCTTCTAGTGACCAGTGTAATTATTACTGCGTAATCATCACAGGGCAGATGTGGCAGCTTTTCTAATACACTAATAAAAAATAGACTGAAGTGCTCCACCTGCATCCGCTCACAGACCTAAGAGGCGCATCTGTCTAATGTTGTAATTTTTTCGAAGAAAAAGCCCTACGTTTCAGAAGCCAGTCACCCCCCCTACACACACACACGCGCACATACACAAACCTCACCTCCCCCACAAGTTTCACGGTGCCTTTTACTGACTCAGCTTTAAACACTGTCTTCTGACTCTCCCTGAGAAAGAGCTACTGTGTGTCATTTTGTAGCCCTAGTTGGATGTAAAGTGAGCACCGTGGGATTATAATCATTACTACGGTATTATTATTATTACTATTATTATTATTATTATTAAAGATTGTTATAATAAGTAATGTTCTAAATTTGTCAGTGAAATCTAAGCCAAGACAGGAAAAGCTTTTTGTATTTGCTTTTGCTTTTATCCTTCATCAAACTTTAAAAATTATGTTATTTGCAGGGTTACTATAATAATGTACAATAAAAGAATTGAAGCCTCTCATTCATCTGTTAAAATTTGATTTGTCTGCTTGATTATTCCACTCTCTGCACAGTTAGAATGTTTTGTGAATTTTCTTTGTCTCTGTTGTCTCATGTGTAATCCTCACTTGCTGTAAGATGGACAGACATTCTCTCCATCAAAAACACACGAACCCAATTACACTGAATAGGCAGATCTTGCCATACAAGATGGAATCTAATTAAATGACAATTAATGGTGATCAGGCAGCAGAAGCTTTGTATTAACACCAGAACAGCTGAAGCCTGTGTGCAACGCAGAAACAGGAAGTCTGGCAACTACTGCAATAATGTCAATTAGTGAATATCTTCTTGATCATTTTTAGATTTAGAAAATCAATTGACCTCATCACGGCCCCATAATTATTTGAAAATGTCTTCATTCAAGAGTAAGAGTTTGTTTCCTGAGGCACACATTTAGTAAAATGTGTCCATTAAAGTACAGCAGCCTCATTGTGCTGCATGTTCTGGGAGTCGGCATTAGGTTTTGTAGACTTGTTTTTTCAGCCCAGTCAACTCACCACGCCTTGTCAGCACAATTTACTACCTATAGATCCACCGTATGCACAATCTATAAAATCTACCTTTCTGACGCCCACGCAGCTGTTAGAAACTGTGTTACTGAAAGAGAAATTAAAGCAAACAGGATCTATAAACATATTATGTCCTGTTGTTAATGGAAACGTCATCAGCAGAAACCTAAAGGCTCTATTGAGCGATGAACCAATTTCCCTGACTCTCTCTAAACCACTCACATGTGAAATGACTGGAAATTCCAAGGAATAAGAACAGTAGCACCAGTTCTTCACCAAAAACAAAACGAGCAAATTTTCCAACCAATTGAATTTAAAGGCCTCTTCTCCCGGCTCCGAATGGACAACAATAAAGAGGAATCTGAGAGTGGAAGTGAAGAGCTTTTCTTGGAGAATGAATAATGACACATAAACAGTTACTGTGTGTAGCCGGTCCCCGATAGTTACTCACCTTCTCTGCTCTTCTGTAATAACAGTCCTACCTATTGGGTCATCACAAAGCGAGTCTCTGAAGTCTGTATCAGCGGTTGATTGACCGTGAAACTGACTATAGCTCTTCTTCGGGAAGCAGCATCTCACGGTCACGGTCACGGCTGCGGGTCATTGAATGTGGAAAGAGGCCACGTTTAACTTTGGTATTGCTTTGAACCTGTAATGCTTCTCATGATATGAAATCATGGAGGACCAGATCATCTTAATGTTTCTGAGCATGGCATTAAAAAAACAGGGGTTGTTTTCAGAGTTCTGAGAGTTTTGAATTCAGGTGCTCTGATCAAGACGAAGAAGAAGAATAAACTTTGTCATTACAGAATTATACGATCATGCAACGAAATTGCGAGGTCTTGAGAGCTGGTTGGGCCGCTACACCCTGAGCGCACTTTCAACTGTTGGCCAACATGACCCAAAAGCTCCTTACAAGCATGTTTTTCATAATTAAATCATGTATTATGTCCAACATATTTCTGACATAATTTAGATGTAATTTAGATTCCAAGATGTAATGATAATGAAGGAATTATTGGTTCTTCACTAAACTTTTGGATTATCAGATTGAGACCAAATAATCCTTCACAAGGAAAACTCTCACCTCACATATGAAGTCAGGAAAGGCTCTAAAGGTACCCTAGCATAGTCACAGTGATGGTGAAGATGCGTGCATTCGCGCATCAATGCTTGCGACTTCATCTCATTACAGTCGATAAGAGTGTGGGAAAATGTAATATAGATAGAAGGTGGTTTAATATCAGTATGGGGAGGGTTCATAAACGTTTAAATTACCGTAAATAATAAGATAAATAGTTTTTCACTCTATTGCGGAATTCGATAATCGCGTGTGGTTCCTGGAACGCATTAACTTCAAGGAACGAGGGCGCACTGTATTTATTTTATGTCCGTTAATCCATTAGTTTAGCATTCCAACATAAGATCATAAACACCTGATACAAAATACAACTGATCCTAGAAGAGATTTTGATAATTGTGCAGGTAATTGTTCATGAACCAAATCATAGTAAACATTTCCTGCTGCCAGAGTACAGCTTAAAATCTTTTAATCTGAAGTTGTTTCATTATTATCTCTTTTTTTGTAGCTGAACTGTAAAATTAGCAAAAGCAGTTTTTCGTTCATGCCACTCATTTTATTTGAGTTCCACAGTAGCCTTAACATGATGTGGTTGTGTTCTTCTCTGTGGCTCAATTAAGACTCCTAGTGAAGGAAAATGGAAACAGTTCGAGTCACTATTTGCTTTTCCATTCACTTACTTCAGACATCTGTCTCTCCTGGGTTATGATGCTAACTGAAGTTGTCTGCTGTATTTGGTTCAAATTAGAAAAGATGAATCGCTGTGCCTTCTTGTTGTCATAAAAACATCCCAGATCTCTTCATCATCATTCCACTAAGACACCCTGATGAGGTGAAGGCATCCAAATGCCACAGCTGTGATGGAGTGACCCACACTTGGAAGAACACATGGTAAGAGGAACAGGAGAGAATGAAGATGATGAAAACATGAACATCAACAAAGCCCACCAGGCAGCAGGTGTCTTATTAATTTGAGTCAGATTGACAGGGGGTAAACAGCCCATGCTGAATACATCACAGACATTAACCCAGTGACCTATTCCTGCTTTTTCTGAAATGATGCTGTCCAGATATCAGATATCACTGAGATTCTTTCATGTCACTTACTAATTACATGTATTAAATGCAAATTTGCATTCACAATGTTTCCCTCTCCCGAAGAGAAAAAAAACACAGAAAAGTCTCAGGTGCTACTTGTAATGACTTTGTGCGGTATGACTATGCAGTGTGAAGCAGTTTTAAATAGGGTTTTGTGTGTATGTTCTGGCAAAGATGCTGGTAATATCAGCATGATGGCTTCCTTATTAAGCAGCTGTGAGTGCCAAGGAGAAGTGGACAGTGGATTTGTCAGACAGAAAGAGAAGAAGAAAGCCCCAAGATCTGAAAATGGTGGCTTTGAATATTGGGTCTATGAACGGAAACGCTGGGATTTGGTTGACATGATGATCAGGAGGAAGACAGATTTACTGTGGGTGCAGGAGAGTAGGTGGGAAGGCAGTAAGTCTAGAAGCTTAGGAGCAGGATTCAAATTTATTTACTTGGTGTCGATGGCAAGATAAGTGAATTATAGGGTCATTTTTAAAGAGGAGTAAGTCAAGATTGTCTTGGAGGTGATTGAGGGTGTATTGTATAATATGATTAGTGGTTATGCCTCACAGGTAGGATGCGAACGGAGGAGAAAGAGAAACTCTGTATAGAAGTAAAAGAAGCTAGTCAGAGCATTCCGAAGACAAAGAGACATGTGGTTGGTGCAGATTTTAGGAAATAGAGTTGATGAAGAACTGATGGGTCAGTTTCACATCCAGGAAAGTAACTCGGTAGGGCAGATACTGGTAGACTTTGCAGAAAGGATTGACATGGCTATAGAGAACACCTTCCAGAAGAGGCAGGAACAATTGGTGACCTACAAGAGGGGAGGTAGAAGCACATGGATTACATTTTGTACAGATAACATCATCTAAAGGATGTCACTGCATGTAAGTTAGTGGTAGGAAAGAGTATAAGTGGACAACATAGTATGGTGGTGTGTAAGCTGAAAATAATGGTGGGGAAGAAGAAAGACAGAACAGAGAACCATGTTGTGGAGGTTGAGAAAGGAAGAGTGCCGTGCCACTTTTAGACAAGAGGTGAGACAGGCTATTGGTGGATGGTAGAGGCTCCCAGAATATCGGACCATTACAGCCAAGGTGATGAGAGAAACATGCAGGAGAGTATTCAGGTGTCTTCTGGCAGGAAAGGGAAGAAGGAGACTTGGTCACTCACGCGCACTTGTATAGACACCATACAAGGGAAGAGGCTAGCAAAGAAGAGGTGGGACACTGAGAGGTTAGCCAATCAAAGGGATCAAGATGGGAAGGACGTGCAGCAGGTGACGGTGATTAAGGATACAGACGGAAATTTGTTAAGTGATGCTAGTAGCGTACTGGGTAGATGGAACGAATACTTTGAGGAGTTGATGATTGAGCAAAATGAGAGAGGAGGAGGAAAAATATGCATGTGCACAGTTTGTAAAATACAGTCACTTAACACTGTTTCCAATATTTCACTGAGCTGCAAATCCTTTCAGAAACAACTGTGCACATACACGAATTGTCCACTAGGGGGCTCAAGTGTGGTGCAAAAGATAACGGGTCCAATCTGTGTGAGGCAGGAAGCAGTCCCTCCAGTCAACAGTTCTCTGTGAATGTAGTTCCACGTGCTGTGACGGATTATTGTAAAGCCAGTTAAATGTCTGTTTTCAAGTTTAGATATGAAATATATCCTGTATTCACCGTGAAACTGTCTTGAAGATTGAAGCACAGCTTCATGGCGTCTATCTTGATTCCCAAGTAATTTTCTGCTTTTAGTTGAAAAACAAAGATTAAGTTCAAAGAACTTATTCAGTATGAACTGTCCAAAAAGAAATCATTAAGAGTGCGAGACGATGTACAGGTGTTTTATAATCTGGGCTCTTACCGTATTTACCTGGACAGTGTTTGTCAGTAAAAGTCACTGGGTTAGATAATTGAGTAAAAAGAGACAGATGGTGGCAGCATTTACTGCTGATTACATGGAGGTCATAAACTGCCTTTCAGTAGCTAGGGGTGTCAGGTCCAAGGCTGTTAAACTGCCAAAGCCTGAATCTTAGAGGAATGCTGCTGCACAGGCTGGAGAGAGGAGAGCTTTAAACAGTAGGCCGAGACTGGAGAACACAAAGTCACTAACCCTAACCCCAACACCCACACAATACATGCTGCATATACAAACAAGGCTGAATTCTGTCACAGTGCCTTTGTGGGGGGTTTTTTTGTTGGGTTATTTTGTTTTTTCCCAAATTCAATCTGTAGACTTTCAGATCTGATTTATCTCTTGCTTATTTCTAAAGGATCTCTTCAGACATCACAGTGTTTGAACTTGCAGCAAGGGACATATCTGCCGTCACTCATGTTGCAATAAAAATATTCCATTCCACTGGTCACAAAGCTATGAAGCTGCATAGAATAAGCTGTGTGTGCACAATGCAGGGAGCATAAATAGTATATGCTGATGTAGGGTTATGCACAGTGTAGTGAACTGACAGGAGGACAGAAAAAAAACTGTGTTTCTTTGGAAACCTGCTGGACAGTGCAATGTTCATTATTATAACTGCTGGTTTATGGAGACATCTAAGATTTATAACATTATGGTTCAGAACCGCAGAGTCAGACTCTGTAGAACTGGAGCCAGTTTAAAACAAAAGGTCATGCTTGATTTTAACCCAATGATACTTTATATGCAGGCACATGCGTACATATATTCTTATATTTACACCAGTTGTGGTCGTGCAATGTAAATTTAGATTACGCATAGCATTAGCACTAACTGAATTAATTTAGCTTTACTGCAATGCATTAATCTACTGATGTTAGATTTATACCAGTCATAAGTCACTGTTGAATTCTGCTCTGCATTGCATTGCAGGACCTAGTCATTCATTTACATTAGTCTGGTACACTGGGCTCCCTTGAATCACCTGCTGTGGAGAGTGTTTACCAATCATACTGATGTATTTATCTACAAACTCCACAAGGCAGGTGATCAATATTCCATTTATAAATAGATTTCCATCCTTGTACCACAAAATGGTGAAAGTATTTTTGTCAAAACTTTATGATGTGTACTTATTGAGCGAAATACCTTATGCCCTATTTTGCTTTACTTTGTATTATTGCACATACAGTAGTCAAGTACCCTCCGACAGCAGAAACAGGGGCACCTTTGGAATATTTCTATGAGGGTTGTCCAGATGGTAGACATGCGACACTCATCCATTTCATCACCAGGGACAAAGTGTCATCACCTCCCTTATTGGGCCAGGAATTAGATGAGTTGAATGTGTTAACCCTTGACTCCCCTATCGCAATGAATGACATGTTCTATTAAGGTAACACTATTACCTAGGTAAAAACAGAATATACATATTTGTACCTACATGTACGTGTATGTGTTGGATGTGTTAGATGTCTGGTAGTCTCTCAGCTCTGATGGCATCACCAGAGTCATGTACTTTGAAACTGTGGCACACTGACCACAGCTGAAATTAACTACTGCGATTTAATTCATTATCATTGTTGTGCTAATATAAGTAAATGCTAATACAGTAATATATAGCAGGAAAATTCAGACTCATGTAGACGTTCTGTCTCAGAGTCCATACAAATAATCAAGTAATGCCTTAAATAGAATCAGTATCTGCTGTAACATACTGTATGACATTGGCTAACATGTCATGTGTGGACACTAACTAATATTTAACTCTCAAGTCATTTATTTAATGCCAAACATGCAGCACATGATGACTTACTTTAAATTTACTGTATTGTTGTCAGACCAGATACCATATGTACCTTAACATAGTTTTTCAACTTTATCACTGTTACGTTCCTGCTTGGGTGGTTTTTTTTTTTTATCACATTGTTGTTGTCAAATGTTTACAGGAACAACTGAACATCCAGCTCCTCCTCCTCCTCCTCCTCCTCCTCTTCCTCCTCCTCCTCCTCCTCCTCCTCCTCCTCCTCCTCCTCCTCCTCCTCCTCCTCCTCCCCCTCCTCCTCCTCCTCCTCCTCCTCACAGTTGCTGTCTGTTCAGCTTGACTGGTCTGTAATGAGGAAATGGAGTCATCTTATTTTCAATTAGGCTTCAACACTGAGAGTCAGTCAGTGGTCTTCCACTGTTTATTTTCTTGCCACATTTTAATCAAATGCTTCTGACACAACAGTAAAAAACCCTCTTCAGTCTCAAATTCTCAGGTTGGAAAGAAGAAAACTTAGCAGCTTTTTTACAAGAATATTCAAGTCCCACCACTCCCCCGGATGCTGTCAGGCTGACATGAGCACCTGCCAGCACAAGTCTAATGCCCCTTTATCCTTTTACGCTGGCCTTCACAGCCACTCAGATCTGACCTTGTTTAGCCAGTAATGGAGTTTGACTCAGCTCATTTACTTTGTGTTAGCGTATTCATTTCCTTTGGCGGCCACACGGATCACAGGTGGGGGAGAACCCTGCTGTCACAGTCAAGATCAATTCATGATCCTCTCGCTCATCCGTGGATCAAATACTTTGCCGGTATCTCTTCTCTTCCTCCATAGGTACACACTGGCCTCACATAAATGTGGGTTTGACAGGGAAGTCAAAAACAAACACCTAGAGAAGGCAGTCCTTCTGAATAAATATTTGTCAGTTCTGTTTGGATTGTAAGGAGTGCTTTGTCTTTCTTTCTCTCTCTCGGTGCAGGAAATGTTCCTAATGGCCTTATGTTTGCATCAACTCCTTGCTTTAGAGAATGTACGTACACATGGTTTCTTTGCGGTCGTGTAAAACATGCTCACGCAGCATTCATTCTAATTTGCTTACTGATTTATTTATCTTATGCAACCTCATTTATAAATCATAAGTGAGACTCAGGCTGTAGCTTTGCGTTAACCACTGCTCTGTGGATTGAGGTAAGTGTCGTTCCTTGTGCATTTAAAGGGACACTATTGCAGATCCCATCTGGCTTTCATCAGCACAGCACTGCAATTTCCCTTTTCAAGTGCTGTAGAGAGACCTTATGTACTAGACGTGCTGGCAGAGCCACCACTCATGAGCAGAGCAGCGATTGGTCGTCAGCCCTGCCACTCAAACAGCAAATACTCTCCGACTTCCTCTGTCCTCCTTTCCTGGTGCAGGCTGAGGAGGGAGGGGAATGGATCATTTGTGTGTGAGTCGCTGGAGTCCCTCAGCCTGCTCCTTCCCACCTGTCCTTGACTTACTGTTCACAGACAAGACTGAGTGGAAGCTGTGCTCCTCACTCCTCCTCTCTGGGCCCCTCTCTGTCTGTGTTCATGTGAGCAGCTGCATGTCTTTTTTTTTCCTTTTTAATATTTGAGTCAGTGCAGGGCTGTTTCTTTCTACCTGTGGTGCGATAGTATAGAGGCGAGTAGAGGAGCGTTTGTCCTCGGTCGGAGGAGCTCTGATGGGAGGCGGTGCTGGCTCTGGCTGGGATTGGGGATGCTGAACAGGGGGAGGGAGGGCCTGTTTGAGCTGGGACAGCAGCTCCAGCAGCAGGGAGAGTACCAGGCCGCCCTCCACTGTTTCCTCAGCTGCCTGCTGGGACTGACCCATGTGCAGAGCTTCAGCTCTCTACCCAACTGTTTACACCAGGTGAGATAGAGGCCAGAGGACTTGGCACACACACACACACACACACACACACACACACACACACACACACACACACACACACACACACACACACACACACACACACCTACCACTTACACACAGACTAAATACATGTTCATAGTCACTGCATGCACCCACTTAATCTGCACAGCTGACACATTTCCATCACTTACAGCATCATCATTTGTCACTCACCATCACATGCAGGACACACACACACACACACTGCCTCAACTGCACTGACACCAATGTCAAAACTAACGACCCATCATGTGTTCCTATGCTGAACACCAAAGGATCATTTCAGTCTCTGACATTCCACACTGAAAGCGTTTGTGCTTCTAAAACAGGACGCTTCTCTAATGTACTTTTATGATGCAGCTCACATGCATACGGTCACTTTGATATCCAGATTGTCTATCCCATTGTGTGTGAGCTATGTTTTGGCACACTGTCACACAGCTGAAGCCTTAAGAGATCACACTCACGTTTTATTTCTATTTAGTAGTGCCTGAGGGAACGTCCCCGGTGCCCGACAGAGACTTTACTCCAGTACTCTAGAATGTGCGGCATGATGTTGACAAAACCATTGATGAAGCGAGGAGAGCAGAGCTGGATGCTTTGACCACTCATGACATCATGCACACACAGACAAATACTGACAAACACACACACACAACCCCATAACAACAATGGGAATAATTTATTTCACTCGTAACTGTGTCTTTTGGTTGTTTTTCTGTGCTTTGCAGATCGCAGAACTCTTCATCACAGAAAAGAATTGTATCCTTTACTGACAGAGGAGGAGATTCCCTTCTGTTTCACATCCCACACTTTTATTTTCATCATTCTTTCAGGATGTAAACGTTAGCATTCATCCTAACTAGTGTGCTATTTCTGCCCACATATAAAGCATTTTCTGTAGTGGAAGAACATTTCCACACAATCGATGATGCAGTCTCTTTGTACAGGGGAGCATGTGTTGATGTCTCGGGGTGACTTCATAATAACCCATTTGTCTCAGAATGCCATACATACTGTGTAGAACTCAGGCTGTGTGTCAGCTTCATAAGAGGATTTGTTAGCTCTTATCTCTGCACAACAGAGTGGAAGAGCACTAATTAGCCTGTATCTGCAGGAGTAGTCTATGCATCGCCACTTCGCCACTTCTATTTACTATAGCAGTATGGGATGTGGAGATAATAGGGGGGTGTTTGGTTTCGGAATATATTACCTTCATGGCTCTTCTCACCATTACTGAAACAGTCCAACACTTAACTTGCTAGCTCTGGTTATCTACGCCGGCAAAGGCCGACCCTTCACTGTCTATTTTCCAAGATAGGTTCCATTTGCTGAGCTTAACTCCATCAATAGCCAACAGAGAGCCCTCTCTCAGCAGGAGAAGGTGTCTGCTTACAGGGGTTAAATATTTTGACATGCATTATCAGATAACATTATCTGTGCTAGCAATGTTAAACTCTGGGATTGTATGTATGGTACAGTTAGCAGAATTAGTAGGTTTTCAGTGGTTGTGAAGCTACAGCCATGAACATGTGACTGCATCAGCATCGCTTAGTAGGTCAGCAGCAGAGAGGATTCAATAATATATATTTCTGTATGGAGATTAAAAATATCTGACCTTTTTCATTGAAGTTGGCCTTTATTTTTCTTCATTTGTTCTCACGAGCACCAAAAGAGTTGAGGCTGTGATGATGTGGTCGTTGTGATGCGGTCGTCTTGGGAGTGAGGTGAAGGGTCATTTTGCTCCGACTGGGAAAGGATGTGGGAACGTTTGAGTTTCACACAAATCTTGGAGATATCAAGAATTCTTTTGCCTCTCGACATGTTTGAGCCTGTTGCACAAAACAAAACTGACTTTACATGTTTGAAGTGTCTAGATTTTCAGCTGAATCAACCGGTTTGTTCCTGATAAAATTACTCTGAGAGGTGTGGTTGATAGAAATAATGGCAGCTTCGACAATTTCAGGCTTGATGTATTGTTATCTGAGCTGGTATCCTCAACAGGCCTCTGTCCAAAGCCAAAAGCCCTTTTGACTCCTGAGGGTTTGCTGATACGTGGTTCATGGAAAGTTTTTTGACCCAAAAATATGGCTTAAATCTCAAACAAAGAAATACTATTAATATAAATCCTGACTTGTTCTGTATTTATATTTCTCGCATGGACATGCAGTGTGGCATTTGCTCATTTTTGATCACGTGATCTGTAACTCTACAGACAATCCAACATTCCTATTGGACATTGTTTTCTTCATGGGTTGCTATTAACAGTAATGGAACACGTGAGGTCAAATGTGTATTTGAAAGTGTTAATGCAAGCTCTTATTGTGTTTTGGAGTGCGCTCCGATTACTATTTGTTTGGAAGGTGAGTGTTTAACTCTGTGTGTGTGTGTGTGTGTGTGTGTGTGTGTGTGTGTGTGTGTGTGTGTGTGTGTGTGTGTGTGTGTGTGTGTGTGTGTGTGTGTGTGTGTGTGTGTGTGTGTTGAGAATGAAGTGCAGCACGAGCCCATGCTCCCAGGAGAGGATTGAGCAAGGTTCCCATTGTGGCGCTGTTGTGGTCCAGTTGGGCTAAAAATATCAGACAGAAGCCGTGCTCTGACCTTTAGTGATGGCTGTTGTCCTAATCCCCCCTCCCAGGTGGTCAGCCAAATACCAACTTCATTCCCTAGTGACCCCAAGGAATCAGGCCGGACATGCTGTAATTGAAATCATCTTGTAGTTCAGAATAGATAGAAAACACTGAATTTTGTGACGCAATGGTTGGTTTTCATGACAGGCTGCTAAGCAATGTACATACATAATATACAGTAATCCCTCGCGCATTTGCGCATCAACACATGATGCTTCACCTCATCATGGATTTTTGGTAGGTGGTCACGTGATACCGTACACGCATTCTATTGGCTGACGGCATCCGGAAGTGCGCTTGGTTCTGTGAGTCTCAGACTTCCGTGAGACACAAAAGTGTTTTAAACAGTCGATAAGAGTGTGGGAAAAGGTAATACAGATAGAAGGTGGTTTAATATCAGTATGGGGAGGGTTCATAAACATTTAAATTACCATAAATAATAAAATACTCTGTCACGATGTCACAGAATTTTGTTTTTGCGAGTAGTTCCTAGAACACATTAACCGCGAGGAACGAAGGATTACTGTTCATCCCATGAGAAACAATTCTCTCTTACTTTTTCTGTAATCATTCTTTCACTTTGTTGAGGAACACGCATGCAGGAGGAATTCAACGGCATGGGTGATGATTCTCCTTCATTGTCCTGGTGACAAAGTGAAGGAAATCAGCTGTTGTTGTTCTGGTTCAAGTTTAACTGTTCTGTAAACACGTAAACTGATTGTCCAGTACTCCAAGTTTACTATTTGTACTAGTAGAATTTTTTATGTGAGATGTATTCAAAAACCAAAAGACGAGTATGGAAATTCTACCATTTAAAGTGTGACATTTTGTTGAGCAGGGCTGTGTTTATTTTAGGCATTCTTCGTCTCACTAGACTTTAGTTTCACCTGTCAAACATCAGTGGTGTCATGTTACAGTGGTGGAATTTCAGTATGTAGAATGCTTTGACAAAGACTATTTTTAGAATGCTTTTAATAGAGTCTTTTCTTGGAAACAAAACTGGCATCTTGCTTGATCAAAAACAACAAAGTAAAGATAAAGAAGTTAAAGTAAAACAGGCTGAATCAAATGTGGGCCGATTACGTAAGGACATCTGTGCCGTGATTCAGCTCTTGAATCTGGTTTTGCATCACATCCTTCCCTGTGGAAACAGCCTGCATCAATTCCAGTGTAAAGACAACATCACAGAGGCCAATAGTTGAAATCTGAGGTGCAAAATCCTGACCGCAACAACCTGCTTTGTAATACTACACAGCGTGTTTGACCAGAGGCAGCGTGCATGCTGAAGAGATCTGCAAAAAACACAAAGAGAAAAAACAAGTGGCATCCAGAGCCCGAAGCTGTTTTTAACTACAACAACTGACTAATCCTGTTGACAACTGAAACTGATCCTTCACCTTTATAAACAGATGGGAAGGCCCTCCAATTCATTCAGGCTGAGAAAATGTTCTATGAGGTGGCATTGATCGAACTCACAGCTCTCCATGGCAGCTCAGGCAAGTACTTCTGGCCACAAGCTATCGATGAAAATACTAGTACTGTGTTTTATTTTGTCTTTGAAACGTCAAGCCAAGTAAAAATGATCTGCTTTGACATTGAATGATTTCGGACAGGAAAACTTTGCTTTATATCTTTCCTTGGAATCTGTCATTTCATGGTAGCAAAACAGAATGTGTGTGTGTAGGACCTGCATCTACTGACTATATACTGTAGATTATAAAAGCATATTTCTGTAACACTCTAAACTACTCTGTTATCTAAGTCCAGCTCTGTTTGCCCTACCTGCTGGAGGATTTACGTGACGACATCCAGGGCTGCTCATTCATCACTTGCTGCCATCCATTCGTCTGCCTCCTCCTCTCTGTCTGCTGCAGTGTAGCATGCTGGGCGGAGATGTAGTAGAAGACAAATGGCCTTACTTTGTTCATTAAGCCCTGCACGTCACTGTACAGCGCTGGAGCCCCTGATTCAGCACCTGCTGAGATTGAATGCGCATCTCCGGGGGGCAGAGTTAACACTATGGCTGCAGCTCACAGGCTTCCTCTCCCCTGTGGTTTTCTTACAGTCCATTTTCTCCTTATTTCCAAAATAAGCTGATGCAGTTGTCATCTTGGGATTTTTGACAATCACATACCCCTTAAATGATTTACTGGCACATGGTTATACTATAGATTCCAAGTCAGACTCATTTCCAGAACCACTTCTTGCATGTGTGTGAATGTACAGAACTATGTCTGCTGTTTGTCGCCCTAGGTGTGTGTGTGTGTGTGTGTGTGTGTGTGTGTGTGTGTGTGTGTGTGTGTGTGTGTGTGTGTGTGTGTGTGTGTGTGTGTGTGTGTGTGTGTGTGTGTGTGTGTGTGTGTGTGTGTGTGTGTTTCAGTGGGCGTGGTGAGAATGTTTTCTGACTCCCTTATCCACTCCGCCTTGCCCTGATATGTACTCTGGTGACTCCAGTCCTCTGCTGGCTCCACTCTGCTGTTCAGGCAGTTCACAACTGTGCCAGGCAGCCTGATAACCAGACACCTTGTTGGTTTTCAGCTTTGCGTTGTGCCCTCTGTGCAGTGGCAGAGACCTAAAGGCGGCAAAGGATAGTGGGGAAAAAGGGAGCAGATAGACGAGAAGAGAGAAAAGCTGCTGTTTTTTGGCTGGACTGTGATTCTATGCCCTGTGTGTGTGTGACAGGGCCTCAGGAGGAGGCTACGCTGGGCTCTGCAGGATGGACAACCCCAGAGGAGCTTTTGGAGCAGGCCTCCCAGGCGCAGCACCTCGAACGGCTGGCCCAGCTCTGCATCGTGAGCAAACAGTAGGTAAACCTGTGTCCTGCTGTAGCTTCTGTTGGGGCATAACTAATGGGGCATTACAGTGTATGTTCTGTTAGTTTCATGGTCCATTAGCGATGGCTTTTTTTGATTGTTATCATTAGGCTTTTTTACCCAGTTAAAGCACTTCAACCATATGTGTGTAAGTGTGTGTTTGGTTTTGCTGCGTGCAAGACTTCAGTAGTTAACAAGGCTGAAGTGAAAAATATGTTGATTCAGGGCTTAGAAAGCAAACAGTGCATTTGCACTTTTTTTCTTTATCACTTTTCTTACACGAACAGCCATTCTAAAAAAACCCCAACTAATTTGTTTGAAGTGTAAAACCTTCAGTTCAAGCTTTTAAGATCAGACTGAAATCACTTCAAGATCAATTATTTTCTCCCTGATCAAAAATGTGTGTGTGATAGCATAAAATCTCCTCTTTTATATTTGCTGTCATTTATGTGTCCTGATTATTTGTCGTGTGAAAAGGTGACCCTAAACACTGATGCTCTTGGCTGTATATTCACCACCACTTTCGTGCACGTTAGTCCTTTCTGAAGTGGAAACTTCTTGAACTACATTGACTCTCTTAATTCTTTTTAGCGAGAGTTGAATTTCCCTGTAGATGTAGGGAAAAGAGACACCGCACTATGTGAGCGTTACAGGAGGAACACCTTAACTAGATCCTGTGGCTCCTGTTGCAGGACTACATTGTTAGGCTTTGCAGCATGTACCCATTTTCTGCCTCTGTTGTCATTGTTTCGAATAAGCCATTTAACCTGATTACCATTGAGGGTGACAGGGGGTGGACGGGGTGCTTACCCATGAAGCACACAGTAGTTAAACTTACATGAGATGGTACAGATTGTGAAGAACAGATTCTTGAGTTTCTGGCCTGGCTAGAATTTCTGGGTTTTGACATTTTTATATCTCACCTGAGCCAAAACTTTGTTTCCTTCCTGTCAGCAGGTAGTAATAATACTCCTTACCGCCTTCAGCAATATTGTGGGAAGTCCTTTGGATCAGTGAAGGGCTTTTTGAAGGGCTTTTCTGTCTTTACCTATCAGGTGTCCCCCGAAAAGGACCTGCTAAAGCAGTGCAAATTGACACCTGCCCATTACTAATTGAAGGGAAGCATGGGTTTTGAACAGTGAAGCTGACATCTGTCACACTAAACAGAGCTTGCTCTACATTCATGGGAACATGTGAGGGCGTGAGGGTGATGAATGTCCTTGGCTGACTTTCTAGGGCAGATATGAGAAGAACAGCTGGCATATCACATCATATTGACCTAGCTTAGCACCAAACAGAGGAGCGCTGGACAGATACGAGTCAGTAAACTGAAGCTGTATGCACCATGGCCTCTGTAATTTACCCATAAGGATAGAAAGAGGCAGTCAGTGCTGGCTCAAATAGAAGGTTTCCACTTCTTTCACCAAGCCTGTTTAACTGAGGCGGGGACCAGCGTTCTGTGTCTAATCACAGCACATGTATGTTTATATTTCTCCTGCTGCTGTGCTCCAATGAATCGGTCTTACATGAGAATGCAGTACGGGCTACTACACCTGATGAGGGTCAGACTTTGTTGTGTATCACAATATCTGTGTTTAAAGAGAAGATAATTCTCTTTGCACAAAATGAATCAGTTTTCACTAAGTATTAAATATCTCCCTCAACGCTACGGAAAAAATGGAGGAAGTTTTTTTCATAATGTGTCCTTGTGCTGTTCATCTCTTGCAGACCTCATCTTGCTCTTGAATACAGTGGGAAGGTGCGTAGAATTTAACTTCCTCTTTGTTTCTCTAAAGATTTTAAAACAACCATATATTTTATGGAACATGTACATTTACTTTAGAGCAATCTAGAGGGTCAATTGTCAGGTTATCACATATAATCGATTATGCTAAATTAAGCATATTTGAGTACTTTTACCATATTGGGAGCTAATAATTTGTGTACATTTGCTTGATTAAACTTTTGGATGTGGGACTTTTGCCGGTAGCAGAGTGTTACTGTATGCTTTAGCGGCAGTTTTAGTCCAGTAATAGATCTAACACCTCCGTATTCCTGCATCAAAAGCCATCTGTCTGTTCATTTATCGTTCAGGCTACAAAGATCCACCAGCGGGCCTTCGGTAATGACCATCCAATCACAGTCAGAAGCCTGGAGCTCATGGCCACTGTCTATGCTGAGATAGGCAAGACTGAATATTCAGGTAAACACTCAACTTGGACGACAAACATGCCTGACCGATAATGAAAATAGCAGTGGGGGGGGGCATCTCTCAGCAGTATGTACTTAAATATTTTAATATCCAGTCCGAAGCAGGGAGATGAAGGCTCCGTTTTGTGAGGCATGAGAATAACAGAGTGCTGATGTTAATTGCAAGAACAAGTTATCTCCTCTTTGCTTTACAGAGTTTACAGCTTTAAAACATGTTATTCTGTTCAAATTGTTAATTATTGAACACTTATATTTGCGTTGGACACAGGACTACTTTTATGCAGAGCTTAAGAGAACAGTGGCTTTGTGACAGTTTGAGGGCAGTTTTGTAGTACAGGACGTACATACGCTGAACTTGCATTTAAAGGCAATGGTCTCTGCCCAGTTTTGAACCCGGCATTTTTGTGAAACCTGCTGTGTTTTTAAAAGCCATAAGTTGATATCAGTTTTTGATGATGAGTCATCTTTTGGAGGCAGCAGAACAAACAAGGCCAGTTGGATAAAGTTGAATTTTATAGCATCCAAGGGTAAACAATTAAAAAGTCCTTGTTTAAGTGTTATCATGTGGTGAAAGTGTATCAGAGCAGATAGCAGATCAGAAAACACAGTAGTCACTGCACAATTTGTGACCTTTTATATTATTTTGTACACAGAGACCCATAGGAGACACAAGCAGAAATACAGTTACCTGTTTTCAGGTTTCTCACTCCCGCTCATCCAAAATGTTATATTATGTTTATTCAGGGAACATTTTTAAACTGTGACTGGACAATATTTGGAAGTAAGGAGGAGGTCAGCTGAAGTTTACCATTCCTGAAATATCCCTCACTTTGTTTGCACATCTTTTTAAAAAGTTGCCTTACATTGTTGTTATTTTTGTTATTAATTTGTATCAATTATTATTATTATTGTTGTTGTTGTTGTTGTTGTTGTTGTTTCTATAGCATTTATCCAATAGGATGACCCAAACTAATCTGTGCAAAAAGTCGTAATGAACAATAACACTAGAAATATGAACCACACCAATGAACAACTGTGAACAAGGTGGCAGCTTCATGACAGCATAGTAGTGTTAAGTGTTAAAATAAGTGCTTTTATTAAAGCCGGGCTTCTTAGTCTCCAGGAGAGAACGACAGTGACTCAGCACCAAATGTGGATCAGTGTCCTTATGTGTCATCCTACTGCATAAATGTCATTTAATTAAAACTGTGTTGAATCAAGAGCGTGTTTTAGACTGTTTTCTGCTCTGTAAAAGGCAGGGAGTTCGTGGTGCATTTCAATGCAAAGCAGAAACTTGAAAAATGCATTGCTTTGCATGGCAAGTCCAGTGGGTGCTGATAAGGTCTTTATGGTGCATTCACGCACACTGTAAACTCAGTAATCTATACTTAATATCTATTTTTGTGCTTTTGAATGGTATTTAAAATATGTTTTCACTTGGTGTCTTTTTTAGGACTCAAAACTCAATGTCAGGAAGAAAAAGAATAATTTAGCAATTGATTAAATCATTGAACACTCCAGCAAATGATTACTTTATCAGCTGATATTGACAGACAAAAGATATGATAGAGACAAATACATTTTTTTTAACATGTAAGAGTAACTAAACTTATACTTGATCTGTATGAGCAGCAATACAGAAAATGTGATGACATCAAATAAATAACAAATGAATGAGTAGGACTTACTGTATATAAATATAATATAAAAAGCATGTGACAAACTGGAAAACAAAACAGGATTCAAGCTGGTGCTGATAGAGTTAACACTGATCTCTGACACATTTGCATGTATGTTTAACTTGGCAAGCAACAAAGGAAGCAGACTGAAAACACCAGCTTGAAGCAGTTCTTGATCACTACTCATGTCCGGCCATGGTTCTCTTGCTAGACTCCCTGGGTCAGTGTGTGTCTGCGCTGTCCAAACACTTCGCTGCTGCAGAGTCCATCAGGGACTCATCCATCAACTGTCTTCCACATTCCCAGCGGGAGAAACACTCCGAGGTCCGCCACAGAAAGGACAGCTACCACCAACAGGAGGACGCATCCAAATCTAAGGTCGGCTTGACAACTGAAGAGATTCAGCAGTATCAAAATGGATATGAGTATTTTCTTTCTAAAAAGATCTGTGTGCTGTGCTTCCAGCTGTACCTGAAATGTGCTTGTTGTGAGTGCAGGTTAGCAATGGAAAGGTCCCTACCTCCATTCTGAAGAGACCCCTCTATGGGTCGGACACAGAGCCCAACCACAGACGGAAAGGTGAACGGAGGGTTCGTTTCAGGGAGCCAGAAACAACGGTGCACGGTGAGAACACAAACAAGGTCCAGCTATTTGATCAGTCCACTTAGTCACAGGAGATCACGCTAGTTTGCACAACAAAGGAGAACAAGAGGCCTCTAAATCCACATGTGGCAACAGCTTGTGGCTTTTACCTAGCAGTAAAGAGGACAAAATGTATTAAAATGACCTGTGATTGCATCGTAAAATATTGTCCTTGGGGATTCACTAGTATTTAAAGATAATGTAATTCCAACAGACTTCTAAACAGTAGCAAGTGTCGGGCAATTAACTATGCATGCATATGCATATACAGTAAGTCATAATGGAGTCTGTTCCAGGGAGATAGTGGAGTACATAGGGTGGCACAAGCAGCCAATAGCTTCAACTCATGGCTGAGGTTGGCTCTTTCTGATTGGCCTCTCTTCCATTGGCTTCACAGACATTCCTTACTGTGACTGTTTAGGTGGTAAGTCTCTGAGAGAATCACTGGTGATATGCATGAGTGAATGACAACACTGTCAATGTAGGGAAACATTGAGAAACGGGGTTTGTTGTTCGGGTGAGCACTTCTGATCAAGCTTGTTGCTTGTCATGCTGAATAGTCTACTCTCTCACACCCACTTTTTGACACCGCTCCGTATAAATGTGATCACTTGAAGTCCACCAAAAACATACCTGTTAAGGTCTTTGTTGATTCGATGGTAGTGAGGGAGAACAGCACATGTGACAATCGAAATGCTACTTTACAAATTAAAATTATGAAAAACTGCCCTGGGTTTTGTGTTTGTAGCCTACGAGGCCACACCATCCCGCCCCCACCTTGCCCTGTTCACCTGCCTCTTCCTGCTGATGTCATTCCTCGGTGTGGCGATGTACTGCACAGGACGCCGGCGCCCACAGAGATTGTGTGAGGAGCTTGAGTCTGCTTTGGCTGTCTACCTGCTGCACATGAAGCAGCTCCTGTGGGGCTGCTGGATATGGCTCACCATGCAGTGACGGAGACCAACCACAGGTGGCGACAGGGAGCTTTCTTGATTTTTCAGACTCCTTTTTTCCTATTTCTGTTGAAGTCCAAGTCTACGAACACCTCAACCATTTGGTAAGGCTCTGTAGGCTATTTGTTGAAACACTGTCACAGTGAAAGGGGGAAATGTGTACCCCCACAAATTTGTCGCCTCCATCTATGATTGCATATAATGTACTATGTACTAAAGTGATGGTAAAACCTCTGCATATCTAAGTTGTAATGATTTTGTAAATCTGTAATCTTGATGTTGATATATAACACTTACTTTATCGTAACAACCATTTGATTTTTGGGTGTATGTCATGGAATGCACATCTTTATTTTTTTACTGTACATGAATAGTGCTCACTGGATATGACACAGAAGCAAATGTGGATATGTGGTTAAATATTAAGCCTTGTACTTGCACAGAAACGAATGTAGAGATGTTTGGAAACAGCTTTGATTTTGGAAGAAAAGGAGGAAGAAAATGGAAGCTGATCAGCAGCAGAATGGTTGACTTAAAATATTTCAAGCACCTCTTTCTTTGCTGACTGTCCTCTGCTGATTCCAAGCTCCAGAGGTCTGCAGCACAAGGTCATGAATTCTTTCTCATTTGTTGTTGATACTATACTCAAACTGAATGAATGTGACTACTTCTGACTGCTTCTCAAATCACACAAAATATTCTTTGTGTACATATTATTTATCTATCCTCACTGTATCTGAATTTATGAAACTATTTTACTTTTAATTATGTAAAATGTATTTGAATTTTTTAAAATGTTTTGTCACTGCTGACATTTCTATTTAATAACAATAATTTTCAGGTTTTACTCGTGATATCAGTGGCTAATCAGGCCTCAGACTCACGGATGGATTTGTGTGGGCTCAAAAGATGTTTGCCACACATAAAAATAAGGATGTACTTCTTGAATGAAGTGGATTACCTATAGCGATGAGGCCAAAGAGAAATATACCAGACTATGTGTTATTTGATGAGCCTCTTTATTAAATGAGGCAGATATAATTCAAACAGCTAAACCACCACAAAAATGGAGAATAGGAATGATACAGCATCCTACAGACCTCTCATTATGAGCAATAACACACATCACATGGTTTCCATTGTTCTTTATATAACAGGTTTCAGGGAACTCAAAAGCAAAAACTTTCGGAGGTTTCATATTTGAGTGTCAAAGCAATATATGGCTAATAAGGCCCGTATGGAAGAAAGAAATACTCTCCGGTCTGTGCTGTCAAACAAAACTGTCATTAGCAATAAAACAACATCCAGAGAACATGTCTTGTATGTGCACATTTAAATTGTGGGCTGTGTTTCACAGCTGTCCAAACATTTATGGTCACTTTGAAAGAAGTGCCTTTATGGAGGGTTTTCTTAGTTCCTACTGTTTTATGGTTTCAGTTGTTTTGAATAAACTGTCATTGCCTATCAAAGCCGCCGCGCAAGTGATTTTCTTTTGTGTGTGTGTGTGTGTGTGTGTGTGTGTGTGTGTGTGTGTGTGTGTGTGTGTGTGTGTGTGTGTGTGTGTGTGTGTGTGTGTGTGTGTGTGTGTGTGTGTGTGTGTGTGTGTGTGTGTGTGTGTGTGTGTGTTTTGACAGTGAGTGTGTGACGTGTGGAAAAAACAGAAATGCATGCAGGTACATTTGTGTGTCTTTTCACAGTAATGCAGTCTGTTACTTTGAAGGATGAGAAACTTGAATTACTACTGCAGCTGGCACAATATTGTTGTCTCTTTTTTACCTAGTACAGATTCCTTGATGCAAGTTCCAAACTACAATATGTTATTTCTGTATAACATCTTTTGCAAGTTGATAAAATGCGAATATACTGCTAAAGCACACATTAATTTGCGCTGTTGCAGCATGCAAAACATTCCTCAGTTAATGTGATGTGCACATCCTACCAGAAAGAGGCCTACTTTAGTAACACATTTATTGGTGCATAAAACAAAAGAACATCCCTTTACATCTGAAAAAACAAACAATAACACCACCTACAAAAAAATTCATGCAGGCCCATGCAGACATTTCACAAAAACATCAGCCAATCAGTCCAAGACATTAATACTGTGTTGAGATGAGAAATACTGAAGTTATATTTCCATTAAATAGATTTTGTATTATCTGAGCTGAGGTATGATTGTGTGTGTTAAAGAGGAATGCACTGAACAAATTCAATACAGAATTCATGGGTGACTTTTTAAGTTGAAATCAGAAGAACAAAGCTAAAAACAGGAGTTCCATTCAATCTGTGGTCAATGGAGACAACAGCTAATGACTTTTGATTGTCTACTTAGGCAAACGTTGGTTTTTCTAATGGCAGGTGAGAGGACTGTCGGGTTGTGTGTGTGTGTGTGTGTGTGTGTGTGTGTGTGTGTGTGTGTGTGTGTGTGTGTGTGTGTGTGTGTGTGTGTGTGTGTGTGTGTGTGTGTGTGTGTGTGTGTGTGTGTGTGTTTGTGTGTGTGTGTGTGTTTGTGTGTGTGTGTGTGTTTGTGTGTGTGTGTGTGTGTGTTTGTCCTCTGGTTTCTAGATGACGCCAGTCTTGAGGTCCGAGCTGGAGCGCGAGGAGCGGCCCAGCAGCAGGTCCTTCTCGTGGATCAGGCTGTCCAGCAGGTCCTCTTGTCTGTAGTTGTGGTAAACCTTCAGGAAGGCCATCACTGTAATCCCAAGCCAGGTGAGCCAGGCAGCCCACAAACCAAACTACCAAAAAAACAAGGCATTGTAAATCAGACTGGGGACCTTTTAAATGGTTTGGTTGACATTAACAATAAAACAGTCTCACCTGAGCGATAGCAAACTGGTCATAAAAGGCAGAGTTGTCCAGGCCCAGTTCTAGATCAGTGTCCTGCAGGTCTTCACAGCTACCACAGCATGCATAGGATGGTATTTAATCATCATGACAAAGATTGTGAAAAGTTGTGTTCATATGTGTTGTAGCTCACCTGCTGGGCATGCTCCCACCCTCAGTGATGGAGTCGCACCACATGTTGAAGCCCACACTGACAATGGTGCTCGACAGGAAGACGGTGAACACCACCAGGGAGCTGATCAGCAGGTTGAGGAAGGCGTTGAAGATGGAGCTGCAGATAAGGAAACAATATGGGAATGTGGACTTGATGTAGGCCTTTGTCATCTTCCTGGAACATCTAGGCCCAAAGCCAATCACATCACGACAATGTGATAGAAATACTTCATATCAGCCACACTACATTCGCTTTTTGGATATATTGTCTGTCTTTATAATAAAGAACAATAGTTTCTTATTATTTATATGGCTTGATTCTGCAAGCTTGTTGCTTTTTATTTGATGTAACATGTAATCTAAATGTCTACTAGAATATTATATGGTAAGGGCGTGTGAGATGGCTGTGGAGAAAAAAAATCACATTACATTGAGACCTTTAATGTCTTTACGGTGCCGGTAGTGATTAGTGGTATGAAGGATTTAAAATGTCACTCACTCGTCGTGTCCTTTGCACAGAAAGAAGAGCAGCCTCCATGCCTGCACTGCGGACAGGATGAGGGACGCTATCCCGACAAAAGTGATGAAGCTGCAGGAGGACTCGGTCCCCCACTCCTCCACGATGAAGCGCTGCTTCGACACAGTGATGTTCTCATTTTGCCACATTCCCCGAGTGAAGAGCAGACATTTCCCACCGAAATCCTCCGTGTTCTCAGACAGAGGTACCACAGCGATGAAACCGAAGACGAAGGCTAAAAAATAAAGGATGCACTGAGCGAAAATTAAATTATCCAGGGCCATTTTTCTGCCTCTCTTGTCTGCTCTCTGCGCCCTGGAGAAACTGCGGCTGCGCAGTGGAGGCAGGGGCGAGCGGAGGCGCAGCATCCGACGCGCTCCGTTAGGAATTAACGAGCAGGATGAGGCCTTCAGGGCTGTCCGTGTGGTCTACATCAGGCTGCGGACGTGTGACCTTCACTGGCACCGGTTTGAGCATCAGCCATAGAACTAAATTATTGTTTTAGTAAAAATACAGTAGAGTGGTAATAACGTTGTAGGGAAAAAAAAAAAACAGTTTTCCAGTATATGATAAAATAAAACCATACAGTAACTGTTTATCTAGGGTGTAATCATTACAAAAGTATTACATACTTTTAAAAAAGAAAAGGTTCCATCATATAAAAATAGAATAATTACACAATAAACACATCAATACACAAAATCTGAGGGGGAAAAAAGTGATTAAACACCTTGATACATTTGGAGATTCCCTGTAAAATGTACATTTTAAAGTTTAGGTTGATGTTCATCAGTAGTTTATGAGTTATAAGCAGATTTTCCATTCTTGAATCTCCTTTTCCAGACCTTCATCCAACAACAGACAGTGTTGCATCATGGGTAGTTCATCATGTAGACACCTGACATGGGAGATCATATGAAAGGAAATTAGATTAATGTTTCCTCAAGGTAAAAACTGAAGCTTACGCACACGCACGCACGCACACACACACACACACACACACACACACATAGTACACACATGTAAGGCGGTGAGCTCACAAATCAGACTAATGGTTTGTTTATACATGGTGACAGTCCTTAAAGAAGGGCAGGTAGCTGTCACTGCCATCTGACATGCTTCACTGATCCCATCTGGTGAGCTGGCCAAGGTGTCTTTCACCCTCACAGCCCCTTTCACAGCGCCCTCTAGTGGACAACATAGACAACATTCCCTCCATCTGCAGTCAAATGATTTCAAGCCATTTAGTAAAACACGAAAAGAAGAGTTTTGGATTGAAGACTTTTATTTCTGTGTTGAGAGCAAAAGAACTTGGGATCCTAGGCTAGTGAGTTTCCAGCACCCACAGCTGGAAAAGCTTTCATTTAAATATCTAAAAGAAAATCTTGGTGTGATTTAGAAATTCTGTAAACCTCCATTTTTATGTTGTAAAGTAATACATCAAAGTGAAGAGTTTTACAGAGATGGTATTGTGTGATATTTCATCAGAAACTAAGAGCTGTATAACCTCCTCCTGTGAGACGCCCATGCCATATGGGGGCAAGTATTTATATGACAGAGATCAGACGACTATTTGTATACATCATACAAACTGCAGCATGTTGCTCCCTTTCTTTTGCACATGATTTAAGTGTCACTTCTATGCAGAAAAGCAGTCTGATGTCCTTGTTGTTATCAGATCTCACATCATTCTGAGGCGTGTGCATGTTCATGTGTGGCTTAACCTTGATTTTACTCTCACTTTGGTTTTTATGATCATTAAGTACAGTTAGTGAGGCAAATTATACTATTGTTTTTTTGTAATAAATCATTTTACAGGTTCCTCATTTTACAAATCTTCAGTTTTGATACAGACAAATCAAAGCATAGAATAGCAAAAAAGAAAAAACCTTGTAAGGTCGTAAGGAATGGCCTGATCAGATCACCCTTCCACACATCCACACATATAAATTTAACTCACACTTTTAAATAATACAGCATGTGCGGGCTTCTGTATGGGGGAGACCCGGGAGAGACCCGCAACAGAACTATGTCAAGCTGAAATATGTGTTAAGTTATTCAAACCCAGAGCAAGCAAGGAAGGGAGGAGGAGGCTAACCCAAATGCAGTCCCTGCTCTGTGCAAACACAGGGAGCACCGGCTAGCAGAAAGCCATGGGAGGTCATCAATTTTTCATGAGACGCAATTGCAGCAAAGCAAACATCCTTTTTAAACCGTGAAAAATCGTTTTCAAGGACACACCACCAAATTTCAAAGGAACGAGCATGCATCTTTGTAATGCTGGAGCAGATAATAACATTTTCACAGTGATTTTGATCAGCAAAATGTTCAATTCAGGCCTATAAATAATTCCTGAGAAATTCATTATTGAGTGAGTGTTTCTGACACATGGTGCGACCGTGGAAGGACAGGGGTGCGGCAGGACGATATTACCGGGTGGGAAACGCTGATGATGGAAGCAGTGGGAGCCCTTCTGAATAATCTGAACGGGTGATTGATGAGGAGGAGGAGGAGTAGACAGAGCAAGTCAAGGTGAGAAGTCTATGAGGTGATCATGAAGCCTGGAGTATGACCAGGTGAATTAAACATGACATTATTGCTTTGGATTAAATATGTATTTCTGAATTAAATGCATCATGTTACTAGACTTGAATGAACAGGAATGCCTTTCCTACTCACTCTGGCCTGCTGTGGGCTCTCCTGTGTTCTTTAAATGCATTAAATTTCACTTGTTTTCCTTTTTCTTGATTGGGATCCTGCACCTTGCATGAGGCAAACCCCTTCTAAAATCTCCCTCAACCTGCAGCTCCACTTTGTCTGCCTGTAACACAAAACAACAGCCAAAACAGACACAATTACGGCCTCATATCCTGAGCAGTGATGTGGACGGTCTGATGATATATCCTGTACTCATTAATCTTTCCCCAGGGGGCAAAACAGGCTAGGGGGATTGATTAAATGCCCCTAATAGAGGCCATTTGTCTCCCCTTGAATCTTGAATGTTTCAACAGGAGACATCACCCAACATCATGCTTCCAACCTCTCTCTCTGCAAATATTGGCATTTTCATTGAGACAGAAAAGTCAATCATATTTCATTCCGTGATCTATTTTAAAGTGCGGATGATGTCTTCGGGAGCCTCTAAGATTTGATGAATGACTTTGTTTTCACCACGAATACCTCATTTATAACTGTCACAACAACGATCATAAACAGTCATGCATGAGGTCACACGGGACAAGATGAAAATTTATAGTTTGAACCAATAACTATGTTTAATATCCTGTTTTTCTTATCTCTAGCCGCTCTGGCACTTAATATATTGAGCAGTCATTATCGGTTTGTTTTTTTTGACTAATTTTCAGCCGTATCTCTCTAACAGGCAAATCAGCAGCAGCATCGTGTCCAGGCTGGTGGAGCAATTAGATAACACTAGCAGCACTTCTCTAAGAACAAAACACACAAACCATCACTGCAACTTAATTACTTTAATGTGTTTACCACAAGCCTGCGGTGTGAAGCCAAAGTGGACTGAGGTAGACACACACTGCTTGTACAATATAGCCTTCTCAGGTCCAAATTATAATCATCATAAATTAACATTTCTTCATTATGTTTCACCTGTAAATCCAGCTCCATGTGATCACCAATCTGAATAATGTAATCAGCTGACCGCCTCCCATTTAAACACTTATCCACTGAAACCAGTAAAACAACTATCTGATCATATCCCCACAACAGTTTTCCAGTAATGAGCCTGTACCATGCTCAGGTTGATTAAAAACAGAACAGTAAAAGTAGAAACTATAGAAGAGTTGATGATGTATTTCTGAAAAATTAAAAAAAATTATCTATATCATGTGATTTTTGCAGATACAATTGGAGATGCAAAGCACAATGTCTCCTGCCACGCTGTCCTCGTGTTTGGAAAATGACATCATTGTTTGCGGAGGTCTTAAAAGCATGATGTTTATGCGAAAGGACAAGAGAGAGAGGGATGAAGGGTAGTAAAGAGGCCACCTGCTGGGATGCGATGAAGCAAAATCCCCAGAGACAAGAAATGAGATCATCAGAACAGAGAGGCTGCCCATGGTCCTCAACTGGAACAATAGTGACCCCTACTGGTCAGACTGGTTTCTATGGCTTTATGATGAACGTCTTTGTGCAGTTCCTGTTGTCTCCTGTATGCTTTGCTTTACAGCCCATAAATAACCAGTGCGTATGAATACATTTGGCTTAGTAAAGAGAATGACTCCTATTGTCTGTGAATCAAACAAGATCATAAATTATAACACTCTCCGAATTGCTTTCTAATGAAATTTCATGTGTCATAATAATCCACTGCCAGAAAGGTCATGAAAAATGGACATCTGGGAAAAATATGACACCAGTGCTTTGGTTTATGCAGCATTGTTATGCATTTAACCCATGTCCCAGTGACCAGGTTGATCCCAGTAGATCAACACATCCCAGCAGATGGACTGGAGGTCTGCTTGCAACAGTAGATCGTACAATGCACCTACGAAATATGGGGGAGGTGATTGTTTTATGGATGAATGACTGCTGCAGCAAGGTTAAGAGGAGCAATCTCTGGTGCTTCATTTCCTCACCAGTCTCCCTCTCCTTGCAGCAAAGACCCCCTGCCTTTGGTACAAGCACCTGTGTCCTGCACCCTGCAGTGGAAAGCATGTTTTACCAGGCCGTCGTTGGCAATGACATAAATGGGTTTTTCAATTTGCATTTTGCTGCTGACATTTGTTCTGGGAGCTCTAAATGTCAGTATGGCAGCCGGGTGCACATATTTCATTGTCTCTTCCAATCACCATAAACCGCATGATTGAATATATCCATGTATGGTTTAATATATAAAGAATTGTTCAGTTAGAAAAATGAAGGAGCATTATTCTCCTAATGTGAGAGCTGCAGCAGACTCAGTGGAGATGCTACACTTTTCCATGTTTTATTTTCACCAGCTGTACATTTAGCATTGATCAGTTCATACTGATCTGAACACACCATCCATTTGTCTTTAATTGGAGTTTTGAGGAGCCGTTAGCTCTGGTAGCACCTAAAAGACAAAAGGTGGTTTTGATGTTGCACCTTGGGCATCAGACATCTGCTGAATGTTTAGGGTAGACGGAGTTGCACATGTCAGGGGGAGACATGTCCCCACTGGGGTCCATGAAGGGAAGAGCAGGAACTGTGATAAGCAACCCACAGTGTTGATAACACTGTATTCGCACCACCTATACGGCCTCATCTGATGACTGGGTTGTCAATCTCTACCTGCTGCTCATCCATCATCTGTCACAACACATTCTACTCTCTTAAAAAATCTCTTTATCTTTCCACAAACTCTAAATATGAAGAAATGGAAGAAGAAGAAATGGCCTCTCTGGCTCCATCTGGTGTTGCGTCTTCTTTTTTGTCACTAAATACAAAGGCGATCGCAGCGGAGCTGGATTACCTCCACACAAAAAATTAAGGTCAGAAGGTCTCAGGCCCTTTTAAACCAACTTGAACTTCCGTGCCTCATCTTGAAATGTAGCTTCACCTCCATCATGGCTTTGGACCAGTTCCTCTGGGGACACTGCGTTTACTTACTGACTCTGAAACGCAGTGTCAGATATTGAGCAGCGAGGCCTTCCAGTTGAACGCCGTTCGTCCATCCATTTACTTCCGCTTATTTTGGTGCAGGTCAGGAGTGCAGGAGAGATAAACCTAAACCTTCCTCTCTTCAGTCACCCTCTTCAGTTCTTCTGGGGGTAATTCATTAAAATTGGTGCAGGCTGACACGGGACTATTTGGCCACATTTAATAAGATGTTGTTATAAACACTATATGCTTTTTGTTCATAGAAAACAGGGTATCATTAAGGGAAGAAAGACACAGCTCCTAATAGTTAAAGCTTTTCTTTATCCACAAGATCAGATTGGTTCACAAAAAAATAATATATAGCCTCAAATGGGATCAATAGATTTGTAAGTGGTTTATATTGCTGTGTCTGCATTCATGACATTTGTGTTATTTATTTCTGTGTCTACTTCCCAGTTAGTTACAGAGCAAGGAAAAAATTGTTTCTGTCCAGAATGTTGTTGACTTAATTCTCTGCCCTGTGCATTTTTAGCCGACCTCAGAACTAAAAACTTCTGCATGCACAAACATCTGTCCTAGCGCTGGGAGCTGAGTTTGGTTTTATGGGTACTTAGTACTTCCTTGACAATGTGGTCTAGTTATCCAGTAGTTCCATTAAACTTGATCTGTTGCGGTGGGAAATAAAAACTTCTCTGGTCTCCTTATGACTGTCAGATCTTGTTTTTTTACTCATGACACTCGATTTTTTCAACACTTTGCAGAGGTGAACACAATGACATCAGTCTGTGTGTTTAAAGGAAACACGAGTCTGCTTTGTTTGGTCACACGTGATATGGAACAATATCTTTGTATTGACATAATTTTCACACCTTTTTCTTCACATGTTTCTGATTAAACAGATATTTTAACAAATTCTTTGCATTGTGGATTAGGGTGGAGCACAGGATTTTTCTCCTGTAATTGATTCACCATGTTTCCACCCATAATTAACCTCTTCATTGTTGTAGAATGTGTGTAGTTTTCATAATAGCCACTAGGGGGCAGCACATATTAGATCTTCTTCCTCAGTGTCAACTCATTTTCATCTCCTCAAAGGAAATTTGCTCTCAGGGTGATGCTACAACAAACAGAGACAAACTATTAGAATAAAAAATTCTCAGATTTAATGTCTGTGCGTTTGATTTTATTTCATGCATTTTATCATCCATTACTTTCACAGTGCTGTGACAGTCTACATATTTGCATAGGTGGCAGAAGGTGGGACAAATCCCTTGTGAGGCCCAGGGATGATTAATGATTAAGGGGGATTAGGAGGTGGGTCAGGACTAGGCTACTAGTCTCACTCTGATGCTGCCTCAGCTGCCTCTATACTATGTGTGTCATAACAACCTCTGCCTCTCTCTGGACTAAATTTATGAGCAGGAAACCCAACTAAAAAGGAGAGAATATCAAGTCTTCATGGTGAACACTGAGCAGGACAAGGTAAGCACAGCAGACCTCTTGTTTCACTGTCAATTATTTTTATTTACAGTTTATTTAAAGAAACTTTGCCCAGATGAAAATACCAGAATAATTGATTTTAGATAAAAATGTGGGGTTTTTTAAAACCTCATTACATGTTGCTGATCTTTTCTAAGCTTGAATTGGCTGTTATTTGTTCAGTTCCAACTGATCATATGTCACTGTATTTTGCTTTTTTTCACTCAGAGAAACTGCTGGCATGTGGGATTATTTTATACTCTCTCCACAAGTCTCATATGTCTGCCTTCATCTACAGTATAACCAAAATGCAACGTCCACAAGATATTGATCATGACTACCGGGTTAAGCTGCTTATGACAGGACCTACAGGGAACCGTGCAGCCAATCCCCCTCCCCTTGGTCCCCCAAGTCCATCGGAGGATAACCTGTTCCTCTCTCCTGCTCTACCTGAAGCCCACCCTTAATCTGCCTTCTACCTCTGGACTTAAAACTTGTTTGAGGGCATCTATGCTATGGCTGTCTTGAGAGTGAAGTTCACCAAGAACAAGAGGGACAAGTTAGCCCAGGTGTTGTGGATCCTGAACTGGATCTCAGTGGTGACAGGGGCCATCCTGTTCAGCTTGGGAATCTTCCTCAAGGTGGAGCTCAATAAACGGGAGGAACTGATGGCTGAGAGAAACATCCAGTATGTGCCCAACATGCTGATTGCTGTGGGGCTCATCGCCTGTGCCATAAATTTCTTGGGTGGGAAGATCTGCTATGACTGTGTGGATAGCACCAAGTTTTTGCGCTGGAAGCTGATCATGCTGCCCTATATTATATGCACCTTCTTTTTCACCTTCTGCGTGTTGGTGGGAGCTCTGATGTGCTATAGCATGCGAGGGGAGCTGGAGGAATCACTGAACCAGGGGCTGACAGAGGCCATGAGGTTCTATAAGGACACAGACACACCAGGGCGCTGCTTCCTAAAACGCACTGTGGATATGCTGCAGATTGAGTTCCAGTGTTGTGGAAACAACGGCTATAAAGACTGGTTTCAAATCCAGTGGGTCAGCAGCCGTTACCTGGATATGTCTCAAAAAGAGGTGGTGGAGTAAGTTCAAATTACAGACTGGGGACGCTATTTAAGAGAGAATCTAATGATGGCATAAAAGAAGGGGCCGCATAAAATACTACTGCAGGAAAAGGCTTCAACCTCCCATTTAGTAATCATTCAAAATACGTTCTGATACAAATAGTGATCAACAGTATTGTAATTCAAAACTTAAATATTGACTAATAAAAGTATCATCAATTTAGATATTACAGATAAAGATATCTTTCACACACACACACACACACACACACACACACACACACACACACACACACACACACACACACACACACACACACACACACACACACACACACACACACACACACACACACCTATGGAGGCCCTGAGCATCTTCCTTTTGTTTCTGCTTTCCAGCCGGTTAAGAAGCAACGTGGAGGGGAAATACCTGGTGGACGGAGTCCCCTTCAGCTGCTGCAACACCTACTCGCCCCGGCCCTGCATCCAGCACCAGGTCACTAACAACTCTGCTCACTTCAGCTACGAGCACCAGCTGGAGATGCTGAACCTGTGGATGAAAGGATGCCGCCAGGCGCTGCTGGAGTACTTCACCCACATCATGCAGTCCATCGGACTCACGGTCCTCATCATCTGGCTGTTTGAGGTGAGGAGATCTGAACATGTTGGTGATAGCAGATGTTTTTTACACTTAGTCTGTTCAGGATTTGGGGAATAATATTAAATATGAAAAATATTCTATTGTGGCCCCAGTAGTTTTTCAATGTGGTCAATGTAGGTGTCAGGATTTGAAGAAGAAACCTCTGAACAATAAAAGACAATTTGCAGCACTGATATTCATCCTTTTTCAAATTTTTGCTTAAGTTTATTTGGCAGAGAAGATGCAGGGTTTTCATCTAAAGCTAACTTGTGACCCATGTCCTTCCGTAGACTCGCCATCATGACTATAATGATGTCATAGGAGTGCAATGCGAAGTGACTGTTGTTAAACCTCACTGAAGGTTGATTTCTACAAAAAAAAAAGTCACTTTGGTATTAATGCTACCAGATAGGTTGAATATATGTTTACCGTTTAAGGGTAGTGTCCGTGTTGTATTTTAAATTATTACATAAAATCACAGCAACAGTTACAAGGAAGGATTTTCCATTGGTGTATTCTTCAATGAAAAACACCATGCCAGCATTTGCTGTTACGCTATTATTAAATATTCATTTCAAACACTTTGTGGTAATAAACCCTGACTAAATCCCAGAGTAAATATTATTTGTACATCATTCACGCGAGACTCTCATCGAGCTGCAAATACAATTTTGAAATAAATAATAAAATCCTACTCATTTTATTCTTTGTGGTCGCATCTTGTGCAAATTTGTGACTTGACTTTGTCTTGTTTTAGCTGTCAGTGTTGACGGGCGTCCGGTTCCTCCAAACCTCCCTGGAAAACGTGCTAAGACAAGGCGACCCTGACTCTGACTCCGACGGCTGGTTGCTGGAAAACAGCTTCATGGAAACAGCTCGAATTAATTTAAACATCATCAAGAGCCTCGGAAAGAGCAACCAGATAGACACTGCTAGCAACGGAGACCCCAACATTGACGTTCCTTCCTCGTCTAAAGCACGCTATGGGCCAGACAATGTACCCCTGAAGCAAACCCTTGAAGCCAGTTGACCTCTCACCCCTCTGTAAACTCAATGAAGGGCCTTCAGCCAGACTACTTAAAGAGTTTCATGTTACTTTTATTGGTTTTATCCCAAATGAAGCAAAATCTCTGTACATGTTTGAGAAATCACCACAAATGTACATAGTTTTCTGTACATCTGTACTGTAATCTACTGTTTACAAATGACATTGTGTTGCCTGTATTTGATGTGGGTTTGCAACATTGGGCTCAAAATGAACTTGAATTCATTATTTTCTGATGAAGACAAAACACTGATAGAAACAGATATTCTGCCCGCAAGAATGATAGAAAATATTGTAATAGAATGATATGCAATATACAAATGAGCTGCACCTATAGCTGGCTACTTGGATAAATAACAACGGTTTAGTATTCCTTCTGTGCATTTTATCTGACCTTATATGTACTAAAAGCAGCAGTCAGTCTCCTGAGGTGTAGATTTACATGACTTTCACAATAGAAACACAACCAACTGGATTCTTGACTAAGAAAACCTTACAATTCCTTTTCTGTACTGATCTCGTGTGCCTCAGCAAAGCCACCAGGGTCTTATAAGTCAGTCGTTTGCACCACAATGAGCAAGTCGTCCCTGTGAGCTGGTGATGACTGGGTTTTATTGTTGGTGATTGATGTGAAATGATTCAAAAACAGTACATTGACAACTGGGTTCTGTCTTACTTTCAAGCTTGTCAGTTGTTTAAAGGAATTCACTGCTGTTGTTTTCAAAAGTAGTATAACAAATGGCGGTTGAGAAGAGTCGTGGCCTACTTTTGCCTCATCGAAGGTCCACCTGATGGATAAATCAATGCTGATAGAAAATGATGTTCCAAAACAAATCTGCTTTTAGAGGTTGTGCTGTAGGTTATTTTCAGGGTACTTGACCAGTAAATCTGTATAGAGGCCAGTGTCTTTATTTCCACAGCCTGGAAGTCATGAAGTAGTCAAACAACACAAAGAACACAGTTTTATATTCACACAATTCTTCTCTTGGAAAGGTAATACTGGAGTAACTGTAAAGATACCATAACTGACCTTTTTTAAAATTAAAAGTACATATTCTATCTGATAGAGTTGTGGATTTCATTTCAATTTTTTTTTATTTTTTTTATTTGATTCAATTTAGCCAAATAGATTCATTTCTATCAGGACATTCTATGATACCAGGTATTATAAGGCAGGAATATTTCATATAACTCACTCAGTAATTCTTAAGATCTACAAGGCTTTGTAACCATAAATGTCAAAAAAATATTAAATATTAAGAAAACCACCCGGTGTCAAACTGTCTGGTCAATATTGAACACGTTTATATCAGAAAATGATGGAAGCAGATTACAGAGTCCTCCCCCAGAATACTGACTGCATGGAATCAATTCCAAAATCAATGCATATTCCGTAACAGTTTTATCACACGTGTTTATCTACAGTATGAGTAAAGGTGAAGCCTTCTGACTGTCTACACAAAAACGTGTAGGTTCTCCCGACTGCAAATGAATGTACCCTTCAAAATGGTGTAGTTCAACAATTATAACTTAGGACACATCTGAAACTAAGACAAAATGAAAACACAAAATTCACAATATTACAGAAGAAAGAAATCAATCCCATAACCTGGAAACAGAAGCATGTTATTGTAAATCTATCATTCATCTTTACTTCAGTGAGCCTCTTTTGCCCTCAGAGAAACTCATTCTCAAAGCAGACAAATAAAAAAAAAAAGGCGACTTGGGTTTACTCGCTCTGCATCTTCCTCCTCGTCCTCTTTTGACGGTCCCACTTTTCTGGACTCCAGCAGGTTTTTCCTTTTCTGTTGTTTTTGTTTGATTGTACAAGGGTTGTTTGTGTTTGTGTGTGTGAGGAAGTGTGTGTGAGTGATTCAGGAGCACCCGAGCAGACCGTGCTCTATGGCTGTGCTCTTCTCTCCCCGTCCACCACAAATGGAGCCATCATCACAACATCTGCCACTCAAAGGCAAACATAACATTGACCACTTCTAGGCTGCGGGCGATTTCTTCCAGGATGCAATGCTGCCGCCACAGTTGGTTCAGCTTTTTGTAGCGTTCAGGGCAAAGGTGCAATGGATTCCCACGTCTAGAAATCACAACACAGAAGGCGTGCTTTAGTCCGGGGTTCGTCCAAGAGAACGCACAACAGAAGAGTAAATCAGAAGAAGGGTGAACAAAGAATTCCTTATTTAAATTTCTAATAATATGATTTCTGTTGAAAATATGACAAGTCAGTACTGGAACACAAATAATCACAATTAATCTTACCCAAGACGAGGATCAGTCTCCCCATAATCATCCAGGTAAGGTGCAGGGTAGGTGCTTCCTCTAGTCCTACTGGCCATTAGTATGATTTCACACTCTCTTATTCTGATAAGGTAAAATCAGACTTCATTTTAAAAGAATTCAGTGCAAAACAAATAATTTCAAAGTCAATGCATGCAGTATTAGAGCTGTAAAATAATTAATGTCATCCCTTTGAGACCTAAAATCGACCTACCTGAGGAACATCCCCACTCCTGCACCACAGGTAGCAGCATGGGCGGTGCAGGCTCCCACATCTTCCCCGTCCAGCTGGCTGAGGCAGCAGGAGCTCTGAGAGCAGAGCATGGCCCCGCAAAACAGGCACAGCGTCGGGCGTTTCCTCTCATCGTCTGTGGACTTGGGACACCTGACGAAACCAAAAGAAGGGAGAGAGTTAAACTCCTCCGACAAATTTTTAACTGAAAGTTGGTGACTGAAAGACTTCAATCATCCTCACTGAAAATGGCTGGCTTGATTGAGGAGAGCACTGTAATCCTCTGGAAGATCAATCAAACGATTTCTTTTCCTCGGGTATCTGGAAAAAAGATGCAAAAGTGCAAGAATGCAATTATTATACCATGTTTAATCACTAAATAAAACAAATGATGAGGGAAAGTAAAGTGTGAAATCTACCTGGCTGTTTGCATTTTCCCATTCAGGGCTTTGGTTACAGCTGGGCTCACACACCACCTAAGTTAGAAAGTTAAAAGTGAAGGATCACTGATGAAAACACAATGACACAGCTTCATTTATTACCCACCTCCGCAGCAGTGGGGCAACAGAGTCTCTGTGCTCCTGGAAGAGCTGGAACACATTGGAGGGTAATGCCAAGTAACTGCAAAGCCCCTCCATCCGTGCTTGAGAAGAAACTGTAAAGATTCCAAGAGCCAGTTTCAATTTTTTCCTCATTACAAACAGTCAGTTACATTAATAAAGTACTTGATTTGACCTACCAGCAGCACTGGAGAGTTCTTCTGGAGGATGAACTCCTGTAAGGCTGTTGAAAAAGAGAGCAGCACAGCGCAGGAACGGTTCGAGTCCTCTCTTCACTCTCTCTGCCACAGCGCTGCCAGACACGTCTGGAATCAGCCTGATGACAACACACAGCTGTCAAACAGGCTGAAGACAAGTCTTCAGGAACACACACACCTCTGAGCATGCAGCACACCTAGGCTCAGATTTCTATTTTTCATTAAATTCTGCTATATATTGTTACAATCTCATGAGGATGACAGCTTTTCATTTATCTAGTCCCTGTTATCCATGTCTTGTGTTTCAATGGCTGTTATCTGATAAATAACAGAATGACAAACACTTACCTTCCAGTATGATGTGAGACTGTAGAGCAAAGCTCTGCTGCTGCTCTCGCCTCCTCCGTCTCCTCTCCACCCATCACTGCCACGAAATCTAGGCAGAAAAGGAATAACTCCTCAATCATCATAATTGCCATCAGAATTTGTATTATTATTAGTTTTAGTATTATTGTATAATTTGTACAATTGTTCTTGTACCCGTGGAGGACAGGAGAATCTGCAGCATATGAGCCATAGTTACAAGATGCAGGATGTGTAGGTGGTTGTAGGCAGAGCTGACAGCAGACGGCTCTAAGTCTACAGCTTCCTCCTGATACAGTGAAGGTATAGACAACACCAACCCCACCTGTTCAAACACACATAAATATGAGTTTTTTATGTGTGAAAACACACAAAAATGTTACTATGAATAGTTATATTTGATAAGAGAGCGGGACAATTCTCAGCAAAGCCATTCTTTTTTGAGTAAACCTACCAGAAGATGGAAGAAGTCCACCTCCAGAACCGAAGGAGAGTTTTTTCTGCTCATGGCTGGAAGCAAGACTGAGAAAAAGGGGTTGTATTTATGTAGATGGGCATAAATGCTGCCTTTATTTACAGTATAAAACAGGAGAAAAAATTAAAAATAATGTATTCTGAAATAAGCACATACCCCCCAACATTTCAGCTAAGTGCCTCTGAATGACAGCCTGGGAGCTTTTGAGTCTTTGAGCTGCTGAAAACTGAACAATTGCTTTCAAACCTGCATGCTGGAGGAGAAAATCAAGTTTATAAAGACAAACAACTATATTTTACATGCTTTATGTCACGGCAAATCACTCATCAATAGTGACGTCTAACCTGTCTGTTTTGTAATGAGCCGAAGAGTGGCTTGTCCTCTACTTGCAAAATGTTTTCTGTGAAACACAAATATATTGTGAGACTTGGGAAACATGAAAAGTGGACGGACTGACGAAATAGGCTAGTCTTACTGTACCTATGGCCTGAATAGTGAAGGCACATGTGTTCCAGGCCATAATGGGCACAAGTGGGCACAGCTCATTGGGTACAGTCTGCAGCCCCACCCTGTGGACAGTAGTAGCGCACACAACCAGCATCTCTGTCATGCTGTCAGAGAATTTCCTCCTAATAAAACAAGCAGCAGAGAGGGGGTTAAGGGAGCTGCGATAGAGACAACATGCATGTCGAGAAAACACAGGAGTCCAACTCACGGTTCTTGTACTCCATAGCTCAGAATGGATCTGAAGTCTGGCTGGCCCTCACCACACAAGCCTGTATCACCATGAGCACTGCTGGCTTCTGCATGAAAGAACACTCATCAGTAATCACTTGCCATGCCAAAAACAAAGTCACACATTACACACAGAATTTTATTCCCCATACAAAGATCCAATTATTGAATGTGGCCCTCCTACCATTATCCTGAGTGACTGACTTGAGTCCTTTAATTCTGGCAGAGAGGATCTGGATCCAGCGTGGCAGGGTCAAATGCTGTCCAATTATCTCAGCGTTTTCACTGTGTCCAGCAGACAATTATTTAAATTAACTTCTACACATTTTGCACAACTAATAATGTACCACCGATTGGTAAGAAAAGGATAGACTGGGCTTACTAGTCAAACATGAGCGGCTCCAACGGAACGAGGGGAATTACAGTGTTGCATAAAGATTTGCACAGAGGACACAGATACTCTCCGTTCTCCAGGTCGATGATCAACTCGGCGTGGAGCCGGTTTCTGGTTGTGTTCTGGACAGCCTCAAAATATCTGGAAAATGGAGAAAATAATGGCCGTAATGAATAATGGTCTGTCTTCTCGTGAACCAAAAACACACAAACTCATTCAAGATGATCACAAAAGCACAATAAATATCTTACTTCTGCCAACATGTGGCGTGCATGACATGTCCACAGCTCCCAGTGTGAGTCCCAACAGCCAGTTCAGGGGACATAAACAGCGGATATGAGGTCCCCGTCCCTTTAAAGGATTCAGTGTATATATTTCACCTCACCCATCAAATTACGGTTATAAACAATTAACTGGTTTGTGACAAGAGACTGACCGTCTTCTCGATTAGTTAGTATCTTTCCTCTGCACTGTGTCAGCACTGTAGACCTCTGTACACACGCCGTCAACACCATGGCTTGAGCCTGTGCTGCCACTTCCTGTTCCTCCTGGCATAGTATGCAGGTGAGCACCTCCCTCTCGGCCGGAGTGGATCCTCGATGGGGTCCGACGGCCACACACAGCTCCATCTGCTCCATAGCACTGCTAAAGGAGTCATAAACGCTAGCTTTAGTCAAACAGATTTGATACTGAACACATCCATGTTTATTTTTGAACAGTTCTCACCTCTCAATGGCTGGAACAAGCTCACCCTGCGTCCCACTCTCCGGCATGTTGTCATAAAGCATTTTATTTGACTCTATAAAGACTTTCTGCATGGCTGACATTTGGGCCATAATCTTTTGCCGATGAAGTTTTGCTGCCTCTGCCTTTCGTTTGCGCTCAGCTTTCTCTTTGTCTTGAGAACTCTAGAAAATAACAAGAGACAGCAGTTTATAGTTTACACTGATCAGTCTTTGTGAAAGGCAGTCCATGAAAGACCGACAGGAATTCACGAGCAAAAACTTAAGCAGCTACATTGGTTAAGTATTTTTTATATTTCTGTTTGTTCTTCTACCTCCTCAGGCCTGGTTGTCTCTGTGCTCATGGAGGCAGATGGACTGGACTTCTCTCTAAGACACTTGACAATCTCAAACATCTGGCAGATAAAAATTTACAAAATAAACAGGAACACGAATGCATCAGCAGAATGAAATGACAGAGGCTGTGATTTGATGTTAATAATAAAAAGTACGTCATGAAAAGCAGCATATTTAATTGCTGACCTGAAGAACCCATTTGACCATATCTTTCTGAGCCTCAAGGGAAGGAACAGCCTTAATCTTGGACAACAAGATAAACACTGACTTCCCATGGTCTGAGCCGATTTCTGGAAGAAGACGATACGTTTTTTTATTCATGAAAATCATAAAACCAAACAACTTTTTAAGTTTTTAGAATTATGACTAACATTAAGGGAAGAAAACCCTTATTGTTTCACTCACTGCGAGCCTTAAGGCTAAAATCAAAGGTCACTTCCTCCACACTGCAATCCTCAAGCTGTATTTTCTCCTCCAGTAATGCCTGACCTATTAAGTGCAGGGCCTGCCAGAAAAAAGCATCTGTTCTTTTAATCACACGTAGCTTGATCAATAAAAAAGCAAAATTCAAAACAAACTCAACTCTGTTACGTAAAGAGCAGATGCAAAACACACCCTCTGGATCATGGCTTCTGTCCAGTGAGTGGCTCGGTCCTCTGCAGCTTTCTGAAGCACGCTTCTAAGGATGTGGATTATGATGTCTGAGCAGAGAAGTCGAACAATGCTGGAGAACGCTGGGCAGAAGGCCGGAGGCACTGGAGGACGTAGAGCTGACATAAAATGCAAAAAGAAGTCAGTAGAGCTGAACGTCAAATTTGTAACCATACAGAGAGACTATGCTGAACAAAGTCACCTTTATCGTTGCTCTCTTGAATCCTCCTCTTCTTCTGAGACTCTTCAGCCTACAACAGGCAAAACAAATGTCACTTGTTTTACATTTTTTAAAAAGAAATTCTGCAGAATGAATACACGGATGCAGAGAAAATGCCTCACCTTGCTATGTTGCGATCTTGAATAATGATAGAAGAACGGGTTGAATTCTACCAATCGCTCTTTTTTTACTTCATACAGTCCATGTCCTGAAACTCCAGGTTTTCTGAGAACAGAAGCAGAACAGATATCTAAACTACACAGATGTGTTTCTGCTCATAAATCACTTAAAATTCTGTGTACACTCTTTACATACTTGAAGGTAGCAACTTTGGTTATTACAGTTTCCAGGCCGGTTTCATCGCACTGCTTTAAAAAAAATGTTTCCAATCAATCATGAACACCTTATGAAAGCAAAGAAATTAGCTCTCCAATGTGGAGTATGTGTATCTTACGTTCTCTGGCAGACCCTTGACCAGGCTACTATGAGCCATGGGCTCAATGCACAGCAGGTGAATTACTTCCCTCATCGTCACATCTTCTTTGGTCACGTGACTGATACCGGGGACGTATCGCTCCCCTGGAGACACAATTCAATGTTTGTATGCTCCACATGCTAACAACCCACTGCCCATGTAAGATAGAACACTGTACCAACAATGACGATGATGAGATACAGCATCTCTTCGGTCAGACGATTCCACTGCATCAGTTCATCCTGGAAATGCAGTTAATTTTAATCACTAATCACGTACTGGTTTACATGATTTATGTCTGGCTTGGTCATTACAGTGATGCTTACCTGGTCTTTGCTTAAGCAACTCCCATTGAAGTAATCGAAAAGCTCAAATCTCAACAAGATCAGCATGAGGAAATGGTTTGGGTCCATTTTGGAAGCAGCTATCTGTGAACAATTTTTGGAGAAGGCTATTAATCACAATGAGAGTAGAAATTAAATAAGGAAAATAGCAAGAGCACTGTGAACGCCTTTGTCTGCCACCAACCTGGAGCATGAGAATATCCTTATCGTACATCTCATCCCTGCATTTTACATCCTGATAGTAGTAGACCTGGTGGTGTGAAGCAACGACTGATGTTTATACTGAAAAGAAATGAAAATACAACAATGTCTTCAAAAATTATTGATGTATACCTGGCTGACCAATGAGAGGCCATTTCTTCGCCACATATCAGCTGAGACCTGTGCAGCCAACACCACACAGCGCAGAGGATGCTCTGCCAACAGAGAGGGATCCAAGCTGTCCTGCAACAAACCAAGAGAAGCCTTAACTCTGACGTGAAGTGGCTTCATTCAGTAAAACAAAACACACAGAATATTTGTTTTCTATCCCTATTTTTAACTGACTTACAATATCATCCAGACGTTCTATTGCTCCCGTTCTGCACAGAAGCACGTACAAGCCTGGAGATTAAAGTGTTCAGCATTGTTAGCTCAGTCCACAAAAAATATATACAATTGACATGACTGAGGATTTCTCCTACCGGCCAGTAGCCTGGAGATAGGCAAGTGTATGCTGATGGGCTGCTGAGACACTTTGTATGGACGGACATGGAGGATGTGTTTGCACATGTAGTAGTCGCTGGCATCTCTCTGGAAGGGTTGGTTGCTGCACTGCATCAGGGCTCTTCTACACTCTTTAAATGCAAGCAGTAAGATCTGATCCTGTGGGAGTTATAAGGAGAAAACCGGTACTTCTTGGCCTCAGAGATTTATTTCTCCCTTGTGTATTTTTGTGCGTGAACAGACTGTAAGGGAGGGTTAAGTTCTTGTTCTTAATGGTGCATGACAACTCACATCAGAGAAGCACCAGTCCTGAAACATAGCGAGAATATGACGGAGCTGTATCTGAAGAGAAAAGCCAGGTTCCCATTCTGGCTCTACTGCGATGTGTTGACCAAACTGGCGTTTCACCTCCTCCATACCCTTGTAAAGTCAAATAAGGCCAGGATTCATTAAATATCTGGATTTTCAGGTTTATGACCTAATGTAAAATCCCTACAATGTCACCTGCATGCTTTGAAGGAGTCCAAGAAAGACTTTGAACCCCTCTATGAACTGTGTCCGCAAGTCCTCGGTCCACATTGTGGGTTTACTGATCAGAATATACCTGAGAGACATAACAAAAGTTAGGTTTTAGATTAAAAACCCTGAAAACTTGGGGATGTTATGATTAAAACGACTTCCTGTTTAATGACCTGAGGTCGTGGAAGATGACCTGGATGCGAGAGAACTTATCTCCATTGTATCCGAGGAAGAAGAAGCGATTGTGGATGTCCAGGTGTTCACGGAGCAATTCCATGACCGTATCAACTATCACTTTAATCACATTGGCCTCTTCGATCAGCTGTCTGGCCTGGGTCAGAAACAGGGATGCATGAGAAATAAAGCTCATTAAAAATGATACTGGGCTACAATGTTTAAACTGATGTCTGAACTTATTTACCAATGTGGGGACGGTGAAAATCTGAACGGACAGAGCAGTGATGGATATACTCCTCTCATGGTCATCGTTTATAAAATCTTTTTGCAGCTGCTTAAAGTGCTAAAAAAAGAGCAAAGATGGAGTATCTATTAAATCAAGCAAAAAAAAACAAACAAATGCAATGGCAGCTTTTTTTTTTTTTTTTACCTTTGTAAACTCAAGTGCAAAAAGCCTCTTGAACTCAGTCTCCATTAGCATGCTACAGAAAATCAGCTCATGTACGATCTTGCGAGCTCCTTGATGAGAAGAAGAGGAGAAAAAAATCATTATATTAGTGATGTTTTAAAACAAAATTTAAAATGTTGCGTGATAATTTAGCCACATGCCTTTGAACATCCTGGCATCGTGCAACATGAGTCTGCTGATGAGACATGGCCAATCAGAGTCCGGGTTGGTTTCTAGTGCCACCTGACAAAAGGCCTGCCTGAATCCCACTGCACAAGACAGACATGGGTTTATGAACAATGAGCAATAAGGTAGAGAAATGTTTTATAAAAAAGGTAGAGTCCAGAGCTGCACAATTGATAATCAATGACAACAGCACCTGAGAAACCAATTATCTTTTGGAACCAGGAGCCAAGGCGCAGAGCAAAAGTCTGATGAGCCATTACTGCTGCATGAAGGATCTCCACACGTAGTGGTTGCAGAGAGATGTGCTCTGAGTTGGACTGAAAGACAGCAGGAGCTCATTCAGAAATGCAATACAATACACAATCAAAAAAGACCTGTCGACTTTCTAAATAACTACACTGGAGAAGAAGGTGGTTTGAGATTACCCGGATGAGGTCCTTCGCTTGTTGGCAGGAACGAAGAGTTCCTCTCTTTACTGCCCGCCGACCCTGTGTAACGGTTAGCAGCAGTTAAATGGTGAGTACATTTAAGAAAAGTCAAGAGCCATTAAAACCTAAAAAAAAATACCTCCTTGTCAATAAGTGTTGTGTGTGTCTGTGCCTCAGCCTCATTGCAGTTAACAGAGCGCTGTAGCGTGTAGATGACATGGTCGTACGAGTGGTGCTCATCATTGTACAGCACACAGTAGTGTGCGCTGTCTTTATTCCTGCATCGATGAAGACAGACACTGCCACAGTTAGGTTGAGAGCCCTGCTACGTCTTCAAAAAATGTTCTTGTTGTCTGATGCAGATACCGTGGCTGGAGTTCTGCTGGCAGCTCCAAGCTCTCCTCCCACACCAGGAAATCTGTGACGTAGTGCAGCAGTTCCCGGAAAAGCTTCTCAGCACGTTCGTACAGCTCAGGCTCCAACAAACACTCCTCCTGCACAAAAGGAATCAAGGACACACACACTTAAAATGAGATGTAACTTCTTGAATGAATGAGAATGACTATGTGTCAGTGGCAGAGCCAAGACTCATCCCTCTCTATTACTGTACTGAATACTATAGAAACTCCCTGATCCAGATCCAACTGTCCATAGCAGTGGAACATCATCAGTTGTTTGTTAATTATCCGTCATGATGTTTGCACCATGTTAAGCAAGATTAAAATACAGAGGATTCCCAACCATAGGAGCACTTACTGATGAAAATGAAAGTGAAAGCCTTTACTGAACAGATAACACACAATGACTATGTGTCTGGAGAAAGCATTTTGAATATTAGTCAAGAATAATGAAAAAAAAAAACCTTCTGCATAAAATAGAGGCATGAAATTTTCAAAATAAAAAAACAAATGACAAAAAGTTTGTGGTTTTTTTTAAATTACGATCCAGAAAGAAAGCTTGACAGATCGAGTCATGGAAGCAGTCAAACAGATCTTATACCTACATGCTTCTCTTCACACATAAAACCCAAACTAACAAAACTGGAGGAAGTGAAGGATTGATCTAGAATCCACATCTGTACCCGTCTCAAAAATTGATCAACTCTCTAATGATGCAAGTTCGACTTCTCATTAAAAATATTTTCAGAAACTACTGCTGTTGTTGGAGACATCTTGTGAACACACAGATAAATAAAGAACTACCGGATCTCGTTCTTTTTCATGGAATACAAGGAGGAACAAAGAGTGTAAAGATAATTTCCCCATTTGTGTCGACAATAAAGTGTGTTTAATCTAAATCTTTAATTTTAATAAAGACGTAGCTCGTGTGTGCTTGTGACTTTTGCTTATCTTTTCATACTTTATCACTGTTTATGAAATTAATTAATCATGCACACGTAAATATGCATATCGATTGGTTGATAAAAATGTTTGTTTTTTTTTTTCATAATTTAGAGAGTTTTGGGTCTTTTTTACAAGGCTGCAACTGAATAAGCAATTTTAGTTATTTTACATGCAGAACTATTTGACTTACGAGGTCAGTCATGGAATGGATTAAATCCGCATCTTGAGGTTCAACAGTAAATAAAGTGCAGGTAATACGAATTATTTCATTACCTTTTATATCTCTCATTGGTACAATTAATAAAGAAAATCTGCTTTCTCAGAAACTGATGTGAATATGGCAAAGAAAAAGTTTTGTGTAATTCACTAATTGATTATTTTTAAGTTGCTGGGAGTGATTCTACAATATCACAAGCAAGGGTCTCAATTATTTTTCTTCATGAAAACTAAACAAGCAGCCATCATGCTCTCTGAGAGCAAACATTCCACAGTGCAGTCAAGCATTTCATACAAATGTCAGACTATTGACCCACAATCCAAACAAAGCATACAGTAAGTCCAGTTACACACACGCTACTGTGTGACAACAAGGGCTGGAATTTCCACAATCTAAACTAAGACTGATGTGAAATTGCACGTTTAGTGCAGAGCTGCTGCTTTCATGAACATGTGATATGTCACTGCTTGTTAAGCACAGGTTCACATCTGGTGCAGAAGACACAAAGCAGCCTCTCCCACCAGAAGCACCTGCTGTGTACAAAAACAGGGACCGATGAGAAGCTGCACATCTGCTCATAGCCCCGTGTGATCTTATCAGAGGAAAACCAACACCGTCAATCAGCAATGAAAGGACCAACAAATGCGTGATGAAAACCATGGGCACACACATATCCTGCACGGTTCAGTAGGATTCAACAGTATCAAGGGTGGTCCCCCTCCAGCTTAAAAAACAACTGCTTTCCAATGGCTTTCACATACTCTATCAACCTCACCAGCTTTTAACCTCATCATAAATTTTCTGAGTTGATGCAGGTCAACAAAGTGCTTTTCCTCCTCATTTCCGGAGCCAAAGCCACAGCCAAAAGAGCGGCATCTGGGACTGAGATGGGAAAATAAGCATTCTGGGGTTCACTGACGCAGAATGAGATGAGTGAGCCCCTCCCACATCCCAATTCCCCACTCTTATGTAACTCACCGTTACCATGGAAGTGGCTGCTCCGGGATCGTGTTTGGAGCAGCAGGGGCCGATCTTCCAAGCTTCCACGTCCCCACAATCACAGAAGCCCCCACCTGAAGATGCATGCATCTGAAGGAACAAAAAAACAGAAAAAGAAAATGTACAGTACTGTATACGCCAAGTTTTTCTCAGCTGTTAAGGGGCTTAAAGGAGAGCAGTTTTCTTGGATTTAGTGAAATGGGGAGACTACAAATCAATTCTTTGAGAATCTGATGAATAACTTTATACAATTTTCATTTATCTAAGAGACAATTACGGACGGATGGATGGAAGGGAAATTCAAACAAAAATTGAAACATTAAAAATATAAGCACCAACCTTGTAACGATGGCTTTTGTGCACACTATCCTGGAAGCAATCCATGCACATGACACAAGTGGGATCTATTGCACAATCCCTAAGAAAAGTTGAAGCAAATTCAGCTCATGTCAACATAATTACCAACAAAGTCTGTATAAGTGTTCAACGACTTCTCATGTATTAAACATTATTTCCTTTAAATGTAAACTCAGTCTCAATTTGTTGAGCATATGAACATTTGTCACCTCTCTCCCTCTATTTGTCTCTGGCCAGTGACAACAACAGAATACAAATGGGGATACACTGCTTTCAACTATTTCAAAGTATGCGAGGATGAACTGGAAAGTTCTTTAATAAGAAAACTAGAGCTTTGGGAAGAGTATGAAAAACACTACAAGTAAATGTTGGTGCCTCACATTATTCAGCTCCATTCACAGACTGAACCACACTGAAAACTGAGAGAGACTATTCATTAACTATTCATTTTTAGACACTTTGCTCAAACACTATGAGGTTGTCCGGTTGCTCAATCACTACAGAGCTAAAATCACCTGAGGCCACACTACTTGTTTTGAAAGCCCTTACACTGGCTTCTAAGAACTTGGTGGTTTTATAATTCATCCAGAAAAAACAGACAGCACAGGGGCCGATCATTTTTGAAAGCTGAATTTCACGTCCTACATGACGGCTAGTGTTTATTACTGATTCTATCATAACTACCATAATTAGAGGGTCCATTCCTACCTGCAGGAGTAGACAGTCTCTCCTTCTTTGAAGACTCGTCCACAGAGCTGTGAAGAGGTGCTGCCCTGCTTGAGCTTCTCCAGACCCTCCAGAGGATCCTCTCCAAACAGAAAACACTCCAGAGGGTGAAGCAGTCTGCTCTGCATGAGCTCCTCTTCTTCCTGAGGACTGGGCTCCGTCTTCACACAGAAGATCTGAGGCACCTGTTCTCTCAGGTATCGGAGCAGCTCCCCTCTGATGTCTGTGGCCTCCAGCCATTCCTGCCGGACAAAACATAAGACTTTCACCTGTTTCCATCTACTGACACACAAACACAAGTATAAAGCAATACTCTGACATAATGTTCAGATAGATATTTACCTTTGACATTGCATCATGTTTACAAATCAATTTAAATTTCCAAATGTTATTATGTGGACATTTGATTTTTTTTAAAAAAAACAAAACTTGAAAGCTAAAACCTTTGTGAAGAACGCAAAAATATATTGTGTGTTGATACTCTCATAAAGTAGTTCTACTCCGTTTGTGGCTTTTTTTCATGCCTAAATCACAAAATAAGAAAAAAGTTCCAAAGGAGACCTAGCAGACTTGTATCTTAGTTTATTTCATCACATGCTGCCTTTATTTCATCCCATGTTAGTGTTGATGTCTACAACCTTGAACAGGTATAGAGAATATATCAGGTCAATATCAATTCATTCGCTGACTGTAAAATGTTCTAAAGTTTAGAAATGGCATCCAATACAAACTTTACATCTCATCTCTGCGCTACTCTGTAGTTTAATCCTAATCGCCGAGGACAACATATCCAACCAGGTCAATTTAATTGTCATTATAGAATAAGATCCTATAGCAATCGTTGGTTGAGATTTTTAACACCGTGTGTAAATCTCACCACAGAAACACCAGTGCGTTTTCCACCACCCTGTTGTTTACCTGTGGCCCTGGAAGCAGAGCCTCAGACTGACAGAAACAGTAAACACTGCAGCTCGCCTCCTGACATTTTAACCATCAGCCTAGCTAGCACAAGAGCTAGCCGCGAATGCTAGCCCGGAAAAAAGACACGCTTCATCTGTGAACTCGAAATATATTTCACATTGGAAATAACACATTAAACTACAGCGTCTCGTCCCCGAGTAGCACTAACCACTGTCAACTAGTGTACAGAAGAGAAAAGCATACCTTGCTGAGCTCCAGTCCGTTAACAGAATTCTCCCCCTCCGCCATATTCCATTTGCCGTAAAGGAGGATGTGTCACTAGGAGACTGCTCGACTTGTAATGGAAAAACAGTTTGCGACCCAATTAGAAAAAATAGACGGCGCAAAAAATGTAAGCAGGGAAAAAATAATAAATAAACACACAAAGAAGAAAATAGGTCAAAGAAAACATACACAAACAAAGAAGGAAGTAGGTAAATATAATCAAAAATGTTCTTTCTCTGTCTCGCTCGTTCTCATATATGAAAAGTCTCTGATATATATCTGAGTCCAAAACACGTATCAATACATCTACCAGTTGTAATTTAATAGAGGGACTTTGGCTGTTTCTTTTTAACCGCTTTAATAGAGTTACAGACAGGTGGCATTCACGGCTTAGCCACAACGTGGGAATTTTTTTAAATTTTAGTTTACTTCGAGTGGTCTTTCATTCACCTTCGTGGCATTTCTCATTAAAGTTTCCTGTTTCTCCGTGTGTTCACGTAGGCAAATAAATAGTGTACTTTCTTGCTTTGAAGTAACGAGTGTTTCGTTTGAAGATGCCGTTTAATCTTAGGTTGTGTCCCTATATATACAGTATATATAGACCTGTTAGCTTTTCCCTACACACTAAACACAACGGGATCGTTCGCTGTTTTGCCTCGAGTTCATCGTCTTTGCTTTCTTTGAACAGGGAAATTAAATACTGTACAGACAGACAGACAGAGACAGACAGCCAGAGGAGGAACCCAGCCGCTAGGTGGCGCTGGTCGTAATTATCCCTTCTTTACATGGTGATGAATGAAGCGGGGCGAGAGGTCAGAGTTGAATGTTTGACAGAAAGCTGAATATGGATTCCATATTTCACGAGAAAGTAAGTTAAACCCTTTAATTCCACATGTTTAGCCTCAGCATTCCCTTCTGGTTGTATCGAAAGCTTTGGACGTTCCGGAAGAGATTTGTTTCTCGGGCCTGGTCGGTGTGATGAGGTCTGTGGTGGTGTTTGGGAGTATTGTTGTCAAGAAAGCTAAAATGCTAATTGCTCCTGCTCTCCAGAGGTGAAGAAAAGTTTATTTCTTGCAATGTGTGTCGACGCAGAGAGATTCGTAAAGGTAGTCAGCTTGCTATCTAATATGTAGTTGGTAAAAAGGTGTCTTAGCATTGCTATATGGTCTTTAAATGGAGAGACTGTGCGCAAGCTAGCTGTTTTGAGCTCTAATGTTGTATGGTACTTTACGTAAATATATACCAAACCATTAAAAATGATTGTTGATCCCGTTTAGATTAAACTGTAATTTCTTGACATAACTAATTCCCTGTTTAATCTGTGTTATTTGCTCCGATGTCTTAGCACCAATCATTTCTGTGTTTGTAGCAAGAGGGCTCCCTTTGTGCCCAGCACTGTCTCAACAACCTGCTCCAGGGTGAGTACTTCACTCCCGTGGATCTGTCCTCCATCGCTCACCAGCTTGATGAAGAGGAGAGGATGAGGATGGCGGAGGGAGGAATGGCCAGCGAGGAGTATAGAACTTTCTTACAGGTGAGGGAACACAGCAGGTGAATGTTAGTCATTACAAGCTATTACCAAACCAAACAGCTCCCAACTTGATCTGTAACTCTGGTTCCAGCAACCATCTGGGAACATGGATGACAGCGGTTTCTTCTCAATTCAAGTGAGTGGCTTTATTCTTTGTTCATTAAATGATCAGTAAATGTTACATCTGGCAATGACATCAGTTTAATTCTCTGTCAAATTATTTCTTTAGGTAATTAGCAATGCTCTGAGAGTATGGGGCCTGGAAATAATCCTCTTCAACAGCCGGGAGTATCAGAGCTTGATGGTTAATCCAATGTAATGATTATTTCTTTTAGGACATTACTGTTGTAGATTCATCTGTATTCACTACCTGACAGGTGAGGTGTATGTTGACAGCTGTTCCATCCTTTATATTTCAGAAATGAGAAAGCCTTTATTTGCAACTATAAAGAGCATTGGTTTACTATACGGAAACTTGGACAACAGGTATGAGGCATTTCTTGTCATCGTACAAAAAATAATCTTGCATTATTTTAATTTTTTGTGTTTATGAATGAATGTTTTTATTACAGTGGTTTAATCTGAACTCATTGTTGACTGGACCAGAGTTGATATCAGACACCTATCTAGCACTTTTCCTTGCACAGTTACAACAAGAAGGTAGTGTAAAATATAGTCTTTTGAAGCTGTTTGCAGGCTGTAATTCAGAAAAGATTCTAAGAGTTTAATTTTGCAGGTTATTCAATATTTGTGATCCGAGGAAACCTCCCGGAGTGTGAAGCAGAACAGATCCTCGGATTCATGAGAGTGCACCAGCAACAGAGACCAAGGCTTATTGGAGAGGAGGAGGCTCAGACAAGTGCTGGGTATGAATTACATATGCAGACGCTCCAACCTATAACAACTTATTGTTATTTAGAAAAGGAGTATCTTAGTGTGTGTCTATGTTTCAAGTTGCTAACAATAAACTTTGAATTACGTGTGGCAGCTTATGAAGCTTTGTGCTTTGAGCAGCAGATCAGCAGCTCTGGCACAAATGGAAATGGGTGTTGGTGCAGAAGATGAGGTTGTTGATGAAGATGATGAGCAGCTGAAGAGAGCTCTGGCACTCAGCAGACAGGACATAGATGTGGAAGATGAAGAAGCTGATCTACGCAGGGCAATACAGCTCAGCATGCAAGGTAAAGGAGAAAAATGTATTACACTTATGTTAAGCATTTTAATATATTTTTGCTATGTATTGTTTGGACTCTACACCTGAGTCATGTTAATAATTTTTGTATCTTACAGCCTTATTTTAATAATTAGTTGTATTTGTTCACAACAATAGCATTAAAATACAAAAATAAAAGTGTTTTACTGAATTTATGTTGACATGCCAACACTTAAGATGAATGATTATTTAATAATAGGAGCTGTAATGAGCAGCGAGTCTTCAGACTGTGAAAAGGGAAATGTGAAATCAGGGAGCCAGGTAGCAGGAAGCACTAGTGAACAAAAAGAAGTTAAGAAGGAAACGCTTACAGCCGAGGAACTTAGGAAGAGGAGACAAGCCTACTTTGATCGGTAGGTATAACTGCAAACATTGTCATGGTAACAGATGCAGGAGGGGCAAAAACAATATTGAAAAATAGTCTTACAATAGCAGTACTATATATCTATGACATTTTTGCCGTTGTCGCTCCCTGTTGACGTTTTAGGCAACAACAAGCTCAGCCAGACACTCCAACACAACCAGACACAGAATCAACATGTGGCTCGGGTCAGTACATCCACTATTATTACTGTATATAACGCAAGTTTGAAGGACTTTCTAAAATAATCCAAGTCGTGAAATGTACTAACCCAAATCCTCTTCTAGGGTCACAAAACACTGGACTGGAGGACCAACAACAAAAACGTAGTCAGTGAAGGCGATGTGAAACATTTGCCTCCTTGTTTACTGCTTGGATTGACGACCCCGTAGAGGGTTAGCTTTGCTCCTTCCTCTAACCTTTTTGCATATGCGAACACATGGATCGCCACAGGGCTGGTATGTTTCCCCTGGTTAGTTCGCAGACAGGCTACAGAGAAGATAACAATGGCAAAGAAAAAGCAGGAGTTAGTCTATTCTAACTCGCTGAGGCTGGGAATATGCTGACAACAAAACTCTTGATGCAGTTAATCCAAGTTTGCAAATGCCTTTTTACCATGGCGCCTTCTATTTGTATTGTGTACTCTTTTTTATTCTTGTTTTTCCTCTGGAAGACATGGAATTTAATTTTCAGCATACAAAGAGTGTGTTTACCTGAGTGGATGAATGCAAACAGGAATGAGTGTGAATCACAGAAGACCAATGATAATGCCACAAACAAAAATTTATTAACCGTCTATAACTGTCTTCATTTATATCCTTGCATTTGCAGGAGATTCCAATGCCATTTTAGTTTGAAATGTTGTGATGTATTGAAAAAGCAGCACTGACACATGTCGGGGGTTTTTTTTGTTGTTTTTTTTCTCACCTCAATCATGTTTTTGTGAATATGTGTGACTATACCCCGAATGTATGATATGTTTGATGTGGCTTTTCATCACGTTTAAGTAAGCCTAATAAATAATTTAAGATTAACAGTCCATGAATGTTTTGGCCATTTTAGATGGACACTGAACGACAATTCTACAGAGCTATTTGCTGAGTTAAAGATACATTTGACTGACTAACTGCTTAATTTTATAACTTATTCCAGATAAAGTTGATGTGTAATTTAAAACAAAGAAGCAGTCAGTGAAAACAATTAAGCTGCAGCTGAGATGTAAATACCCGGTTATCTGTTTTTTCCCCCGTCTTAAACTGCAGTCTCACATTCAACAGGCCTGTGTTTTCAGTATTTGTTATGAACGGTAACGGAGCATGTTTATGATAAAAACCAGTTTATGATACGTCCCTGAAATACTTGCTTGATTGCAATGATTTGAATGATCCTGTATTCCAGTAATACTTAAAAAAAAGGCTGTACACATTAGTTGTACAAATATATATTAATTTGCACATTTGCTACTGATTAAAGCAACAAAAGCCATTAGCTGATTGATGACCTCCAGAAATAACAGTAAACTAGCAAGAAGGGAGATTTTTATTTCATTCCATTCTTTGTAGAATTTAAAATCCAAAGAAAAACAAAACATTAACATTTCTCACTATGTTTGCACCTTTTGTAGTTTTTTTTCTTTTGTTATGCTAAATCTCGTTGAAATTAATTTCACCCTGTTCATTCATAAAATCCTAAATCAGCACACAATGTTAACAAATGGACCACATTACAGCATTAAAACTGGGAATTTTGTTTACAATTGTTTTGTTTTCTGGAACCAATTTTCAGCATGATTATATCTAGATGTGTTGCATTTTATGTCTTCTTGTGCTGGATGACTGCGACTTCCCTGATTATTGTCTTTCCTTTTGATCCATTAGGCTGTTTTCTATTTATAGGGCATGTGTGAATGATGCTAAAATGTTGGTAGCCGGGTTTTTTTTTTTACACTAATTTCTCTCACTACATTCTCACAGTAAACACCTGTAATTTTAGCACATGATTTGATTTAATGTATAGTTCTTATTCCCAGATTAAAGTGACATTCACTCCTCTGCAGTCTCTTGTTTTCTGGTAATTTAATGTGACTTGGTTACTGGGGGTTGTTATGGCATACCCACATGGGGGAGGTGCTGTATGCTTAAAAAAAAAAAAAAACTGCTTTTAGTTAATATGTAACGCTCAGAGCACACTTGCACTTTGTATCCCCAAATAATAGATGGAGCTTTAGACATATTCTTGCCCAAGCTGAATGGTACGTATATGGATAATTTTGCGGAAAAAAAATTTCAGTCTCAATTCTGTCTGATTATGATTGTAAGGTAAATAAGGAAGAATATTGTATTGAGATATAGTCTGCATTATTACTTTGAAATGAACTGTGTTGATGTTCGGTTGTGTTCTTGGTAATTTTTTCATACGGGAATGTTTACACCTTTCAATGTTCAGCCAGATCTACAAACATGTCAGCACACAAGATGATGGGATTTATTTTCCTTGTGGTCTACATGTGCTTTTTCATTCCGGTCCAACAAGCACGCATTGATGGTCCCACAATCTCAGATCTTTCCTTCAAAAACATGGATTTTGCCATGAACCTTTACAGGAAAATATCCACTTACCATGACAAAAACATCTTTTTCTCACCTCTGAGCATCTCCACTAGCTTCGCTGCTCTTTTAATGGCTTCAGATGGTGTCACACACACGGAAATACTTAAAGGGATTAACCTGGATGAGCTGGAGCGGGCAGACCAGCCAGATCTTCTCCCAAAACTCTTTCAACTCCTTAATGAGAACATCACACAGAATGGATCATTGAAATTGGATCAAGGCATGGCCCTCTTTATTCACACACAGTTTGAAGCGGAGAATTTATTTCAGGACCAAATTAAGATGTTTTTTGATGCAGACATCAAAGCTATAGATTTTAGCAACACAAAAGGAAGTATCAGCCTCATCAACGAGTATATCAAGCAGAAAACTAATGGCAAGGTGACAGAGATGATTTCCACCTTGGATGAAATGACTCAACTCATGTTAATCAACACAATTTTCTTCCAGGGTGAGTTACTTCACTTGTAGTCTAGGGTGTCATCTTGTGTTAACCTTTGACAGTGTCCACAGTTAACAGGATTGTTTTGTCCACAGGCACCTGGAAGATGCCTTTCAACCCCAATTTTACTTATAACGCACCCTTCTACATTGACAACTACAGTGTTGTGCAGGTGCCGATGATGTTTAAAGATGATAAGTTCTACATGATGGATGATGTTCCTCTTGGTGCCAAAGTGCTTAAGCTTCCATACCTGGAAGGTGTTTCTATGCTCATCCTGCTGCCAAACAAAGGCATGGACTACACAGAAATTGATGAGGAAATCACAGCTGAGAGGTTTTCAAGCTGGATCAGAAAGTTGAGAAAAGTGTAAGTTTTTAATTTGAAAAAATACAAGAAAAAAACAAAAAAAGAGAAAGGCAAAAACTTACACGCAGAGCCTTCAAGTATTCTCAAGTATTTTAGCTACATTTTTGAAACATTGTGTTACATTTTTTGACATCTGTTACAAAATGATGTTTAAAAGACACCTGATGTTAAATATTTAAAGGTAACATGGGAGTCTACTCATCACATATCATTCACAGCAAACTAGAAGTCAATATGCCCAAATTCAAGATGGAGCAGTCGTACTCCTTACACGACCTTCTGCCAGACATGGGCATGGGCAGCGTGTTCAGTAATTCAGCCAATCTCACAAAGTTGAGTAAGAATGAACGCCTCAAGGTGTCAGAGGTTAGTTTTCATAAGATTTTAAAATATGAGCATCAATATTCCATTGTCTACGGATTATGATAATGTGTCATGTGAAATCACAGGTGCTACACAAGGCTGTGATTGATGTGGATGAGACTGGAACCACAGCAGCAGCTGCCACAACAATCGGCATCACTTCGTATTCCTTACCCAAGACCTTCACCATCAACAGACCGTTCTTCTTCTTCATATACCACGAAAACACAAACTGCATGCTGTTCATGGGGAGGGTGATTGACCCCACCAAAAACTAGCACTCAAAACTGTATTGTTTGAGTTCTGTAGTGATTGCACGTACTATTTTGTTGTTTTTTAATGCTGTTAACAAATTATTTCAATTTTTTATGTTTGTGCTTTTCTGTTCTTCAAGGCTGCCTGTATGCCAAACCATAAAGAACTGTTATCTGGGTCCTTATTTTGGATTTGATCAAATAATTTCAACTCCCAAGGAATGCCAACTGTATGCCACACATTAAGTGTGAGAGCCTCAGTAACTGAATCACTTTCAATATAATGGATAAATCAACAAATTATATTCTAATTGTATTCATTGCATCTAAAAATTTCGTTACCATTTTTTAATGAATTGCTTTTTTAGTGGTTTATAAATTGTAATTTGTTACTCATATTAATGCTCAAATTAATAAATTAAATGTTTAACATTTATGGTTTTATTTGATGGATTATTTAGAAAAACATTAACGAACGTATTTATATTTTAATTTGTATGCAAATATCTAAAAATTCCCTAAAGACATTTAAATCAATAGTTTTCGTAATCTGCTTATTCAGACTACAAATATCCGAAAGACCAGCTTGTTCGGGAACATAGTTCTGTTACATCAGCTACTTTTGGCTCGTACATTTTTTTAAACATTGCTTAATAGGTTGAATATTAAATACAGGTTTAAATTATAGTTTGACACAATTTAACGAAAGAAATAACATACAGTATATTCTTTTTTTTTTAAATTATTATTAATAGGAACATTCCTGAAGGAAAAGATCTCTGGAATCGTGGCTGCAGTTGTTGGACTAATAAAGTTTTTTCAAAACACGTGATCATCACTGTCATGGCCGCGTCCTCATGTTGTGCGTGGTTGTTATCGTTTGCGACAGTAAGTGATGATAATGTACTTTTATTGTACAACTTTCACTAGTTAATTTTGAAAGCTTAACAAGCTAACTGTATACGATACGTGTTCTACTGTATTCTATACATTCGGAGGGACTTAGCTGCTAGCTAAGACCTAGCTATCCTAGCTGCTAGGTCACGTTACACGTTTAACAAACGCGTTCAAGAGAGATATTTGAACATATTGATACACTTTAATCAGTGGAATAATGAAAACAAATAAGATGAAGCCCTCAAAAAAGCGCCAGTCCTTTGGGCCGCAAAAACGAGCTAAACGGAGTATCGTCGTGAAAGGCAACTGGAAAGCTGTAGATCTTGATCCCAGCCTCTTCTCCGAGGAGGGCATGGAGGGTCTAGTGTGTTTTGAAGAGCTGAAAAGTTACCGTTTGGTGGATTCTGAGAAGGCTGCAGCCAAAGCAGAGAAAGAACTGAAAAAGACGCAGAAGAAAAAAGCGAAGAAAAGAAAAGCCAGCGAGGTCGAGGAATCCGAGGAGAAGGTAGGTGAGAAGGAGAGCCAAGAGGAAGTGCAGCCAGCAAAGAAGAAACCCAAGAAGAAGAAAAAGAAACCAAAAGAACAGGATTCAGTCCAGCCTGGTGAAACATGTGCTGAAGCTACACAAGAGGATGTGGCTGCAGGTGACGAGGAGGGAAAGGAGGATGCACCGGCTGAAGAGGACTCCTCAAAAAATGCAGTCAGTTTAAAAACTGATGCTGAATTAAAACCCACACAAAAGATCAAAAAGAGGAGAATGAAACAGAAAAAACAGGAAGAAAAGGCTGCAGGCCCAGAGTCTCCATCAAGCCCTCAGGGGCAGGAAAAAAATGAAGAAAAAGTGAGTAAGCCCCTAAAAAAAGAAAATAATAATTGGACAAAATGGGCACTTTCTCGCTCTAATGACAAAGATTCAGATGTGAGTGCATGGAAGGACTTGTTTGTTCCTGCCCCTGTGCTAAAAGCATTGAGCAGTCTTGGATTTTGTTCACCAACTCCTATTCAAGCGTTGACTTTACCTTCAGCAATCAGGGATCGTATGGATATCCTTGGGGCAGCTGAGACGGGTAAGAGAAAATACCTTTTTCTTAAATCTGATTTTGTTTTCCCATAAATTAAGATGATGTAAACATTTTCATTTCAGGGAGTGGGAAGACATTGGCTTTTGGTATTCCCATGATCCACACCGTCTTGGAGTGGAGAAACACTTCAGCAAATCCTGCTCCTGATGTTGCCAAATCAACAACTCAAGTAGAGAGTTTATATTTACCAGCTGTGGCGTCCGCAAACTTGGGAGAATGCACAATAGTTGACAAAGTGGATGACATAGAGGACAATGGAGAGGGTGCAGGCATCACAGAGGAGGATCAACGCAGCACAAGTGAACATGACAGTGAAGATGAGCGTGAAGCTTATGAACATAACGACAATAAGTTTGGATGTGTTCAAGTAATTGAAAATGCAGAGTTTGATTTTGATCAGGCGACTGAAGCAGAAGGAACTCCTGATAGCAGTCAGAGTCAACCTCTGCTTGGACTTGTGCTCACTCCCACCCGAGAGCTGGCTGTTCAGATTAAACACCACATTGACGCTGTCACAAAATTCACAGGTAGATGATTTAAGTTTTTCTGAATAATTATACTGAAGTATGAATGTGGAAATAGTCATGGTATTACTGTTTTGCAGACATCAAAACAGCAATAGTAGTGGGTGGAATGGCACAACAGAAACAAAGGAGGATCCTCAAGCGCAGACCAGAGATCATTATTGCCACTCCAGGACGTTTGTGGGACTTGATCAAGGAGAAACATCCACATCTGATGAACTTAAGACAGCTTAGGCAAGTCACACATCAAAAATCTGTCCTATGTGATGGTGAAAATTACTAATGAAAACTAATATATGGCATGTATGAAGATGTCGGAAAACATTTGATTTCAGATAGTTATCATTATGTGTTTTACAAACTTTGTCCCTATGTATGCCACTTTCAGAATTTTGTAGATATGTTTTGAAAAGTCCAACTGCAGTATACACTGACAATCAAGATACAATATGTCTGGATTTCTATGCTGTGATCAGGATGAAATATAGAGAATTTGCAAATAAGGAATATACAACAGTTCATTAATCCTGTAGGTAACGTGTAGTGTAATTGCTGGTGCAAGAGGTTAGGTAAAAACAACCCAGGAAATCTATGTTATTGTATTTTAAAATGTTTAGGATCCAAGAAACACACTGTTTGAATAACACATAGAATAATGATGTTACCTTCAGACACTGTAGTGCTAACTGTGGAGGAGTTCTTGTGGAGTCATTCTCAAACAAAAGACTTGAGACAGCAGCAAAATGTGATTGAATGTTGAAAACAAATGGATAGTACTGACTTAATCTTCTTTCATAGTCCACTGGAAGCTGAAATGCTATTCACTGACAGTGTCACCGTGGGTAGCACAGGACAACTGAATTTCAAAATGCTACTGTCTTCCTGATTTATTCTGCAGGTGCCTGGTCATTGATGAAGCAGATCGCATGGTAGAGAGAGGCCACTTTGCAGAGCTGGAGAGTCTGCTGGAGATGCTGAACACCGTACACTTTAACCCCATGAGGCAGACATTTATTTTCTCAGCCACTCTGACCATGGCTCGCAGCCTGCCCACCCGGCTCCTGCAGAAGAAGAAGAAGAAGAGCCTGGACCAGAGAAACAGAGTGGAAATTCTCATGGAGAAAGTGGGTATCAAATCCAAACCCAAAATTGTTGACCTGACCAGGAAGGAGGCGACAGTAGAGACCCTCACAGAGACGCAAATCCACTGCCAGAAGGAGGAGAAGGACTTCTACCTGTATTACTTCTTGCTGCAGTATCCCGGCCGCACCATGGTGTTTGCCAACAGTATAGATTGCATCAAGAGACTGAACTCCCTACTGGTGATCTTGAACTGTACACCGCTGCCTCTTCATGCAAACATGCACCAGAAACAACGCCTGAAAAACCTGGAACGCTTTGCTGAGAGAGACAGGTGCGTTCTGCATTACCGCAATATCTGAGGCAGGGACTTAATCTCCAGGTTTTCAGGCTTCCTCCCACCTCCAAAAACATGCACTTCAGGTGAATTGATCTGCTCCAAATTGCTCGTAGGTTTGGATGTGTGTGTTTCATGCAGATCTATGATGCACCGGGGATGCGTCCGGAGCGGATCCCCACCATCCATCTGTAGTCCGCTGGTATAGGCTTCAGCACCTCTCCAAGCAGTAGAAAATGAATGAACGAAAAACAAATGACTGTGGCTTTTTCTTTTGAATAATCAAATGAAACCCAGAAAGAAAAGAATGTTTATATCCACATTTCATTCACAGATGTGTCCTGCTTACTACTGATGTGGCTGCAAGAGGACTTGATGTCCCTGATGTCCAGCATGTCATCCACTACCAGGTAAAGTCTTGTTTCTAGATTGTAAGTGTGTATTATTTCAGATAGTTGACATTCAATCAGTTCCTTTATTATCACCCCCTGTAAACATAAATGCTGATCAACTTTCACGCTGACCAGGTTCCCAGGACATCTGAGACTTACGTCCATCGGAGTGGCAGAACAGCAAGAGCCACCAAAGAAGGTCTGAGTTTGCTGCTGATCGGCCCAGAAGACATGATAAACTTCAAGAAGATTTATAAGACTCTTGAAAAGGATGAGGAGGTTCCTGTGTTCCCCATAGAGATGAAATGCATGGAAGCAATAAAGGTGAGATCCAGGTCCTACCTCATGTGAAGAATCGATTCTGAATTTTTCCATTTATTGACGAGCATGTTCCTCCACAGGAGAGAGTAAATTTGGCCAGACAGATAGAGAAGATTGAGTTTCATAATAGCAGAGCGAAGCAGCACAACTCCTGGTTGAGACAGGCAGCAGATGCTCTGGAGGTGGACCTGGATGATGACCTTTTAATTGGTAAAATCTCTAATAACAAGTTCAGTGTGTTTAAAAATGTGTAACAACAGGCAACTAAATATTCACTTCATGTCCCCAGGCGGAACAAGGGATGAAGATGATGACAGGGAACAGCAGAAGATGGTGAAGGGAATGAAAAAGCATTTGAAGCATTTGATCTCCCAGCCCATATTCAAAAACGTGATCAAGACCAAGTACCCCACTCAGATGGGAAAGCTGTCGCTGCCTCACATGCCTCTAGCAGAGAAGGAAAGTGCCCTCACCAGGGTTTCAGCACAGGAGAAGGCAGAAAAGTTAAAGAAGGCTGTTCCACCAAAGCAAAAACAGACAAAAAACCCCCAAAAAAACAGCTGTGATTTGCCATAAAAATTGAAAAGGATTCAATAGAATTGATGTATGTCATTTGACATAAAGTTTTAGTTCATTCAAGCAAACAAATTTTTATTAAAAATGTTTATTGCAAAACGTGCAAAAAATGTATTTTAAGATATTCAATTGCTGTATTGCTGTAAGATTTGATTTTAAAAAGTATCTTAAAGTCCATTAGAGTTTTTCTGAAAGTCATTCCTGAGTTGAGCCGAGTCCTTGTGGATCATTGGTCAGTTTTGTGGTCTTGGGTAAAGGATGTTATAATGTGAGGTTTGGTGGAGGAGATGCAGGGAAGGTTCAGCACCTTCTGGAATGACGTGGTGAGTCAACTGCTCTTCATCGCCCTCCAGGGAGACTATGTGGATGCAAATATCCAAGGCCTGTGACAGAGCTAAGATGTCCACGTGATCACACTCCATCGCCATCGCCTCAACTTCCTGTATGAAAACAAAACCATACATTACCTTTGGGGTTGCATTGGCATAGCTCTCTTATTTTAGGAATTTGATAGTGAAAAATGAGTCACTACTTTGTCACTAGGTGGCAGCAACACTCACTAACCTGATGGCAATAGACTAGCAGATTGGGCGCCTCCACAAAGTTGTAGAAGAAGTCTGCATGGTTTTGCAGGTGAGCAGAAGTGAGCATCCTGAGATACTGCACCAGGCTGTCAGAAGTCATCTGTTCATTGAAGAGTCGGAGCAGCTGCTCTTCCTGCTCATCACGTTGGCACTGCTCCACAACATGCACCATCTGACAAAAAAAGTAATTTTATGTTTTCTTTTGATCATTTAACTTAGGAGTTTATATATATAATACATAATTTCAAATCAATGTTATGGCTGTAAGAGAAATGCTTGATTTACTGTGTTCATGTGATGCCTAAAGGAACTCTCATCGAATCCCGCTGAGGAGAAGTGGTTGCTGGTTTCAATGATTGTCTCCTTAAATCTGAAATTGAAACCATTAAGTCACGACCGCGTTAATAATCGATCATCGGTTGGAGTGGAGTGATGATGGGGACTGACCGCTGCAGAGCCCTGGCGTTGTGCAGGATAGACTCCAGGTGGGCGAAGCACAGCGCTCTGTAGAAGCAGTTCCCATCTCCCCGCACTTGTCTGACGGAGGAAAACTGGGCGCTTAAATCCTGATCAAGTGCAAAACATGCGATTAGTCGACATGAATAAATCGGGGTGACTCTGATAACCGTTCTACAGACATACTTTGTATTTAGCAGGCAGCGTTTGCGCAGGGAACAGCGTAGAAATGTCCTCTCTGCTGGAGACGAATCTCCAAGCCTCCATCTGTCGACAAACAAAGATTGTTATCGCCCCTGAGACCAAACCGCGGTCACGTGACAGGTCCGGGTTTTTTTCCCCCCACAAACGTGAAAACAACGTGAGAAAAACGTAGTTACAGTTTCAGAACCCTCTTTGCGTCAAGCCGGTGTCAAAACATTTGGTGCAATTTAATTCCATTTTCTTGAAACCGGATGTTTGTAAGTGTGACGTGTTCGTTTTAAAGGGGCCGCACGCCGCCCGTTTTAATGCTGACGTCAACGCGTTGTCTGGAGGCTCAAAGCAAAGGTTAGAAAGACGGGTTTTGAAAAACATGGCAACCCTGAATGTCCATCACTGTACTGTCGGACTGATAGGTGAGGGTTATCAAGGGGGAAAGGAATACTCAGGTCCTTTAAAACACGTGGTTAGATTTGTCTGGAGTTAAAAACATATTTGTGTCCTATTAAAATAGAAGTCAATAAATAAATAAACAACAATCACAATAATAGTAACAATAATAATTAAAAAAAAACTTCAAATTTTTTAAACAATTTTACTAAATTGTTTAGGAGCTTCTTACCTCCTAAACAATGGACAAAATCAAGCAGCAGGGTAGTGGCATGATTCTGGTCACAGTGTCTCATCCAAGTCATTGTTGAAGATGAAATCTTTAAACCTTTTTGCATCAGTGGGTTAGTTTAACACGGAATAATCACGCACGACAAAAGCATTCATATTTGTATGTATTCACTAAGAATGACCACAAAATGAGAACTATATACAGACACATCACTGGAAAAATGTTTTCTCCAGTTGAAACGGAAAAAATCAGTGCATTTTATAATCCACGAAATATACATAATCTTAGTGGAGTAAGCAGTAAAATGGTTCCTCTGACATGCAGCGGAACAGAATAAGGATGTAACATCACATTTAAACATTCTCATACAGTGGTATTTAGAAATGTTCATGTAATACTGTGTTTGAATAAAGGTATTTAATAATTCTTTACAGATGATTCCTAGTACACAGCTTTCTGGTGATGTCAGGGACTGAAAGGAATGGAGTCAGACATTCCAGTAGGATACTGTGTCACAAAACACACTCTGAAAATGTCTTGACATGTTTTACAGCTTTACCTGCATTTTTCTGATGAGTAACAATGGAACATACAGTAGCAGCAGATCATTGTCTGCAGTTGAAGGCCATGAGAAAACCTTTAAAACTGTCTAAATCAGGTCAAAGTCAAGGTTTTACATAATATATTTGCTCAATTTTATAAATAAAATACAGAATATAAAATGGTAAATAAGATAATTCTGTCACAGTCACAGTATACTCACCATCCAAGATGTGTGTCACATGTAAAAAAAAGTAAGTTTGACTTTATTTATATAGCACCTGAATACAAGTTACAATGGGCTTAGCATAAAACAAGAACAACAGGAAAATGCAACACAAGCACAGAATGCCTTCATGATAAATTCAAAATTCTTACAAACATACAAACAGTACCTACATACACATATAGAAAGGTTCATTTAAAAAGTGTGTTAAATAATTTTTGTTTTATTAAATAGACAACAGACCCAGTTTATTCAACAGGAGGTTTGTTCCAGAGGTTTGCTGCTGGCGACGCAAATGAGCATCACTTGATTTAGAGATTGGTTCATTTTACAGCTGAGTGTATGGCCTGTAAAAGCTGGTCATTGCTGCTGGTCAAAAAAAGACTAACAGGTCAGGATGGGTAAAGAAAATTTCAGGGTTAATGTAATACTAATATTCCTTGTATATGAAACTAGTGGAGACAAATATTTAAAATATCTTTTGCTGTTTTTTCAGGATCAGTCATGAGAAACTCATTTTTGACATGCAGTTGACCGACTACCTGCCGTTAGGAATGTAAATTACTAACAAGTCAACAATAAGTATTTCTCAGGATGTTTTGTTGCTTTAGCTGTAACACTCAGATAAGTGGTAATGAAATATAATTGGTGATTATTGTCTGTGTGACAAATTTGAAAAATATGTAAATATGTAAAACGGTGCCTGACAACAGGGATATGTGACAACAACAGAGCAGTCTAATCTTCTCTTAAAAATAATCATGTTTACCATATTTCATGAATAAAAATGAAAAACATCCCACAAAATCCTCACACTATAATCTAAATTTAATTTAAAATTTTTAATTTCTGATGCAGAAATAGTCAATTAACATCTGAAACAAAATTTTACACATTATATCCTGTATTTACAATATTATACTATACTGTGAAACTTTATCATACAACACTCAAAAATTCGCTTTCACTCTCATGATAGAACGAGCATGAAAACAGGATGTTAGGTTCTAAAAAGTTCTTCATCAGCTCATCGTCTCGCTCTTTGTTCTGGCTCTACTTGGACTTTTGAGTCGTGCTTTACTGCCGATGCTTTTCATGGATCCCCTCTCCCCTCTGCCAGTCAGAGCTGTTCTACTTGTCGTTGCAGACGCCGACTCCATCAGCCTCCTCGCTCTCCTCTCTGTGTCTGCCTTGTCCAGAAGGCACTCCTGAAATCAAACTTATTCAGGAACATTAATTATACAGCAATAATGCTACCAATGTATTCCTTTTCTACAATTTCTGATGATGTACAGGGCTGCAGGCCTGCTGGAGCCTGTCCTAGGTGGAACTGGGTAGAAGGTAGAGTCAGCACTAACTATTGCACACATCCAACTACTCGCTCCAGTGATTACCTTCACCATGTCCATCATTGTCAGTATTTCCATGTCTTCCAAAGGTCCGTATTTTGCTATGTAACACTGCTCTGCAAGGTTTTTGATGACCATCAGTAAGGTTCCCACTTCTTCAACCTGAGAGATGGTGGCACATGTAACACTTCCATCCAAACGTCTGCGTCATTCCTGATTCATAATGAGCATGAAGACGCACCTTCTGTCTGGACAGACCTCGCTCCGCTAGCAGGTTGACCTCAGCCTGTTTGTTCTTCTCCTTCAAAGTTTCTAGCTCAGCCTGGAGTTGAGACAGTTCCTTCATGGACATCTGCAACACATGAAACCTCCCATAAGCTTTCCATTCAGTCATTTATCTATATAGCATTTGTTCAAGTCTGACCAGCTTGTTAAAGCTGTGCTCCTGCTTCATGTTGTGCAGGTCCCGCTGGCCCTGCTGCACCTCCTCCTCCAGGTGCATCAAGCGCTGCAGGAGCTCCTGGTAAGTGATGGACAGGGTCTCATGACGCCAGATGATGGGCATCACCGAAGTTTCGGACCCACTGTCAAGGTAAGCTGAAAAAGGTTGTGTCATTTACAGCCAGTCGGAAATTAATAAATACGGTTTTTAACGTAATATTAATAAATTGTGGATAGAAGAGCAATTTCTGGACTTACTGCTGGGTAGGTAATCTAGAGTTTTCTTCAAATAGTCCTCGTAGATTTTGTATTTCATCATTCTGTCCTTTAAATCTTGCTGCCTGTGAAATGTTATATGAAAAAACTGAGACAAAAGGTGTCATGATGAGAAACATGACACCTTTTTGCTCAGGGTTCAAGTTCCCACCTGGATTTGAGCCATTTGAGCTGTTCTTTCAGATCTTCTATCGCTCTCTGCTTCATCATGTTCTCATCCCGCGCAGCCTCATACTTCTTCTGCGCCCGACGACGCTTTGCTTCATTTTCAGCCACAAACTTCTCAAATCTCATCGTCCTCTCTTTAGTCTGGATACAAAAAAAAAAATCAAGGTCATTTGATAACGATAGACATCAAGTCCCCGATGGTTTGGACTGGCTCAACTCACTTGCTGATGTTTCATTTCCAGGTCAGACCTTCTCTGGGCGAGAGCCTCCACGCAGCTCTTGAACTCCTGTCGTTTGAGGGAGAGTTGTCGGTCCACTTCATCCAACTCTGCCTGCTTCTTCAGAACCAGGGTCTTTTGCAAAGTGTTCACTCCCGACTCAAGCACTCTGCTTGAATTCTAGGAATATGCAAAATACTATAAGTACAAACACAAAAATCCCTATGTTTAAACGATCTTTTAATGAATTTCATGTATTACTTTTAAAAGTCAGTTACAAGCTCCACAATAAAATATTTTTTTTATTGTATTACTAAATACAAAGCCATTTCCCGTTATTTGTCTGTCTTGCTGACTGAAGGTGACTTACCTCTGTTATAACAGGTATATGGTTGACATTTTCTTCCTTTTTCTGTCTAAGGACACAATCGAGACATTTATGAAGACTTTCAAAGAGAAAGAAAGAAGACTTCATGCAGGATGGGTGACAACAAGCAGACTGCAGCCTCACCTGACCTCCTCCGTCTGCGTGACGAACACGTTTCTCATTCTGTTGTTGACCGTCAGGTTCGGACGAGGACCGCTGCTGCCCAGGAGAGGAAGGGAAGAGGTCATGATGGGTCCTGACCACCGAGGTCCGTCAGTCCACGATCGGACGAACGAGCGTCTTTTCCGGATGTTTCCCTGGATTTGTGTATCTGTTGCCAAGGAAACGTAAGCGCGACGGCAGGGAATGGGATGGCTTCTCGGTTGTCATGGCGGTTCTGTTTTATCATTGGCTGAATGAGAGGCATCGACAAGAGATCGTTACCGGTTCACTCGGTTCTCATTCCCGTGACCCGGACTTCCAGACCCGGGTCAGAACCGGGGTTTTTTTGGACGTGAACAAACCCTGTTTGTCTGCCGGTTCAGCCGCAATGTGGACAAAACTCAGACAATAGTCCAGGTGGAGTTTAATATACCGAAGGATCCAAATAAAAGTTCTCATTTTTGCACAAACCGCCTGTGTGCTTTGCATCTCCTAATGAGAGTTGGAGGGGGTAATGTAATCACTTGTTTGTTTGTTTGTTTGTTTGTTTGTTTGTTTGTTTTTCTATAAAATATCTACCAATGTTTCCATCAGCCAAGGATGAGTTTTAGATTTTAAAGTGTATCCCAAATTTTAAAGTGTTCTTTCTTCACTGTGAGATAGAGCTGGGGGTGTGAGGGTGGGGGTTTGTTTGTTTGTTTGTTTGTTTGTTTGTTTGTTTGTTTGTTGCCTGTATCTAGTTGAGATAGGTTCCAGCAGACATGTGAGCAACAAGGTGAATAAACAGCTACAGACAAGACGATTGCATTTGTCTCATATACAAGAGGATTGATGGATGGATGGATGGATGGATGGATGGATGGATGGATGGATGGATGGACGGACGGATTCAGGACAGAGAGAATACATCTGAATCTTCTATTATAAGAAATCCCGTTCTGTCAGTAACTCATGAGCTACTTCGAATAAACTCACAACTGCAAATGGTAGACGTAGCTTTCCATGGTGAAATGTTGAAGTACTGTATTACTTCATTTAACTAGAGGTTGTTGTAACTCAAGTGACATCATGGTGACATCACCATAGTTACATGTAACACCCTTTGTGCAATAATGTGGTGATTGAGGATCTCCTGCTATACAATGCATGTATCAGGCTTTCCTTAAACAAACAGAGTTTAATATGTTTTGTACATTTTTCCCCTCAAGGATAAGGTGTAAAAAGTCTCGACAAAATAACCATCTTCACATTCAAAGTTCATTTTATGCAAATAGGTCTGTGTATTCTGCTGAAAATGGATTTGAATATCAAATTTGGAATATGAAAATCTTGATTCAAAACCATCACCAGTGAACACAGAATTGTTCCTGTCTCAGTGGGAAGTCCATTGTGAGCACACAGTATGCACACGGGAGGTTTTAATTTTCTACATAACAAGTGATGGCTCGAAAATAGAATCACACATGAATCTCAAAACTAGATCTGAAGTAAGAGAAAGTTGTGGTCTCAGCAGATGAATATGAAAACTAGAGTCAAACTGGATCTACACATCAGGTAGATCCAATTCCAGGTGGTTTAACTTTAGTCAACCAAATCAGGAGTGGAGTTAGAATAAAAAAATAGATTATACAAATTTTAGTAGATATTGGACTGACATGTCATAACAGGACGGACAGGTTAAAATAGCAACGCATGTTTCCGGGTGACTGGCATTCCTTGTAATCAAAGATTGGACAACTCAGCACTGCTAACTAACTGAAAAAAATTACCTCACACCTACTAGTTAATCTAGTTCCTCTAGCTGTAAATAGACTGAACCCACTTCCAGTGTGCAGACAGGAAGCTTTTTTTGACAAGTACGTACTTGGTTGTGAAACAAGAATCTGTGGTCACAGTTGCATGCTTTAAAAGCAGGCAAGCAGATGGGTTCAAGACAGTCTAGCACAGAGGATCCACACCTGTAACCTGGATCACTGGTGAGTTAAAGAATTTAAATACTTCAAACTTGATAGTTTAGCAGTTTTACACACATGATTATCAAGCTGTCTCTCAACTGTCTTAGTTAATCTTTTTTTAAGCGTCCTGAAAAGACCTATTTTTCTTAGTCTGTTAATCAGAGACACATGAGCAAATAGACTAGTTACAGCTCCGTGTGTTCTTCTAATGGCATCCTTGTGCTGCATAGCTCACTGAGACACTGCTCACGATCTCACCTCGGCGTAGCCTCTGCAGAATCAAGAGAACTCAAACACAGTTGAAAATGCCCTTAAAAGGCATCTATCCTCACGGCCTGAGCTGCTGCTCTCTGATGCCTGCCAGTGCACATTTAAGCACTGTCAAATGAACTTAGCTTCTAATTCTTTCAGTCTGGCTATTTAGTGTGTGTGGCTTTGATACTATTAATATCTCATCTGTTGTTTTGGACACTTTGAAAATCTGTTTTTACAACTTGTTTGGGTTGCTCAAATATTCTGCTCTGATTCTCATCACTGATGTATGAAGAAGAATCAGCCGCACGCTGTTGGACGTTTGGAGCCTCAGGCTTGACAAGACATCTCATCCTGTGATGATTACAATCAGAACATCCAGGTCTCTTTACCAGAGGCTAATCAGCGATACCAAAGAAAGGCTGGCTGGCTGCTCCCTGGCTCTCTATGCTTCAGACAACTCAACAGTAAACTTGCTCAGGTGAGAAAAGTGGTAGAATTTTGTCAGGCATTTTTTCATATACAGTAGTTGAGGCAGGAAGAACGTGCTCTTTGTGTTCCAGCTTGATTAATGTTAGTTATATGGAGTTTGCTGCTAGCATCGTCATGTCTGCAGTTTTCAGGTTAATGGCTTTGTTGTGAATATACTTGTATTTTCCACTGTAATTATTTGGTGTAAGAGGTAGGACAGTGTTGTCAGTCCACAAGAATTCAAAATTATGACTGTTTAATTGATGTTAGATTATTCAAATGCTGAGAACAAATGCATAAGCATAATTAGTTGTCAAAAGAAAATATTATTATATACTTTACAGTTTGGATAATTTCCATCTGGATTTTAAATACTAAACGCTAAATGCTGAGTAACTCATAGCTCCGCAATATACAGTACTGTAGTTGCTTTGTTGTAATAAACTGGAGGGGAAATGTGACAAAATCTGATTCTGTTATTAATAGTAATATATATTATATTGTATTTATTTACATCTTGGAACAAAAAGAAATAGAATGTTTTGCACCAGGCGCTAGGCAAGTGAACAACAACAACAAACTCAAACAGTCTGTAACAAATGAATTAAGCTTTATTTAGCAAAATTTTTGTGTAAAGCATTTTGATGGGTCGACTGAGAGTGTGCAGCAGTTATCACTCTACAGCAGAGGCAACAATGAAATCGACATTCAGCTTGTCAATCATGAAATCAAAGTTCTCCCTTTGGGAGAATCTGTTTTTAATTGCAGTTAATCAGTGACTTAGTGAGTGAGAAAGTTAAAATATGAAATGGTTCTATAAAACAAAGTCTGGCACATGACGCTCATGATCTCTACTCAGAGATCATGAATAGGATAAATTATATCCCCATGTGACTCAAATATCTGCCTGTCTGCCCTGAGGGGATGAGAATCATTTGTAGTTTTCAATGAGACACTATCCAGGCGAGCAAAATTGAACACACAATCTCATAAATCTACTGACTCCCCATGAACCTGACCTCATTTTCTAACTCTTTCATGGGGCACATGACTGAAAAATCATTGTAAGAAAAAGGATATAAAATGATCTCAGTCTATTTACTGTGAGGTTAAGGATACCAAGATCATAATATCAGGGAGTTTGGAACAAAAATAAAACGTTCAGGTTTTGCAGGATTGTTATATTTTGCATGAAAAGTGTTTCTTTCTGTAATTCAGCTGTTTCCTTTCCTTGTTATTTAAATTTTTAGTCTTAGACAATCACTTTGGGACATTTAAATTGACTGAACATGTGTTTCCTCACATGTTTGATTGAATGTTAAGAAAATGTCAAAAAATATATATATTTTTTAAAAAACCATTTGTTAGCTTGTCCACTTTTTGTGTGAATGCATTGAAAGCCCGGTTGTGAAACCCTGAGCTGTGGCCCTACTACCAGCCCATTTGATTACAGGATACGGAAATAAGGAGTGACTCATAAACCGTTGTGGATCTTTTATTTTGTAGATGTCATTGTTTTATCTTTCTTTCTTTTTTTCTGTGCTGCTATTCATCCGAAATATCCCTTTGAGATGAGCGCTTTTCATCGAGGCACCCGGTTGTTTAATGTGGGAAATAAGCCAATTAACAAAAGAAAAGAAAAAATATGCTTGATAAAAGCACATCATCACGACCCTTCACTGCATTATCTCCAGCGCTGCTGCTCTTATCGCTCTTGACTTATATGGACAAACCCCTTCACCCTGCAGCCTGACAATACTATCCCAAAATAATCTGCGCTAACAGCTGAGGCGCGCCTCGCCGCTCCGCCGCTCTGAAGACATCCCGCTTAAACCTCACACCAGTAATGACCAAATTCAGATATTCAGAATATTTATCTCAGTTCCGTAATGCTGGAGGTAAATTTGAACACGTTGTATCGCGACAGCGTCGAGACAGGAGAGAAGACGATCGGCGCGACGTGACGCTGGAGCAGGAGTGAGTCCCTGGTTTTGTTTATGTGATGTGTGTGTAGGGGTGGGGGTAAGGAGGGGGTTCTGGATACTTTAATCCTGCTTTGTTTAATGACATAATTTAACCTAAAGTACTCAGTCAGTCATGTAAATATACAAATTCCTTGATTATGTCTGTATGGTGGTGCCTGCCTTAACTTTTATTCTGAATTCCCCTTTCTAGGGATGAGGACCCGGTGGTCTTTTCCATCAGGAGGGGGGATGTGAAGGCTGTTAATGATCTGGCAGCATCCGCCGCTCACCGCCTCCTGAAGCAGAACAAACATGGGTGGATACCTTTGCATGATGCAGCCCTGTGCGGACAGACGGAGTGCTTAAAGATCCTACTCAAGGGTAGGACATCGAGAGCATCATTTGGGAGTCCAAACCCTTGTTCAAATTGAGATCACATGAGCCCAGAGATGTATTCACATGTTGTGGTGTGTGTGGAAAATAAACATGAACTCAGCTGATTTGGGTGATGTGTGTGTATTTCTGCCACAGCTCATCCAGGTTCCGTGGATAAACGTACCTTGCAGGAGCAAACAGCCTTGTTGCTTGCTGTGTCATGTGAACACGCATCATGTGTGCAGTGCCTTCTGGAGGCAGGCGCTGACCCTGACATCAGCAGCAAGAACAAAGACACCCCTTTGTACAAAGGTACAGCTTTGAAATCACTTATGTGCAGCAATACTATAGAGACAAAGACCAGCATTGATAACCGTGCATCAGCGTGGTTATTGGCAGAGATGGCTCACTGTTGTTTCTGTTCCTGCAGCCTGTGAGTTGGAGAATCTGGACATGGTGAGCCTCGTTCTGTCCTACGGTGCCACCGTGAACCAGCGGTGTGGCCAGGGATGGACAGCACTCCACGAGGCGGTCTCCAGGAACAACACAGAGTTGTGTGAAATGCTAATAAGCGCCGGAGCCACAATAAATCCGGCCAACACCTACAGCATCACACCGCTCATTGTGGCAGCTCAGCAAGGACAAATGAGGGCACTGCGTTACCTGATTGAGAGAGGTACTCTTCTGATGAAAGCACCCCGTCCGCTTCATGTTTCTGATCTCCATTTAAAGGCTATGAAACACTAATGCTTTTTTTGTAGGCGCAGACGTGAACATGCAGACCTGTGATGGCTTCACGGCATTGCATGAGGCTAGTAAAAATGGCCACAAGGAAAGCGTTGCATTGCTGTTGACTAAAAATGCAGATGCCAATAAACCCACTAACTCAGGACTGCTGCCGCTGCATGTTGCTGCACAATATGGCCACCATGAGTAAGTGGAGATATTGTAACTAGATATTATCATAATTATTAAAAAAAAACCACAAACCTGTGAGATTTAATAAATAAAATCTGTGGACAGTAGCCTGGTGACTAAAAATGGAGCTAAAGCAAATGCCTTGCGTGTTTCTCTTCCTGTATTCTATGTGGATGACATTCTGACTTTGCATGCAGGATTGTGTCCCTGCTAGTCCCAGTGACAAGTCGAGCTAGGCTCCGCCACAGTTGGATCACCCCCCTCCACCTGGCAGCGGAGCACGACAGACACAGAGTGGCAGCTGTGCTGCTGAAGACAGGTGCAGACATAAATGCAACACTGGCCCACAGTCACTCTCTTCAGTACGCTGACCGACGCACGACAGCCCTCTACTTCGCTATCGCCAACGGCAGCGCCGAGACAGCAGAGGTGCTACTGAAGGCTGGTGCTAATGTGAACCTGGACCCAATCAGCCCCCTACTGATGGCGGTACGGCTGGGCTGTGTCAGAACTGTGTCCTTATTGCTGGACAGAGGCTCTGACGCCAACACTAGAATCCCTTCCTATCCGACTACATTTCCTGTTGCTGTTGCACTTTGCATGAACAACCTTCCACTTCTCAAGTGCCTTTTGGACAATGGCTGCGATGCCCGTTCCTGTTTTGCCTGTTCACATGGCAGTGGCGATCACCCAGCAGAAGGAGGATCCCATGGTGGAAGCAGTGGAAATGTCTTTCAGAACGGCTACATGCCTCCTTTAAACTGCAATGAGCCATCAGAGAGGGAAACACAGGTGTGAAATATAAGCTATAACTGTTTTGTGGAGTTAATGTCCTTTCAATGTTCTTTACAGGTTAACTTTTTTCTTGTTTTTTCCTTCAGTTTTGTGAATGGATCACAACATCAGTGATGAGCAAGTGGGCAGGGGCGGTCATTGACTTGCTGCTGGACCACGTTGGTCAAGTTCAGCTGTGCAACAAAGTCACAGAGCTACTTGACAGCCGTGAAGAATGGCTCTCAGTGAAGAGGAAGTCATGTAAGCATCAGACAATAGCTCATCGTTTAGTCACATCCTAACATGCAGATACTTCCCTCTATGGCTTTCACTTCCTCACATATTCACGCAACATAAGTGTAGGCTACACAGTCTGAAAGTGACAAACGTCTGTGTCTTTTCTCCCTCGTTTTGTCAGTGTCACCTCGTCCACTGCTGCACCTTTGCAGGTTGTGCATCCGGACCCAGATGGGAAGCCACAGATTGAAATCTCTCACAAGCCTACCTCTACCTGACAGAATGATCAGATACCTAAGCCTGCATGATTGACTGACCTTTAGATGAATGCTAAGCAGTACAGACCTCAGCAATGGGACTAAATTTGTCATTTGCTTCTTTTTTTAGTCGCATCTAATATCTTCAATGTGTTAAAAGGTCCCCTCAAAGGATTCCTCTGTGCATAAAATGTCTATTTATATCATTTTTAATGTGACAAAAGTTTCTTTAATCTGCCCATCTGAATGTTTTGGTTTCATTGAAATACTCAGTGGAAGTAAAAATGATCTAATACCCAACGGAGTTATTGAGGGAAGTTAAATCATTTATTTGAAAACATGAGGCAACGCTTCAAATGTGCTGATCAAACAATACTTTGACAGAGAGGAGGCAATCTATGTCCCACATTCTATTCTGATCACTCAAAAAGAAAACTAAAACAAGATGCATTCATTCATTCATATGACTTTTGGTGCTGTAAGAGCTAAAGTCATTCTCTAGTAGGACAATAAAAGTAGAAAACCGTTAACTTACTTTCAGAGTTCAGATACTCGGAGGCCTCAGATTGGCACCAAAGTAAACATGATACCGTTTTCAGCAAGTGCTACATAACCCTAAACACTGGAAATATAAGACGTATTCCAATAAGTGCTTTAGGAAGTGTCTCATGCACACATTTTGTAACAAGAAGAGTTGGCTGTGTGGAGCACCAAGTGAACATAAAGAGTCTTATTTACACATTTTTCTGATACTAAATGAATCCAAACACGCTGAATATCGGTGACTGGACGGTGGGTTTTGTCGGTATGGGTTTCACCACAACGTGAGTGTGAATTTTCTGCCCATAAATGCGCTCAGGTCTGTCCGCCTCATTCCCCACTGATTTGCTCCACAGTCCCGTGGGCGCATGAGGGACAACGACGTGACTGTGGAGCAGCTGATGTCCGTGGTACTGGAAGGGACAGCAGCCGCAGACGCTCACGCAGTGATGAGAGGTCAAGTCCAATTTCTGCGAGTCTTTTTCCTCAGCGCTGCGTCGATTGGACGCTGACAGGCTGGCCTTCGCGTCAACATCCCAACTCCTCTTCCTCTTTTCATTTTCGATGTCCTCAGATATCCCCGTATGGGTTCTTTTGGGTCCTAAATGTGAGTGTTCCTTCTTAGTGTGGACCAACTTGGGTTCTTCCCAAAACGATGCTGGTAGTTGGCGCTTCCTCATCGGCACCTGCTGCGCGGTGTTGTCCACGTTCTCCAGTCCTTGCGCATCCGATCTGACCTTGTCTACCAGCTTTAAGCTCTGGTGAACCGTCTCCACAGGTTTGGAGCACCCGTATTCAGCTGACCTGTGTGTGTGGCATCTTGGGATTCTGGAATACTTCTGAGAAAAGCGCTTCAGTTGTTTCTGTAGATATTTCCTGTGATCCACGGAGCGTCTGCACGGAGCCGACTTATCCAAGGCCGCTTTGATATCACTGGATGCCAAATTTACAAAATTCAGCAACGTCTTGACCTCACTGTCCGCATTTGCCATAGTTGCACTGATTCTTGTCCAGTCAGTCCATGTCAGAACTTGTGGTGTAACATCGAGATCTAAAGGTAAAACGAATTTAAATTTATCATGTGCGCATTACTCTTTGCTTTAAGAATTCTGCACTTTAAATCACATGTGATGGTTTAATAACCCTTTACTCACCGCTGCTGGGTCCAAACCCTCTCAAAGACTCAATTCGGGCACAGATCTGGGTCCAGGCTGTAGTGGTTAGCACTACAACATGTTGAATGAATATAAACTCCTTGTAGTTATGGTGCTTTCCTTGAACCAATCAGCGACCTCAGGCCCCTCACAATGCACCTCAATCAGCCTCCAAGCGCTCTGGTATCGAATTCTTCACCATTGCATATTGTTGTCGTGGTGATCTAGAAAAAAAAAAACCGCAGAGGGGATGCGATATATTTTTTTCTACACGGCGATTTCGATGAATCGACCAAGCATCTTTTAAAATCGGGTGCTTGCCCGCGTCTGAGCGCGCATCCTGGTTTATTATGTGCGCTTTCTAACTTTATCCCAGAGCCGCTAACGTGGAGTTTGAATCATGGGATGCCCCACATACCCTCCACTGATGTCAGCTGTAGGGTTCGGTGAGGAAAAGGATGCTGGGATGGGGGGGGGGGGGGGTGGTCTAAAGAGTGCATAACCATGGAACGGGGCTTGAACGCTCAAGAATCTTGTCTTTCTATTTGCCCCCTCAATCGAGAGACACAAAGGCTGAATTACTCATTCAAACCTCCAGGGACAAAAGCAAAGGATCTGGATAGCACTCCTGCATTTGTAGTCAAACATTTAGAGACTTAAATCGAGTCGTCATGAAGGAGAAAGGATCGGACAAAGCCCATAGAATTGCCATCAGCAAACATTTTCCTGTGTCATATTATGGGGTCTCCATGGCTCCCTCTGGCCCGTGAACAATAGCACAAGTTTGCACACTCGAATACTGTCACCCTGCCAACGGCAACAAGGGCCCAAAACAGGACAATCCCCGGAGAAAGCATGGGCTCCGCGGGGAAGGTTGCAATGAAGGAGGAAAAGGGGGACTTGTGAAATGCTAATTGAGCTTCATCCCCTTATTGAAGTAGAAAGAGGAGCACCTATCCTTCCATTGAACCACAGCAGAGGCTCAGCAGAGGAATGGGATGTGAGGAAACTGTTTGTCTGGTGCGTAACTCTTCAATTTTTGTTGTGCACTATGCTGCCCCAAATCATAAACCCTCTGTATCGAGCCGACAGGTCATTTCTCCAGAGTGAGCTGCAGGATAAATGATTGATTGCCTCATTCACTCAGTTTGGGGTTGTTTGAGGAGAGCACTGCAGGTCTGTATCGTCTCTGTCTGGTCTATCTTTTTTTTTTTTTTAGGTAGTGAATCCCCCTGTTCTGAGGAGGCATTGGGATCCTATTGTCACCCCTTTCTTCTGTCTCCCACCTCTCTGTTCAGCTGAAAAGACCAATTAACAATGGGGCTCCCCTCCTTTGGCCTGTCACCCCATTTCTGTTCTTTTGAAGCGATGAAGAATGAGAAAGGGAAAGACCACAGTAGCACCTATAAATTCACAGCATGTTGCTGTCCCTGTGCCAAGGCAGGTGGAAGAAATGTTTGCCAAGCAAATATTTGGGGTTGTTGAGCTGATTTATGCAGCTTTTTCTATAATTCCATTTCCATTTTTAGCATATTTTGGTGTTTACCTGCCATCAATCCATTTAACACAGACATTCTTTAACTACTTCATGACAGCTTTGGAGATAAGCAACTGTCATACGTTTGGTGCACATCCAAAATGCACTGGTTACAGCGTTTTGGGGTATGTAGTACAGGGATAAAGCAGCCTGCTGAGCCACCACTCTTCACCTTGTTTGCACTCTATAACTGAAAATCTATTCAGCTGAAGCCCAGTGGAGCAAATACAACTGAAATATGACTCTGTCAGAAGCGTCAACGTACATTAATGGAATTTTCTACTGAGAACATTCTCCCGTCTTTGTTCAAAAATAAATGTAATGCATGTAATATAAGACTGCATTGATCCACTACCCAGGGGAGCAAAGTTTTACAGCAGTACAAGAAGCAGAGCAGATGGAGACACAAGATTAAATTCTGTAACAAATTTATAAATCACACACACACACACACACACACACACACACACACACACACACACACACACACACACACACACACACACACACACACACACACACACACACACACACACACACTTTGTTTCAACAAGATAAAGACTCTCTGTAGGTCAACGTCGAGTAAATTTAGAAACACCAGAAGAGATCTGGCACTCACCCAATTTACATCTAAGAAGCATTGATTGGATAAAAAAAGAACACATTCATATTCAATGGCAGTGTGAGATATTATTACTTCCCAAAAGCAATGGATCAACCCAGCCATACACATTATGCTGAAGAGTTTTTAATGAATGACGACAAACATTTTCCCAGAGGAATACGGAGATGAATTTCCAGTAAATAGGAGAAATAAATGATCTGCACTCAAAATAGAATCTGGCTCTGGGTAAGTCTGAGGATAATGTCAGCTTAGACAAAAGACCAGGGTATCCTCCATGTGGTCTTTGTTTGTCTACTTGAATTATTATTGATTAAAAGAAATAAAAAAATATGCTGATGTTCCGGATTTTTTTTAAAAATTACAAAGTTTAGAGTAAATAGAAAATTCATCTTGAGAAAATTGTTCTTTTTTATTTTGTAATATTTTCACCGACATGCAATTTAGCACTAGATTCTCCCACTAGATGGCAATCTTCCTCCACTACGTTAAGTGCGGCTGGACGCCTAGAATAAAGGAGAAATGCACAGACTGCAAAAGAAAACACAATTCCGTTAATATAATCGCCCATTAATATGAGTTAAATGTCACAGATTTTGATGTAACATTTCCAGCTCAGTTTGTTAGAACGGGTGCTGATTAAGTATCTCTACATGAATAACAACACTGAATGACAGAGTAATCTTATTAAGAGGTTTTCTTATCTGACTTTTAAGGGGATGTGATGTATGTTTGTGGCAGCAGGAAGGAACCAGGAGGATGTAGTGCTTTTTTCTTGTCAGATAATCAATTCTGAGACAGACTGGAGGAGAGGATGGACAAGCTGAACTGCTGGGCATACTAGATGCCAAACCCAGGCTTGTTGTCAACTTAAACTCTGGAAAATCTCTGCTTTGTATGTGCAAATGCAGTTTAACAGCAGCTGTGGATTTTCCACTCTAAAAGTCACCCACAGCTCTTGTGCATGAGCTCAACCCATTACTGTCTGTGAAGAGCTGTTTGATAGGCAAGAGATGTGGTGAATGCTCAGCCGTAAAACTAAATAAATAAATACAGATGCTGTAGGGCAACGTGCTGAATCCATTGATCTTAATCCAAAGTTCTTTGAATATTTGGCTTAGATGCTGTTTTTGGTATTTGGAATAAGACGCATGTGACACAGTTGGCTTCTGCTTCTGTTATTTAAACTCAAGCAGTACCTTCAGAGGAATAAATCATTTGGGCCCGATGAATGACTGTGGATGTGTGAAACATGAATATGATCTGACAGGGAAATACAAACTGGAAAGCATGTTTATTTACTGTGCAGACCCTGTCCTGCAAAGCTGACACCTTTCAAGTATCGCTGCTGCTGAAGTGCATTATGAAAGATAATGGATCTATAAACGGTTTAAGGGATGGTGTTGGCGCTCCACAACAGAGTGTGTGTATGCATACAGAAAGGGAAGTAGTAAAATCCTGCGTGCCTGCAAGTAATCATTCATAATTGATGAAAGGCTCTAAAATGTAAGGAATCAGTGCTAAATGCTGATCACTATTTCCTACTTTCTAAAGTAACATCTTGGATCGATCCTAAACCTGTAGATATTCCATATACAACTAGACAACACCCAGAGCACACAGATATTCCATTATTCAAAGCACCTAAAAGCAACAATCCCATGATACTGTGAGTAGTGCTTAATGTGCTTGAGTATCTGTTTGTTTTTCGTGTGGTTCTGCGATGCACTGGTAACATGTCTGGAACATCTCCCCGCTTCATGCCTGTAAGTCCGCTGGGATAGGCCCCAGCAACCCCGTGACCCACGTAAGCAGAGAAAGCAGTATGAAAAATGAACGAATGAATGAATGAATCAATCAATCAATCAATCAATCAATCAATCAATCAATCAGTCAATCAATGGATTTTCTGGTCAGGATCAAGCTCAGTATCCTGTGACGTTTTTGTTAATTTTTTCTGCCAATTAAAATTAAACATTCTGGGTCTGTAGTAGTACAGTATTTTCCGCACTATAAGGTACACTGGATTGTAAGCTGCACCGTTAACGCTTTGTTTATTTTATAATTTATTTCATTTATAAGGCGCATCAGATTATAAGGTAGGTTTATGAGAAAATTATAGGCTTTTAGATGCACCGTATAGTGTGGGAAATACTGTACTTTGATCTATCACATTGTGGAAGATCTTATGGCGACATCACTGTTTAATATAAATCCAATAAGACATGCTCAAAGTGGCTGTCTCTCAGGCTTTTGGAAAATTATTTTTTTTAAAAGTCGGTGTGCTCCACTTTAATGAGATTGACTCAGAATTTTGGTGATTCTATTTTTGTCACATGACATACTCTTTCACCGGTTTTATGAAAATCTGTAAAACAGTTCATGTGCGACTGAAAACAATGTGGAAAGAAAACATATTTCATTATGTCAACAGAGGCAGATGACAGACATTCATGGATCCATGCATCCATCCATGCATCCATCCATCTATTTTCTTGTAGAGCTGCTTATACACCTCATGAGTCTGCTGGATCCTATTGTAGCCGGCTACAGGCAATGAGCAGGGCACACCCTGGATAAGATGCCAGCTCATGTAAAGGCCACATGAAATACAAACAACCACTCACGCAGACCTACGGACAATTTGGCATGACCAATTTTCCTAAGCTGCCTATTTTTGTTAGTGGGAGGCAGCTGGGGAACCCAAACAGAATCCAGGCAGAAATGGAGAGAACATACATGTATAAATTTGCCACCAATTCTTGGATCAGTTCTTTTAAATATATCTATTCCAAAATATGTTAATTCATTTCATAGCACATGCTCCTCTCTTTCATCCAGTTTCACGGTAAACCATCAAGTAATTAATGTGTAAATAAGGTTTATGAAAACCTTACAATGGTCAGAAAAGTAGAAAGAATCTCTTTCCTCCAGATCCACTCCACAAGTCCTGTCCTTGCCAAACCCAATCCTACAACATTTCATCTGAACCGTGTAGTTAGATAGATAGATAGATAGATAGATAGATACTTTATTAATCCCGGAGGAAATATGCATGATAGATGCAATTGCTGAAAAATGCTTGATCTCAAAATGGTAAGGAAAGTGACAAAATCCTGTATCCTTTATTTGGATCCACTTCAAAAAAAAATTTTTTCCCCCTCCCGTATGCCCAACTCTCCTGCGAAAATTCATGAAAATCTGTCAAGTAGTTTTTAAAGCATCCTGCTAAAAGCCAGACAGACAAATTAACCAACAAGACCAAAAAAAAAAAAATGAAGTGAAGGTAATTAATTTAACAGTAGTTCTCAGTGATTTTGGAACCTGTATCTGGATATATGAGTAAAGCTTTTTCATGTTATCCTAAAAAAAAAAGTTACTGATTTAGCTTCTGTGTGATGTGAATAATGTAAACAGAAACAGTTAACATCATCTTTTGAAAACAGAAAAAGCTGGTATGAATCCTCTCTATTAGTTACTGGCTGATAGTGAATTCCAATTAAGTGTGAATGTCACGTAGCCTCTCTAGTTCCACATCCACGGCTCTGGGCTGTGGGCTAATTTCATAACTGTGCCTAGTGGAGAACACCAAGACCATTACGCAACTCTGCTCTCACAAACGACCCTTTACAGTCTGATTCTTTGGAGTCTGGCCTACAGCTCCAGTTATTGCATCAATATAGTATCAGAGGTTAAAGAGTCAATAAAGAAAATGAAGTTTAAAATAGAAACATCTGATAAACACATATATTCAAACTGATTTGTTGTTGAGCTTCGACAGCGGATGCCAAGTTCCATCAGCCCTGCTGATCTCAGCCTACTTTGGGACTTTGTGCCGCGAAGTGTTCTAGCGGGCAAACAGCACATCAAACACGGGCATGCCAGTGTTTTTCAGTCGGTAGGCGTCTTTGCGCTCTCTCCCTTTCTCTCCACTTGACTTTAAATTGGTCCATTACGCGTCATCCTGACGGACTCGCCTCCGCGCATTGTGGGCTTTTACTTTCTGCCTACCACTATTAAAAAAAAAAAAAAAAAAAAAAATCAAACATAAACAAGAAAAATCCCCAATGACATTACGACTCCTTCATAACCACAGCCCCCCCCCCTCTCTCTCCCTTTTCCCCACTGCTGTTAGGGAGGGAGGGGGGACTTTTTGAGCAGCGGAGGGTGAATTTGTTGGAGCACACGCTGTCAGGACTGAGCTGATGTGAGCGCTGCATCAAGTGCGCGGCGGTGATGCTCCGGTATAAAACAGCCCGCTGTTTTTTGGCACAGAGGGGAACGCATCAGTTTAACCCTCGGCTCTGCCCTCCGGACTCGGTCAAACTGTATTCAGCCTAGATAAGTTGAGGCGATGTGTGATCCAGTTGGGAGGAATCCTGCCGCGCGTTATTCCTGAGGATCGCTCCCTTGTTCGTGGTTTTTTTTTCTTTTTCTTTTTTCTTTTTCTTTTTCCCCCTCTCTCTTCAACTTCGATGGCCCATTTGCACTCATGCTTGCAGCCGAGGAGGGATGTAAGGTACGGGGCCATCCACCGCCCTCATATTTACACGGAGTAGCGGCGTGATCCGCGTCGCCATCTGAGTGGCAATAAGAAAAAAAAACAAAAAAAAGAAGAAGAAAAAAAAAAAAACTTCTTTCGAGATGTGAGTTATTCCTACCGGCTCGCCTGTCCTATGCTACCGACAACGGGATTTCTAGAGGAAAATGATTGTGGCATAAACTATTTCTGGAGACGTCTGTCACAGATATCGCCGCTGAACTGGACAGGGTGGATGGTTCTTTCTCAAACTGTTCAAGCCTATGTATACTGCATTCATTTGTTGGAAACGCTGCTTAGTATCTTCGAGAACAGCACAAAAGGAATGCTCGTCCAAGATCTAATGCCATTTACTTTAAGTTTTTGGCCTTTCCTCTTCGGTCATTGCCTTCTCTCACTGTTTTTACTCTCTTGCCAGGTAAGCATGATGAATTTACGCATGAGAAGCTGTTACACTAATGTAACAAGGAGTTCGATTTACTGATGGACTATGGATAAGAACTGTGGACGTGAATATTTTTCAAAGCCACTTATATATATAATGCTATAATTAATATTACATGTATGTTTACACAGGATGTTGGGAGTCACCAGTCCAGGCCAACACCTGTGTGTAGGAAATACTGTTAGGCATTCATGTGTGGTTTCCAGTAAGGCATGAGAAATGAAGCCATGCACACACACACACACACACACACACACACACACACACACACACACACACACACACACACACACACACACACACACACTAGAGACACTCAGCTTTCTAGTAGTGGGAATATGGAGCAGTCAACTGTGTTTTCATGATAGCAATATTCAGTTATCCCACCAGGATCCCTACAGCAGGCATATGTTAGTGATGAGTATTCTAACCTCTGCCCCGCGCTGCTGCTGCCTACAGATAGTGGTGAGCTGTTGCTCACACAGTGTTGCCAGGGTTCATGTGTAATGTGATCTACTTGAGTTTCCAAGTCCACCCACGCACACTCCTAGGGGCAGCCTGCTTCCCACTCTGTTGGTGGGTGGTTTTCTTATAGGGAGCGGGCTGCAGCCATAGATGTGATGCTATTCTGCATGTACTTCACACACAGCAACCACATCAGAGCCGTGATATGAAAAAGAGCGAGAGGATACCGAGTGCAGGTGCATCCCTGTTTCTGCACGCTGTGATGCTGATGATGCTCCATGTCGGTGTCTGTCTGTCTGTCTCTCTCTCCCTCACCATAAGGGAGAACTCCAGAGGTCATGCTCACGGACCGCGGCGGAGAAAGTTAGTGAGCAGTGCCAGCTGGCATGCAACTGTCGAAGATACCCTCCCCTCCCTCCCCCACCGCCTCCCCCACCTCCCCCGCGGCTACTGGGCACCACAGGTAAGCTGGCATTCGCGCCTGTCTCTCTCCGAGTCTGTCTCACCCTCAGTCTACTCTCGCCCCGCAGAGATCTCGCTCACTAAACCAGACGAGAGCGAGTCTGAAGAAACTGTTTTGACGTTAAGTGTTTGCCTTTTATGCTCGGAAGAAGAAGAAGGAAAAAAATGTACCATCAACCCCCCTGGAGTTTTCTGTGCGCCCATGGATGCAGCTTTGCATGTGCGTGTGATAGAGCCAGCGTGATGTTGACAGCTGAACACAAGACTAATTTATGCCGGGTCTGACCTTGGGGAGTACCCAGCTGCCTGTGAGATCCACGCCCGCTGGGCTGCTCAGCTCAGTGGTTGTGCTAGGGTTTCCCCCCGGAGGACCCCTGATTAAAACAGACGAGTTAATTAAATTAGCTTTAATTTGAAAGCGATAAGGAGGTAATGAACCAGCTCAGTAGTTCCAAGCTTCGTTTTGAAGTTGAGCTTCCGGCAAAATCAGGGAATGCGGGTGATTTTTTTTTTTTTTTGCATGTATGTCTGTGTGTGTGTGTGTGTTGGTGCTTGCATACAAGAAGCACACATACTGGTTTGGAGCCACTGCCTGTTGCAGCACCTTTTCCTCTCCAACACTCCCTCTTTGGCCCTAATCTAATGATAAATCCATCCACAGAGAGACAAATATATTACTCTGGTGTGCTCAATGAAACTTGATGTGATTTGTATGTAGTCGGATCCACCGTACGCTGAAATATGGGACAGGCGTTGCTGATGATGCAGCTACTCTGAGCAATTACTGTGACTTTTGAATCACTCACCGTCAGCCTTTAATACTACAAGCTGGGAAGGGTGTTAAATCATTAGCATCACGACAGACAGCAGTATAAAGCTTTTAATTAATCAGTTCCACTGTTTGTTTGTTTTTACAGTTAGACCTCTGTGAGCCATCTATGAATGAAGGGTTATAGACCCTCTATGTAAGTTGTTATAAAGGATACCATGACCATCTGACTGCAGGGGTTTGAATGCCCAACTGCAGCCAACGCACTGGTGGAAAACTCCACTTCTAGTGTTTGATGCTTCCATCAGCAGCAGTGTGTCATGATAACTATGATAACTAGGGCAATTTTTATTCCCTTTCTGCTTTACACAGAATTTTTTGTAGAGAATGGGGAAACTGTGAATAATTTACTTAAATTAGATTTCCACTTCTCTGTGTAATCTGCACACACACATAATTATCTTGATCTCTTCTCTTTTGACCAATTGACACAACACTGTCGGTTGAAATTGTCCTTTAAACTATAGGGTTTCAAAACGAAATTAATATGCATACCTTACTTGAAAAACTGGGACAGTCACAAACCTATTCATCCACTGGAAGTAAAAAAAAATGTCTATGTTAGGTAAGTCTGTGCTGAAAAAGGTTTCTGAAGTCCTTTAAAGGAGTGTACTTCCACACAATGAAGTAGATCCCTACAAACGACTGAATCAAATCCTTCAGCTACTTACAAAATGTTGGATTAAAGTGGAAGTTTGGCTCTGAGGAGCTTTTGAATTCATACTGACTTATGACGTGGTGTGATTGATGCCTTGTAGGAGTCATAGAAATGTGTTGTGGTATAAGGTAATCCACAGCATTACTAAGGAGTGTTTGTTGCTGTGATGTAAACCCTTCCACTCATTGATAACCTGCAGAAGCCAGAAGTTTGTGACTCCATGTGCTCAGGAGCACAAAGCTGGAATGAAGTAGCATTCATGCTGCTAAATGGATAGCTATGCACGTGATTAAACAGATGCACGGATGGTGGAGAAAGACAAGAGGAAGGTTCAGCATTACAGACACAAAGTTGCTGATGCACATAATGTTATTCAGCATTCCTGGTGAGCAATCTTACCTCATGGATCTAATGTGGAAAGAGCAGGAGGTTCCTGCAACAGTAATTGATGTGGACAAGAGTGCTGGTGTAAGGAAGGTTGATGGGACCTTAAATGATTCATGGTGTCAGGTTGGATATCTTTGAACCTAAGACCTACTGAACAGGTGAGGACACAGCGTTTTATGAACTCAGAGCAGGGAGGAAAATCACATATATGTGTCTTTGTGTGTGCTTCTATGTGATTTTTCAAATTAATTCAATGTTTAATTTATTTTCTCTTCTTCTACATCCAAATCTCTCTCCTCATGCTCCCTCTTTTCTTTTCTTTTTTGTAAGTGGCAGAGCCCATAGTGCCTTTGATGAGGCCCTGGTGGATGGAGATGGATATCATAGTTCTTGGAACGGTGGGCTGTGCCTCAGTCGTCTTCCTCCTTTCAGCCATCATCATCTGCTACAAGGCCATCAAGAGGTTGGATGTCATTTAACTTAATTTCAGTTAAATCACGCTGTGTTTAGTGATGACATTTGAAAGACAATCAAGCTACTAAACGTCCTGTATAGTTGGACCCACGGGACGCTAAATGATCTCCCCTGCCTTTGTGTGTAAGTCACGTAGGAAACCGCGGTGACCCTGTCATCACCCCACTGGGTCGCTCTTAGGTCAGAGAGGTTAGATAATGAAATGGGTTGTAACCGTCAGCGAGGAAGATCCAGTATGCCGAGTCGCCCAGAAGCATCCGATATTTTAAACTAATTAATCGAATTGGCCTGACTTCTCAATACTGTGTAGATTTCAATTTATTTAAGTGTCTGAAGCTTCCTAGAATGGCAGCTGGGCTCATGAAAATGAAAGCAAAGAGGCGAGCAGAGGAATCCCAAGACGCTGCTGTTGTTTTCCCCCATTTGGCTTATTAGTGACAAGGCTGTGTGAGGTTTTCGCCTGTAGCACAACCCAGACCCAATTCTCTGTGTGACATTCAGGCAGAACGGTGTCACACATGCACTCTGACATCCATGTTAATGTTTGCAGACATTTAGCAATCACACACACACACACATTCTCCCACATCGTGCAAAGCGCTGCACATTCACAGAGGGATGCATGTGGAGGATACTTGTGTGCATCCATCCATTATCAAACAGCATCTTTGCACACATAGATGCAGTATATCATCTTGGCGTATTTACACACTTAGAATTACACTGCTAAAATCAGGAGCTATGTCTGTCTTTTGCTTGGTTGTATTTACATTGATTTAGCATCACTCCTTATTATATTTATGGAACGGTATAAAGCCTGCATGCCAGATACTATAAGGCTTTCATCAGCAGAACTCTATTTCTCCTTTCTCTAAACAACAAATAAGCAAAGTCAGGCAGCGGAAGTAATTGGTGGTTGGCTCAGGAATTCATTATGGCATTTCTCCAGCCCCCCGTGTAGCCAAGGGGCACCTTTTTTTAATGCAGTAGCTGTAAGAAAGTGTTGTTGCAATACAGGCTCTAGCCCCAAACCCAAGTCATTATTTATGAATTAATTTGCGCAGTCATTCAGTCGCAGGCCACATCTTTTATACATGCAAGCGGGTCGTGTCCTGAAGCTTTGTGGGCTCTAGACTGCAGATTATGTGCCAAGCCAAGCTGCCCTCCACTCTGAATGAGGAGGGAAAAATACTCAGGTCAGTCCAGGATGGCCTCATTAGGCATTCATTAGTCACCAGCCAATAAGAGGACAGGAAAGGGAAGGATGCTATTCCGTTAACATTTGTCATGGATACTCTAATCATCCGTCCTTCCTCAGAGGAGAGAGAGGGAAACAACACAGCAAAAAAGCACAGAAAAAATATTTGCCAAAGCAAGCAAAGGCAGTAATTGAGCATTTTATTCAATAACAATGTGTGTGAGAGTTTGACAGTGAGAGAAGCACAGCTAGTTATATATATATAGCCCTTCCTTCCCCTCAAAGCTCTGGGCTTTCCCAAAGAAAATCAGATGGCTGAGGGCCAATGCCTGAGCTCCACAGACAGCAGAGGAGCTTGTTCTGCAGGTCCCAGCCCTCATGGTTCTTTGTTATGTTTTATAATCTGTGTCTGCCAGTCATCTTTCAGAAGCAAAGGGGCTGGAGAGAAAAAAACAACAACCCTATAATTCCATTGAGCGGCCACAGCACCAGGGAGGCTGGTGTTTGCAAGCGGACTGTGTTTTACTGTTGCCGAGCCGTCCAAAGCAGAAGACATGACACTGAAGTCCAGGCTGGCAGCCATTCAAAAAAGACAGAACAAATAGAACTCAAACCAACTCACTAAGGAAGCTGGATGTTTTTCCCCAAAACACTGAGAGGCTCATCCAAAGACAAATCACATCTGATCCTTACAAATGCAATATAGCATGTCCAAAGGAAACACAGATACAATGAAGGCAAAGTGATGCAAAATAAGGGTATTTACTGTCAAAATAATGTCAGGTGCTCTATTTTCCAAATGATTCTACCAGTAACACTAAAACTGCAGACAGATTTTTACCGTCTGTTTCATAATGCTCTTTCTTTGAACCATGGCATGTTACTGTAATTTCCAGATGGCTAGAGTAATCACAAACAGCATAACACATGTCCCATTTTCACCATGATCCATTCCTCAAACTTCAAACAGGCAAGTGTGCTGTGATTGCACAGCTTTGATATGAAATATTCATCCAACCTGTGAAGTGTTGTGTTGCCACCTGCCATGTGTCAACAGCATGGCATCTATTATTGAAGACCCGGTTAGGGGTCGGTCTGAGAGGCCCAGGGCTCGGCCCCGTGTGGCAGCCCAAAGCGACGTGGTCAGTCCGAGCAGAGATTACATCCTGGGAGAGCTGGGAAGGATCGAAAGGGCCTTCCAGCAGGCTATATATATATATATATCATCAGTGTCAAAAAGTTTTTCACCACATGAGAAATGAAATACTGACCTGTCAAAAATATCCAGGATTAAAATTATTAGTGAGCTACAAGAATGTTGCATAACTAACGGATATCAGCCCCACTGATGCTTTCAAGTAGAAAAATTCCCAGACTGACTGCAAATAATGTCATATATCCCCCTCAAGCAATCCTTGGTATATTCCAACTCCTAGCCAATCATCTCCCATGCAGCAGAATGTGTTTCCTCCCTATGGCTGGACAGTTTCCCATTTGAGGCTTTCCCCAAGCCCCACAGGGACAGAACAAGGAGCATCTGTCCCACATGGCTAGCATCTATCCCTGGTGTCCCCAAGCATACGGTTCTCCTTCCAGTTGACAAGAGTCCCTCTGGAAAGTTCATTCACTTTAGCTCACATCAACTCCAACAGCCCTAACCACTCCAGACTAAATGGAGACGTTCTACTCATTCCATATCACATTTAATCTGTAGTCTTAATGTATAAAGTTCAGCTTCATGGGATATTGTGGTAATTTTACCGCAAGCACAGTTAATTGTAATATTTGTTGAACACTCGCATTTTGGAAAGATGCTTAAAAGGACAAGATTATGAGAAAACAAAGCAAAATCCAAATCATAGTCCTATAACCCTGATTTGAGGTTGCTGATCCACAGAAACCACCTTAAAAAATCTGTTCTTTCTATCAAAATTCCAACATTGCTAGAAATATCAAACCTGCAGTGGGAAAAAATAAAATCCTGGATTCTCCTGGTTTATCCCAACTTACATTGGTGTTAAGGGAGGATCTTTTTGTTAATCAATAATTCAATCAACCAACCAACTTTGGTAAAAGATGGAATCTCCAAACGAAAGAGTTGTGTGACGAGCTCTGATGAACACAGGAGGTGAATGAAGGGTTGGAGGTGGGTCAAGGCTCTGAAATGACAGTGGAAAAACAGTCGTGGCAGGAAGAGTCTGAAAGCTTGACAGCAACAAGATGGTCATTAAAGAAGCACGGTGAAATCAGATTGTCTTAATTGTACGGAGGCAGCTGACAAATTGAGGTGACAGCAAGAAGTAACAGGGCTAAATGAACATCCCATCACCAAAACACATTTATATTAGCTGTGTGATATTTAAGAGTCATATTTTACAGTCGCTTTGAATCTTTAAATCCTAACAGAATCATATAACAACGTTATTAAATGTCTTCAAAATAGTCTTTGTGTTCTTTTGCTTAACATAGAACATAGCGGCTATCACTGGATGGCTCAGCAAAAAAAAAAATCTAACCGAAAATTAGTCATTCATTCACTTCTTATTTGAAAAGAGAAGATAATACGCATGTCTACGTCGTAATCTTACATTATGTTACATCCTCCCTTAAAAATCTGTCAGACTAAAACCTAGTTTTTCTTGCCTGGCTGTTGCACTGACTTGCATAACGTCATGTATGAGCTCATTTCACCCTGTAAGGATCCCCTCTGTACCCGATGCACAGGAAGTGGGACAGATTTGTAGCGGACTGAACTGGGAATGATTGTTTGTCCAAGTTGGACTGGTCAGCCTTTCAGAGGCGAGGAGACACTGAGCTAAGATGTCGCTCAAGGGTCCTCTGTTGCGGTGAAGGCACTGTACGCTGTCGAGCGGGACAATGACTGTACTTAACTGTATTCAGATCTGTCTCTGACTTACATAAGCCTGAGCAGGGGAGAGCAGCTGAGGGGGTCGGTGCAGAAGTCACAGTACACTGGACAAATATAATAACCACAAAGGCAGCTAGGAGTGCATGAAAAGCGCTGTATTGAATGATACTGCTCTTCACAGGCCAGCAGCAGCAGGGGGATCATGTGTTGGAGCTTTATTTTGCACCGGAGCGTGCTCACAGTGCTACTGCGCAGCCGGTGTTTAGGGGGAATTTATGTATCAATGTTATTCCCAAGTTGTTTTGACAGCCACACACATTTTCATTACTTAGAGAGAAGATTGCATATACCAGTCAGTGAAGGTAATTTCCTTATCCCCTGTGTTGCAATGTATCTTTGCCTCCTGCTTCCTTGCAAAAATGACCTTTGCACATTGAGTTTATTAGAAAGGATTGCGGGGAGTAGCGTTTCCACCCAGAGCAGCCCAGGAAATCAAATCAGCCTAAAGGTTAATAGTCTCGAAACTCTGTTTAATGACATGGCCTATAGCTAATGTCACATCTCTCTTGTCAAGGAATTTGTCCTCATGTTATGAAAATGTTTATTCGCAGGAAACCGCTCCGAAAAGAGGAGAACGGGACAAGTCGTGGGGAGTACGCCATGAGCATCCGTAACAAGAAGGCCATGGGTACGAACAACACTGTGGTATAGACTGGCTCCTCCTACATTCAGGAAGTGACATCACAATTGCTGTCTCTCTCCTCTCCCCCTGGATGCAAGAATCCCTTCTCACCCAGAATGTAACTGGGTTTTACCTGAGGTTTTTAGGTAAACTGTTTTTCTTTGCTTGTCGCCCGGACTGAAGATGCCATTTGGCTCAAGATGAGCTGCAAAAGATGGAAGGAAAATACATGAAGGCAGGATGGATGGAGACAAAAATCCTCAAACCCCAACGGTGTTGAAAGTGGCACAGCAGGCTGAACATTATGCTCTTAGTAACAGCAAGTGTTGCTGACAGGCTGGTTGGCTGCTGGCTGGAGAGGGACTATCTGCCAGTCTGCCGCAGATCCAGTCCTCATACACTGTTGACATCTGCAACGAAACGACAGACAATACAGCAGCGCTGCAGTCCCATGGGCAGCCAGACAGGACAGCCCATCACACACAATAAGAAAAAAAGTGCATGCAGTTTTTACAGAGAATGCAATGTTTTTTATACTCCAATCAACACACTGTCCATCTTTGGTTCTCCATTTTTGATTCAGATGCTTTGTGAGAGGTGTGACATGACAGTTGGTCCTGGCTCTGAAATGTGGATTTATCTGACTATGCAATTTAAAGAAATTTATTGACAAGGAACTAAGGATCAATGACATCAACATGGGATATTGTGGTAATTTTACCATGCCAAAAATGTCTCAGAATACCTATACTCAATGTAATATACTTTGGTCATTTTGATTGATTTAATTTATTTGCTCTATTTATGTTTTTATTTATTTACTTATTTATTTATCTATCTAGCTACCTTTGAATTTATTTTTCTACTTAAAGGGAAAAAACTGTCTCGTAAGTTACTCACGTCATTAGGACTACTGAACATCTTGATGAATTCATTTTATTTATTTATAGCTCTTTTTTAAAAACTGGTCATTTTTAATCCATGTAAATCATTTGTGATGCTCTGATGTTTTAAGCCTGCTGTCAGTTTGCTGAGACACTGATGCAGAACAAACGCTGGCTCTGTTGAGTGTTTCGGTATCAGTCGCCTCGACTCTGGGTGTTCTTCATGACTCTGTGCATTCCCGATGCTCCAGCTGAAGAGTCTGGGGTCCCATTGATGTGCTATGTGACTGTGTGTTTTCCAAACATTGCTTCATTATAAGCCAGTCCCCATTTTACGATCTGTTAACTCAACATGAGAGCACTCCTTCAAAAATATTACCGTGCCATAAAATGATTTGGTTAAATGTTTTGGAGTCTCTAGATCAGCGAGATGCCTTCAGCCGTGTTTTAATTTGACAATCTTTCTTTATGTGTGTATGTATGTATGTATGTATGTATGTATGTATGTGTGTATTTATTCATTCATTTATTTATTCATTAATTCATTTTATTTATTTATTTAGCCCATCACTTTATAATTGGTGTACAGGAGTCTAGGGTTGACCTTGTGTGCTGGTGAGAGACAAGAGACTTAGCCAATAGCAAGAGATCAGGTTTCACAGAAGATCATCCCTGCTGGAAAAACACAACTGAGCTAAATCAGAGCATCGCTTGCCGCTGCTCTGGCTTTTTTTTTTTTTTTTTACATCATTTGTGTGTGTGTGTGTGTGTGTGTGTGTGTGTGTGTGTGTACATGCATGTTTGTATGAATGTGTGTGTGTGCGTGTGTGTCTGTCTGTCTATCTATCAGTGTGCATGCATAATGAGTGGACTCAGTGAGAGTGGGTTATACTCTGTGGCTTTCAGTTTAGTATAGATACTGGCTAAAGTGTGGACATTTGGAAAAACACATGCTTGCATCTAAACATGCACAGGTTATTAGCTAACAGTATATCCCACTATGTACGTATATGAGAGGAATGATGGATGCATGAATGTAAATATTGATATTTAAATATCTGCCTTCTTGACTGTTAATTAATGTACAGTGTGACAGAGCATATGTTTATACATAGTAAAAATTATACGATATGCTACCATTTAGAATTATGTCAATGTTGTCATGTTGATGGAGCAAGCCATTAATGTATATATGGCAATCAATAGTACAATTTATGCATTATACCAAACAGATAGAAAGATGTGCATAAGTTGATTACATTGCTGAGTTTTTCAGTTGTAAATAAAAGTGTACATAACATGAGAGCTACAGTCTGAAGTGATTAAAGAGGTGTGCGTGCAGATATCTTTTGTTATGCTACGGCAGACAAAGTGGCCCACATGTGGCAAATGTGATAAAAGTTAGTCTGTTATGTTCAGCCTATGCCCACCCAGCCTGCGTGGAGCTGAGGAGTGTTGTTGATCAGTGTTGGTGACCCTCCCCCCTCCAAGCCATGTGGTTTACTGAGGCACATAAGTGAGAGTTATAGGCTTCATATTATAGCTTGGTAGCAATAATGTAATAAAAAAATAATACTATAAGGATATATGCACTTAAAGTAGCAAGTGCTTTAAAATAAACTGAAAGAAGTTAATGGTCTTACACAAAATAAATATGATTTTTTTTCCATTTCTGTTATAATTTGTTAGCCATTAACTGCAATATAACGATGTGAAATAAACAATGGAGAGAAACCTGTACTATACAGGCTGATGCAGCGGTGCACTGAAGAGGAATGTCAATGAATTACAATGTGAATGAGGGACCATAGAGTACTTTGCCTTCCCAGCTTCAGTCGCGCCACTTGATGCTAATGCCAATGGAAGCTCTGAGCAATTTAAACATTCATGCATTGTCCAGCCACGGTGCTGTGGATTTCATTGTAATAAAAGCAATGTGACAGCACTAGGCGGAGGAATCAGGGATTGTCACTGTCGCAACGAGGCTCTCAGGAGGCATTTCAAGCATTCTTGAGATTTGCATTCTTTAAATTGTCTCTGTACAAAAACTACTAATTATGTTGATCTGATGCAGTCTGCATGATGCGACCTCTCTCAGCCTGCTCTTTAATCAAGAAATGTCACCAAGGCACACATCTGGTGACACGTCGTGCTGGTGCATTAGTACAATGTTTGCATCTGTGAGAGCTAGCATAGTCCTTCCAAAGCTGACCTTCACAATCTTTGAGCACCCACTCACACCCTGCCTGACTGAGAGGCCTTTGGTCAGCAATAATTACTCTTAGTGCCTCCAGGTGCCTGCTCATCAGGTCAGCGCTCCCATATGGTCCTCCAGGAGGCAGCAGGCAGGGGTGGGGAAAGTGCTGGATACCTGTGGGACACTGATTACATAAGCTGCTGCTAATGAGAGAGGTTCTCTGGAAAAGGGCTGCGAGTTCAAACGATAACAACAGTGGCAGTGGCTGACAGATGCAACACCAGAGCGAGGGGGACTTGATTAAACCCACACGCACGCACACACACACGCACACGCTGGGACACAGTCACATAAACACCTGCATCCATCACTACTTCAATACAGATTCGCACACGGAGGGAAGCAGCAGGAGAGGTGCTCTTTGATGAGCCAAGACAAGAGGTTGATGAGAAGGGGCACTGCAGCCTGATTCAGCTAGCTTAGGGTCACCAGGGAGTGTGTGTGTATGTGTGTGTGTGTGTGTGTGTGTGTGTGCGTGCGTGCGTGCGTGCATGTGCGAGTGAGTGTGTGTGTTTAATAGTCATATTGTAGGATATCATTATTACAAATGACTCTTTTGGCCCGCACCTTCTCTCAATGTGGGTTTCTCTCTAACATATGTACACACACACACACACACACACACACACACACACACACACACACACACACACACACACACACACACACACACACACACACACACACACACACACACACGCACACACACATATATAATAAGGTCTAATTCATGTTTAAGCTCGATAATGAAATCCTTGCAGCAGTGAAAATCAAAACAAAGATGGATGTGCTGCTTGGCTCTCTTGCTCTGCTGTCACGTCATCTGTTATTCTCAGACCAGCTCTGTGGTAATGTGGTTAGACCTCACAACAATGCTTAATCACAACAAACCACATTAGGTAAAAGGTAATTATGTTTGCTTGGTATATGCATGGTCCAATCTGTTTGCGATGCTGCCAAGAAAGAGGAGGGAGGATGGAGAACTAAGATTGGGGGCGGGGGGGGGGGGGGGCTTTCCACTTTGAGGTAGGGAGGGGAGAGCAACCAAAATAGTCTTGTTTACCTCCTGCGTCTGGCTCCACCTTATCGAGTTACAAAGACGCTGCTGCTGCTCAGATTGGCCGTCTGATTGATTGCAGCTCTGATGCTAAGAGGCAGCATGACTGACAGTCTGACAAGGATCTCAGAAGGGAGCTGAGTAATGCATGTCATGTCATTTTCCCGGAGACACCTGAGGTTCAGTTTCTCGTCCAGAGGAGTAAACAACGGAGCTGATTTTATCACTTTGTCATTGGCATTATGGTAAACTGGACATTTTCCAAATCAGCCAGGACACCAAAGGCCAGTAAATGTCACATTTGAATTCTGAATGGGCCGACATTATTTATGAAATCACAAAAAGGCTCAATAGTTAGTAAAAACTCTTAAACTTTTATTATCTAGCTTGCAATCAAGCAACTCAAAAGGTGATATAATATGAAAGAATACAATCTAGACAGCCTTTGCTTTCAGACCCTCACGATTACGAACACGGGTCTATAGAAACGGTCTTAGTCATCTACTCATTCTTCAGATCTGTCGAATACAACAGTGAGGCACCTGATACAATTATCCCACACAAGCTTGTCACGCTTTGCTTTAATGATCAGCTCCAGCACGAGTTCTTTAAAATAGCATAGCTTTACTGTACATATTCTGAGATTATACTAGAGGTGCTGAAAACGAATCAGCTCAAACGGATCCCACATGGCATCGCTTTTCCATTAGAGTTTTTCTCTGTCGGAGGGTTCAGCTGGAGAGGCTGCATGCAGGTCTGGACCTGAGGTGACCAGAGCACAGGTCACATGGGGTAGAACTGTGAGGCGGCCTCTGAAGACTGGATCTCCACCTGAGCCATCTTGAATTGGGTGCACTGCAGCCATTTGCGCAGAGCGAACGGAGGGGCTCCGGACGTCTGGCCCTGCAGACACTGATGGTTTACCCGGTTCTGGATGGCCTGAAGACGTAACTGCAGCCCTGCAGACAGATGCTGAAGGAGCAACAAAGAGAAGGTGATGGAGATTTTAGTTTGACTCACATCTATTGTGTCTGTAGACAGTTATGTGTTGATACTGTCCTTACCTTAAGGTTTGACTGGATCATGGGTAGCCACATAGGAATCAGCTATAGGAGACAGCCAGGATGCACGAGTATTAGGTTACATGTCGAAATAATCATGTATCAGCCATGCAGAACTATAATAGAAACATGACAAACCTTTACAAAGATGGTTGAGTTGCATTCCTGCAGTGCTTCCATTAAACTAATGACATGAAGACACACCATCTCCACCATCTGAGAGAAAAAAATTATCAAGCAAAAAACCTCAATTTTCTATGAAACAGAAATTCCAAAGGTTCAACATAATTACCTCTTCTCATATTTCAGGCGTGATCAACCACACCACATTTCTAAGGCACTCACCTTACCTGAGCTACCTTTAACATACCCTGAGTGCAAAAACATAAAGTAGAGCACTCACCACTTTATTGTGGGCCATGAGCTGCAGGATGCTAGGTGTAACCCGACTCCAGAATTCGAGGCCTGTGAGGATGGCGCTGGAGGAGAATTCTGTCTGGTTCTGGTTGAGCGGGGATGGAGCGGCAGCTGCCTGCTCACAGTAGATGGTCCACAGTTGGGCAAACATGAAGGCGTGAAATAGAGAGCACATGTGCAGAACCGACGTCTGGAGACACAGAGACAAAAACAGGAGAGACAGGTCAGGTGGTTATAAATCAGGTAAATATTTATATGGATTTCTTTCTGTCAGACCTTTGACTGTTCTGGAAAACCAATGAGGATGACAATGAGATGATCTGCAATGTGGGAGCCAGCATCCAAAGGAATGGGCATACAGGAAGTGGATCCCTGGTGCAGAGCGCAGTGTGTCAGGGAGCCCAAGAGGAGCCAAGACAGCTGACGGATGTGTGACACACACTCAATGAATTCTTTGGGTCTGCAGAGAAAAAACCCCCATTGAAATTCAGTGTCACAAATCTGTCCAAAAAAAGTCATATTTCTCAGATTCTACTAAATATTTCCTCAATTATTACTGCTGACATATTTGTTGGCCTCGCCCACATAATTTCTCACTTCTTTGAAGTGCTAGAAATCCATGAATACTGAATATTATTTTTTTATGTTTTGAGATTTAAAAATCCTTTTTTGCATTTAAAAATGTTTACGTCAAGATCTAAAAATAGCCTAGAGTTTTCTAATCTGACAAATCTCACCACCCGGAGAAACAAACCTGGATTACGGTGAACTAACCCGTTAAAGAAAATGAATTATTACGAAACACATCTGTAGTTTTGTTTGGTACTCACCCTTGTTGCATTGTGGATGGTGGATGATAAAGCCAGGGAAGATAACGAACAACAGCTTTGTTGTCACGGTGATTGCCTTTGCTGATCTCCATGGCTGCGACTTGTGCCAGACCCACTTTCAGGTTCCCTCCGAAAGTGTCCTCATGCAATGGCTGACAGCAAGCCTTCATATGGCTCTAGTGAAGAAAAGAAAAGGTGGAACGAAAAGGAAAATGGGGGGGGGAACTATACGAGACTTCTAGTGCTCAGAAGAAGAAAGTGACTTACCTTAAGTTTGGTTAGCGTGTGCATATCTGCAATGAAGTCCAAAAGCTCACTTATGTATTGTCTCATGCATTCCATAGCTGCTGTTGTGCACTGTTGGTGACAAAAACCAGTTCATCCTTTAGAACAAATCACAATGGGTCTATCCTGTTTTATGACACTGATTCTCATACGATCAGCAGAAACATCAACTTACTCCTGACAGCGTTGAGATCATGTGCTTTTGGATGATGGTGGATTCTGCTAGTCTTGTACCGATATCTGCACAAACAAACTGAAAGAATCCAACAAGTTTTAGAATCCTACTCAGAAGGAAACAGTGTGATGTGTTTGTTTCTTGCAGACTGAAAAGCATTTTGAGATTGTGTCTTTACCTGGACCAGCAGTAACAAGTTTGTGTCAGGCAGAGGAGACTTAAACTTCAGCGCCTGCAGAAGCTCTAACACCACGATGCGGGACATGTAGAACTTATCTCTCTCCTGGATATGAGGAGACGGACAGTGGAGTAAATGTACTGATGCAGCAAGACTGCCTTTTTCTATTATCACTCTCCCTTACTCATGCTGCGAGGAGAGCATAAACTCCATAGTCTGAATAGAGGGGGAAGGACAGGCAGTGAGAGAGGAGGGAGGGGAGGCAAGGGAGACAGAATAGACAGAGAATAGTGAAGCTGAGGAGTAGATTTAGGCCAGTCCAGATCTCTCCTCCCAGAGTCCCAGGCAGCTCAAATGAGGCTGTCAGGCTGCCTTCTCCCTCCCCGAGGACAGGCTGCTCTCTTTGTTCATCCCATCCACACAAAGCCCAGCTGCCTGTTTACAAACCACACTGTCATCTCCCAGCTTCCACTTTGTCTCTCTCTTTCTCTATGCAGTCATGTTTGCTTATGTTCAGCGCAGGCAAGTGCTCAGAGCTGCCTCCGACATTTCCCGCTGTGTGGTTTGTTAATGTGCATACCTGTGCGCAGCACTCTCATAATTAAAAGTCAATGGAACATGTCCTTGTGGTAAATAGCAAATCACGGGTCCTTCTTAAGCCAGAGGGCCCACTCATGTTTAGCATGTAGTGCAATGCGGCTGTGGAAAAGGGTGAAACAAACTCAGAGAAATCTGACTTTGTGTCCTTAAAGGTTGACCTCCAAATATATCTAATCGTGTTTCAAGCACTTCCCAGAAACCTCACCTCTTCCCAAAAAAATAAATCTGTGCAGCACAGGTTCCAAAAGCAATTGCTCATGGTGACTCTGGGTTTTGAAAAGCGGATATTATATAGAAAGGAATTAAAGAGGGTGTAGAAAATCAATACTGCAGGAGACATAAAGCATGCAGTGTTGACAGTGGTGGAAGAGTAAGGATCCATCTGGTTCTAACAGTGCAGACAGCCCTGGCTCCATCTCTGTCTGAGGCAGCCACTCAGTAACACACCATACATCCTTAGTCCAAGCACACCAACTAATCATGTTAATCAATACTAGCTGATTGCCTACTTAATCATCAGTGACACATGGCCACATTTCTGGCCAACTGGAGAGTCGGGAAGTAGGTGTAGAACCAAAAGAGTGATGAGCAAACTGGAGCTCGACATCTTTAAAACTGTGGATTAGTTTAAAAGGTTTAACTCTTTCAAAGCTGCATGAATGCAGGTTGTCAGCACGTTTCATCACTGCATACCAAATATCACGCCTGCAGAAAAAGCTGTCATGTAAACGCACTCATGAGTACCTTGTTGAAGGCTTTGTAGCACAGACCGCAGAGCTCCACGAGGTAGGAAAGGCTGAACATGCCATACTGAATGACGAAGCTCAGTAGTTTTGAAAAAGGCTCCAGGAGACTCTGTAAGAGATATGAAGATGAGATAGGGTTGGATATTGAAGTCTAGACTTTATAATCAATAATTCATAATCAATACGTTAAATTCAGCTCTGGGCTTACCCGGGTTGCATTGGTAGTTGGGATTTTCAGCAAGCAAATGATAATCCTCAAACTGGAATCCATCGGGCACTGATGACAGATTGCGAACAAGTATGTTGAACAATCTGGTTTAAAAATTTTAAAGAAGTTTTTGCCTGTTGCACAGGCATATTTCTGGATTTAGATTTTTTATATTTGTCTGTGGTGATAATTGATTACATCACAGTAATCTGACCCCTGAGGTCAAAGACATCGACATTCAATATGGGCACAGTAAGGTACTTTTTCCTCGAACCATAATCAAATCAACCACACTCAACTTTGGACTTTCCAACCATGAATTTTCCCCTTTCCAAGGAGATGGAAAGGTCCACATCTACCTTCAGAGGAAGCACAGAGGGCAGCTTTGTGAGGAATGTCTGGAACTGGTTGCAGATGGTCGTCCACAGATTGCTAGGAGAGTCCATGGGGAGAGCCTCCATGAAGGAGGCAATGTTCTCCAGGCAGTGCAGCATTGTGCCCCCTGCTGGTAAACTCTTCTTGTTGTTCAGGCCCTGGAGGGCACAAAGGCATTAACCATTGCAGTGTTAAATCAAGTAACTCTGTAAGCGAATATATTTCCATTTAATTGATCATTCAGTCCTGATCAATCATAATGCCCATGATGAGAGTTGAGAATTTAGGACACTGGAGCACAAACGATTGCAGAGATGAGCTCATGCACCAATGGGTTCTTATCTGTGTCATTTATCTAGTGAAACTATTTCAATAAATTGGTAAGGCAGAGCAGATTATGCATGATTTGTTGTTTTAGATGCACTTATGGAGTGCATTCAGCCTCAGCTTTGCCAAGAGCTCCTCCTGCTGGTGGCGCGACTCAACACAATTCAGTGAAGGAGGTCTCACCTCCAGCAGCATGTTGAGGGCAGCAACAGAACTCAATTCATTAAAATCTATCAGGGATGATGCCAGCGTTCGCAGAAAACTTCCATCTGAAAAAAAACAACAACAACAAGAAAGTTTAACATGAAAACGATGAAGGTGGGGGAAAAAATCTACAAATCTGTATCTGCTATAGGTTACAGACTTCCATATGAAGTGCAACAAAATCAACAGCTGGGACATTCAGGTACATTAATCACAAACATTTTATGTGTTTTGAGTCATTGGGGTTTGAGCACACCTTTGATATTACTCTGAAAGAGTTGAGGCAAGATGCCATTAGGTGCCAGCTGGTGAAACATACAGCGGAGGAACTGCTTGGCTACACCTGCTACATTTCCTGGAATCAGCATACTGCAAAATACCACAAGGGGAATAACTCTGTCTGACAGACAGACTCATCTCATATCTATTAAACTCATCCATAAGTAAACCGAATAATCAAGTTTGCAAAGAAATGACTTCAAGGTCTCATACCTCTCAGCTTGTCCAGAAAAATTCCCGCTGGATGCCAACCTAAAAGAAGTTACGAAGCGGTAGATCAGGACCCAGAGATGAATTATACATGAACTCTGAGGTTATAAAACTTCATTTACTGGTGAAGTTCTATGTGACTGCTAATCCCCAGAGTACCTGCCCACAGACTGCATGATGTCCAGAAGCATGGGAGCAGCCAGATCCGGGCTGAGGTGGATGAACATTGAGAGAACCACCACTGCCAGGCCGAGAGTCTCCTCGTCATATTCCTCCAAGACAGCTGCACAGTCCCGACATCTGGTTTGTTTCCGCACAAATGAATCACGTCAGTCAAGCATTAAGACGGTTTGTTTCAAGGCATGTGTAACGGTCTATTTATTCACACACCTGTCAGACATGGTGGTGGGCTGCTCATCGATGAACTCCTCAGGAGCTGGGACGAACATGCTGACCGTACTGGGTGCAGAAAGCAGACTGGTCTTTGTAGGACCTACAAAAGAATTGAAAGAACGGGTTTTGGTAAGATTCAGCTTTTAGATGCTGTTTCAGATCAATAAGAAGAACATGAAAATGTATCCAAGTCTTCCTTTTTCCCAAGATAAAGATTAAGAGACTCAGATCAACATCATCAAAATCCTTTCACACCTTTTGGAGACAATCAAATTAATAAACAGACAAGCAAACACGTGTGGAAGATCATATAACCTCCCTAAACTCTCACTGGTGGAGAAAATTGGAGAAGAGTATGAAGCGACTGACCCGTCTCCCAGGTGCTGATGTTGTGTGGAGCGCTGGACTGATGCTCCAGCTGTCTCTTCATCAGCTGGCTCATGGTCAGAGCTCCCAGAGATCCTCGCTTCACCTGACGGTACTGGGCTGAAAGTCAGACACAGAAACAACACCTCAGAACGAAATGGTCGCTGTCATTTTATAGTTCCATGTGGACAAAATAAGGCCACGTATTTAGCTCATTCTCAGGAATTACATGGAAACACCTCAGAGTGTTGTTTTCTACATTTTCTCATGCATCTATAATAAGACGTCATTATAACATTCAAACGTGTGCAATTTTATTCCAGCTTCCTTGACTTAACAAAATATGACATTTTAAGAAATGACATAAGTACATGAATCACTAGAAAAATTGTGATTTGTTTGACACCACAACATTCAAATTTACAAGGGGACTAAAAGGCTTTTGGATCCTACTTGATACTGAACAGCGGTGGCTTGTTTCAGGCAGAGCAGCTTCGAGCGTCGGGGCCGAGGCAGATTCTCGTGGCTTTTCCAATGTTGAGAGAACTTTGTGATCTGCAAGGCAACCGTGACGAGACATTAGCATCAGAATAAATCCTCTTATATGACAAAAATAAAGCTGCTCAATGTGTAAGCATACAATAGTTATAGGAAAAACATTGATGAGTGCTGATTTGATATTGATTTTTGGCATTCTGGATGTGTTTCAGTATGCATTTTATTCTGAAATATAAAATTCACTGTTTCCGTTATTACAAACATGGTACTCTTAGAAAATATGTTTTCCAACTGCATTCAAACTCTCACTTTTGATTTTGATATGTGCATTTTTCTACCATTGGTTTCCATTTTATTTGACGTATCATAATATAATCGACCGTGTTCTGCTTGAGACACCATCAAGAACGAACGTCACGTCTCAATTTGTTTTTGTTGAGATTTAATAAGTCTGCATTATTACCTTGCAGTAACAGTCTAACCTTGAAAAAAGGCTAAAATTGGAGCTCATGAAATCAAATCTAGCAAATCAAAAGGAAAAAAAATATTCAAATATTTTGCCGATATAGATTCAGAGTTCCTGTGCAAAATCTTGTTCCTGCTCCATAATAAAGTGATTTGTATTTGCTAACTTCACAGAAAATACCATTGGATGTCAACCATGGAGAGAGACATAAGCAAAAGAAAAACCATTAGGTTTGGCTGACTCATGCTAAGGCTTGTTGCTTTAGTGGTTAATGGTTAACACATTTGACCACAAAACTAACTACTAGTGCACTGGTAAATCTGGAGTGGTCATCATGTGTCCTTCCTTCTTACCCGTTTCGGAGGTCTGCTCACTGCCCAGCTTGTCAAACATGTTGAATGAAATGTCCAGATATTCTCTCTGGATGGCACTGACGGCAATCTTCCTCTGCTTCCGTTGCCGGGGAACAATCTGGATTTTAAACTCTGCTTCGTCATTGTTGTTCCCATCGTCAAGTTTTGGGTCGCTGTCCCCCTCATCACCCATGTCATCATCCTCTTCATCATCCCCATACTCTTCTTCATCATTGCTGTTGCTGTTCTTGCTTTTTTCTGGCGAGGAAAGAGGCTCTGCTGTGTCTTCTGGGATGTCCAAGAAGATGGTCCGACCAGATGGGCTTGTTCCTGGTCCCATTCCTGATGTCAACTCATCTGAGCTTATGGGGATGTCGTCTAAAGAAGTGTAGGGAACATGTGGGGTCTTTCTCAACAGGTCTCGCTTCTGTTTCAGGGTCATTGGGCTGTCATGACAGACATTCTCTGGTCGGTCTGGAAGGTCCAGAGAGGCACTGGGAGTCATTCGGTATGACCTCCTTTCCAGAGGTGGTCGCTCTAACCCTACTCTTTCAAGCAGGAGATCTGGGGTCTTTTTATCACTAGAACAGTCCTCTACACTCACCTGGACCACAGGAGAGAGTCGCAAAGTGTTACTGCTTGCAGGGGAAGCTGAGACCTTCGGACTCCCATTGAACTTGGAGGTTATAATGGTGTTCAGGTCAAACTCTTCATCGCTCTCAATGATCCGTAGTGGAGGCAATGGCTCAAACACCAAGGAGTCGCTGTCGGACATAGAGAGCAGTGAGTGTTTTTCTGGAATAGAAGTGCAGTCAGAGGAAAGGTCAATCAGGTCAGGGTCCTCCTTTCCCTGTGCTGATCCTTCTGGCGAGCCCTGGTCGAACTTGTCTTCAAAGGTCTCCATGCAGCTGAGGCGAACCTCTGGGATGACTGGTTTGCAGATGTCGGACTGGCCACCTCGAGATCCTCGCCGATCTACATGATCGCTGCCCTCTACCCGAATGGAAGAGCCATCAGAAGATCCTTTGCCGCGATGCTTGCTGTGGGATGTGGATGAGGATGGGGGTAGGATCACAGATGGCGCCTGCATGTCACAGCGATCAATGCAGGATTTACGCCGATGTTCATCCAGATTGAAAAGGATGGAGTCGGTGTTGGAAATATCCAGAGACTTCTGCTTGTGCATGGCCTGCAGACGCTTTTTCCTGGTGCTCTCTTCTCTGACACAGTGCAGGATGTTGTCCTGGAGTGTGCTGGCTTCACGGTACTCTGACAGTTCAATTTCACCTGATAAACAGAGAGCCAGTGACAGTCAAAATGTGATATCCATGAACAATTTCTACCAAGGTGCCAGCATGCTGGACTTCACTCAGAAAGCTTTTGCTCCTTACTTTTTCTGGCGTTCAGTTCTACCGGCTGGTACTTCACAGTCTTGTTGCCGCCGATCCGCTTCAGGCGTGCAAAGAATGTCTGTGACTCTTTATTAGCGACTCCAGTCGGCGTGTCATGAACATCTGACTCATCAAACACGCTATCCTCTTCTAAGATGGAGAGAAATTAACATCATTACTGCATTCATGAAGACCTCATGTATAATTCTAACCAACCCAAGGCTTTAATTTTGGGTCACCTTTCTCTTTCTCACTGTAGCGGCTCATGTTGGAGTTGTCGCTGTAGAGCGGTCCTGCTGTAGGGTGGGGACGGCAGCTGTGATACTGAGCATTCAGCGTGTTGATGGTGATGTGGATCAGATGCAAGACAACTTTACTGCCCTCCATGTCTCTGTAAGGGTACTGTAGTGCATACAAAATCATTAGGTTACCCAACAGTCTTTGAAATTTACATTATTTTTGAGGTTTCCAATGAGAATGGATAAACAATGGTCCAGAAAAAAAACCACTGACATATTATAATGAAAGCACCTTATAAAGGATAACTAGCAGGGCTTTGAGCCACAACTGTCTAATGTGTGGCCTCAAGGGCCACAGTGAGCATCTCGGTGGCTGCTGGAAGTAGTGTCTCAGCTGGGGACACGTGCAGTACTTCAACACCTGGACCACCAGGGGGAGCAACTGCTTCCCCAAACCAATATTGTAGTCCATCACCTGGAAGAAATGAAAGTTAAGCCTGTCAGAATCATTCATGTACTATGTGTCAGGAGGAAAAAATAAGTACATATATATTGAATATTATTTACTTGTGCAATGCCGGCAATGAAGCCATTGAAGCAGGTTGACGTGCGCATCTTCTGTGGTGCGATCATGAAGCAGCCCTCCTGCTGGTCGTAGCCCAACAGCACATACAGGTGACGTTTCACCGTGTTGAAAGCCTTGGCACTGCCGATGTCCGCCTCCGCGCTGCTCTTGTCTTTGGCCATAAATTTCATGAGCACCATGATCAGCTGGTGAACCGTCTGGTGATCGATGCCGGCGTCCTCAGGGAGCAGGTCTTTGATGATATTGTCATCCTCAGGAGATGGGGTCTGGCCTGCAAGAGGGGCCAAAGGGTCAGGAGCAGAAACGTACAACAGGCATGGGAGAAGATGGGGAGGTGGGGGGGGGGGAGCAAGGGGGGGAAGGGGGTAATAACAGAGTGGGTGAGTCAACTCGTCCTGTGTCGAGACATGTGAAGGGTTTATCATGCAATAAACACACATTAGAGTAATGCAGAATTTGTGAGGAGCGTGAACATAAAAAAAATGAGCGGTTAGTTTGCCAGAGGCAAGATGAAAAAACAATGACTGTCACCATTGATCAAAGTTGATTTTTCAGATTTACAATCATAATTTGACGTAATAAGTAATAAGAAGATAATCATACTGTACGTTTCCTCCAACATGATGTGATTATGATGAAGAACACTGCAAATTTCAGATTTAGGTTGTTGTTTACCTGGCAGGACCTTCTCTATCATATCTCCCAGTGTCGGGGCAGAGTGATCTTGCCTCGTAAGCCTTAGAGCTAAAAACCACATATGAAGAACACAATTTAGGAGAATGTACACGCGAGGAAGTACAGGAAGGTATCTGAGCTTCATCTTCATCCGACACACGTACACATACACACACACAAAAACTGCTCCCAAAAATTATTTGACTAATCAGAAATTTCAGATATAACATTATGTTTGAGGTCATCATGAGCAGCAACTCCCAGAAACTTAGTTGGCCTTCTGAGCAGAGTCAGTGACAAAGTTAACCACACAGTGTCAAGATCCTCCCTTATTGAACAAATACGTGTTAAATGAAAGTTATAAACAAAGGAGTGAGGAGTGGAACATTAAAAAAATGGGACCAGACTTGGATCACATTGTATTTGCAAATAAAAAGGAATTTTGTGTCATTGAAAAGTGATCAGAGATCACAATGCAAGCACTGCTGGGTTCCAGAAATTGGTAAGAAACTAATTGAAAGGTAAGAACTTTGTCTCTGTGTGTGCAATGTAAAACAAAGCACATATGAGACATTTGGACTTTTACTATTTGCAAACACTGTCAGACCACAGATTGAGTGAAAGTGACACAGGCTCAGATCCAAAGTGGCAGCGAGACAGAGGCTCATCCCCAGTACTCACGAAGTCGGTTGCTCAGGGATTCTGGAAGTGAAAATGCCCTTTTGGACTCCGTTGGGCAACCCTTCACACTGTCACGGAGTGAACGCACACTCTTCTGCCGATTCCTGGCGAAACGAGCTCTTCGTATTTTCCACATCGCCGCATCACTGAGATTGGCCACGTTGGTCCGTACAGCTGTGATGGCTGTCAACAGAAAAGATTGCAAACTTAACGTAGAGCACTTTCAGATTCACATAAACAAAAGTAGCAGGAGTGAATGGAGTAAGAGCATCTCTGAATGTACTCGTGGGAAAAGGGAACTCCTTGTTGCAGTCCAGGTGTAGCTGAGCCTCCAGGGATAATGTTTCAAAGCGGTTGACGAAGAACTCCCAGCTAAGAGCAGGAATATCTTTCTTTAGGAAGTGGAGAAGCAGGAGCTTGCTGAGGATTATGGGCCGATCCCTCACAACAGTATCAAACTGGAAATCCAGACACAGGCACAACCCCTGAATGAGAAATAAAACACATCAGTGCATGATTGTCTGCAGCTCCATGAACACAGGATTACTATATGTGCACAAAAAGTTATGTTTATGCTGAAAATTAATAATTTTAACAAAATTATTTAGTCAATTTCATCAATTAACTGATTATAAAAAGAAAAGTATTACAATTTGATCATCTTTACTCACTTTTCAGTTTTGAACTCTAAACTCAACTCTAAATTGAACATCTCATCTCAATTTTGAGGCATTGTTACAGAGGTTTTTAAAAAAATATTTATTATAGATTTAAATAGATATATCAGAAATCACAGCATTCATGTGACCCATTCAATAATTGCACATTTTTTTCTTCAGTAACAGTTCTCAATACACTTGCTGTCAAATACTTAGTTCAAAATTTGTTTAACCTAGGAAAAATAAAATAATAAAGGCTGCCAACAAATATAGCATATGTTGCACACTCAAAAATGGAAAATATTGTGTATTTGGCTAATTCATTATTTGTCGATATAAAAAGGAAAGATCATTATTGCTCTATTTAAAAAAGCTGGATTTGGAGTTACACGTTTTTCTACTGACTTGTATTCAGTTGAAGGGAATTCTTACATCACTACAATAAAGGTCCTATGTTATTATACTGAAAAAAAGTGTTGTTAAAAAATGTCCTCACCACAAAACACTGTAAAGGCAGAAGTGAAGATACAAACTTTTCATACAAAAGTTTTGGTGCAGAAATCCATGAACATGTCTCATCAGATTTAGGACCAGTGATGAGCAGTGACTGCTGTCTCACCTGAAGCGCAGGCCTCTTGATGGTATCCAGGAGCAGTCTGGCCCGTGTCGCCACAGCTGGGTTCACATCCTCCACAGAAGCCAGGAAGCAGCAGAATGCATGGGCCAGTGAATACTTGAGCAGATGGTTTTTAGTCACGGCGCCGATATCCAGGAAACGACACAGAACGGCCACCTTTTCCGCTGAGAAACAGTTTGAAAGAGAACATCATCAGCTACACACAGGTTACACAAAAAGAACAGACAAGTGAGCTCTCTCCATTGACACCCAGATGAAAGAAATAGAATGAAATACGAGGTGACTGATTAAGACAAGTTATTCATAGCTAATATTTAGATGTATTTGTATTTGTCTATAATGTACTGTATGTGCATGGCAATAAGAAATTTAATTGAGAATGAACTGAGAACTTACATAATAAATACTATTGGTAGAATAATCTACATTAAATCACATTAAAATGGATTATAATATTTTCATATGTAAATTACTTTATACACAAGAGGTACCTTATACTCTACATACTCCAGTCTGCTCAATACTCCAAATTCAAGATGGAGTGTATCGTACATAAAGATAGCAAAATATCTCATTATGTAGAGCAATGAATTCAAAATTTACAGAAAATTTTGTTTATCAAAATGCACACAATCTCATTCTGGTTAATTTTTATACAAGGCTGGTAATTTGTGTGCAATGCTACATTAAAAAATGAAGTATGTAAATGAATTTTTTGCAGTATGGCATTTAAGACTCACCAAAAATAACACGTGGCTAGTACCCAAACCTGACCACTAGATGTCAGTGTGGACGTTAGTAAACGTCCAGAGCTTCGACATAATGATATAGAGATACTGTACATGAAAAACCTTTAGCAGGTGGATTTATTTAAGTTTAAATTTCTATTTAAAAATAATCAACATAAGGTATTTATACAGAAAACAATTCAATAATGTTTGGGGAAACTGCCAGATCAGGTTTTTTTTCTGTTTCCTTTAATTGATGTATCGATTCACAAAATCTCTCCAATGTTTCTGTCTCAAGGTCAAACAGCTTCTCTCTTATTTATGTCACAATGTCACAATCCTTCTCTGTTCGAACCACATGGAAACCATGGCAACCAAAGTGCAAGCTATTGACAGGCTTTGGTTTACGTAGGTAGTATATTACATAGTCAGACTAATGATGGTTTTCCACTCAAGGTTTAGTAATGAACAACCACAGCTACTCCACTCACAAAACATGCCATTGTAACTAAAAATAAAAATCAGTTCATTCTGTTGACCCTGATGAGGGGTTTATAGATGCATATGAGGAAGGTCACTGGATTTAATCAACTTGAAAATCTAATATCTTATATTTGATGTCCGATGCAATTTAAGTGTTTACAAAGCATGAGGAAAACTCTCACCTGCTTCAAATCGTGTTTTCCAGTCTTTGCTGTTGAAGTTCGAGTTGATGAGATTCCAGAAGATGTCTGCTCCGTGCGACAGGGAGAGGGCGTGCAAAAGCTGAGGCACAGCCAGGGAGGCCAACTGGCAAAACTCAGACTTCAGCATGGACCACAGACTGAAACACAAGCATGAAATTAGACACACAGTGAAATCGCTGTCAAAATGTTGAGCAAAACAACACAATACAAACGACCTGTCAGCACACACCTCGGAATGAGCATCTTCTCCTGGATGTAGGCCAGAAACTGTGGGTGATCTTTGTGGGCAAGGTACAAACGCTCTCCATGGAGACACAAGATCTTCAGACAGTTCAGCATGTTGAACAAGATGTCAGGCTCCTCAAACTTAGACATTTCCTGAATGCAGAGGAAAACCAAATATACACCAAAAATCCCACAAATCCTTCTCGGATGCCCCTGGTGTGCTTGTGCCCTGTTTTAATATGTAGTTATTCAGAACCAGTACCTGCAGAATGGTGTATATGAGTTTTAAAGACACAGGAAGCTGCTGGTAGGAGAACTTTGTTTCTGAGTTATTCTTCATGGCTGCAAAAAACAATGTAGAGGTAGAAACAACTCCACAATGGAGGTAGTTGAACAGCGTATAAAACATTTCAATGCAAACATGAGTTCTAAATTGACACAAGTCCTACATGCGTGCAGTAGAAATAGAAGGAAGGTTTACTATAATAATGATAAGTTCCATTAAAATACTAATTCATCATTTTTCTCAACATGTCAGAAAAATATAATTTTGAAATATGATTAACCCATACATTTAGATAATATCTGCAGATTTATCAAATAAAATACCTAAAACCCAGAGTGTATAGTATTCTTTTGAAGGTGTTTTTCTTGTGATAAAGCATTTGGTGAAAACATTGTTTTTCTGTTCAACTGTGATTTGAAAGTATTGTGTGCAAAACTGAAACATACGTGCATTATCAGGAGAGTGGTTAACAGGGTTGTCCGTCTGCACCACACTCGGGTTCTCTCCTTCCTCGTTTTCATTCTCTGTTCCGACGGAGAATTCTGGCTGAGACAACAGCAACGTCTCCTCCAAACTATCTGTGGGCTCCTGAAAAGGAAACAAACACAGGTAAAACATGCTTTTCTGTTTTGTGCTTCATAAATACCTCAGATTCATGTTGTATCTATTGGGGCCACTTTTAATGACTGGTTAATTCATAAGCAGACAAATCAATCTTATCTAGTTGGGGGCTTGGGATCAAATTAAAAGCCTTCCCTGCATAATATATTCAGGTTTTGTTTTTGTTTTTTCTCCTCACCACCAGGCGAATCTCATCCCTGGGGGTCAACCTCTCCAGGAGCTCACAGCCCAGCTGGTAGCACAGGATGCTGGATTGGCAAAGGCTGCACTCCAGGGCCTTTTCATCCTTCTGGCAGGTGTGTGAGCCCCCCCACGGGGCCTGAAAGACGTTGTTGATGATACCAACAATATCTTTCCCCATACTGCTGTCTAAACCCAGCATCACACCATCGTCCTGAAGTTCCATCTAGGGCAGCAGAGAAGACAAAAATACGGGAATTAAAAGTGGAGCAAAATGCCAGAATCTCACAATCTCAACTGTGTGCATTGGTGTCATAAATTTTTTAAACTGTACTACAAATAAAGGAAAAATACTATATAAACTGAACGATATAGGGTAATTTTCACCAGCATCAAAATTGGACCCTTTAATGATATAATTCTAACAACCGAATCTAATTTTCACGAGGACTTTGTGGTCACCTGCTTTAGAATGAGGTCAAACATGAGGATGAAGCAGCCGAGGTTCATGTCGTCATCGTCACAGTCCAGGTCAAGAGCACAATGGCCGGTGGCATGTCCCAGGTTTTTAAAAGGGCTGCAGCGCAGGGGGCTGCGGAATGGGCTCCTGAAGGGACTGGGGAATGGGCTGAGGGTGTTGTGTTGCCCACGGCGCCCAGGGTCTGACACCACACTCACCTGTGGGATTTAAATTGAAAGTGTCTGACTTCGAACTCAAATCATTTAACATCTTATTTAATCTCAACCCCTGTTACTGTCACTCATGATGGCACGTAAATGTTTAGTTGCATGGTTATGAATTTCAATTTTATTGTACATCATGATCAAGTTCTAGCTTTTAAGGGAGCTACATTTAGATATTGGCAATTACTATGGCAACATAAAGTTCATTCCAGTAGAAAAACAGGGTTCCTTATTCCTAAAAAGCTATCTAACAGACACTAAATCATCCAAATGTAGAAAAGCAGTAAAATCGTCCATTCAAGTTGAGAAATGTGTTTTTAATTGTGTTGGGTTTTTTTAATTAAATGTACGTAGACTGGGGCTTAACACTGATCTGACAATTGTTTTATTAATTAATTAATTAATTTTTAGTTTAGTTTCTTTCTTAAAGTTGAATGACAGGATGTTTTTTTTGTGTGTGTGTAGCATGGCATTGCCATTCCTCTCACCCTCCGAGTCCCCGTGTTGTCAGACAGATCGGATGCGCGTGCTTTCCTCTGATTGGCCAGCTCCTTCAGCGAATTCACTCCATCAGAGAACATACCAATCAGCAGCTGAAGCGGAACTACGATGTCCAGTTCTGACAGCACCTACATTTCACCATGATCACAAAAACTCATCTGTGTTTTGATTCTATTTCTCTTAGCTAATAAATCCACCAAGTCAAATAGTTTAATTTTGATCATGCTGCTCGAAACATTTTTAAAACATTAGACAAATTCAACATTAGTATCACTTTGCACCCCCACATTCCAAACTATTGACAATCAAGTAGAGCCCTTATTGTGTCTTTGTCTGGAACAATTTTTTCTAAGGCAATTTAATGAAACTGCTATTTTGGAGTTTTTTTCATCATTGACAAGAGCACACATCAATGATTCTGTAGCAATGTACCACTGACTCCTTTAATGTGACCCATTTAATGAGAGTAAAATAATGCAATCTCTTGATCACACATGTGACAGAGAATTTGATCCATGTCTTCACAGTGGCTAGTTGCGAGAGGATATGAGATGAGAGACAACCCCCCCCCCCTTTCTCTAGTCTAATTCTGTGACCCAGATCCATATTCAGCAGGGCCCCTGCCCAGAATCTCACAGTCTATGACAACCTGTCCACTTCACACCTAGTGGACTGAACCCCAGGAAATGAACCAGACAAACGTGTGTGTGTGTGTGTGTGTGTGTGTGTGTGTGTGTGTGTGTGTGTGTGTGCGTGTGCGTGTGCGTGTGCGTGTGCGTACATGCAGCCAAAGCAGAGCCTGCTCTTGCACAGATGCTGGATAGCCAGAGAATCTGCAGCTGATGAAGCCGAACATTTCCTCCATGGAGAAGGGCAGGGGGCACAGCTCAATGTCGAACATCTTACTGTAAGACACAGAATATGTGTTTCTGATAATGTTGCATAAATATTTTCCATGAAACAACACAGCCCTGGCAAAGTTAGTGTTGATGATAGCATCTAAACTTTTAATGTTTCTGTTTGTGCAAAATTCCTGATTATTACTAACATATTATTTTCTCTTTGCTCCCATTTGTAATGCTAGAAATCTATGGTTTCTAATGCATAGATATCAGATATTTACTCGAAGCAAGATAGCAAAAATACCTTTTCTGTTGATGAACTAAAAATGCAGTCATCTCTTTAGTCTGAGATGTTTCTCTTCATCATACATTATAGACTATTGAAAGTGAAAACACTCCCCACCGGGCTTAAGAGTTTCAGAAGAGGTTTTTTTTATTTCTGGAGAGCCTTCCTTCACACCAAAACATTATTTATCTTTAATGTTAAGACTTCTAAAAAATGCATTGTGGCTCTATCATAGCTCTACTAGAAATATCATGTGACTTGAGAACACATAAGTTCATGTCAAGAGCACTTATGTCTTCATTTAGAATCACATTATTTGATGCTCTTAAAACTCAATGACATGTCTTTTTTTCTTTTTGAACAAGCAAGAATTTTGTCACAATTGTCAGTGTCGTTTGCAATATTATGATGTTTTGATGTTGTCAGGCTTCAGATTGATAGAATAAAAGACATTTAATGAAGACACTCATAAACATCTATGCAGAGTACTTAATGTTCAGATCAGCTTTCAGGTGATGAGTGCACATGACATCAAATGAGTGTTTTTGCTACTTCTGCATAAAGCGTTCATCAGTGAAGTGTGATGTAACAAATCTCTGTTTTACAGGTTTATTTACAATATGTGAACATGAATTTGTACCTGAGCACTTCTCTAAACTCTTTCAGCTGGTGGTCAGGCACCTCGGTACGGATGGACTCGAGCCACTCAGGCATGAAACACTCCCACAGCGGCTGACTGATGACATTGTAAGGTATCAGACACAGGATCCTGTTCAGGCCCTCCTTTAGCTGTGTCACAGTGGTACATGACTTGTCCCAGTATCCTCCGACCTGAGGAGTGTAGGACGGATCAAACACAGCCTGTAGATCAGATGCGACCTGCCCTGCAACATTTACTATATGTTTAATATAATATGTTGAGCCATAAATATCCACCCTTGAAGGTTTGATAAGATCTATAACCATGATAAACTGGAATTCAGGGTTTGCACTGATTAAATAGTTATAAGTTATAGTTATGGTATGATTGAAATGCATGTACTCTAAGAATAGTTGACCTTACCCTGGCAAACTCAACTGGCTTGGGCAGGAGACACATGACCATTACATCAAATCGCACTTCACACACTGTCTTTAGCCACTTGGTTACAAACTGAGGCTTCAGCTTCTCCACCAGACTTCCGACCTCATCGTCCATCATATAGGCGGTGGAGTGGAACCACTGGAACACCATGCTGACAAGCCGAGCCAGACTTTCTGTTGGAGTGTTCTCATTGGGTGTGCAAAGACTCACCTGTGAGCGAAGGTCAGAAAAGAAAGCCAATCAGTGGAGTAGCAACAGATGCAGCGGGGTAGTGATAAAAGGCCGTATATTGTCCACATCCTTATCTCACAACTCCTTGTTGTTGACAGACGCGCTGAAAGCTTATGATTACACACCAGGAACCAGATGCCAAACTGACTGAGGAGTCGCTGGTCGTGCTGATCGTCCTCCTTGTTATCAAACTCGATGTTGTCCAAAGAGTGGTGGGAGGCAGACAAGCCCATCTGACGGCGCCTGTTCAGCTCAAATTCACGTTGCTCTGCATGTATTTCTGCCTCCTTCAGAAGACTGGAAGGAAATGAGGACGAGAGGAATGATTTACAGAGAAATACTGTAAATGTGTAAAATATTCACATATGTGTGGAAAAACAAGACAGGAAATGAAAATGTGGACGTAAATATGTACGTTAATAATACACAGTAGCGTCGTGATTCATTGCAGTCATGCCCTACACCACTGGATGTGACATGTCAGTGTAAACCGTGTGAATGCACCTTATGACGGCCTCCACGGTGCACACCAGCTCCTCTGCTCCACACTCCCGGGTGTTGATGGGAGGGGGCGAGGTCTGATACAAATGGGTCTCCGCTGCAGCCCCCACCTCGCTGCTGTGATGGTTGACGTGGCAACGCTTGCAGTAGCGGACCGGCCGGTTGCCATGGCGCCCACAGCAGCCAGCCGAGAAGCAGGTGACCACAGCCCTCCTTACATGAGAGCTACAGTTCTACAAAGCCAAGAAACAGAGGAAAGGACAGGGAGGAGGAGGAGAAGGAGAAGGAGGAGGAGGAGGAGAAGGAGGAGGAGGAGAGGTCAGTTTATTTCTATCATGGGCCGTGGGAAGCAAAATAAAAGCATATTATAATCACAGCAGCTAATAATACTGCTGTAGCCAACAAAAAATGAACACGTTTCCAGGTCCAAAAGCAACAAACTGCTCTGACAGTCAGCATCACATCGTCTTTTAAGCACTTGCTTAGAGAAGCTGATGTGTGTATATCTGCAATAGACAAGTCTTAATGTGTCCCCTTAGTGTCTCAGGTTTCTAAAAATAAACAGCATGGCACAAGGGAGCTTTTCTAATCTGATCACTCTCTAATCTTGTGCCATTTGAGGGATGCAGTGTTCCATATCAAATTAACACATCTGTCCCCTGATGGCCAGTTCCTCTGTTTACTTATCTGGCTTTCAACAATAATTTCTACCCTGACGTTATTGATGTCGCTTCATTTATAATATGCTCTATCTTGGGTATCAGGTGTATTTATAAGTAGCTATTCTGAGCTGAAGAGTAATGTGTCGCTGAACGATGACAGACTTGGTGGGAGTTCAAAAGGTCTTCTGAAACTAGTGTGACAAAGCTCAACCAAAAGGGGCTGCTGTGGATTATAAGGCATCGGACAAACCAGGATGGCAGCCAGCTGCCTCCCATGATGATATTGAGCAGCTGTTCAGAACACCTGAGATCATGTCACACTCCACCACCCTGGAAACCGGCAGGGAGCGCTTGCCCTCAGGAGCACGTTCAACAAAAAAGATCAAACATTACGCCCCAGCAGCTTCATCTAAAAGGATTTGGCCTTTATGGAGTCGCTTCAGCGGGTGAAGAAATATGTTTGTTTCTGTTCTCTGTGATAAAATCATGTGCTCTTTTTTGTATCCGGAGAGGAGATTCAGTTCTGCAGAGATGCTGTCAGTTTGATAAGCAGTAAAATGACCTGTTTATTTGTGGTAAATATAGAGAAGCATCAAAAAAATGCTCGATATGACATCATAATGAATGTGGGCAAATAGGAGAGTAGGCAGTCGTATTAATGTTTATGTCATTTATCTTACCTTCTTTTGACAAATGGCGGATATCTCTGCTGCAAAAAAGATTAATTCACATGTTCAATTTGAAAACAACTTATTTATACATTACTCACAACTAAAATGATTCTAAATAAATAGGTCTTTATCTGTGCAAAGTAAAAACAAACTGATAACAATTCAGACACCTTTTGTGTTTACTCTCACCTTGAGGCAGGAGAACGTCAACAAGCCATTCAGCATGGTCCCTGAGAAAGTGAAATAAGTGTACTGTATAAACAACGCTTGACTTTTTCGGAAAAACTGCTTCCCAAATCCAGACAGTTGCATCTTGAGCATATAGGGTAAACTCAACTTCCAAGCACAACATAGACACACAATTATTTCCATTCAATGTCAGTGAGTACAAGATTTCAGAGCTATGTGATTATAACATGCTACATACTGGAGAAAAGAAAAACAAGTAGATGCCTGGTTTTGTAATGATGATCTTATTATCGACACAAGGGAATTATGTAACCATGGCAATGTACTTCCTCTGGGTTTAAGTGAGGAATAATGAGGCAGGCAGGAGGTGTGTTATGGTAAGTTATTGAAGAGGCGAAACAGATGCATACCCTGCTATCCTCTGGCTGCACTCCTCACATATATAAAGAGGAGGTGGCTTGTCTCCCAGGGCAACAGAAAGCGTAGGATCTATACACATCTGTATAGTAGGACAAATAGGGTTATAGAGCATGAACACAGCATCCAAAGTGAAAATATAATGATGTGCTATTTTCATGGAAAAAGTTGTTAGGTGTGAGGTTGGACATTAAACTTTGTCCGCCTCTTTTCAAGAAGTTTTATAACAGTATGGATTATTATAAATAATCAATCAATCAAACCAATCAAACCTCAATTTGAAACATGTAAATGCTCATTTACACAACCACCAATTGAAATGGAATTAACTAATTCCACTATTTAATTACTTAGCAATAAATAAATTACAACAATTTATTTACAATTACCCCTTGGGGACAAATAAAGTTTTTTGAATTGAATTAGACTGAAATCAAGAGATCCTGAGAGCAAATATTTCAGCAATTAATTTTGAACCAGTACATTTTAGCATCGCATGGTGTAAAAAAAATTTCACATTTTTTCACATATTGAACCGAATCTTGGTTCTTATTTCTGTTAAGGTACAAAACAGAGTCAAAGTAGGAGTTATGTTTTTCAACAGTGTCACACACTACACTTACTAACGCTGGAGTATCTATTTGTCCTTTATGGGTTGTTTATCATGAGAGAACATATGACATCCATACCTGTGTCTCCACCCCTCTGCGTGGATGATTGCTTGCATATGCTGCAGTCTGTCCTTTTGCTACCCTGTGCTAAACCTCAGTGCTCGTGGCCTCAGTGTTCAGATGGTGTACTGTAATTCACTGTACTCACTAGATGCCACCCTACCCTCAAGGGCTCGCTCAGGGTCATTGCTTCCAATTAAGCCCTCCTCCTCCTGTACCCCCTTCCTTAGTCCTGGTAATTGAAATCCAGCTCCTGCCTGTGCTCCTGTTCTCCTCTATTTGTCAATTATGAGGTTTGTTGAGCTAAGGCAGATGGGGCTGATACTGCAGCCCAATAGCAGCAGAGGCTGGTGCAAAGCGGCATAAAAGCTGATATCATTACAGAATCTGTGCAGCTTCCTGGACAAGCACTGATTTATTTACCTAAAATAGCAAACACACCATTATGTTCAGCTGAACTTGCCAAGGCAATCTGGGATGCATGGGGATGACGATGCCCACTGCATAGCCAATGAAAGTCTCAGAGGAAGCAGCGTACACACACACACAGAGGAATGCTAATCTGTCCTTTTACAGTAACAAGACAATAAAGTCAAGATGTGGGATTTTGTCTATGCTTTTAAAAACCTTAAATGCAGCAGAGACGTAAGAGTTTTTGTTTAATATACAGTATATTTTCCACAAATGATGTCACCTTGACAGCAGGTTTGTTGATGGCGTTGTGGCATTCAATATGTTGACAATGGATGGGATTCCAGGCTGATCCAGGAAATTTAAAAGCAGGAATGGGGGAATAAAGCAGAAAAAATGAGGGACAGGTGAAACCTTTGGTCAGTTCAAGGACAGATAAAGTAGAAGATCTGTTTTCAGAGAGTCTAACCTGTGTACTGCAGACCCCTATATTCACTAATGGCTCCTGGTGGCTTCAGGTTGGGCCAGTAATGAAACAGCATCTGTACAGCTGGAGGCTTGACTTGGGATGGGCCATAAGATATGACATAAAGGAGGTCCTGCACAGAATAGAAACATAACCGCAACTATAAGTGCAAGAATATGTGAAGAAATTTGCAATGGAAAGCATTGTGTTTATCATAGCCTGTGTTCAAGCTAATTTTCTTTCTATATCTAAGTTAAAGGTATTTTGGGTTATATATGATAAAATTATTATAGTTTTGTATATTAAACACATTACAAAATTTTTATTAATGAGCTTCTCTGGTAACATTTTTCTGAGCAGAGCCAGACAAGCTGTTTTTCAATATTTGCAGCTTTTGAGCTGAAGTAAGCTTGTCATCCTGTTGCCGGAGCTTCATGTTTATAACACTAATGCTTGGGGTGGAATCAATTTTTCTTAACATGAGAGACAAGTGTGTTTAGCTAAATGCCAAAATGTTTAAGCTTTTCAGGATTTTCATACCTCTACATCATATGTTTGATGAATTTTATTTATTTATTTATTTATTCCCAAAAAAACCCCCAAAAAACCCAAACCTGATGTTTACAATCAGATGCAAGCATCTGCATTTTGCATGGATAAAATTCTGGATTTAGCAAAAATTATACAAATTATCAATCATATATAAAAATGAATGCAAAAATGTTTCATTGAGAGATTATTTGTAAAAATTTAATTTTCTATTGGCAATTTTGTTTTTAATTTTTCAGGCTTTAAAGGAACTTCAGAGAACACTGTAGAAAAGATACTTGAAGACCACAAGATGTGTCTGATGTAAGATATCCACAGATTGGAACTGTGAAACTGGAACACCCAGATTCTTTTCCAAGAGCTCATTCAACCTCATTCATGGTAATGTCTTTTTTTCTGTGGTCACGTAGCAGCTAAGACTTATTATTTCAAAATCATCATAAAATCATTTTTAAATAATTTCTGTTTCCAGTAGCAACTGAGTTAGTGGTTGGCAATTTGTCTTAGAATATAAACAGGAAACCTCAGGATCAAGATAGATTTTCGGAAAAGCCAAATAATGAGCGATTGCACATGCTAACAAAACCCAGTGGCTCACTCAGATGTGACCTCATGACTCCAGCTCTCAACTTGGAGAGGAGCTTTTCCGCAACGGTCCCTATGTTTACTTTAGGTGTTTAGAAGATAAATACCTTCCACACTTCCTGTTTGTGCTTCATTAGACACTCCAACAGTTGACAGTGATAAACTACGAAGAAGCAGAGAAGAAATTGTAGCATTATAAAGTGTTGTTTAATTATGCATGCATGCTTTAAAGCGGTCACTAAGATGGTTTACCTGGGTTTGAGGTATACTGCATTGCAATCATGAGCATAGAGGAGGCAGAAAGGTTGACGTAGGCTGGGACTCCCCCCTCCCTCCGAGTGGAGCCCACTACAGAAAAGCACGGAGGAAAAGGGGGAGCATCATTTTTTTAAACTGTCTGGGTGGATCTTAAAGCCTGTTGCTTACTGACTTATTTTTGATGTTTTGAAGGCACAGAGGTCCTTCTAATCTAGTTAGCAATCAGTGATCTCATCTTTTCATCTGGTCATACTCACATATAGCCATGGGGAGGAAAGAGGTGCTCAGGTATTCAATGATGTCTTTGTGGAGGAAGGGGGGAAATGTGGCTAAAGTGGAGATCATAGTATAGGGTAATGTGCTAAGAATATCATCACTGAGAAAGGGCAGGAGGCAAGTTGTTGTGTAAAATATGGACTGTCCCAGATCTGATGAGAAAAGGAAAAGGCGAAAAGAGACAGAGAGATACATAGACACTCATTCAATTAACAGTACATACAGTATCCAAGTACTGTACGCAAACATAGATGTAAAGGTTACATGGGATTTCAGCTTTTAAAGACAGCGAACGTGAAAATAGAGATTAATTGTTATATGAGGTTTAACCGAGGGCAGTGAGCTTCCTTTAAAAGCCACTGAAGTAAATTTTGCCCTCAGGAAAAGTTGAGTATTCTAGCTGAAGAGATGGGTTTTCATGCTTTTAATTTTTTTTTTTTCTTAACAGCAGTAAAATATTCATGGAAAACAAGAGCACTGACTGTGATGCAGCCTTGAGCCAGTGTGGAAATAAGTCATTCTCGCATGTGTTCCAAACATATTGAAAAAAATGAAACATTACATTTGCCTATGCATATTTTCCAGTTAATTTATATATTTACACATGACAACATAAGTAAAACATTTCTCCCACTGTACATAACAAACATGCAGTCAAGTATGATACACAGAAGAAAAGGCCTATAACTGGTGTATCCAATGGCTTATGAACGATTAAGTTGACAGGATCCAGCGTGCTCCCAATCACCCCATGCATCCCTCATGATCCTCAGCAGGACTTGTCTCCTCCAGTTACAAAAGAGGCCAAAAAAGCAGCATTGGCTTCATGCAGAGGCCAGACGGCTCGGGGATGATGATGACAAACAGTGGTGCACTGGGCCTTGACTCACCATGCTGACCGTGCTGCAGCAGGGGCACCAGGTCAAGCAGGGTCACGAGGGTCACATAGAGGCCCTGATAGTCCAGAGAGGGGTACTCTGAGAGCTGAGCGTCCCGACTCTGCTGCCCCTGCCCCCCGCGGTCTGACGGGGCATCGCGCAGAACGCTGTAAAGGAGGGAGCGAGTAACTGTAGGGTTGATGGAACTGACTTGTGGTCTTAGAGATGGGGTGAGTGGGAATGGCACAGGAAAAAGACACATGGTCATGGGCACGGCCAAATTGGAAGCTTCCTGGTTCTCCTTCCTGCCTGTGCGGGACAGAATGCTGCTCCGGGGTGGGAGGGGAGGAGAGGGAGGGTAGGGGAAGGGAACAAGGGAAAAAAAGAGACAACAAAGACACAAAAAAACAGCACATTACATTGAAATGGCACTACAGAGACAGCGTAAATAGAAAAAAACAAACCCAGATAAACCCCACATAGGATGCAGTGTCTCACTATTTGACTGTATCACTGAAGGCACGGGCAATTTTTCCCTGCTTTGTCTGTTCAGAGTGACTTGAGTTCAATTCATCATTTTTGTCTGTCTTTGAACTTGGAAAAAAAAAACAAAAAACATGAGCACAAACTGCAATGATCACTGCATCTCATGCGTATCTGGTGACAAGGAGCAAAAATATAAAAAAAATGGCATGTTTTCAGTGGCAACCCCATACTTCTCCAAAAAGGCACAGTGCCAAAGACTGTCCCTCAATGGCTGCCGTGTTCCAATCAGCAAGGTCAAAGGCTACCATGCGAAAAGGCCAATGAGCCGTGGAATTTCCAAAAAGAAAAAAAAAAAGAAGAAATTTCCTTGTCTTTACTGGGGCTGTCAAGGATGGGAGTGACACCAAATTGGTTCGGGAAAATACAGAGGTGACACTTTTGAAACATGCTTCAGCCAGTAATAAACATGTGTGTGAGGTTAGATCAAGAGGTCCTAGGTCACAGCACATGTTTATTGCACCAGAGAAATAATGTCCGTATGCATACGTTATGATACTGTACCAGTATCATCAGGAGAAATAATGAGATCCAACAGGCATATGGATTCAGGTTTCTAAAATAAATATAACAACTAATCTACAGTAAAGGAGAAACTATAATGACAAAGGAATAGGTTGTATCAGGGGGAGATGACTGGTAGCATTATGTTTGTGAGCTAATGCAGGATGGACAATTGTGTTTGCTGTCCCCTGGGAAGGTGGTGGACATATTTGGTTTTAAGGGAGGAAAAATAAAAGAAAAAAACTAGTTGGGTTGAGTGTGGAGCATCTAGGGTAGAGGAGGGGGAGGGAGGGCCAGAGAGCATCGCTCTTTTTTTTTTTCTGCACATTAACCAAAGAGCTAAGCTGTTCTATCAGGTAAACGATTGGGATTTATCTAGAGAGCCCAGATTATAAATGCTGATGTATTGATTTTTTTTTTAAAGGTCACTCAAAAAGTAGAGTTACAGCATTGTCGGCGAGTGAGAAAGGGGATTTTATTAGATGCATAATTACAAGCCTGTGGATTAACAGTTTATACTGTCAACAGCAGAATCTAACATTTTCTGACTCATCCCCTCAAAGTTATACTCTGTAAGATTTTAGTCAGTGTGCGTTCATTCATAAAAGTTGCACATCTTAAATTCAAAATGGGACTCACTCCAATAACAGACCGCATCTCAGAGTATGACTTTCTCACTGCCGATTCCTTCATATAGAAAACATCATTATTTTGAACAATGAACATAGACGCAAAGAGACACACTCACACGCATACATTGAATATATGCACGCAAAGACACACACATGTGCCTACATACACACATACAGTCAACACAAGAGTCGCAAACATGTACGACACATAAAACACATGTAGAAATGCACCAATACAGACACATGACGTACATCAACTGTCAAACCCTATGCTGTCAAAGTCATTGGCTGTGTGTAGCAGTAATTCAAAGCACAATCACACTTCCTGAAGATTCTCAGCTGTATGAAGTAGAGACAAAACTATGCTATGAAAACCTGAAACAAAACTACATACGACTTCTTCTGCCTGCAGTTGTTCTTATTGTACTAGTTTGGGATGACGTTGACGTGACTGACTGATGCAGGGAGCTCAGAAAGCTCTGCCTCATCTTTAAAAAGGGACATATAATCAGTGAATAGATTTAGAAAAATTCCCTTTCTGTGCTAAACCTAAAAATGGTTTATGAATCAGCATCCACCTCCTCTGGCCATTCCAGCGTTTCGCTCCAGGGGCATGACACATGGCTGCCCAATTTGTCTCTCTCATTCTTTGTCATTTTAGCTGTCTTCACCCCAGGCCTCAGAAGGCACAGGTATATGGATAATCCTGGGGTCCTGGCAGAGGAAGCCAGGCCTCACTGATGGCAGGGGGGGGGGGGGATTATTTGCCCTGCACATCGCAGGCTAAGAGGCTCTGCTTCAGGGAAAATATCAAGCAAATGTTACAAGTGGCATCATAGTGACTGATTCATTTCACACTCGTATGACACCAGCCCTCAAAGACAAAATCGTCATTTGAGATTACACAGATTCCCACAGCTGCAGACCCGTCGTGCTCCATCTGTGCCAAAGGCGTATGAGAGGCCATGTTTAAACACGGGTGCTGAATATCCCTCGTATCCAGGATACACTATGCATCATCGGTAGAGGATTAATCCTGAGGGGCTGAGGCATAAAGTGTAGAATTGAGGCCAGCAGCCAATCTCAAATAGATTGCACCCTAAACTGATAATAATGATAAAAGTGGGGCATGCAAGTTCTGCTTCCAATAATCCCACCCTTTCTTGTAAATTAGCTTGTAAGTTAGGACAGCATTACTGTTTTCTGTGAGGTCTGCAAGCAGCGAAACAAATGGGATGCAGAAATATCCTGTCTCTGCTCTGTGTTTTGATACAGACGGGGGAAAAAAGTGGGAAAAGAGACACAGTGTTAAGATGTGTCCAAAATGGCTGCCTACTTGACCTGTGTTGGAGGAGGAAATAACAAGCTGTTCCTTCCTCGGGCTTTCACAGCACACAGGAGAGCAGACTAACCCTGGATCTGCAGAGCCGGAAGAGCTGACCTCTCCACCGGCTCCTCTGGAAGGACAAAACGAACTACCCTAGGGAGATGTTCATCTAACAGCTGTCGACTGAATCAATATACATCGTGGAGCTGTCTATCTCTGCTTTAACACTAGCCTATACTTATGCAAAACTAAATCTAATACAGTCTCCGTCAAAACGGGACAGAGTTGGCTTCCCTGCATAATCCTGTCAGAGATGTGTCAGACCGAGCTACACTAAGTTGTCTGATCGTGAAACATTCTGCAGTCTATTGCTTCACCTGTTGTCTACAGAGCAGGGTACTTACCTGAGCAGGGTCTGGGAAAAGTATTTCAGAGTGTTTGCAATGTCTGTTCCGGAGGGCACAGGGTAAATATTGTGTTGCACACGGTTGTGATACTCTTGCAAGTATCGTATCTTAGAGGCAACTAGACAAAATAAAGAGCAGAGTAACAAGCAAAATCAACACTAGTGATACTGTCATGGGGGGGGGGGGTTATAATAATCATCTGAACACAGATACATGCATAGAGCTGAGTGCCTGCTCTGGTGTTTTAACTAAGATTCCTGTCAGACAGAAGCAGCATGTACACAGACGCCCCAGATATCAAGGCAAACAGCAGAACGGTGTTCCCATGGCTAGTGGGGCTTCATCAGGTGACCTTCTTTAATATGGCAGTGGGGGTCACAAAAAACCCTAGAGGGGGGAGTGAACTGTTTCTTTCAGAAATAAGTTCACTGACGAAAGGTTGCCAGTTTAAGTCCCAAGACAAGCTGGAAAGATATATTCAGGGGTAGAATATAAGAGATGGCTCGCTTTATATTTAACAGATGATACTGAGGACTGGTGCTGCAACAATTCTGTATTGAACCAGTGGGTTTGGACATGTTTACCCCTGGAGTCTTAAGTGACAAATTGTACAGGTTTTTAAGGATCTGGATTTCTAAACGCAGCTCATAACTTGATGTGGTAATAATATTATGTAATTGAAGGAGTGTGGTTGCGTATGGATGGTTTCTTTTTTTCCCCCCTGAATAATTCTTCCACCTATTGGAACATTAAACTATATCAGTAAAATACAGTCTTTATCCAAAGCAGACGGAAACACCAAGTTTGACCGCAGGATCATTCAGTATCATGGAGGAGAATCTGTGTCGGGTTTTTCCACCTGTTCAGAGGCAACCGGAGGGAAGAGGAAGGCTGTGATCAAACATTATTGATCAATCCGATGCCAACGTATCGTCTTGTAAAGAATCTGTCAGGTCGTCCTTGATCAAACGGAACGCCTCTCTTTTTTTCGAACGCACCCCCATCCGATCGCGTCAATCAGAAATTATTAATAGATAAATAAGGTGACGACTGCGCGTTCGGCCACCAAATTGGTTTCCCTGAACATGCCGATAAATAAATAAAAATACATGTAAATGCACATTTTTTATATCCATATGTGATGTGAGCCCCCCCCCCCCCGGCCATCCTCTGCAGTGAGAGGACGTGTTGCAACCTGCCATGGCAACCGAGGTTTCATCACCAAGGACAGCTCCCCTCATCCGCTTTCTGGTTAAAATCAAAAACCGCACATCCCGTTCAAACCCCGACATCAAGACCGGAGGAAAACACACACACACACACACACACACACACACACACACACACACACACACACACACACACACACACACACACACACACACACACACGCACAGCTGTACTTACACTGCTCTGCCTTCGTAGACATTTCGCAGACACTTGGTGAGACATAAAACCCAGACTGTCAATTGTTTTAATGGTATGGTGGTTTTTTTGTGTCCTCCCCGGCGTTGTGTTTCCCTCAGTCGTGAAAAAAGTGAATCCCCCCCCCTCCTCCTCACTGCCCAGGCTGGGCTTGATTGTACCACTCTGAGAGATGGATTTATACCTTCTCTTTTGGCTGTGGTGCGGCTGTTTCACGAGGTCTCACTGGGATTAAAACCAACAGTCCTTTGGTGAATCGGTTTTTAATTTGAGGGATTCGATTTCTCCTGGCGGATAGGGACGCTGATCTGTCACAGTATCTCCCCAAAATGGACTGATCCGGCTTTGACAAATTGTCATTCAAGAATTCCGACAACCCCTAACATCCCAGTCTGAAGTGAATATAGGAAGCAAAAACTGAAGGTCCTCCGTTTGTTCATACGGATATTTCTGCGCGGTTGTTTATCCGTCCTGTGTATAAGCGGAAAGCCACGCAACAGATGGTTGTGTCATTATTAAATCATTTTCATGTTGTTGTTGTTGTTGTTGTTGTTTTTTATTATTGATTTTTTTTTTAAAGACTTTGATTTTTCCCTTTGTGGACACATTTTCTAGTTTTGATAGCAAACTGTGAGGTGACCAAATCCCTTCATCACCTGCGGATCTTATAGAATAAATCACGTTTTTTACTATACTTATATGTTTTGAGTGTATATGATGTTTTTGGATTACATTACTGCTTGAATAATGTGTTTATTTCTGTATACACTTATATTTGTGCCAATTCAAACATTTTTTCAGAGATGAATGAGGACATTTTTTTATTACACCTTATGACATGTGATAATAAGTCTGCCAGACTGTCTTCAGCACACAGACTCTTTAGGAAGATTGTGACAGTGATTGAGGATCGTGATTGGAGGACATGCACCCTGAAATGCAGTTCAATAAATTTCCCTACTAGTAACCGGACACTGGTGGTGGTGGCTGATGACTCTGCTGAGATTGATGAGGCTGGGTGAAATGTAATGACGTTTGTTAATCTGTGAATACTGTTTGCTAATTGGAAGGCGATGGAAGTAAACAAGAGCAGTATGAATCCACCAGTAGTAGAAGGCAAAATATGTTTACAAAGTGAGCATTAAATTGCTCCAATAAAATGAGAACAGCTGGCATCATATTCAGTCCTAAACAATAACCAAAAAAACCCTCAAGACTGAGGATTAACAGAATAAAATGAGAATAGAACTACAAGTTGAAGTATGCAAAGACAATAGACTCTGTCACTAAACTTTTGATGGACAGGTTTGTCATATTCTATAAATCAACAAGGTTTTGTGCATCAAAGCAGAAAGAACTGCATTGCTAAAAATTCCACTTATTTGGAGTGCAATAGCCCTCTCATAACATTTGTGACAATTTGTGATACTTCTCTGCTGATATGAGATGTTTCTTAAATATATATATATATGTATATATATATATATATATATATATATTGTAACTTAAGATATAAGTGAATTAAATTCTCAAAGAAATATTCTTCCTAATACAAACAAATAAGCATGTACAAGGGGAAAAAAATTAAACCAGTAACTTGTTACTAAAACTGGCAAATGTAACACAAAAAAGGCAAAGTAGTCCCTTATGAGGTGGATGTAAGTGGAAATATGAAGCAAGGTAATAAGGTAAATATTCAGTTACAGTCCAAGGATCCCAAATTTGTACTATCCAGTTCTTGAAGGAGGCAATTTACTGACATAAGCTCTAGTTCTCTTCAATGTTTGCTAAATACTGCCTTATGGTACATAAAAGACTATTCATAATATATCCTAAACATTACGGAATAAAAAAAAATATGACATCAACCTGGGAAACAATCTGATCATTAAGTTTTATTTACTTCTTAATACAGTATGTCATATGAAAGCAGACGTAATTGCATGGGTCATGGTCGTGGAAGTGATCTCTGTCGATACTCTGGGATGTGATGCATGATCCATCCAGCTGGACCCAGGAGAGTCGCAGCAAACATAGACAAACTGCTGAAAGAAGTCCACAAAAAAATAAACAAAAATGTAATTATTTGACATATATTATTTTAACCAGTATTAAACAACAGCACAATGAATGGTTTGAACCACTGTGTCACAGTTCAAACATCTGTCATCTACTACGAGTTGGCTGGAGAGGATCAAATACCTGAGTCAGCAATAGAAGAGTCTCCACTCATTCAGTAATATAACAACAGGCCCATTTATATCAATCTACCATTATATTCCCTGTGTCCCTGTGCACTTTGGCATTCCTAACTTGAGCCTGGCTTTGCAAAACCTCTTGTGTCTGTCCCAGAGGACAGATCAACAGATTTATAGTGGCATAAACACCAGGCACTGTGTTGCAGTTCCTGCATGGGATCCCTTTACAGAGGCCAGAGCGTCGCACTGACTTATGGATAAGAAATGAATAAAACATCTCTCCCACTCTGTAGGCCGAGGAACACAGTTCGCTTGAATTCCTCAATTTAGAAGTAAAACAGTGAAGTATCACAGACACTAACTTCCAAGAGTGACCTTGTTGCAATATTTATTCTGTTTATCCTCCAACATAGTCTTTGCAGTTCAATTAACTTAATTAAAAATTATATTCACTATAGTTTATTAACAACATATTTAACATAAATGAACACATTAGTTCAGTTTTATGTATTACAATTTAATATAAGTAAGGAAAAAAGGATTCCTGTCGATTCAGCTTCTACTATTCAGTAAAAATAAATAAATTCCTACCACTGGCCCAATCCTTTCCTTCAGGGTATTGCTGTAGGTGGTTGACTTGTGATTTTGCTGAATGGCTTTCATTAACTTGGACTGGATGAGTGTGGGTCCCTTGATCACAGAGAACATATTTCTTTTCACACTCTACTCTGTTGTGTGGAAATGATGCTGCAGCGATGTCTCCTCATAGTCTGTGAGATAGTAAAAGATACTCTGTACCTTCTTTCTTTATTTCCCAGGACTCTTTTCTGGGATGAGTTGGCTCAACAGGTCAATCACATTCATGTAAACACACTGACTAAATTCTCATCGGTTTAAGGACTCAGACTCTGTCTCTGTGACAGAAATAGAAAAAAGCACAATCCAATGATTCCACATTGCATTTGTATTTTAAGATGTAGCATTAGTGATAGCAGTAGTGGTAGTATCAGTAGTAGAAGCAGTAGATAAAGTAAAAGAAGACAGCATTTAGAGATGTGTTTTTGACAGTTCATGTAAAAAGAAATCGCAAGTCTCTCAGACTTATCACTCATATTAAAAAAAGAAAGCTGTGATTAATATCTACCTCACACAAAATTTTCTTTTTAAACATATTTCTTGCATATTATTCATTATATTTTACTATTTATACCATTTATACATCAGGTATACACATAAATTTTTGTACAAGAACATAATCTAAAATTGTCTCTAATTCCACTTCTATTAAAGCAATACAAATAACAAAACAGGAAACTACAAGGATTGATCTGTCTGTATAATGCTGTGCCTCAAATAAATGGATAGATTGTTGAATATAGCTCAGCCAACTCTAGTAACTCATAAACAAACATGGGAAGAAAGGAAAAACTGAGTTTACACAATCCCTGATTATTCATTTATTCATAATGAATTATATTCCTCTACGCTGCCAAAAACAGGGAACACCATGATTGGATAAATCCAATAGTACGTGCTTAACTGCTTGATTACTGGTGCAAGAGTATGGTGATTAAAATAAACCGTATTTATGGTTTAGTCTTACATGACTCACATTCAGATGTTTTATATTTTTTACTGTTTAGCAATTTAATTCCAGGTGTTATGATCAACAAGGGAATTCAGAGTGCATGAGACTACATGCTCTGTTCAGAACAAAACTGCGAATGTGACTTTAGAATCAAGAAATAATGTCCATGAAGAAAAGTTTTAAAAGAGTGTGTGCTAGAAGTTGTGGCATAAATTAAATGTATTGTGTCGCCATCAATAGGAGAAATTATGAACTTCATTCATAAGAGGCGCAATCATACTCGAAAGAACTAATAAAATAATATTTAAAACAACGACATCTGTAAATATGTATGGTGCTGTTTCCTCTTCTATGGTGAGCTGTCACATTTACCATACTATGGTAGTAGTAGTAAGGTTATCATGGCTTATATAATGTTGACAGGTTAGATGATTTAAGACATTCTGTTCATACTAATCTCAAGTAAACAGACTTTAAAAAAAAGACACAATTGCATAAATAAGAGGAAATACGTATGCCACTGTGGTTGGCTTGTATTTTTTTCCCAAACAGCGCCTTGTTTCACCTTCAATTCACTGTAGTCGTTCTTCGTTTTGCCAAAAAACATGACTGTACTGACCTGAAGACGTAACCGTCGCGATTCCCAAAAATATCGCTAGAGGACGCTCGCCTATGTATTACTGTATTTGTCCCGAGTGTACTGACGGGTCTCTTGGCCAGTCGGTGTACAGGATTGAGAACCTGGCAATTTCACCAAAACACAGGAAACGATTTTATGGTACTTCAAATTAAAAGTGTCAAATGTATGTAGGATATATAGGATCGCCGAATTTGTTGATTGTTATGTTATGAATTTACAAGACATTTTTGCTGAAAAGAAATTAAATTACAACACTGACTATGTGCTTCAAATGCATGTAATCGGATATGTACTGTAAAAAATTCAAACATTTATTTTTATGTCCTTTATTTCGAAATATACTACCGGAAGTGATTTATCTTATTCTGTCTATTTTAAATGGGTTAGGGTTGGGATAGGCCACAGCAGCCACCCTAAAAGGCGTTGTGGTACCATGGGAGAATACTGGACCGAACCGAAAATAAAAACGGTTGGATTTAGTTTTTGCTCAAGGTGAAGGATAGAAAATCGCCTGGAAGTTGATGCAAGTGGAAATTATTATACGTCAGGGGCTCAAATGTTGACGTTGACGTCGAGGCGTGCGTAATGAGCAGAGTTGGAAAAAGAAGGTGTTGAGCTGCATTTTTTTTTTTCCTCTGCCAGGAAGAACTTGAGTCGGAGTGCTGCTTTAACTAGTAGTTATTGCGAAGAAATACGATGTCCACCAATCCAGCTACTCTCTGGTAAACAATTTTCACTACTCCTTTTTTCAACAGTTGCGTCGCATCCTGTTTGAACCAAAATTTCCGAGTGGTAAAGTCAAGGCGACACAGCAAAGGTAGCTTACCCCACTAGCTTCTTAGTATACGCAACTAATTACAGGGCTGTGGTGAATACGACTCCTATTGCAAGGCTGTTGGGAATTATTTGTGGACTACTTCCCGTTTTTATCCGCTGATACAAACAACCTACTTAATTTTTCCACTTAAATCAAGGCTTTCCGCCAAGCAGCGATAGCTCACCAGCAGCCCAAAAAGCAACAATGGCTACGTGTTAACGCAGGGCTAACAAAGCCATCGCAATTTATTGATTTATTTACATTTGGCGAAGTATTAAGACGGTTATTTCGATTTGTGAGGTTAAATTTAATTAAAACTGTTGAAGAAAGTACATTTCCACTTTGTGGATCAACCCTAAGTTGCCTGTAGGTGTTTATTGTTTCTGAGTCAGATAGTTGTTGATATGCTGTGCTATGGCAACAATGTGGCCTGTCACCTAGCTGTTGCAGGCTTTAGCTTACTGGTGGTTACGATTTATAGCGTTATCAAAGTCATCCAATAATTTCAGGTAGTCTGACATGATCATTATAATTTCTCCATTTGCTTCCAAATCTTGTGTTGGATCAAATATCACACTCAAATGATCCTGTTTGTAATGGTATTCAAGGGGTTCCTCTAGTATTGTTTTATAAGCTTGTTTCGTTTTATTCCCCATCTATTGACATGTTGAGGAGCTGCATGCAGACTGTGATAATCCTGTGGTAATCTTCTGACATTCTAGTTGGAATGAACCTTGCACTGAACGTGTGTGATTGTCTTTCTACCTTTTCATTGGGGGAAGCAGAAGTATTTGTGTGAATGCTCCAAGGTCACATAATGATATGTAATTATTGGCCTTACATGTTCAGAAGTCCATTACTTGTATGAAAGGCATTGTGTTTGCAACTACTTGATACGTTTAACCAACAGACCCGGACTTTGGCCTGAATGCTGTTTACTCAGGCTAGAATTTGACAATGAGCATCGATAGGTCACCTCAAACCATTCATTCTCTTCAGATTGATTGTCTAGCTGTAGTGTGGCAGTATTCTTTTTTGAATTGTTGGAGCAAGTACAGGCACCGAAAGGTCCAAAAGAAAAGAACATGTAACAGCTTAGGGTTCTGTACGATATCCACCTTTGTCTGTATGCATCATGCCACTAACAGTAAAAGGTTATCGGTTGACAGCACAGTCTGTCAAATGTCATATTGACATGGCAGTCCAGTGGTCGTCCACCGTGAGTCATCATTGTGGAACTTTTGTTCCCTCTGTCGGCCTTTCTCTGCTGTTTCTAGCCTGTTCTGATCCCTGATCTGTTTCCTGTACCCTTAATTATACTAATTGACCTGGTTGGCAAAAACACGGGCAACAGTCTGTTTGCTGCTGAAATTTTATTTCCCCTGTTCTCATTTCAGGCAAAACATAAAACCATCATTACCAAGGGAATAATTTGTTCTTTTCTATTTGTGATCTGTATTGCACTTCCATATCTTTCAGTGGTATGAGGGCAGACACATAAATTCCATGGAGGTCAGTCTGTTACAAAGTTCTGTTTTCTACTCACAGTTCCTTTGCTTAATAGAACCATTTAAAGAATGAACTGTATCAACTATCCAAAAGGGTCCAACCGTCTCTAATTAATGTCTGCAGCAGTGTCATTGTCACATAGGCACATAATGACCAAGACCCTCCACAGGACATTTAAAAGCTTGTTTGAAAACAACCATTTTTTCTCCTCTTAAAACCTTTTGTAAATTGTAATCAGAGGATTGGTTGACATTCTTTCATTGTATTTTATTTATTTGGATATGATGGGGGTTTTTTTTTTTGTTAACCAGTTAAGTAAGTAAGTGTGTATATAGTAAGTATGTATGTGTATATAGTATATGTTTCTTATGATGCTTTCTTTTAATTTTCAAATTTCCATCACAATCCTGGTTCTGATACTGACACAGTGGTTGCTCGTCTAAACATTAAGGCCTGTGATTCTAACAGTACTGATTACTATCAATAAGATGATGATTTCATCATTTAAGTCGCAGGATTCAACATAAATATTTCTTCACATTAATGTTGACCGTTAGTGTTACCATGCCATTCTGCTTTTAATACCTCTGTCACTTTTCAAAATGCTGGCTGATGGTGTTTTTTTTTAGTGCTGTTTAGTTTCAGTGAAACTCTGCACTGAAATAATAATGTGCTATGAAGTTGGGGGGGGTTGCTGACTGCCAAACAAATCTAGTTACCTATAGCTTCCATTTTTTTATGATGAAGAAATCCACACAAATTATTGATAATGTGCCTTGAAGTGTACTTTTAACGATATATTGCTCCTGCTCTTGAACCAGACATTTTTGTATAGTAATGTTTTGTGGGAGGCTGGGGTTCTGTCTGTAGCTGAAACCTAATGATAGACTGAGAGAAGGTGAGCTGTTTGAAAGGGTGCACATGTTTGTATGTGTGTAGAGAGAAAAAGATAGATGGGGGCAGGGAGTGTCTCCTGTCACCTCTCATTAGAGACGTATAGTCCAGCTCAGCCAGCGCCTGCCTTCCCTCAGTCTGTGGCTCGCAGCCCAAACACTGCACTGTTTCATCCACCACAAAAGGCCTTAATATCAACACTGAACACATAATATCGAGATATTTCTTGTTGAATGGTGTGATTGAGGTGTCAAGGAAAACGCTGTCCTAAATTATGCTTTTAGAATTCTGCACTGCAGCTGCAGTTAAATTTGGTACACTCATTTGAATGAGTTAAAGCTTTGAGTCTGCTTAGCTGGGAGTCAGAGTGATTTGTTGGTTTCTTTGTTTTAGTCTGCTTCTGCTCTTCCCCTTTGAAGACTAGCACCACACACACACACACACACACACACACACACACACACACACACACACACACACACACAACTTGTCTTGCTTCTTTTGTAAACATGGAACTATATATATCCCGAGGGCTTCCTTTTCTCTTACATATTCGTATTCAATTTCAAATTTTTGCTAAATGAAGTCCCATGAAAATTGCACATATTTAAAGCAGTCAAATTAAATAAAGATCAACCAACATTTTTATAGGAGATCTCCAGTGTGACTGCCTGCTGAGTATTTGTGTGTTTGGAGTGAGAGGCTGTGGTTTTCCATTGAACCCTTGGGAGGCTGTGGAGTGCCGCTTTACATGGGCAGACACAATGATTTATTAGAACTGTATGAAGGAAAAACTAGTGGACTGGAATTGAACAATCCTTCCATTGCACTGTGGTTATGTAGATGGGAGAGTATATACAGTGTGTATGTTTTATATCACACTATTGAAAGGTGAAGAGCAGTGAATCATTTCTCAAAGTCTGCTTTTAGTATTTATTAAGTACAGTATTCACACAATATCACTCATAACATAGATGTTGTGGAGAATTTGAAACTTGATCTTCAGTTTAATTGCTAGTTGAAATAAAGCCATAATTAACAGCCTGATTGACTGAACAGATGCCAGGTTTGCTGTTGTAGGTACTGACCGTAAGAAATGGAGCAGAAGAATGGCCAAGATCACCATGAGTAGTTCTCTGACCCAAGGAACCTGAAAGAAAACTGATGAGCTGAGCTGCAGTCTTTGCATTTCCCCACGTCTGACGCACAGCATGTTTTGTCTTATCATTTGTGAAACCAAAATATAATTAAACAGATTAGGGTTAAGGTTATGACTTGTTTTTGTATCTAACTCTCTGATGTTTTTCTTTAACTTACAGAGGCTCTCGGTGCATGTTTAACTTGGAGTTCAAGGAAAAATGTTTCAATGTTTCACATTTTATCTTTTGTTAACTGTTTAAATGTCATCTGTGAAAACGGTGTGTTGAGATATTAGTAGCACACAAAATCAAAAGATATATGGTAGATATTTTTTGGATAATCCTATACATTAGATTTGTGACAAATTAAAGTATTTCACCCCAGTGATGCAAAAAGGAAGTGAAAACTCAATCATAATGCTCCTTTGTAAAAAGGTGCCCTGCATGACTACTCTAGTGTGTGGTTTTTTGCTAATGATAATTAGTGATTTTGGCTTAATGGTAATTAGGACATGAAGGTAGTTGGTATGAGAGAAGAGGATGCAGAAGACAGGTTTAGGCAATGGATTCGCTGTGGCGACCACTGAAGGGAAAAGACGAAAGGAAAAGAAGAAGAATTACACATTGTTTTGCATCATAGCAGTTTTATTTTTGATGAGCTCTCTTGTATATAGAATTTTAATTGTTGTCTACTATCAATTTGATTAAAAACAAATAAAAAATTCAAGGGAAATCAATTCATTTACTTAAGACTTGAGTATTCAAGTGAGACTCCTCTTGTGATGTGCTCAGTGCTCACATTTGTTACGTAATATCATCTGTTGTTTTGCTTGTCTGAATGCATCATTTGGCACTTTTTTTCCCCAAATGATGCATTCAGACTTTGCTCAGCGGGTTTTTGTGATGTTGCTTGGGCTGAATTGACCCATCATTTCATATTCTTCATATTTATAGCAGTGTTGTTTTTTGGGTTTTTTGTTTTTTTTCAGAAATGAGGAAAGAAGTTTGCTGTGTAGCTGTTTGTAACGACAACCGGTAATATCTGTCTTTTAAGCACTCCAGCCACCACTGCTTTGCAAGCAAAATGATCCACATCTTGCAAAGGATTCCATTTATGCATGAACATGTTTTTATGGAAAATAGAAATGTTTCCTCTGCTTTTTGAAAAGTTCTGATTTCACCAGTGACATTTTTTAAACAATCCACAAAAAAACCCCAAAACACTATACTACAGACAACCCTGTGGTATCCCTATCAGTGCATTGTGCCTACAGTATATCATACTTCCAAACATCTGCCTTAGGTTTGTTGCTAAACGGTAATTAGTGTGACCTGTGGGACAAACACAGGAAGGCTCCATTAACCTAAGATTAAAGAAACCTGACTACAAGGTCTTACTGATAACAAAATCACAAATTCCAGGCCTGTTATATTTTAAAGACAGTGATGAGTGAGTTTTGCCTTGAAATCGGTGTGATAGATAATAGTAGATGTCCTTCTGTTCAGCTTCCATAGCGCTGATGCCTCTGGCCACTCGTTATCTCCAAACAGTCCAAACTCATCATGTTGTACTCCCTGCAGGATGTTAGTCAGCAACATTCCGAACAAGTTTTCATTCTTTAGTTTAACATGTCTTTTACTGTTCTTTCCTTCTCTTGTCATCTTCTTCCCACCAGGCATGGCAGGCTGGGCCCGGGGCTCTGAGGAGACTTCAGAGGATCCGTGCCCGACCCGCAACTGAGCAGAGAGAGGAAGACGTCGTCTGAGCAGAATGACTCAGCAAGAGGGGGGAGGCCCAAAGAGCAAGTGAAGAGACGTGAGGATGGGTGCCAATGGGTCCAGCTATCCACACTCATGCTCCCCACGCATCGGGGGAAACGCATCGTCACAGCAGACGTTCATAGGTATGTGTCTTATCTATGATTTAATTCAGACCACCATGATAGAAAGCATAGTTGGCAGAAACTCAGCTCTGACAGATCGATTTGTATTCATATATTTCCAGATCTTTCACTGAGCATCTGTGCAGCATGTTTAGTACTGCCAAATTCACATTTTGGATAAAATTGTTTTACTTCTATGACAATAAATGTAATAAAAGCTGTATATTTTAGTGCATGAGAGCTGTTAAACAGTGATACCGTTGACCTGAATAGGATTTTCCACCACCAAATGGATGCTTTTTACATTTTTAAGGTTTATAAAAGACAGATAAGCAAAGAAAGAAAAAAAACAACGTAGAGAGTTCAAAATGAACCTCTAATTCCATGTTGGGGTTGGTTCTCAATGTACACAATCCAGACATGCATAGCTGTGATTTGTATGAGTTTATTTGTGTTACTTTTTAGATTTCATTTTGAAAGAGTATTTTGATCAACATGTGTATTTCAGATCAATCAATCAATCAAGCAGATCAGTGAGACATTTACAACCAACATGTGTTTGCACTAGAGTGTTACAGTGACATCAGTGTATACATTGCTATCCAACTTGATGGAATTTTGACTATGTCAGATATACTCATGTACTGTTAGAGGCACTAAATTATCTCTGTGTCCCCTGAGGCCCCTGTGGTTTATTCTGATCTGCATTGATGCATGGTTAGTCCTCAGATTATTCACAGTATTGGAACAATTACTATTTTCGTCACAGTGATGGATGCCAGGGGAAGGGAGGGCAGAGAGGATCGCCTTGGCAGAGTTTTCTCTGCTGACAGAGGTCCATCTTTCATGCCATAAATGACTGCTATTTATTGTAATTGATTGGGCCCAAGTGTCCAAAAAAACTGAAGTTCAATGAGAGGAGTGAAGCAGGACAAAGAAAGTGGTACTTGGTCTGTAATGAAACAAAAATGGCACAAAATAAACCAATTTTTTTCTGTTTTTCTACTACTGAATCAGATCCAAGTGCTTGGGTAGCTGCATGAGGGTGGTGTACGTTGGTGTGATGGAGTTGGCCACACCACGGGGGTACTAGAGGTAGATTGTGTTTCTAGCGGTCTGGCTGGAAGAGTGAACAGGTGCTGGGGTCAAATGAGTGCCTCATACAGCCGTTTTTATTTTTTGTTTTTTCAGGAAATACAATCATTGTTGTCCGATGCTTTTCTGAGAAGATGATTCTAAATTCTTTATATCCACTTTATATCCCTTAATATTTTCCTTACAAAGCTGACCTGCATTGTGTGTTGCTTTCAGGGACATCATCCTACTCTCAGCAGGGATATGGCTGGGAGTCTAAGCTGTACAGCCTGGAGCACAGCCATGAGAGGCCCACAGACAGGAAGAAGAAGAGCCTTGGTCTGGCCACCCTCAAACGGAGGTTCATCAAAAGGAGAAAGTCCAGCCGCTCTGCAGATCACGCGCGGCAGATGAGGGAGCTTTTGTCGGGATGGGATGTCCGTGACACAAATGCCCTGGTGGAGGAATACGAGGGCACAGCAGCCCTCAAGGAGCTAAGTTTCCAGGCCAGTCTGGCACGTGCTGATGCCCCCAGCTTACAAAGGGACCTTGCTGCCCTCTACCAGCATAAGTACTGCACTGATGTGGACCTCATCTTCCAAGGTACTTGTTTCCCAGCACACCGTGCCATTCTAGCTGCCCGCTGCCCCTTTTTCAAAACTCTCCTGTCTTCATCGCCCGGCTACGGAGCAGAGGTTCTCATGGACATAGAGACGGCTGGTATCGATGTTCCCATGTTCTCCGCCCTTCTTCACTACCTGTACACTGGGGAGTTTGGTGTGGGTGGAGCAGAGGATACCAGGCTTCAGAACGTGGATGTACTGGTTCAGCTCAGTGAGGAGTTTGGTACACCCAACTCGCTGGAGGCTGACATGAAGGGCCTGTTTGACTACATGTGTTACTTTGATGCTCTGCTCAGCTTCTCCTCAGACTCTGAGATGATAGAGAGCTGTAATGAACGAGGGGCCGTGGCAGCAGCACCCACAGGGAGCTCAGGAGGAACTGGGTGTCCTGGGACCCCAGATGAGGACCTTAGGGCCCACAAAGCTATCCTTTCAGCACGTTCTCCTTTCTTTAGAAACCTTTTGCAGAGGCGTATTCGCACTGGAGAGGAAATGACAGAGCGCACGCTGCAGACACCCACCCGCATAGTTCTGGACGAGTCAATTATTCCACGGAAGTATGTGCAGGTTATTCTCCACTGCATGTACACAGATGTGGTGGAGCTGGGGCTGGTGCTGCGTGGCAGCCCCTCGGCAGGCAGCCTGGGTGAGGTGCAGGCTCTGGTTTCTGGCCGTGGTGCCAGCACACGCACTGAGGAGGCCATGGAGCTGTATCACATCGCTTTGTTCTTGGAGTTCAGTATGCTGGCTCAAGGTAGGTTCATATCACATACATGTCCAACACATCAAAAGAGAAATTACCTCTAGAATAGCTCGATTGGCCATGTTTAGGGGTGCTTGGGCTAATGACTGGGCTTTGTGACGATACATCTATATAAAGACATGAATACAGTATATCAGATTGAGTTTCAGTCATGTGACTAGATTTTTTTTTTTCAACTTCATTGTATGCATTTATTCTCTCATTAAAAGTTTTTAATAAAATTTGGACACTAAGAGCTTCATAATGTTTCAGTCAATGCCTTAAATTTGTTTAATTGTCCAGTACAACTCCAGTTTCATTCCTTATGTGTTCACTGACTAAAAACTGGCCAAACAGATTGAAACTCTCAAGACCAAATTTGATCATTTCATCAGTTAATAACCATGTGCTTAGGTTTCATAATTTTCTTAGAAATAACTCCATACATTGCTGGACTTGTAGTAGGAGGTAGTATGACTAAGCCACTGTGGCTCAGTGTAAATGAATTGAGTAAGCCACAAAAAGCCACAATCTGTGTCCAAGGCAGCAGCGCCGCACCAACAAGCAACGCTTGTCGCTGGGGTGTTGGGGGGTCTGTCGGCCCTACTCCAGGAAATTTTTTGAAAATGGGGTTGTTTTCCTGAATTCTGGTGCATTCTGAGGGCAAAATCTTCTGTTCAGTTTACCTACAAAAATACACTAAAGTCAACAGTTCAAGCTTAACTATCTTTATTTCTATCCTACTTTATGCAGGTATAAATGTGAAATTCAACAATTGAAAACTTACATTCACTATGTGAAGATACAGTCATACAAAATATTACTCAATGTTTACCTGTAAGTTTAACATTTACATTACATTTTAATTTTAACTTAGATCATCATCCTCTTCCTCTGTAGAATCTTCCTCCTTTGATCCAGAGGCCATTGTGGCTTCAGCTGTGGCTTTGCTCAGCAGTTCCACAAGGGCCTGACCTGATAATATCTTTTCATTTACCTTCTGATCGGTCTGTCACCACTCCTACCCCCTCTCAGCATTCACCATTTATTGTTTAATTAGAATTTTAACACAAAATCTACTATAAAACACTATTCTCATTTTCTTTCGATCGATCGTCCTCGCCTTGTCGTACACCAATTTTGGGTTTAGCTTGTAAAAATAGAATCCTTTTTTTTTTTCATTGAACGAGAGGAGGTCATGACCCGAGTGCATATTTAATGATAAGGAGAGTTCGGGTCACTTCGGCTATTTCCGTCGGCATGCGCGCCGCCTAGTGAGAGAAAAAGTTTGTTTTCTTATATTATCTTTTGGGGATTTTCGCAAGTCCAAAAAAGTTGTAAGTTTTAGCCTTTTTTCCCTAAAACAAGAATGCCACTGTGGCTACTCAGGCTAAAATAATTGTAGCCACTCTGGAATTTACTTCGCGTATGGCGTAGTGGCGATCGGCTAGCGCAAGCCCAGCATTGCCGTATGTAAAATACAGCTGTGCAGTAAAAAGGTAGCTTGTGTTGTTGTCTGTTAAAGCTGACAGTGCCAGAAAAAGTCTGATGTACCTTGGAGGGCTGTTTGTGACAGCTGACTCTCATGCATAAAGGACATCTGAGTTTCTGTCAGCAACTCGTTATGGGTAGTACATCTCCTACCTGTGAAATTCACTGCTTAAAGTAATTTTTTTCAAACACACAAGTCATTGTCACTCAGCACAGTTTTATAAAGTCAAGATGAAATGAAACCACCTCTCCATTCTTCCCACCCCATCAAGCCCCTATGTAAGGATATTTTTATCCCATCTTATCCTTCTGCACTACTCTAATCAGTTCCCATGAAACCTCCATGTGGAATGCGGTGAGACGCTTCAGATTGACCCGGTGTCATATTATTCCACATCGCCTCAATCTGTCTATTTTGTGGCTCCAGTCCATTAAACTTCCTGTCATTACCATTGGAGGGAGGGCTTTTTTATGGCCTTTTTCAAACACCAAATTACAAAATGATATCGCCATCTAAGAACTGATTGTGAAATAATTCCATCTGACCACTGGTGGCTTCAGTAGCTGCTACAAGTTTTGGCGGGGGTAGCAGAGAGCCGTCTGTGAGATCTTCTGTATGGAGATGTGCTAACCTCTCTTCTGTCATTTGTTTTACCCGTGTGCTGTTTGACTGTTAGCCTCTGGCTGTGTCACGTTTTGACCCGTGGAAGATATTGTGGAGAACTTGAGGTCTCTGTTCACCCGTATTAATTTTTAAAGATGTTCATTTGTACCTCCATCACACTCGAATAGCAATCAATATTAAAATCTTTTTTTTTCTTTTTCAAGTGCCCCACAGATACCAGTCAGTTGGTGTAGTTTCATCGTGTGCATTGTAGTAACTCCTCACCATCCATGTTTTTTGACTGGATGGGGAAACCACTGAAGTCCCAGTCCTTCAGTTTAGACTTAAGACCAGACTTTAGACCAGATATTTTTCATATTTTTTAAGATATTGAGTGCAGTTGATGGTGTATATGCTTTGGAGACATTGTGATTAGGAAACACCGAGCAGCAAGGAATATACTCTAGTGTACTGTAGTGTGGATCTGCTGTTTTTGTGTTCTTGTCAGTCCACGACAGCATTTGATGTAATGCTGATTGTGACCTCCGGCTCATAATAAAAGCGCTTTGTTTTAAAAAAAGTGCTGTTGCTATGAGTTCTAAAGAACTATCACAGAGCAGAACTGTTCCTGAGACTCTAGTCCCACGTGGGGAATTGTCTGCCTTTTTGCATACATGCTTATGTCTACTTTTAGGAGAGGTATAAGATCCAAAAGTGAAACACTGGAATGAGCCAAACCAGAAACGTTTTGTAGATCTTCCAGTTTAAGATAAGTGTTTCCCTGAGGAGCTTCACCACTTGCATAATCATGGCTAATGCACAGGACAGCTTGGAATAAGGAAGCTGGAAAGCTTTTTTTTATTTTCGAAGAAGCTTTAACTGCACGTCGATCAGTCTGGCGTCATATCCATGGATGTTTGTTTTATATTAAACATTATTGATTTGAGAATAAGAGCCACAGATGGTCTGGTGTGTTGGGGTTGGGAACAATGCCTTTACTTACATTTTGTGTAAAAGGATCCTTGTTATTGTGAGTGATTTTGATTGCCAGTGATTAGGAGATTTTTTAAAACTTTGCTCTCTTTTTAACAGCTCAAGCAGCAGGTATATTATTCATTAAAGGTTGTGTGGCTGTTCAATTAATTTTTTGAAGTATATAAAGAAATGTGTACATATTTGCAGCGTCTGCGTTTCTGCTCTGGCAGCGCGTTTCCTGAGGGTGTTTACGCATCGCAGTTTAAGACTGAAACACATCAAGATATCAAAGGCATTTCTGTGGGTTGATGTGTTACAGAGTTAAACCACTGCCTGCTGTTCTGGTATGTGTACTGATTTAGGAAACACGGCAAGGAGGATGTGGGGGCTACTGGGGGGACTCCTTGGTTCAGTGGATATGAGTCAGAACTACCGATGGTCTGCTAGTGGTTGTACAATTACAGCTTTTACTCTAATAACAGTTTAGTTCATCTACATTCAACTGTTTGTTCTTTTAACTTTTATTAAGTATTATATTACTAGACATAAGATCTGAACTTTCTTCGGAAAGCTAAACATTCCAGCTCATTAACTCATTGATCTCCTTGGTTTTTCAGGTTGTGAGGACATAGTTGTGGAAAGCCTGTCTCTGGACTCACTCGTTCCCATCCTGAAGTGGAGCTCCCAGCCATATGGCTCCAAATGGGTCCACAGGCAGGCTATGCACTTCCTCTGTGAGGAGTTCAATCAGGTTGTCACCTCAGATGTTCTCTATGAGCTCAGCAAAGAGCATCTTCTCAGCGCAATACAGTCGGACTACCTACAGGTAAGGAAATGGAATGTCACCTTTCCTGGACAAATTTCATATTTTCACTTATTAAGTGACAGCAGAACGTGTCTGACTTTCTCTCCATGATTGCTTGGTGAAAAATACAGCACACACACACTCAAATAATCGTGTGTCTGTCTCAAGTACACACACATGTACACACCAGCAACATTTGGAGTCTGCAGAGTTGAGTAACACACTGTTCCCTCGAGGGCAATGCCTTCAAACCCAGAACCTAATCAAAGCTGAGCTGTCACCTGCACTGCACAGCTACTCTCATGTCAGACCAGATGGTTGAGGTGAAGTGTTCTAATCAAGCTGCACAAATAAACCAGTCAGCCCTCAGTTTTACTGCTGCACTGCCTGATTATAGTACATTTTCACTAAATTCTTATTTAACAGTTGCCCCAATATTGAGAGCATGTAATCTTGTCCTAATAATAACTTTTTTTGTCCCTGTCCTATATATGTCTGCCTTTCTCTTTCCCTTGGTCTCATGAACAGGCGAGTGAACAGGACATTCTCAAGTATGTTGTGAAGTGGGGCGAGCAGCAGCTTATTAAGAGGATGGCAGACAGGGGTAAGATAATACAGTCTATAATTAACCTCCGAGCAGCCCCCTAATGGTTCTTAGGAAATTGCCCACTTACCAGACCCTCCAAAAAGGAGCCAAACTTGCCCAGGTTAGCAGGAAGTGGCCTTATAGTAATTATCATGTTATTGTGTGTGATGTGGGGTTTATGGTGAAGAGGATCCATATTGTAAGGGTGAATATACCTGCAGGCACTGCAGTGTTTATCCATAATTTGTTCCTGAATGATGTGGGGGGGGGGAAAGGCCAGCAGCTTGACTTAAAAGCATGTAATGCATAATCCTGGTGAAAAATAGTCACGCTCATTTACATTATGTTAAAAAAAAAGTTGCTGATGGCTATTCTTGTCCTCATTTACTCAGAGCCCAACCTGTTGAGCGGCACAGCCCACAGCGTAAACAAGAGAGGGGTGAAGAGGAGAGACTTGGATGTGGAGGAGCTAAAGGAGATCCTGTCTCCTCTCCTGCCCTTCATCCGAACCGAGCACATCTTACCCCCCAACAGTGACGTCCTGGCTGATGCGGTCAGTACTATTCTGCAATTTATCAGTTGTTCGCTGTTGTGTGAAAGTATCCGCCTCAGTTATAGCGACCTTCATAAAATGAGATTTGATTCACAGTCTTCAACCTGTTTTACAGCTTAAAAGGGGTTTGATAAGCACCCCTCCTTCAGACATGCTACCCACAGCTGAGGGGGGGAAAGCCAATGCTTGGTTAAGGCAGAAGAACGCTGGCATCTATGTGCGCCCCCGCCTCTTCTCTCCCTATGTCGAAGAGGCTAAGGTATGGCTCATTGACCTCTGATTAATGGAGCTTTCAGAGATCTCAGGACGCAGTGGATTATCCCCTCCAGCTATCATCAAAGAGAGTAGAGGGCTCGCCGTTACCTGCCTTAGAAAATTTGTGGACCTGTTCATATCTTAAAATTTCTAATGAAATCGAGTTGCTGCTATGCATACTGAACATTTTTAATAGTTGCCGACATCAACTTGACTGAAATTCAATTTACGTGCATTTGCACAGTTTTCTTAATAACCTTCCAGAATCATGAATATTTATGAACGTATCCTGAGACCAGAGAAAGTCATTATTAGATGAAGTGTCAATCAGATGAAACTAATTTACAAATCCTTCTCAGTGTCCTTGAGCTCAACGTAAGACGAAATACATTTTTTTTACAAATTCGACCTCACTTTTTCTCTGTCGTCTGCCTGTCTTCAGTCTGTGCTGGATGAAATGATGGTGGAGCAGACGGACCTGGTGCGTTTGCGGTTAGTACGCATGTCCAACGTCCCAGACACACTCTACATGGTGAACAACGCCGTGCCCCAGTGCTGTCACATGATCAGCCACCAGCAAATGGCAAGCAGCTCAACCACAGCCCCATCAGTCGTGGCTAACGAAATTCCAGGTAAGGAAATTATCGAAGGACGACTAAGTAAAAACGAGAATTAAACAAAAATACACCACCCTTCAGTAAATATTCTAACTGCTTAAATATCCTTTAACAAGATGTTTCCCTCTGGTTCAGTCTGAGCTCCCCAGATGGGCCAAAACAAAGAATCAATGAATTATTAATATGTTGTGTTAATGGAACCGTAAATGGAAAATCCATCAATGGGTATGTTTGTATTGTGTGCATCCTTCAGTGCCTCAGCTGTCTGCAGTAAAGGAGATGATCAGGAGGCTGCAGGAGCTGCGGCACACGGAGCAGGTTCAGAGAGCTTACGCCCTCAACTGTGGTGAAGGAGCGACTGTCAGCTATGAGCTGCAGCTACGAGTGCTGAGGGAGTTTGGTCTAGCAGATGGAGCTACTGAACTATTACAGGTTAGTAGAAGCTTAAAATAAGGTTTGCTTTTTCAAACATGATAATTAATATTTTATACATTTGTGTTTTGTTGGTTTTTTTCCCCTTAGAATCCAAATAAATTCTTTCCTGACGAACGGTTTGGAGACGAAAGTCCAATACTAGCACTGCGCCAGGTGGGTCGATGTCGGGTAAACAGCAGCCCAGCCATGGATAGCATGTTCACAGAAATGGAAGGGGTAGCAGGCTTCCACCCTCCCCTACCTCCTCCCCCTCCCCCGTACCACCCTCCAGCCACACCTAGTCACGCCCAACTGAAAGGTGCCTGGCGACCTCGCGTGCCCATGCCAACCCCTACCCGTTCCTTCTCCTACCCCTGCAACCGCACCCTGGTCCAGCGCCATGCAGCCACCAAGCATGGCAGCTCAGAATACTCCTCTGTGCCCAGGCCCCAGCCCCCAGATTGCACCAACCCACAGGCTATGGGCCGACCCTTGCTTTCTGACCGACAAGCGGTGAGTGTGTGTTATAACCCAGAGTCCTTGTGCTACTTTCTGTTTGTTCAAATATAGCCGGCTGGTTTGTGCCAGGGATGAGTGGACCCATTTTCTTTGTGGCTTGACACATTTGCGTTTGTTTCCTAAAGCAGATGAATATGGAGCCTGTTATGAGGGAGTTCATGCCTGACATCGCACTGGGTGTCTCGGTCTTGTCCCTGAGGGAGCAGCACATAGCAGAAATGGAGAGGGAAGGACCTCACAGTCCCATGGGCCCCTCCGGCCACCATCTATCCTTTGGGCCCTGCCCTTCGGTCCGCCTCAGTCATGCCCATGGTCCTGGGCACGGGCACTCGTGCAAGCGACACGCTCCTGAACCCAAGCTGGAGGCTCAAGCCGAGTTTCCTGACCTCTATGACTTCTCCTGCCGGCCTGCAACCCCGACCTCCACTCACCCTCTGCCCTCCTTTGCAGGACCGGATCTCTACAGTCACAGCTGCACCCCCTCTGGCTCTTACCCAGCCTCCTACATTTCTGACTCTCAGTCGCAGGCACGGACTGCCCCAGACCCACTACGTCTGGATGTCCTCACAATGACATCCCAGAGGCATGACGGAGTCCTTCCTAGTCCCTCTGTAGCCCATCCTAGAATAGGGCACATCCAAAGGGGCCGATCAAACGAAACTGATTTGACTCACGGCTTAAGTCATTTAAGGTCACCTAGTGGGAACATGGACACCTATGAGGACAGAAACACAGGATCTAGAGATGCACCAGAAGAGATGGTTCTAGCTGGGGAATCACTAGGACTGGGGCCCCTCCAGCAGCCTCACAGGAACAGTGTCATCGAGGAGATTTCCAGAGACCGCAGGTCTCCCAGCAAGCCTGACTACCCTTATAAGAAATCTGCACTTTAACCCCAGTGGAGGACCAGGGGTTGAGTTGAGGAAAAGGGAAAGTTTGATGAATGGTTGTCCATAACAGTGGATGGCAAAGCACTAAATGTGTGCCTGTGTATATGTATGTGTGTTGCAGAGAAGGAAAAATAGGTGATCTGTGGTTGCTATTTATAGGACCTGTCCTTTTGTCCTACCTCTATCACACTGTGCTATCCATCACACAGTCAGAGTATGGAAAGAGTAAGACCTGCCGGTTAGTTGTTGAAGCTTGATCTCTGCAAGCCTGCCTAATCCTTCTCATTTAGAGGATGACTCAGGCGTCACTGGGATGGACTGAGTGTAAAGTGAGAGGTTAAGTTTATGCTGTGTGAACTCTGCATTGCAAGGCACAACTCTTGATGTAGCTCAGTTATGTACTGATGAACTCTCACCTCTGTTGTCTCGTTTTCAGCATTGAATGGGTAGAGTAGGACAAGAATCTCAGTTTACACAAGCAAACAATAGCATCCAGTTAGGGACAGAGTATACCGATAAAATCATGTGTAAAATTTTCTGGCTGTATTCTTTTCCTCCCATGATTTTTATTAACATTTCTTCTTGTAAATTTGCCTATAGCAAACTGTTTTTTTCCCTCCCGTTTCTGCAGAACTGGTGATTAAGGAGCCAAGGCTTGGTCGCACAAAGCAGAAATTTGATCTGAAAGGAAACGGGTCATCAGAGCACAACATTCTCTGGTAACCCAGTCTGATAATTGTGTCAGACTCTCAGTCTTGGGATGGGCAGAGCCCAGGTTGTCAAACAGGGGCTGGACGGGTAGGAGGGTTACAGGCCAGTTCATTACTGAGATGCAATGGTGGCTGAATGGGCCGCGATAACTGACAGGTTACAGCAATCAGGCTGGGGTTTTGTTGGTGTATGCTTGTCTGTGTGTGCATTACTGCGCTACACACAGGTGTTTAGACAATCTCAGTACTGTACGCTCCCATCTTTAGTCAGGTCTGTTTGTACATATCAGATTTTAAGAGTGGTTGTATGCTAGAGCTCCCTCATGTTTGGTTTGATCCAATAGCATCAAGTAGTCAAATCTAGCCTTAATCAGTGCAGGAATATTACGTTTTAGCTACTTTTACTCAAGTAAGTATGATGTCATTATATTTCAAACCGTGTTAGCTGCTTATTTGACTGTTTTGTTCACTACGAACACATTTGCTGCAGTTTTAATGGCTGCTAGAGTTGTATCTCATTAAACCCAAATGCTAACACCATGCATGTACTTATCAGGCCTAAATCTTGCCAACTCATTAGAAATAATGGGCCTACAGTCAGTGTCGATACCATGAGATGTACTGTTCAAGAACTGCAACAGTTGCACATCCAAACCCCTACAAAGTGCGCACAGCTGGAATACAACCTCACAAGTATCATCACTCCAGGAAAAAATGTTTGTTAGCGAAAAGGAACATGATCCTTTCATTGAAAGAGTAGTTGGCAGTTGCATTTTAATATTTTCCAATGGAAATTGTATATAATGAATTGAGGTCCACGTATTCTGATGATTTTCAAGTTGTTTCTAGAACGTTGTAGTGATTGTTGAAGGTTTGTTTTACTGTAGTGGACATCACTGTGTACTTGTTTTTGTCATGAAATCTCACTAAGAATGTGTCGCATAAAACTTCTTGTTTCAGAATCTGTTTTGTTCTCATGTGAGGACCGATCGTTCAATGTTTTAATGCGTATTCGTGGAGATGTTCTGTCCCGTTTTTCCTTCACTTTTAAAGTAACAGGAATATGTGGACTATCTGCAGATGCTAACTCTCAGCTTATGAAAGTTGCCAAGCAGAAAAATAATTTTTCCATCCAAGTTGCTTCATGGGGAAAAAATGCAAAACTCCAGATTCCTCCCCATATTCATGTTGAGTAGTTGTTTTAATTTCCAGGACAGTGTTCCATTGAATAAAAACTTTTGTTTTGCCCTTTGCTGTAGAGAAGTCAGTGCCTTCCCCTGCCTGCGGCTGGGCTTTTATTGGAGAAGTGACTTTGATGTCTATGCAAGCTCTTTTCTACCAGCCTGCATCAAATAATTCTCTGAGATCTAGTGTAGCTCGTTTTGTGTACATAGTATTATTTAGCACCTTTTTGAAACGGAACCATCTGAAATGTGTGATTGCTTGTGTTGAATTATAACAGGTACTTTGTGCTTGAATGGTATGGAAACATGTTTGTAGATTGATATTAAGTTGCATTTAGTTTCACTGAATCTATTTTTCTACTCACTTCAAAAGGAGCATAACAGTGGTCAACTTGGGCATCCTCAAAATAAACTGGTTTGATAAAAGGAATTTATTTGATCTCAGTTGGGTTGTTTTGTGTGCAAAAAAAAAAAAAAGGTTGACATGAGCCCACATTAACCAGTAACGCATTGACATTACATTCAGATACATGTTGTACTAACTGAAGGCTTTTCAGAAAACTGGAATTTAAACTGTTCACAGGAATGCATATAGCAATGTGTTCATGTTTTATCGCAGCATGAAAATACTTCTAAAGCGCTGAAACATTCTTTTGTTCATACATGCTTCAAGTAATGTCTGAGTTTCAAAGTTAAGGGCATCATTTTAAACGACGCTCAAGCCTGCACTCTAGCGTTAACCTTCAAAACAGTTCTCTGCACTAATTGAGTTCTAGAATCAATAGTCTCTTCCCGGTAAACATTCAAAGCACTGAACCATCCATGATAGTAGCGCGTCTTGCTTCTCATTGGTATCCTGTGTTGGTTTTGCGTCTTTTTCCAGACCGCAGCTCCTCAAAGAATTGATTGACAGCTTCATCAGTCACCATCTGAGAGAACAGGAAGGAATGGGTCACATTTCACATTTAGAGGGAGGTCATAGATAACGGTCCAAACTTAATAACCGACCTAAAATTTTGTCAAACAGCTGGATAAATAAGTACTAACTAATACATCTCAGGTGTTACATTTAATTCTAACAGACCAGTCAACACTTGTCCTCAGACATCCGGTTCTCACCTTTCCTTCTGCAACACACTGGTCTGAAAATGCAGCGAATGAAGTTGTCATCTCCTTGAAACCTGGGGAAACAACACAAGTAATTTGTCTTTCAATCAGCTGTCCTAGAGTTTTCACTTTTCAGTTCATCCACATTGTCTGAAAACATTTCTGCCAGGAGCAGTTGTAGGATACATATAATTAAATCCCTAGGAGGGGAATCAATAAAAAGTGACCATACATCCAACCATTTGCCCTCACCGTAAATGACTTCCAGCTGCTGTACGTGTTCCATTGAGTTAATCAGTGCCATCAGTGGGTGTTGTCCAAAAGGCTCAGCCAGGCCTTTGTTCTCGTAGGCCAGGATGGTGTCAGACTGATCCATGAGAAACGGAACATCAGCAGCCACATAGGCTTTCTGCGCAACACGAAGTTAACCCATTAAAAGAAATTTAATGACACTGACATCTCAATGGATCTCATGTAACATTCTTGTCCAAGTACTGTATTCTTAATGATCTGTGCGGGCTACCTTGCAGCTCATGCAAGTGCAGAGCTCAGAGCGCCAACTGTAAGGCCAGAACACCGCTCCTCGTCTCGGCCTCTCCAGGCCCTGAACCTGCAGCTCCCTCAACCGGCACACAACCGTCTTCGCCACAGTCCGTGCGGGGCTGCCCATCATTTCAACATGAGTTCGTTTGCAAGAGGAACTCTTGTCCTCTACTTCCTAAAATACAAATTAAGTCATGATGGGACAAATTACTGAGTTAAATTGGCAGGGGCTGCAGAAAACATCTGCTGTATCATCCGGGCGAGTTAACCGGCGAATGATGTGATGACATCGTGCGATGAAAGCAACCCGTTTACAATAAGCTGTGCTGTGAAGCCTGGCCAAAGCTGTCACCAGAGGAGGAGGAGCACTGACTCATGCGTCACTACTTTCTGAATTACTATACCTAGAGCAGTGCTGCTTAATTGTTTTCTGTTGCGCTCCCCCACTCTCTGCCGCAACTATATTTTTCTATAAAACTGTTATAAGTACACCTCTGCATAACATTGTATGCTTATTAACATTAAAACAAAAAAGAAATATAGTTCCATTTATAACAGAATAATTAACATTTTTAGTCTAACAAAAGTTTTAAGTGCATCAGTTTACCTGAAACAAAACAAAAAACTAAACATTTTTGACCAACTTATTGCACTATTTGATACTAAAAAATACCAGCAAACTTTGGTTTTTGAACGCTTTAGACATCGAACAAATTGGAATTCGACCAAAAAACTCGACCGTGGCTCAGTGGTATCGCGGGTCATCCAATAATTTAAGATCGGCGGTTCGATTCCCACTCCCGCCAAGTCATTTGTCGTTGTGTCCTTGGGAATGACACTTAACCCTCCTTACACAGCGAGATGCACTCGCTGGTGTGTGAATGTGTGTGATTGTTCCGGTGGTGGTTGGAGGGGCCGTAGGCGCAGATTAGCAGACACCCCTGTGTCAGTCTGCCCCAGGGCAGCTGTGGCTACACACATAGTCTACCATCACCAAGTATGAATAAGGAGTGAATGAATAATGGATCTAATGTAAAGCGTAAGCACTATATAAATCTAATCCATTATTATTTCCCGCCACCAAGCGCGAGAAAAGTTGAGAGAAAACGTGACTGTAATGTGCTTTTCATTTTAGTTTAGTTTTAGTTTTTAGTTAGTTTAGTTTTAGTATTCAATAATTTTTCACTTAATTTGCGTTCCATTGCCTATGGTACGAGTTACGGTACCGTAAACTTGTCCAAAAGACGACGATAACTAGTACCTTAGGCTAAACTGATTACGTTGTTTTTTTTTTCTTTCACGTGTCTGCTTCTTTCTTTTACATTTCTTTGATATGTTTCATTACTTTACAATTTGATATATAAATGACATTATGAAATAACATTATGTTGAAAAAGGTAGTTTTCTAGCGTCTTGGAACGGATTGAGACCATTTACATTATTTGTAATGGGAAAAATGTATTTGGTATTTGAACAGCCTTCCGGAATGAATTGTGGTCGGAAACCGAGGTTTGCCTGTACAATTACATAAAATAAATATTTTTTAAAAATCAAATTCAGTTCAACATTAACTGAGGAACACAACATATAAAACACATTAACCTAAAAAAACAAAAATGAATAAAAAATTCTTATCAAAATGAAGTCAGGATTAATAGCTACAACGCACGTTTAGGCCCCCCTACCCACAGAACATCCTCTTGTTTACCCTTCAGCCCCATCTAGTGGCCACAAATAACACCATGTTGACACAGAGGGCACTTTCCTCCCAAATATTTAGCGGTAACGGAACCCTTTTCGTCATAATGAACCTTCATAATAGACAATGGAGCTACAATGCTTGGTAATTTCTATAATAGTGAATCTATTTTTCTAATGTATTTTTGGCTTTTGAATGGACACGCGAAAGGTCAATTATGTTTGAGAAAAGCTGAGTTTCCCTAAAATGTAACTTATTTCTCTGAAATCACCCATGAGCAGTGGAAGAAAAACAAAATGAAAAACATTAACAAATTCTTCATTTAGAGTAGAGTCAATGCTTGCCACAGACCAACTCTTCAATCATCCAACCGCTCTATCTTATGTAATAACAAATTCACAAAAGATATTAAAACAGATGTTATCATCTCAGTCAGTATATATATAGTCAGTGGGTGGTAGTAGCAGTTTTCTTGTTTTTTTTCACTGTGCAAATGGTCAATTCTCCAAGAGAAAACAACAAGGCAAACAATCCTCAGTCATGATTTCTCACCTTCTCTGTTTGCTCAGCACCAGTGGATGGTGACGGGGTTTTGTGAATGTGTTGTGTTGTGAATGAGTTTTCCTCATCCTCAGTATCGACTTCTACCCCCTCCTCAGGCGGAGCCATCACTGGGGGTACTAAAAGGCAAAATAAGTGGAAAATTGTCTGTGGATTTTGATAGAAATTGTATGCACAGCTTGACATAGGTATGTCATTTCTATCTCATACAAATAACCCAGGCAGATAAATTACCTGCAAAATGTGCAGCATATGTCCACAAGAAAGGTGTCTTGTTCATGCACGCTTCACAAACCATCTCCTGCAGCTCCTCAGGTTCCACTACAGTGCAACCCAGATGCTGTGAAACACCAACATGACAACATAATGAGAAGATGGCTTATTGTTGATTAAATGTATGTTGGAATGAGAAAGTGCTAACTATCATTAGCACTGTTTATCTTACCCTACTATGAAACCAGTCCTCACAGACCACACACTGAATCATCTCATCGTTGGCCTGTTAAGCGATTTTAAAAAAGATGTTTTTGTGTAGTGACAGAAAAAACACCACACAAATAAACAAAATGAACGTCCACAGATAAAATGAGTACCTGATCATCAGTATCTGGATACGGTCGGTCACACGTACAGTAGCAGCCGCTGAAGTTGTGATTATACTGATTCCTGAAGTTTTCATCAGCTTTGTCCTTGAATAGTCAGAACATAAATATCAGTCAAACTGGGAGATAAAATATATATTTTATGATATGAATTCAGTTGGAAATAATTCTAAAGCCAGAGGACTCACAGGAATAAGCTTGCACTTGAATTCCCCAAACTTATTATTTCCACAATCACAGCAAAAATTTCTACAACAGAAAAACAAACACATTTAGTTATGAAAAGATGAAGAAAAGACCACTAAAAGTATTAATGCAGTGTGTGTGTGTGTGTGTGTGTGTGTGTGTGTGTGTGTGTGTGTGTGTGTGTGTGTGTGTGTGTGTGTGTGTGTGTGTGTGTGTGTGTGTGTGTGTGTGTGTGTGTGTGTAAAAAAAATACAAAAATACCTTTTGGTATACAATTCAAAGATATCATGTCCGTCGTGGCAGTTATTGGCGCAGGCCAGACAAATCCCTGCAGGCTCTGCAGCACTAGTTGTGCAAGTGTTGCAGGCAAACACAGCCTGTCTCTTCACATAACCCTGTAACACCACAAAGAAATAGAAGTACATACTGCAGCCTATGATCTACTGAAGATAAAACCCCAATTATAAATATCATCAGTTTCTAGTATTCTCTGACCTGATCGTTCGGGTATCGGGGGATATAAAATATCTTGTTGCGACAAAATGCAAAACGATTCAGGTTTTACTCTTAAATTTCCCAAAACAATCTACAACCCACCGGGAGAACTTTCAACTGCATATCAAAAATGAATGCAAAGCCCCAGACGACACAAGATCTCGTATTTAATCGTGCAGCATTTGACGGTGAAAGTAGGCAGATTAACAAGGGGATGCGAGATGCATTCTTACCTGGGAATAGGAGCAGTTTTCCGCGTCGCTGCCCGCCAGCACACACAGAGCCTCCCGGAGGGCCTCCGGGTCCGCCTGGAAATCCGCCTCGACTTGACTCGCTGCCATTTTGGTTGATGAACAGAACGCGAACAAAAAGACACCCAAGAAACACAGGTCTGGGACGTGTTGATAAAGGACTGTTCGTGGCGGGAGTTGGGGCTCAGACCACGTGGCGGATGTGACGTAATACTGACGGTGAATCAACAACTCCCGCTATTTACAATTGCTTGTACAGTCATTGTATTCATTCCTCTATCAGTGATAGTGAGGTTTGATTCATTAAGGATTTGGTTGCCACCTTAATTCATTAATTAAAACATTATTAAAATATTAGTATTTATTGCTTCTTCTAAAACCTGAACAAATAGTCCTGTATTAGAATACCAGACGATCGTTTTGGTTTCGTTTTATTTAGAATAAATAAATTCCGTTATGAGGCTCTTTAAATTAGTGCCCCATAAATAAAATTGATAACCTTAAAACCATGTCTGGTGTACGTTATTCTTTTTCTTTTCTTTTTTTTTTTTTGCATTTTGGTTGTGCATATGTACTCCCTCGATGCACTTGATTTATTTATTCATTTTAACATTATAAACCCATTTATCTGTGTCTGCACGACCCATCCTGTGAAAACACAAAGTAAAAATCTACTCAATTGAAATAATTGGCTACATCAAATCCAGCGGCCCTAAACTGCTTTTCATTTCCCGTACTACTTAATCCGAATAAAGAGGACTGTTGGTCAAAGGTAAAGGTTAGCACTCTCCTGATCGCCACTCTAATTATCGTTGCTAAGGATCATATCTAAGAAAGTGTTTATGTGGAAATTTCCCCACTGTAGGACGAATAAAGGCGTATCTTATCTCTAACTTTAATTGGATATTACAATTACACTCGCTTTAATTTGGGGCAAATGCTACGGCAAGAACTTTTTTTTCTTTATTTGAATCCCCAGCAGTGTTTTTTTCCCCTGAAAAACCTTTTTACAAAAGTAAAACAGGCTTTTTTGTCTGTTCTGTTTCTCAAAGTATCAAAATACTTGTTTTATTCACAAATAGGGTCTTAACCATTCGACTGTTACTATTTCTAGTTAATATTAATACAGAATTTAAATATCTACACAGAATGGCATGGAAAATCCAAACTCCTTAGCGATGAAAACATGAAACTACTGTATCTGGGAACAAAAATCCAACGCAGTGCGATATTTGCCCAGTGGATGGCGCTACTTTGACATATTTTTAACCAACAGGCGCCGCGGAAATACTGTATACGTACATGTTCAGTTCCCACATAGAATCCTTAATAAACTCGATGGTAGTCGTATTATGTAAGCTACAACGACCCAATGAATAGCTCATATACACAGTTAATTTATATACAATTTCACCAACAGGATTTGCTGATCGATATTTTGTCTTTATCACTTCCTTGAATACTCGTTTACAAACTAATTTGACAGACAGCGGGGCCGCGGGCCGCAATTCCTTTTAGCAGGGAAAAGGCTGAACTTGTCTGACCGCATCCATGTTGCCTTCAGAGACTATCGGTATTGTTACAGTACCAAAGTGAACAGCCAACAAATAAATAAAATGTCAGTGTATTTCGCAATTAATGAACACACTCTGTGTAATCAGGTTAATCCCCATACTGCTCAGTAAAGGGGTTATAACCAACGCCATAATCAATTATTAGTTTTTTGAAATTTAACTAAACATGATACCACGTTCAGTTTTACACCTTGTGCTCCATTCAACTACTCTACTTTAACATAACAGATTTATTTTCGTAAAAATTATCGATAGAACACAACCAATTAGTTTAAGTGTTTGCTCGTCTCATGTGCGGTAACATGGTCGACATCTGTTGGGGAAAAACAGGACCAATTTGAAGTTTTAATGGGCAGTGACAATAATGACAGATACGTTGATTAGTCGTCACGTTGCTACACGGAAAACCAACGCGACTATGAGGCGGGACATTTTCCGAGGGATCGTGAAGGGAGCATCAGTCTCCTGGATCCTGGGTGTGTGCAGCAACTGAACTCAGTCTAGAGACTGAGTGAAAACACCAGAGACATCTCTACATGAGTCCAGCTGGGGCTGTCATCTGTTTTCTTCTGTGAAACTCATTCTCCTTCACCAGACCGACAGGGAATGGGAAACTATCCGAGCTAGTTTCTGAAGCGGACATACACTGAGGGGGTGGGACTGTGCTAAAATTTACAGGTTTGTTAATGCTAGCTCACCATTGCCTTCTCGTTGTCGTACTGAAGTCAGTAGCTAACTAGCCATTGTCAACCAACATTTGTTAACGCATTTGATGTTTCTAAGTGGTTCGAATCTGTTAAGTCAATTATTGTAGTTAAACCTTACTAACGAGTTTGTCTGCCTTTCCGAATTGCATGCCAATGGTTAGCTATTGAGTGTCATTGCCAAGCTAGCCAGCTAACGTTAGCAGCTTGTGTTAGCTGTGAGTGGTTCGTAGATGAACCACATTTGTTGTGATATGGGTCTAAGGTAATTAATGTTAATGACTAGGACACTCACTTCCACGAGGCCGGCTGGAACGCTAGAAAGTGTCACCTCTGGCGCTGTTTTCGTAATGTATGACGAACGGATTCGGGAACTTGATAATTATTGCTCACTATCGGCTCTTTTGATACAAACGTTAAACAGTGTTTTCATGTTTGTCGACGATCCAGGTTGAGTCTTCTGTCACGACATTCATCTGAAGAGGGGGGGGAAAAGGCACACAATAGAGATGCAAACATTCCTGAAAGGCCGGAGAGTCGGCTATTGGCTCAGCGAGAAGAAGATGAAGAAGCTGAATTTTCAGGCCTTTGCTGATTTGTGCAGGTATGTGGCTGTAACACCAGTTTAATGGGTTTTGGTAAATTGAATTAAGTTAGGATACATAGCTTGACGCAAACACGACGCACATATCCTCAAACTGTCACTAGATAAGATGTTGTGCTGACGATGCACTGCATTACACTGATTGAAAGTTGCCAAGTTTAGCTTCTCTTCCTGTAGATAATAATTCCTTTTCCATCTTCATTTGAGCTTTCACCTTCATTTTTTCTTACTTTCATGCTGAAGTCTGTCAAGAAATTTGGATTGCTTGACAGACTGATATTGAGTAGACATCACAATTGTGATTTCTGAAATATACACTCAATTGAAGGTGTGACTCACCAAAAATATAGTGTAGTTTGGTAATTTGCTGAGCCATTACTTGTTGAAACATAGAGGGAGTAGGTAATTTAAGGTAATAGGACTACTAGCCTTAGGTGCACATGTAAATGGATGAGCAACCAAACAACTGCTAAAGTAAGTGCTGTCGTTTATTCATTTTTTCGTGAAGCAGCAGTCTAGGGTTGCATTGAAACAAATGACAAACCATTATGGTATCCCCTGTTGGGATCGGCGCAATGAGATATTAAGTAAACTCATCTTGGTTTTTCGTCTCAGGTTGTGAGATGTTTTATTTATGTGCACAAAAGACACTTGCGTAGTCATAACAAGGAGGAAATATTTGTGTTGTAGGAAGGATTTGTTCCGATTCTCCAGCCTTGAAAGGGGTAGCCATGCGAGTGTTGTGTGTATGTTATCTTGTATCTTATCCCTCAGCAGCCAAGTGAAATGTTATATAAGGTATTATAAAAGAGGACATGGATTCTTTTTTCACTGTTTGAGAATAGTAGCATTTAGTTAGTTTGATCAGTATTGGACTGGAGGCTCATGTGACTAAGGTGGTAAAAGCATCATACACTTATTGGAAGGTTAGTGTTTTGATCCCCAGTTCCTTGAGCTCAATCTCTGCAAAGACTTCCCACTGCTCCTCAGGGATGGGTGAAAAAATCCCTGTCGGGATCAGTAAAGTATTCGAGCTTGTAGTTCATGCTGCCCATTAATCCTGAAAATGAACAAAAGCAACAGATAACTGTGAGAGAGAATAGAGAGGATTGTTAAGCCGCAATGCACGCTGACAGTATAACCACCTTGACCAGGTGTCATTATGCAAGCAGTTTGATGGTTATTGTACTTGTTTCAAGGGGTGACCTGGTTGGGTCATTGATCTGTAATCTCTTAGTAAACCCTTACCCTGCCTAACCCTTTTTCCTCCAGATATGTCTGGAGGGCTGTTTTAATACAAAAGCTCAGAGGCAGAGTATTTGTAACGCTAGTTTTAACATGCAATCAAGTCACACTAATAACTTTTCATGACCGATATCAACACATCTAAATGCAAGAGAGCCACGAGAGAATGTGGATCATTATTATCTTTGTATGACTGATTTTTACCAGGCAGTTACAGAGGTATAACTCCTGATGCTCCTTTTTCTTATTCCTTCCCCCTCATCATACACCAGGTTGGAAAAATCATTTTCATAATGGTCGAGATGGTCTGTGACAGAAAGACTGTGACAGTCTTTCCGAGGACCGCAGTAGTCCCAAGAAAGCCCAGCGTTGGTGAACTGCTGCTTCACCTGTTGTTGTACATTACTGATGTGTCATTGGTAAACTTATGGATAAAACCATGGCTAAGACGGTTTTATTGATTAAGGACTTTGACTAATCAGGCTGTATTATCACAGATGAACAACATGTTTGTTCGTATCAGAATGTGCCAACATCGTAAACTTAATAATCACTGATCAGGTTTTCTCCCTCTCAATGCACCTGAAATTCTGCCACATTTTAGAGTCTGTCTTGTCTTGTGCAGCTGGACTGAAAGGACTACTGCCATTCAGAGCCACTGGAGTTTCTGTTTTTGTCCCATAAGCTTGCATAGAAATTTCAGACTCAAAAGATTAATGCAATGGCCATGACAGCCTGTCTTACTGTCTTATAGAAAATGAAAATGTCATGATTTTGATCTGGCAAGGCCGTTGCATTTTAGGTCAAATCTGATGAGGTTGCATTGAGTTACATTACAGTGAAGACATTTCGTCTTAAATAAATATCATACAATTATGGCAGTGGAAGAGTGTGACTAGTAAAAACCATCGAGTGCCACTTTCCATTCTGTAAACATCCAAAAGATTGAGTTGTGGATTGTCAGATTTACCTGCTTAGCCAACCTTTTAGCAACATTACCACAGTCCATTTTATTGATCTGCAACATGCAATTATTTTCCTTATCCTTGAGTCACCTCATCTGCGTCCACTTGTAAATGTTGTAATTGAATACGGCCATGCAGTCCAATAGCCACTACAACAGTGTTGGTGGTGTCCCATTAATACTAAACTTTAGGGTCAGAGTTTATGGATATATGATACTTTGTTCAGATATGGTGTAACATTAGCCTGGTTTGTCATTACACCTTCATTTACTTGTGTTTCATGTCTGTTGAAAGAGACAGATAGACCTGATTCAATTATGAGTCTTCTCTTTCTCATCATTCTACTGCCTGTGTAACGATACAGGAGAGCAGACCATTTCCATATTTGAGATGGGCCCAAACCAAAGACCCCATTCACACCACATGAAACATGCCAGCTGCAGTATTAAATATCCACATTATTGTGAAGTAGTGAATGGCACGCCTGTTGCCATGGGACTGTAACCTCAAAAACTGAGCTCGACAGGCTGAGCTTGTTATAGTTAGGATGAGAACAGAACCAGTTGGTTAACTCGTTCTGCCCTCATCCTAAACCAAGCCGACCAGATTTTACATGTATCTCCTGAAGTCTGTGACTTTTCTATTGGCTTTATATTGTAAGATATCCTCAATCAATCAACTTTCATTTATATAGTGCTTAATTACATCTGCAGACATTTCAAAGCGCTTAACAGATAGAAAGCCAACAATGCCTCTGTGTATTTGTCAAACTTGTAACTTCAGTCTTGCAGTAATCCACTGGTTGCCAAGCCAACTTTTGAAAATCTAAAGACTGTATTTTTATACCCTTTGTGAAGGTTCTTTTATGGGATTCTTATATACTTTGTCATAATAATCATATGTTGTTCTTCTGCAATCAGACAAAGTTCCTGAACAATTCAGGTCTGTGTTTTTGTTTGTTTTTTGCTTTCTTTTTTTTTGCTCGTTTGTTTTTACATTGAAGCACCAGCAGTGAATGGTGTCAGTCACTCATGTCTGTTACTCTCCAGAGTAAACTGTTGAAGAAATCTGAGCTGTCAAACTTTAACAGAGAGGAATTTTTTAAAAATTATTTGCATAACAATGACAGGAACCAATGTCAGAAAAAAGGACAACTGATGTTTGGATCATCTTACACTGAACAAAAATAGAACACATAAATTACATTAGATGTTTGTTAAACAACACAATTATTGCATAGGTGCTACTTGGACTGATCATTGTAATAGGCCACTCAAAGCATTTAGTTGTATCCTCTAGCACTATATCACAGTCCAGGTTTTTAGAGAGAGAGCAAATCCCCAACAAGGCTCTTAATGTTAATTTCACCACCATAAGGCATGACCAGCAATACTGAGATTTTTGGCTGTGCCTCCAACTTACTTTGACAACTGCACACCACATGTAACCCCTCCAGTCAAGATCTCCACACCGAGCTTCTTCACCTACAGGGAAATTTAATGCAACCATTGGTTTGCAAAACCCAAAAAAATTTGTCACAGTTTATCATAGACAACATTGCATACAAGTTTTCCTGAGAACTCATTATCCTCACTGGGGTCTAAGAGTTCACTATCATTACTGTCTTCTTTCACCTTTCATAATGTCTGGCACTTTATTAGGTAAGTGCTCTTTTCACAGATGAATTTTCAGTGTACCAGACATATGTGGAAATGTGGGAGTGAGCTGTTTGCGAAAGTCTACGTTGTGAACAGGCTGTCTAATTGTGACAGTAAGATTATGGAACAACATAAAATAATAACAGGAGTGTGTTTTCTTTTTGTTTTTGCTGTGTATTCAAGAGATATTTGTTATGTCACATAAATTTGGGTTGGACATATCAAAGGAATCCTCAGACTTAGTATTTAACCTATAAGCCTAAGTCTCTGAAAGCAGTATACATTTCCTCATTCTAGTACCGTTTACATTTACATGGTGTCCTACAGGGTTCAGATATTTGAATAGATAACTGTATATTGATAGTTTAGTTTTTCGACAAACTACCCAAATAAATAACTGTCACCTTTGGTTTTTTTTTGTTTTTTGTTTTGTTTTTCAGGAAAAGGGGAATAGAAGTTATTCAGGTAAGTGGTAAACACTTTTTATTTGAAAAGTCAGTCCTTTATTGCATCTTTCAGACTTTTGCTGTAAAGAAAACAAAGTTTGTTACATCAATTACAAGTGTTTTTCAGTCTATGAAAATCATAGATTGGAGCTTATCATGTCATGAAATTTCAAGACCTGACATCACCTTTGTACATTGTGTTGTTCATTGGAGTTATCTAATTGGAGCATTACTTGAAAACATACAGTGCCTTGTAAAAGTATTGGCCCCCCGCATGAACTTTTTGACATTTTGCCACATTTCAGGCTTCAAACTTAAAGATAACTAACTGAAAATATTTTTCATGAATCAACAAGATGTGAGACACAATCGTGAAGTGGAACCAAATTTATTCAACATTTCATATTGTGTTTACAAATAAAAAACTGAAAAATAGGATGTGCAAAAATATTGGCCCCCTGTTCTCTCAGCTCAGCCAAACGACTCCAGAAGTTCACTGATGACTTCTGAATGATCCAGTGTTGACCTAAATAACAACAATGACAGAGTTCACCTATGTGTCATTTGGTCTCACATTTGCACATCCCACTTTTCAGTTTTTTATTTGTATAACACAATATAAAATATTGAATAAATTTGGTTCCACTTCACGATTGTGTCTCACATGCTGTTGACTCTTGAAAAATATTTTCAGTGTGTTATCTTTAAGTTTGAAGCCTGAAATGTGGCAAAATATCAACAATTTTTTGGGGGCCAATACTTTTGCAAGGCACTGTAGAAGTCATCACATAACTTGACATCAATTACCCTAACCTACAGTGAGAACATTATTTATGTTAAAAAGTAAGCATGTAGAGCCCATGTAGAAATGGTTTGCGTCACTGTTGGATAGTCTATTAAATGTGGTTTTGCGTTAAGAAAAAAAAAAGGTACATCTCGTGTGGTTTGCTTAAGTGAGAGATGACTGTGGAATTACTGTCGAGGGAGGTAAGTGCTGCTGTCATTTATTGATATTGTAGAACACACTAGACTAAATAACATGCCATACAACGGCATAGTAACAATTGTTACTAAGCCCTGGGAGCTCAGTAGCCTAGATTTGTCATCAGTTAAAGTGCTTTCTGAAGTTGAATAGGAAATCATCCTGCCTTTTCTTCGTTGGTATTTAATGCAGTCTCTTGTCTTCTTGGGGGTTCTGCTTTTCCCTGGCTTTGAGGATATTTTTGTTCTCTGTGTACTGAGGACACAAGAACACCCAGAACGAGCTGTGCCCTGGGGATAGTCCAAAAGTAAGCAGGCCTTTGTTTCCCACTGTGCGTTTAGCCCCTCCTGGGAGACAGCAGGTCCTCAGGCCCTCAGCACTGGGTACTCAGGGATGCATGTGAACAGTGTTGCGTTCTTTCCCTTCAGTTCACCAACATTTAGGATTGCTCACCTTTACTCAGACACCCTGAAAAAAAATAATTTCCCCCACGGGGGGATCAATACAGTTGATTCTCCTTCTTCTCCTGAACATATCAGTCATCATCAATCAGTCAATCAAACCTATCAATCAGTCTGTACTGGCTTCTCAGCTTAAGACACATCAACCATGATTAATAGTTCTACTAAGATAAATCTGACTTGAATTTACACTTGTCAATTGACTACCTAAAATGCACTGAATGCCAGTCAGAGCCTGTACTGGCCGGAACGGATCACAGGTTAAGATAATGGTAGCCATTGTAATGCTCTTTCCTGTGGTGAAAACGTACAAAGCTGTTTCTTTCCATTGCCCAAGTGACTAACTGTTATGTGTCAAAATGTGTTTCCAATGCCGGATAATGTAATAGTATTTCTTCACATTAAGATTTTGTAACTTCTTTCCCTTCATTGCAATCTTACTGAAGGCCAAGAACAATGTCCACGGACATAAGATTTTCTTATAAGTGAATCTTGTCAGTGAGGAGTTAACTTTCCAGAGATATGTTGGATTATAAAGGAGATACAGGGATGGCCAGTGCAAGCATATGTTCTAATATGTCACCCCAAAGTTTATGCCACATAATTGGTTTCCATGTTATAGTGGGGTGGGTATTTTGCCCTCTGCTTTGTGTGGTTTGTCCCACATAATAGCGTGGCTTGTGCCGTCTTTAACATTTCACTGTTCTCTCGTCCAATATCTGATTGCTACCCATTAGCCACTGCAATAAAAACAAAAAAGGGAAGAGAAAAATCCTTAAAGTTCTACTGCTGTCTTGGACTTCAGTAGCTCTAGAATTGTAGCTAAAATGTTCAGGTTGGCTATCATCTATGTTTTATTCATTTTGTTGTTGTTTTTTTGTTATGTTTTGTTTTTTGTGCTTCATGGGTGCGTTGAACTGTCGCTGTTATCTTGATTCAAAGACCATCTGACCTTCTCCAGGATGTGAAAGGAGGTTATAGCAACTAATTTATTTTTTTGAAGCCAGTTTAATCAACAAACCTTGTCCCTGTGGTGTGACAGACTAGCTGATACTGACTCAACCTTGGATCTGGAAGGATAAATGAATCCTAGCTTTTATTCCAACATCATTAGTTTATGTTGGTCACAGGCATGTCAGGGACTTCTCTAAAATAAGTTTACGGATACATAACATCCTCTTACATAGAACATGTACCCAGTGATGAAAATGTTGTTGTAAACTTAAATTTTGTACAGAAAGCTATCGCACAATAGACATTTTCTCTCCAGATTCCTTAAAATTGTGCAGTAAACGCACCTGTCTGTTCATTCAATAGAATAAATTTACAAGTAGCCCATCGGAAGCCTTATGCAGCCTCGCACTCAATCTTACAAGTTGTTTTCTTTATTTACAATTCAAAACCAGGTTTTCCTGAAACAAAAGCAGTACTTTTTAGACCATACAATATATGTACTTAATAAATGAGATAATTGGAAGATAAAGTAGTGTTGAAAAATGTTTTTGTTTGCATCCATAGAATGCACTGATTGAAGTGAAAAGCACTGTGGATATTTCACATATTTCCATCTTGGGATGTATGGCATTTGATTTTAAATCCCCATAGGGTTTGCAGGTTATGACGTAGGCCTGTGTGAAATGAGCTTTAGTAAATCAGGCAGCCCTTGGGAGTTTTTATATTTTCATGTCAGTGTGGGAACACCACATACATGTATGTCCAATTATTTGAACAGTACTAAAAGAACAGAAGTTTTTGTTGCTTCTCCAGCCTCTGTTGCTCATTATTAAAGCAGCACATTATCCATTAACTTACATCTACAGTATAGCTTACAGAATACAACCTACTGCATATGTCTGTCTGTCATAGAATTGACATATCTTCATGTTAAAGTAATTGGTTTTGTTAGTTTGAATTCAGTGACCTCCACAGTGACATCTTCAGCTTTCTAAATATTCCTAGTCATTCGTCTCTCCTTAGCTTTGACAGGGATGTGAACCTTCTTTCTTTCTAAAACTGCTGCTTTTCATTCCTCTGGATTTATCTAGCCAGAAATGGAGCTACATGCTGAGTCACTTAAGTAACACACATTAATAAATAGTTAAACTGAATTACTGGAATTGATGAAAACTGAATGATTTTCATTTCCGGAGGCCTCAGCACTGAGGCCTCCACGAATGCCCAGAAGGCCACGAGGAACAACTTCCCAGTTTGAACCCGCCCCATATGGTTTTTTTGGTTGTTTTTTCAGAAATATCATAGTAATCCCATCTCATGTTTAATGATTGGACTTCCTCTTACACTGGGATGTCCACAGATGCACATCATCCAGTATAAATCATTCATTGCATCTGCACTGTTTGTTGCTGGAGTAGTCTGACAATAACGCAAATGCCAGGTGATATTTGAACCAGCTAAAGGCAGCTAAAGAGATGCCTGAAAAAGATCCATGGCCTCACCACACACAGGCACAGAGATAAATTACTGGTGCTAACAAAATGCAGTTTGTGTACACTATACTACATGTACAGGCAAACCTTGGTTTCCGACCACAATTAGTTCCGGAAGGCTGTTCGAATACCGATTTGTTTGACTTCCAAATACATTTTCCAAATACATTATACAAATAATGTAATTGGTCTTAATCTGTTCCAAGACACTAGAAAACTACCTTTTTTCAACATATGTTATTTCATAATGTCATTTATATATCAAATTGTATATTAATGAAACATATCAAAGAAATGTAAAAGAAGCAAACACGAGAGAGAGAGAGAGAAAGAAAGAAAGAAAAAATACCAAAGTAATCAGGTTAGCCTAAGGTAGGAGTTACCGTCGTCTTTTGGACAGAAGTTTACGGTACCATACCTCGTACCATAGGCAATGGAACGCAAATTCAGTGAAAAATTATTGAATACAGTAAACTAAAATAAAAAGCACATGACCGTCATGTTTTCTCTCGACTTTTCTCGCCTTTTCTTGCGCTTGGCGGTGAGAAATAATAATAATAATAATAATGGGTTAGATTTATGTAGCGCTTTTCTGGACACTCAGACGCTTTACATTAGATCCATTATTCATTCACTCCTCATTCATACTTGGTGATGGTAAACTACATGTATAGCCACAGCTGCCCTGGGGCAGACTGACGGAGGCGTGGCTACCACTCTGCGCCTGCGGCCCCTCGGACCACCAGTGGAACAATCACACACATTCACACACCACGTCGAATTCCGATTTGTTCGATGTCTAAAAGTGTTCGAAAACCAAGGTTTGCTTGTACATATGTTGTAAACTGAGGTACACATGAGATTATTCATGCTCTTCACTCTAAATTGTGGTTCGTCGAGATCCCTGGAGTTTATCCTGCTCAGCTCAAGCAACGCTTAAAATACACTGGCCTTGGTCCAGCCTCTCCCTCCAGGATCCAGCATGTTTTCTATGATGCCAATCGGTACCATAGCCCTCTGTTAGCACTCTGTCCCAGAGGACTTGCAAATACGTCAGCTGACATTTTGTCTTTTAGTATTTAGCAGGACATCAGTGACTTGACTGCTGTGTCTTTGGATGAGCTCCAAAGCGAGGTCATTCTGTCTTCACGCAGAGAGAGGAGAGCCTCATCCTTGGCTGTGTGTCTTTGCCAGTGGGGGTTGACCCCCATGATAACAAGTGATCTTTTTGTGGAAGGACCAGGCTGTACATGGGCCCACTGTTATGTAAGCGTGAGATTTAAAGCCATGTCTCAGGACTTGGAAATTCCCCTCCACCTGCCCTAATCACACTGGCACTCCTAAATCAACTATTCATTTAAGGTTTATGTGCATCCCAAGCCTAACACAAGTGCTGGGTCCTGTCAAAACTAGTGTCCATGGCAGCGACTGTTATAAACATGTTTTTAGTTTATCAACAGGTGTCAACACATTTTATGTGGTGAATCACTAACACAGTTCAAGGTGGAGCTCTATCACAATGTAGGATATGACATTGTTTCACAAGTTCATTTAAACCTTTAAATGAGAAAAATGCCATCACATTTTTTCAGATAATACCTGCATAAATTCTATTATGATTTCAAATAAATATTGTTTATTTGACTGTAATTCAAAAAGTTTTTCTACACAACAACCAGTAAGCACTCAGAAAGAGAGAGAGATTTATGTAGCTGCAGTGACAACGTTGCTGCGTTCAGACACACAATGCACAAAAATGTACGGGCACCTTTAGTATATGGGGTGAGAATGGAATGCTGTAGTTTAGGTGGATTAAGTAGATTTAGCTTTTGTTGAGCAGTTTGCTGTGTGTTCAAACATTTTGTGTATTCATCACGTTTTATCAATTAAAATTTTTTTAAACCATGTCACACGGTCGTGATAAACTGAATGGCCTTTAGACGCAAATTTAACAAAGCAAACGTTTTCTGACAGCATTGGTTTTTGATTGGGCATTGTGCTCTTACCGATAGTATAAGTCATCTGATATTTAGCAGATTTACTATGTGCAATTGACTTCTCAGGGTTAGACCAAGGGTACTCTAATTGATCATCTATCCATCACACCTCTCATAATCATTAACCAGGAACTGTTGGCTTTGACAGTGGCCAACCCTAATCCAACTGAAACTCTGTACAGTTTTACAGTTCTTGCATTGATCCACACCAGTGTGTCTAAGGTGCATTCACTCTCGGTATGCATACTATCTGCTCTGCAAAAAGGACAGTGTTGTCCTGTCCTGCCTTGGAGTGTTTGCTTTGGTGTTGCTGAACCGTCTTTTGTCTGTTACGATTAGAACATGTAATTTTGACTCGGTAGTGAGTTAGTGTGTTGTGTAACAGACTGTCAAGCAACCCGAAAAAAACAAGCCGTCACAACTTGAAGCACCTTTGTGTTTCCTGTAAAGAATATGTGACACCAAAAATAAACCCTGGTGGTGTAATTCAAAACAAATACAACATAAACTCTGGCTGCACTGAAGTTACAACTATAAATAAGTGGGAGGATATGATTTGTCCTGATCCTGTCTTATAACCCCAAAACAGAAAATAAAATAAATTATTATTTCGTAGAGTAGAAACGTAAGGCTGGATGGAGAGGTTTTTCTCAGCACTTTTATGAATAAGGAGGGCATTGATAAATTTGTGTTGTCCAATTAAAATTCCCACTCATTCATCATGTAAGTCCATGTCAAAGAAAATGCAGCTAGAGTAGATAATGCTATATTTTGGTGAATTCTTTTGTTTACAGCATGTACTGTGTAATTTTTCCATTTTAGATACCTACAAAGCCACTGCAGCCATGTAGTCACATGTCTCTGGTAATGTCTATACATTCCAGATCTACCAGCCCCTACCTGAGCTAACTAGTCAATGCCCCATGGGTGTTTCAATCTACATAGAGGCAGGTTTGTTTAAACATATGACAAGCCCCTTTTTTTTCTGCATGTAAGTAAAATTAGTTTTTTTTACTACTACATAGGTTTTAAAATAATGTGCCCATACTTTCCCACATAAAACACACACTGTACAGTATATGTGAACCAACAGCATAAAACAGGACTTTTGGTTTACTGTGAGATAGTGAAAAAAGGCAGGTTCAGACATGCAGCCTGAACAAACTAGAATATATGGTGCTTTTTTGCTAGGTAGTCGCAGTCCTAATAGAGTTTTGAATTAATAAAATCCTGTGACCCTTGTCAAAGTGACCCTACTCTGTTTTGAATATATATTGTCTTATAATAAAATTTATGAAAAGGGTCTAAATGATCACTTGCTCCTTTTCTCCAATGATGTTGAAGAACAAGTTTGTGTTCAATGTTCTGAGAAAATTTTATGTTGTTATATTTTGTGATCCGGACTCTGAGATAAAACATTCATATATTTGATAAGTGAATACTTGATGTCGGACTTTTGTTCTTAATTTCTGACTACTTCTTCTCCTCTTAGCTGGACCTCAGCCAGCCTTTAGAAGACCAGGGTCCACTGGATGTCATCATTCACAAACTGACTGACCTAATCCTAGAGGCAGACCAGAACGACTCGCAGGCTGTGCTGCTGGTGCAAAGAGTACAGGTATGCATCTGGAGGTACACTTCCTGTCTTACTTAGAGGAATCACGGTGTGAAAAATACAAGCAGAGAAGTTTTGAAAAAGTGGCATGAATTAAATTGATCTTTTCCAGTTCTTCAACAAAATGGGTTTATACACACTTATTTGAAAATATCAAGCATAGTGATCTAAATGGTCACAGATTTTATGAAAATGTCTTTATATACGCTGTGATACAACTGTCTAATGTTGTGTCTCTTTGAGGAAGTTCATCTGGTACCTTGTGAACAGTAGACAGCAGACACGGTATGGAACACATGCGCTTTAAATATAATTCTAAAATAAAGGTTGAATCTCTGGTTAGTGTTGTCGGTAGAACACGCAGCTTCAGTGGTAAACATTTATAAATGATGGAATGTTATGTTTACATGTAAGCGTCCAAGTTCAAAGAATCAGATGGGCCAAAAGCCTCAGACTTCAGCGGCACAAACATAAAGAGTATTACCAGCTATAGGTGAACATTTTCTGACTCTTAAGATCTAGTTCTGTTCACTGGAATGATTCAGTCATTCATCCTGAAGTGGGAAAAATCTCAGCTGGGCAGCAGTTTGCAGCTACTGTTAACACACCTCACAAAACGGGTCTGCCTGTGTATTCATTAATCTGGCATTGCTAAATATGGTGTGAAATTTAATTTAATTCCCGTCAGCCCCAATCTCACTTTCCCTGTTTCTGAATGACTCAGATGAGTCATAATCACATCAAGCAGTTCTGTCAACTTGTTCCTGAATAACTCATTTAGAAAGGACAAACATGATGCTAGTGTGGAACAATCACTGAAAGAGCACAACCTGGTTAATATGACCTATTAATAATAACAGTGGTGTACTTCTATGGTACTTTTATGGATTTTTTGATACAAAGACACAAACCTTGTCATTTATGACAACAAGCACAATACTAAAAGTATTCTGTGCATTCTTTTATTATGGAAACCACATAGAAGCATTTATGAATGAAATTAGGAATTATTTTTACGATGGTTGGTTCAAAACACCATCACACCTCTCTGGGTGATTACAATAAATGTATTTCAGAAACAGGATACGTCTTATGAGCTGACAACACACGGATGCTGTCAGCTAATACCATGCACGTATGACTACCTACTAAAAATTTGCGATGTAGTGAAGCCATGCATCTTGAAGTGTGAACAAGCCAGGGAGAAAATAAACCAAGCTCAATATTTACAGTCAAAAGAATTCAAAATTTATTTTAAAATAGCAAATCAATATCATGTCATACATTCAAATACTCCACACATTTCATACATTAATGGTTTTACTCAGAAGTTAGTTCTCCACTTATTATTTGTCTGAACTCTGTAGAACACTGCAGTATGATGAGCTGAAGTTGTTCGCTTACTTTGGTACAGATTAGATTCTAGCAATTATAGTAAAGTAAATGGAAATGTTACACCCTTACAAGGGTGTAATATTATTATAATATTTTATTAGCGTAAAGTTATAAGTACTTTTGAAACTAATTTATTTAAATAAAACCGCACATGTGGTTTGCTTCATGTGGTTTGTGGTGAGACCAGCGATGTTGTTTGGTCTAGAGACAGTGTCACTGAGAAAAAGACAGGAGACAGGGCTTGAGGTAGCAGAGATGAAGATGCTGAGGTTCTCTCTGGGAGTGACGAGGATGGATAGGATCAGGAATGAGTACATCAGAGGGACAGCACATGTTAGAGGTTTGGGAGATAAAGTCAGAGAGGCCAGACTGAGATGGTTTGGACATGTCCAGAGGAGAGATAGTGAATATATTGGTAGAAGGACGCTGAGTTTTGAACTGCCAGGCAGGAGGCCTAGAGGAAGACCTAAGAAGAGGTTTATGGATGTAGTGAAAGAGGACATGAAGGTAGTTGGTGTGAGAGAAGAGGCTACAGAAGAAATGGTTAGATGGAGGCAACTGATTCGCTGTGGCGACCCCTGAAGGGAAAAGCCAAAAGGAAAAGAAGAAGATGTGGTTTGCTTCAATCATTAATTAAGTTTCTAGGGTTTGTTTTTTCTGCTATTGGAGAATTCAATTAACCACGTGAATGACTTTATCCCTCGAGACACAACATTTTTGATGGGTATCTATCAATATGATCACAGATCATTTAGCAGCATAGCCAAGCACCAGAGCACTGATGTTTTGTTTAAGTACAGTTTGATTTGGTACACTTTGGTTTTAAGCCAAATAAGAAAGGAGAGGCCAATAACTCTGAGAATGTGGTTTTTTGAATTTGGACCAAAACTGTAGTTAGGGGGAAAAAAATACCAATGGAGGAAATTACAAATAAACATGGTTATAAATGCCACAGTTTGAACAGATAGCCACAGTTGAATCCACACAATTTACTATTGTTGAAACTTTTGGATGAGAATCAAATAAAAATATGACCGTGTCAATAACTGTCACTTCCACTTCATTAGACGTTTGTGGATTATGAAACTATGATTAGCCTTATACTATATAACGTTGTAATAAAATGTACAGACAAATTTATTAACAATTCACAACTAATTAACAATTAGCTAACGTGTCATTATTGTGATAGCACCGATTAAAACGGATAAAACAAATTCACTTCAGTTTAATGCCGACAGTGTAACACACATAACCTACAGCTAGTAGCACTGAAAGTCCTTTCTGACCATATTGTCTTTAAAACGGAACAGTTTCTCGCCCTGTGGAAGCAGATCTGCAAAGAAAATCAGGCAGAAAATGTGCAGACCCAACACACCCACTCTCATTCAGCCACGCTGATATACTTTTGGCCCTTCACTTCTGCACCTGCTGCCAAGAGCTCATCTCCCTCTCACCTCCTCCTCTTGTCTAAAAGCATTTCTTCTTCTGAAACACAGACATCAGCGTGCAGTGGCACTTATCAGCGGAATATCCTTCTGAACTGCTGCAAAGATTAATTTGGGTTTATTTTGTGGTGGCAGCATGTTTGACTTGCATAACAGCTCGACTGGCTTTGATCACCATGGCCCACTAAATCCCAGCAAATCCCTCAGATGGGTCCAGCACGTCAATGCAAACACATTTCCTTACATGCCATGTGCATCAGTATGTGGATAATAAAGTTTGTTCTCTCTGTGCTTTGTGTATAGGCTCATGTATGTGTTTGAGTACCATCATTGTCTCCCATGTTTTAATTTCTTCTGAATGTGTGTGACAGTGGAGCTCCAGTGTTTTTAAAGGGTGGTGATATAAGCAGGCAGGTTTTTCTTTTTATTTCTTTTTTTAAAACCAGACAGCGTTTGTGTTTGCATGAAAATTTTCTCTGATGGAAAGGTTGGCACAAATATCCACGGATATGAAAGTGAGAGCTGCAAAGTATCTAGGAGGTGGTGTGGGGACAGAGGCAAATGAAAGCTGAAAAGAGAATCAGAGTGTAGTTATGTAAAATGGGAAACCGCACACTGACCTAACATCCAGTGATGTAACCTACACTGAACCTCTGGCGTATATGTCACACTCTCTCTAGCTCAAAATAAGACAGAGCGGGTCATGGCGACCCGTAGGGGGGGCGGCTGCGGCTTAGGTCGGAAGAGTGTTGTCTACTCATCAGAAGGTCGGTGGCTCAAGCCCCAGTCTTAACCAATGTTGACCTCTCTGGGTGCCTTAAGGGCTGTCCACTGCCCCCCTGGGATCGACTAAGTGTAGAGAAGAATTTATCCTCCAGGTGATTACTAAGAGAAAGACGACAAGAGAGGAGATGAAATTAATTAACTTTTCATGCCACACTCAAATAAGACCTATGGCAACCCAGAGTCTCCAGTTAATCTGTATTTCATCAGTTTGGACCGCTGAAGGAAGTAAACACACACGTTGGTAGCCCATGCAGACAAGAGAAGAACTCCCCCCAAAACCCCACTCAAAAAGACAGACCACGTTGGGATTCAAACTTCTAGATTCAGACAAACCACCATCCCACCCTCGATGAGAAGTGACTTTATAAGTACTGTTAAGGTAAACTGTTTCCTAGAATTCTTCATGTCTGGTTTCAGGACTACATTGACGCCCACCCTGAGACAATCGTTTTGGACCCCCTTCCAGCCATCCGAACGCTGTTGGACCGTTGCAAGTCATACCAGCTTATCCACAGGATAGAGAGCTTAATGCAAGGTAAATGTATTGCAAAATCACATCCAACTTCTTGTATTGTCACACAGCATTAATGTTTTGTGAAATTTGACACTCAAGAGTTCAGCTGGTCGTGACAACTTTGCTCAGTGTACTAAAAAGAATGTTACAGTAAATCCTTCACAAGCTTTGTTATGTTTTTACCATAGGGAGGGGTTGATTTATTGTTCTGATCATTTTAGCAAGTACATTTATAGCACAGGTGAATTTTACAGCATAATTTGAATCACAATGGCAGACTATACGAAGAACACCAGACACTAGAAAAGAAGTACAATTCAAGACGACCACACATCGTGTTGCTCAAAGCATCCATTAGTTTGAATCAAACTCTTTAACAGTTTTGAATTTTAAAAAAGCACTTTGCAAGTTTTTTCTTCATGTACTTGATAAACTGACATTTAAGTGTGTTCTGCCATGGCAAGGCTTTTAATTCTGTCTGTAGAGTTAATGTTTAGTGTCATGGCCCATATGAACTCAACACATTAGTGTCTCCATTCTCCTTCTCCCTTTCCTCAATATTGTGTATATAAGCAGCAGTTCCTAAAATAATAAAGGAACCGCTGATTCCCTAACACTCTCTTCTTCCTTACTTAGCCTGTGTAATATTAAAACAGCCCAGTTGTGATAACTACAGGTTGTCTGTCTTTCCTCTTCACTCCCAGAGGGGACACATGGATAACATATGGCAGCACTGTCGCCCTTTGCTTGAATTATATTACACAATGCTTCCGAGCAGATGTTTAATTCTCGCTGGTAGAGTGCTCTGCTGATAACATAATTCCTTGTTTCTCTCTCTCGTGCAACAAAAACACCTCTCCATTTCCTCCTGCCTGAACCCCATATGAACTTGGTACTGGCCTGTTTTTCATTGAAGGAACTGAACTTGCCTTTGAGTCGGTCCAGCAACACCTTCCTCTGTCACTGAACCATGAATGATTGAGCAGGCAGTGTCATTTGGCGAGAAGCAGAGAAATTCAATGACGACAGGAGCACATTCCCTACCCGCACACAATATAAACACACCTGCAACTCATCAACATGTCCTTTACCCCATAAATGGCAAGGAACCTTAAACCTCAAGTATTGCTTCACCAAAAAGTCCATGACTCAATGGGGGGTTGTTCTGTGATGTCAGAGCAACCGATCAGAGGCATTTTAGCATGGCAGTGTCATGAGTGTCTTAAAATAGAGCCACAAGAAGAGTCTTTTATCCAAACAGACATGATGGTTACATAACAGTGTGTATGTATCAGCTGCATTGCTGAATTACTGTGTGTATTTGATTTGAAGAGGAAGATGGCACACTTGTTTTTTCAGGAAGCTCTCTTCTCCTAGTGATACCAGTGGTGCTTTGTTCACACTTTGGCTTGAATAAGAAGCCTCCCTGTCAATTTTTGTTGGTTTAGACACTCAAAAGGGGTGTAAATCATTCTATAAAAAAAAAAAATCAACACATGGCTGGGGTTAAATGTACCCTGCTTCAAAAAAGAAAGGAGGACTGACCAAGAGATGCAGGATAAGGTTGGAGTAGACAAGTGTGGAAAGTGTACCGTGCTTTCTCAGGCACGGCTATTTCCTCCTCCTTATCAGTGGAGACCATGAAGTCCTGGAGCAGCTGCTAAGGCAACCTGGTATTGGAAGGCTGTAGAGAGACAGCCATGCATCACAGCCTGCATGAGTCAGAATAGTACTCAATTGGAGGAAGTACTTGAGGTAGTCTTTCTCTGGAAAGCCTTCTTTTATCACTTATGTGGTTGCTTGATGGTAGATGGCCCTGACATGGTACATTTAACCGTTCCACTCTGAGTTGTTGAATTAATATAAACTTAAGAGCAAGAATTAGCTCATCCCAATGTTATGTTTGATAGAAAATACCCAGACAAGGGCCACATGAGCGCTAATGGATCAGTGTCACCGATTCATAATTGTATTCTTTGGAACTTTGGCACTGCTCTTCTGTCTGACTTTGGTTTGTGTTTCCTATCTGAGCCAGAGCAAGGTAACTGTTTATGTTAGTTGTTGGAATCTACTGGTTCGTGTGTATGCTAGCGTTTTGATAACTTAGACTGTTTTTGTAGACAGAAACCGTTGTCAAGTCAACCCTACGAGAAAAGTCTCTCTGGATGTCGGCAGGTTGAATGGAAGCTGATTTCTCAGGATCAAATTGAATCCTTCCTGGTTTATTATCATATTAATCTGTCTTCAGGTCTCTGTGCTGACATAAATCCTATGCAAGAGATCAGTCAAGCACTGATTAAATATTGATATTCAATCACAGCTACTGCATTAGAAAGACAAACACTATGATTGAAGACTAGATTGCAACAATTTAGCTGCAAGATTTGCCGCAACCATTAAAAGCTGAGTATCTCACCAACGTGTAGGACGTACCGTTTTTGATGTACCATCTGTCTTTGCTCTCTTTTCAAATTGAAGTACTGATAGTTGTAATTGTGGGGTCAGCATTGAGAAAGCGCTTGAGTTTCTAGGAAACAAACTCTAAATAGCAACCTTCTGTTGCCTTCAGCCTTCCATCCAGACAGCTGTGCACTTTCAAGAGCTTAGTGTGATTTGGTTGTCTGCTGATATCTTGACCTAAACAGAAGATATGATCACTATCTTAAGCAGAGGTGTCAAACATATGGTCTGTGGGCCACAACCAGCCCAAGACGGTATCTAACCTGGCCTGTAAGATGAAATTTGCAAGAGAAGTGACAACATGAACTGCAAAATATTTATGTGACCACTGGGGGGGCACCATATTTTAGAGAGAAGTGGATAGAAAACAACATTCTTTTTCCTCAGGCTGACCCAAAGCCGGAAAGGTCTTTGTCCAAAAGAAGAGTTGGACACAGAATGTACAATATTTTAGGAAAAATGGACCAGCTCCTGTTTATTCACACAGGACAGTGGGTAGCCTGTATGCTTGGTGTGTATGCAGCAAGGTGCAGCGCTCTAGGAATGTCATATTTGGCCACTATGAGACTCACCGTAATGAAAACTCAATTTCCAAGGACAAGTGCAATCAATGATCAGATCAATGAACTGTTAGCAGGTCTGAGGGAACAGCAGGCTGTTTTTACCAATAGCCAAGAGATTAGTGATGCAGCGGTCAAAGCCAGCTATGTCATTGCTAACGAAACAGTGTTTCACAGTTGCCATACTTTGAAAATTACTTTGACAAAATATGCTGCTGAAATCAGCAAAAATTGTATGCCCTGAGAAGTGACAAGCTTTTGCTAACATTAGCTTTATGTGGAATACGGTACATGATTTCTGACAGCCTAAAAAAAGTCCAAGTGATATGTTGTATTTTCCAATAGATAAGAACACTGATATTACAGATGTTGTTCACTTGTTGTTCACTTGTTAAGGAGAGTGACCATCACAAAGGACTTCATAGAGTTCGTGGCTATGACAGTTACGACAAGAATGGATGATTTTTACAGTGATATCATTAAAGCTCTGGTCAGGATCAAGGGGAATGGGCTTATGCTGTCAGGGTGGCTACCCATAATGGGGAACAAAGCAGGTGTTGTAACCAAATTCAGAGAGAAAAAAGAGCTGTGAATGGAGGACGTGATTTTTGACATTTTACTATATTTTGCACCAGGAGCCATTGTTTTGCAAGCCATATCATGGAGCAGGTTGTCCAAAATATTTATTTCCCCCATGATATTTCCTCAATTGCACTGAAACAAAGAAATGCATTTAGAGTTGTATGTTTATTTATTGTATTATGCTACAATTTTACTGGTTCAACTCACTTGAGATCAACTAGCGCTGTATTTAGCCCCGGAAGTAAAAAGAGTTTTACACTCCTGACGGTATGAGAACTGATTGGTTGAGGAATTTCTTCTTCCTGTTACATTCATAGGTACCAGGCATAGCCCATAAGTTTGTTGTTTATTTTTGCACTTAAATATAAAAATTATACCGTGCACAGGGCAACGGAAGTCCAGATGAGATAACAACAGAGGAAAAAGAAAAAGCAGTGTAACTGGATAACGACATTTAAAAAGCATCTCCTTGTGGCATCCTGTAAACGTCGTTCTCGGCTCCACTGGGTCTGCGCAAAGTACACGGTGTTTAGACAGAGCCAGAGATTGATCCCTTCCATACCCTTAGCCCTAAAATGTCAACCAGAGCCAAGCATGCATGCTATTACAAACTGAGCCAAGTATTCTTCACGTCCACATTTTCCTGATCTCCATATTATAAATTCTTAACTTGAAATGTTTTCTGTTTGGCAAGGTTTAATTTTGTGATGGTTTATTTGTTTGACAGTATTTAACACCATCAATCTTTAGGGACACCGGGATGTAATGGGGATGTTTTCCCTGGTTTTGAAAGTAATACTGCTATTCCTGTCCTGCTAAAATAACAACAGAATGGAAAGCATTGCTTCAGTTATGACTGATGGGTAACCCTTCAAGCTTCCAGCTCCCTAGAGTGGCTGGTTGCAGAGCCAGACCTGGAATAGTTCCAGCTGCTCAGGGAGAGGTTAGCGTACGGAGCAAGTATTTGCCTCTGGGAAAATAATAGCATTGTGCTGTCTGTCACATAACAACAGAAATAGACAGCTGTGAACCCTGTTGGACTTGCTTTAGGCTACTGAGAGGATGCAAAGTAATTCCTTTTTTTTTGTAAAAATAAAAGTATCCGTATTAGGAAGTTGCTTTTATTCATATTGGTTAAAGCCGGTGCACGGCTGCAGTGGTTTGATTATTAAGGGTTAGGGAACATCACCAAGGCGAATAGTTGAAGGATTATTCCAGTTCAAGTATGCAAATTCCTAAATAACTCAAATGCTGTGTAAAATCTAAATAAAACACAGCTGTGATCATTTTTCAAACTTTTTTTTTACACAGTAGAAAACAGTGACAACATATTCAATGTTTTCCATCATCAGCTTCTTCTTTTTTTTAAAAAAAAAGCAGCATGCTCACTATGAATACGGTATATTGCAAAGGTTTTAAAGGCTTGGTACAGGTGTAACCATTGGCTGGGAAAGTACTGAGCAAAGAGGTTAATGAGTAACAGCTGATGCCATCGTGGTTTGGCATGAAAAGAACATCCAGGACAGGTTCATTCAGGATACAAAAGACTGTTTCATTATCTGTGAACCACATGACTGACAATGTTGATTCGCAACATTTTGAAAACCAAGGTTGATGATTACAACTCATTCACACATTAAATTAGATTTGGGTTCCAGGTCACTTTTCTATTGATGGAGTTCGTTTAACCTGACTGCTTGCCTTCATTGTTGCGTTAGAATGTCACCACATTCCCCAGTCTCAGCATTATTCACTTTTCACTGGAGTAGTCCGGTCCCTTTCTAATCTTTCAGTTTGGACCAAGTTGTCGACCTGGCCTGCAGTGTTGCTGGCTGCACTTTTTTGGTAACGTTGTTCTTTCATGCTTTTCCTGTGTGGTTTCTCTGGGTATCTTTACCCCATGTCTAATGAGTGTCTGGTCAACATCACCACTGCATCCAGCTCCAGACCAGTAAACAACAACAACAACCTCAGACTTTTAACCCTCAAGTTGTCTGCCTGGTGATGCTGCATCAAACCAAATCCTGCTCCTCTAGTCCACCATGACCATACACAGTTCCTTGATAAGAAAACATGAACTTCGTGATGTAATTTTTGGGGGGTGGGGTTTTATCGTACATAAATTCCAGCAGCAGAAGTGACCTATATTCAATGAACTGTGTCAGGGTTTGACTGGCTGCAGACGTAGGTGAGGATCTGCCAGACTGGAAGAACAGGCAACCAGCGTCTCATATTTAAAAATGACAGTTTCATACCTGAATTGAAGAATGTAAATAAAATAATTACTGAATTATTTTTCTTCGAGTCTAGGCCAAAGCAAACTGAAATAATTGAGAGACTAGTATCAATTGGAGCCGTAACCATAATGAGCTGTTATACAGAACAAGTGCACATGGCTGTCAAACTAAACAGAATATATAACAAGATGTTTCCACCAGAACTTGAAGTAAACCACCTTGTTGGATCTGTTTGAAATGCTCTCTTTCTTCATGGGCAAAGCCTTATAGCTGTTATTTAAATTGATGTGGCTACTATCTTTAGAAACATGCTCTGCATGATAGAAAAGTAAACTGGACTTGCAGTGTTGTGTCATCTTCTTGTCGCCCTGATAAAGCGCTCAGCGTTTTTCACTTCAAATGCTCAGACTGGGGTGGCACAGTGGCGCAGTGGGTAGCGCTGTCGCCTCACAACACGGCGGTTCCGGGTTCGAGTCCCGCTCTGTGCGGAGTTTGCATGCTCACCCCATGTCTTCGTGGGTTCTCTCCGGGTTCCCCGGCTTCCTCCCACCTCCAAAAGCATGCGCTTCAGGTTGATTGCCCAGTCCCAAATTGCCCGTAGGAGTGAGTTTGTGTGTGCATGGTTGTCTGTCTTTGTGTGTGGCTCCGCAGTGCACTGGCGTCGTGCCCGGAGTGTCCTCCGCCTCACACCCTATGCCAGCTGAGATAGGCTCCGGCTCCCCGTGACTTGCTACAGCGGATAAAGCTGCCCGAAAATTAATGAATGAATGCATGAATGCTCAGACTGATAAGTTCTGTTCTGATAAGAGATTTTAAGTGTCAGGGCTTACAGAACACAAAATCCTTCAGCGTCTGTCCACCAGCAACTTAACATGCCACACTTGAAATAGATCAAATGAACGTATGCTGGGTACAGATCAACATACAGATATTCTTCTTATAATAGTAGAGTGGCCACCTTTAAATGGCTTAAACTTTGACTCATTTTACAAATAGGGCATTTATTGTTAAAGTTTTAAAAATCCAAGACAGTGTAGTTATTACCACCATATGTCTCCAAAGTCACCCCACTAAAGGTGCAGCTCTATACCAGTAAGTTATTGTATTAATGGTTCTGTGATAACTTTCTTGGGTGAAGCCCCAGACCCACCCTCAGCTCTAAATGTGGATGAATGGATGAATTCTCCTGACCTCAGCATTAGTGGGAGCGTAGAGCCCTTCCACCGCTGGGGCCCACACCACACAAAGGCCGGAGCGATTTTCTATTGTGTTTTTAATCATTAGCAATTTGCCAGCTCTTGGTTGGCCCCTTCACTGATTTCCTGTGCTGATATCTCCAACCTGTCGCCTTATCACCCCCGTGTACCCCATAGAGGGGAAATTGCACAAAGCAAAACATGAACATAGATGCGTCCAAAACCCTGATATGACTATGAATGATGGTGGTGCAGGATGTTTGTGGTTTTATTCTTATCAGAAGTGACTGCAATTGCTACAGGATGTGACGTCAGCGTGTGAGGTAAACAAACATTGAAGTGATGTAAAAACATGGTGGAGATGGATGAAAAAGGGGCTGAATGTTTGTCCTGGCCTGTTTAATTAGAGTATGGTGGAGCTGGTCTGTAATTGCACCTGCTGTTTGCTCACCATTCTGCCAACAATAATGTATTGCATCTTCCAGTCAGGCAATGCTTTCTTTGTCTCAGTCCTCAGCTGGTTGGACTCGTCTGTAGTTCCTCATGTTTCCATGTTTTTCCTGTTTCTGGTTGTATGTTTAAAACCTTGTGCTTTACTTTATGTGACAGTCCTTTGTCCCTCTTGCCTTGGGTGTGTTTGTAGTTTAAACATGTTTCAAGGATGAGCGAATCATCTGCTTCTCTTGTTGAAATAGCAGAATTTGGTGCCCTCGTTATGATAGAGAAGAAAGAAACCTATCATCACTATCCAGTAAAGCTCTTCATCAGAGAGGAGTCATTTAGCTGTTTTTAAAAGTTCCCACCAAACCAGTGTATTTAAGAATTCTTCTGGTGTGTCACCATAAAGACTTCCTTCTGTTGTTTCCAGTAAATGAAATATATACTGGATTTTTTTGATAACAGTCCCTCTCTTTTATTCCACTGACATTAGACCACAGGCTCTGCTCTCCTCCATTCATGGTACTGAACACGGATTGCAACCCAGATGTGCTGGACCAGATCAAGAGGCAAGGACTGACATTCCCCTTCAGTGAGTACACATCCTTTGAAAAGCACTATACAGGTAGTCCTCGACCTAGGGGCAAAATTGGTTCCGAGAGATTGTTTGTTGGCTGAATGGTTTGTATGTCATTATTTATTAAATTTCAATCTACATTTGCCATTTGAGGTCATTTAAATAGTACATTTAAATTTAGATGGGTACATTTAAATTGGTGCTCTGAATACAAAAGTACTATTCACTAAGACTTAACAGAAACAGCTACCGGACATAAAAACAACACCAAAGAAATGCTGTAGTACTGCATTTAACTTGAACACCTCAACCTCTGCTGAATGAGTTTTATCCTCAGGGGTTTGTGGAGGCTTAGCCAGGTTTTTTTAATCCACTGAGGTATTCCACCACACTTATGTGAATGACGCTGACATCTGACATCAGAGTAAACTGTACACTTAGTTCTAAATTTTTATTAATTATTTTTACATGACGTGAAATCTGAATCTAACGGGTATTAATGTTACGCTGCTCAGCGGCGCACGGTTGTTTGTATCTATGAATGTTTGTAGGTTGAATATTTGTATCTTGAGGACTACCTGTAATTCATCTACAATAACATTTTTTGACCTAATGTAACACTTAACTAATACTGTGTGTGTGACATGTTTTTCATTTCTGTGTTATTAAGTCAAAATCAGGTTTCCACCATAAATTCTCACTATTCCCCAACTTATGTTTCTTCCTTAGTTTGTAAAACACGGGTGGCTCATGGAACCAACTCCCATGAGGTAAGAGGCCACGGGGCTCAGAGGTCACTCCTACACTTCACAGTTTGCTTTGTGTAAACAGTGACACTTGTCATGTCATGGGGTTGTCATTTAACTTAAATCCAAACAACAGGATCAGATAAAGGGCTGTACCTCATGTGTCTTTACATGAAAGCTACGATCAATTACCTTGGCAGGCTTGCGAAACGGTGGTCATTGCTCAACACTGTATTGAATGAAGTCAGGACTTAAGTAGACACGTGTTTGAAAGGCACCGTTTGTCTGAAAAATGAATGAATGGCGTGTCGTTTCGCTGGGCGTTGTTCACAGATGGCCATTATCTTCAGCGAAGAGGACCTGAATGACGTGAAGCCTCCCTGTGTGATCCAGAGCTTCATCAACCACAACGCAGTGCTCTACAAGGTGTTTGTGGTGGGAGACTCCTACACCGTGGTGGAGAGGCCGTCGCTGAAGAACTTCCCTGCCGGCCGGGCAGGTAAGGAGATGGATGGGTGGTGCCAGAGAGAAACTGAGACAGAAACAATCGGGGAACTCCAAGGGCTGCCAACTGCCACAATGGCCTGACTGTAGAAGTTGCAGAGCTTCTCTAAATTAGCCAATAAAAGCCCTCATAAAATGGCTTTATAGTCCCTGTGATTAGACATATTCAACCTTTTAAGGGATGCAGCAGAGTGCAACAGATTGTTGCCCTGTTGGTACATGCCATTTAAAATAAAAATGGGGAGTGGTGTTCTTCTCCATAAACCTGTCAGAATCTGTCGTCGTGGTGCGGCCTTCAATACGGGCTTGTCCCTTCGGCATAAACACTCCAGTATTTTTGTGTGATACAGTTGAGGCCCTCGTGCGAACCAGGTTTTGCCATCAGTGCAGCAGCATGTGGAACAAAGAGAGCGGTTGCATTCAGCCTGGAATGCTGGAGCAAAGAAAACACAACCCTTGTGAGAAACAAAAGCAGAATACCTAGGTGGAAGTTGCGAGCAAGCATTTAGATCAGCGTTGTCTGTCCGGTGCTGTACATCACGTTTTACCTCCATGAAGTGGAGACGAGGAGTCGGTAAACTATGAGAGGTATCCAGCGGCCGTCAGGACTTGATGAGAGCTGTTGGAATCCTCTGAATGCTCAGAAAAATTCTGCTCTTATCTCCTTCAGCGCAGGATAAACTGGATCAGCCGTTATGAAAGGAGATAAGACTGTCCCACAATTCCTTGCAGCAGCAACTTCTGTTCACAAAAGTGTCTCATTTTTTCCAATGTCTCCACATCTTTCCTTTACCTCAGGACATTTTCCACTGAGGTCCAGGTGAAGTGTTGAAGACTAGACAATGGGATTTAATTTTTTACTTTTCAGATGCAGCTTTGGGCTCCTTAGTTTCTGCTTGGTCTCCTTTGCTTATTTCATGTATTTTCAACACAGATGAACTAATCAAATCCTCATGTTCACCCTACATTAGAAACCCTTTGTTTTTCTGATGCTTATGTTTAAGTCACTTTTGTTATAAAAATGACTTGATTTAATCTTTGAAGCGTTGTGTGTCCCTCTTTGTTATGACTCTAAAAGCCAGGTTATGATAAATAACGGTGTGATAGGTGGCATGTCTCAGCTGGCCTCACCTCTCCTGCTTGTGTCCTGTTAAATTGATGTTTGTTCATACAGTCCTTAAATTCATAAGTCCTTCAGCACAGCAGTTAAATTGCCACAGCCCTTTATAAATCAAGACATGAGAGAATTTACTCACCCAACTCCTTAGCTGTCATCCATCAAGCTGTTTTTAAAGTGAATAATTAAAATATGAGACAGAAGTAATTCTTCCAATGTGTCACCGCTTCAAAGAAGGCTCCACTGATGCAAACAACTTATTCTGTGCACTGGTTTATGGTCAGGTGAACTCAGGTGTTCAAACTGAAGTAGTTATGACTGATTTGGCACCATTGGTGGTTTAGTTTTAGGACTTTATGTCTTAAAAGGCTTAAAGGCATGAGTTTAGAGAAGCTCCGATCACCTCCTGCTTTGTAACACGTTGGTCTTCGGCGCCACCTAGTGCCAGAATGAGAAATGTTAGTAGATGACTGTTGTCAAACATCTTGAAATTTTTAACATTTGTTTCGTTTTGTTTTTCCTGTTGCTCTTATAGACAGGAAAGCAATTTTCTTCAACAGCCACAATGTTTCCAAACCAGAGTCATCCTCAGACTTGACCACGGTACGTCCAGACTGGCCTTCACCACGGTCCTGTGTGATATAAACGCGTGTGTTGGTTTATTCATTTTAATATTTTGTTGTTTATCTCAGAGGGAGAATGTTGAGGGTGTCTCTCAGCCACCCAGTGATGATGTCATCAGAGAGTTGTCCAGATCTCTGCGACAGGCGCTTGGCGTATCACTGTTTGGCATCGATGTCATCATCAACAACCAAACGGGCCAACATGCAGTGATCGACATTAATGCCTTTCCTGGTAGGTAGACTGAGAAGATCTGCCTTCAGCAGTTTAAATAGTAAAGCAAAACAAATTTAATAAAATTGATTATCAGACTATTCAACCTACTATTTAACCTACAGCTTAGCATGTAAACGCTAAAAAAAAAAAAGATTGTACAAGTAACCTTTGCAAACATGGTCAACAGGTTATGAGGGTGTTCCTGAGTTTTTCACCGACCTCCTGAACCACATCACCAGCATGCTCCAGAGCCACAGCCCAGACTTTCCCCCTGTTGGTGAGCAGCCCACAAGCCTCCCTGTGGGCACCATGGTACCGAACACCGCCCCACCAGTTCCTGGCTGCTGCAGCATGCTGGGAAAAGAGGCCAGCAGCAACCCTTGGATTGTAGAGGGCGACAGCGGGCTGAAGGGCCCGCGTCAGAGACTGGGCTGCAACTCGGCAGTGTCCCCCAACTTCCAGCAGCACTGTGTCTCCACTATAGCGACCAAGGCTTCGTCCCAGTGACTGGTCCACTCCATTTGATCCCTTAATGAAAAACAGATGACAATGGTGACAATAACAATGAATAATAATCATAATAATTATGATGTTAATGACGATAATATATCTAATCAACAAACCTTTTCCCATAGTTATTGGAAATGATGATTGGGTGTAAGCTCTTTTCGCTCTACCTTTTTGTATTTTTCATTTTGTCTAATGAGACTTAACAGTACTGTAATGTGAACTTTTGGGAACTTTTGCCTAATAGCTGATTTTATTTTTCTCTCTTGTGTGAGTTCTCTGAAATGAAAGTGTAATGAGGTGAGTCAAATCAGGACTGGAGAAGGATGTGCCACTAGATGTGCAATGTGTGAGCCATTGTATGTCTCCCACACACACACGCACACACGCAAGCATGTTTATGTTGTTCTAGTGACGTGTTTGTATTCTGGTCAATACCACTGACTCCTCTGCACAACATGGGAGGGGGGAGGGGGGTGAACGTTTGAACACTACTCCTGCTACGTGAGCGTATCCTACCGACAGCAGAGCTCACGAGTCTGAACATGAGAGACACTTGTGGGTTTTATTCGACCGAACAAACAGGTTTGTTGTTTATTTTTTCCAAGTGCCATGAAAAACATCACTTTAAATGATTGGAAGGAAGAAAGTTCATTTCCATATAGATGAGACCAATTTTTTTTTTAACCTCTGTTGTTGCACCGATCTGTTTGAGTGTTTTCCGTATGTGAAACGTCTGATGTTATGTCATCGGCAGAACAAGTCACGTCCTTGTTTGAGTCCCAGTTTGAGCCGTTCCAGTGCAGGAAGACATGGATCACATTCCTATTTGTGTTTGTGGATATTTTTGGAGAATTCCATGACGTGTTTTCTTTCTGGTTATTTTTTTTTCTGAATTCCATTGGGATCCAGTGTGAGATCATCTCTCATGACTTCATAGGTTATCTCCATCAACAGACTCTCTACATGCCTTCTATATTTGTGTCTGTAATCTGAGAAAACTACTCTCTTGATGCCAATTTAACCCATCAACAGACTTGTCACATACTCCGTTATTCCAGTAGAATAATAGTAAAGTTGTGCACGACTGCCCACCAATGAGGTATTAATTATTTTGATACCCTTAAATGACAACGGTTCCAGATAAAGGTGGAATTTGTTCATCTGGTTTACTTGTTGTTTGACTGAATTCTATTCTAACAACACTTTTACAGATTCAGTCAGAGAAACATTCTCTTTAATCGATTGGCGTTTAACTCAAATCCTGACAGACCATCTTCTGTTCCAGCTGCTGTATTTATGTCACAATAGTCATTTGGGGAGGGGGAGGTCCAACTATTGTTCGCAGTGTTCACTGTGAGATTTTTTTACTCTGATTTTGTTAATACCTTTGTCCTGATATCTACTCAGAGCAACTTTATTTTATTGAGATTTAATGGGAAAAAATGTTTTATATAAATGAAATGAAAGCATGGGATGTTTTTTGAACAAATAGTGGACATTTTCTCTAGGTGAAGTCAAATGCTGGGTCTGGTTGTTCAGGTGGTTTCAAAGGGACGTGATCTCACGGTTGATGTTGTCTCCCTCTAGCATCTAGCAGGGAGGACCACTAACCGTGGGATTCCTCTGGGCCTGCTTCTACTTCTGTCGTCCCAGGGAGCTGTTTTATTTTCTCCATCAGTATCTGAGGGAACTAGCTGTACTCCCGGTCACTCTGTGATCGTAAATACTTGTGTCAACCATCTCACCAGCATCTCTCTGGAACAAAACCCTGACCATTGTGAGAATATTTTCACAAGTCGTGTCCTGTTTTTATCTACCACAATTGAAACTTTGTGATGCAGCAGTTATTCTAGTATAAATGTACAGCAGCAGGTTCCAGGGGCATCTTTCATAAGGCAGCAGGTGTGTCTCTGTTTAGGCTCTCTGTGTACACAACTATATCGTATGTCCTGTTGTGTTCCTCATTGTGCTTCAGAATGGGAATAAACAGTTACTCCCGTTAGATCGTCTCTGCCACCCAGTGTCATCATGCCCCCAGCTTCCAACCTGAATGTTTACTTCTTGGGTGTGTTGTACAGTATGTGTATATATGCCTCAGCTTCATCAGTACAGTACGCAGTTTTGTATCAGTTGTGTAATTGAGATGAATCTACAATTTTGTGACCTTTTTTTAATTAAATGGCCAAAACAACAGGGTGAAATAAATATGTGAAACTTTGGCTGTGTTGGTTTCAGGTTTTTTTCAGTATATCTTTTTGACCCTAGTGATGCTACATCTATCCTTATAACATGACTTACCACTCTGTTTAGATACAAATTCTGAGGCAGCTTCCCATTATGAATTCCGTATAAATGATACCATAACCATACTTTAATTTTGTTCTACAAAACTTCCTGTATGAAAATATTGTATGCAAAGAATAACACACAGAACTGCTGTCCAGCATTCCTACCCCCAGCATCCTGGTGTTTATTGCCTCATTATTACGCATTTCATCAAATGAGACAGTACAAAAAGACAACAACCAACAAAGACTATACAAAATGGTCACTTATTAAAAATATATCTTTTCATAATTTTGGTGATCTGTACATGTAAAAAAAACAAACATATTTACAGGGAAACCAGACAAAATACAGTGTAACGCTTTCTATTGCTACTTTGTTCTCCATCCCTCTTTGCTGCCACGATGTTCTTTAAAACAGCGTCATTGAGGCTGACGGTGATGTGCCGTCGGGTTTGCCAACAGTCCAAGGATGGTGGAGAGACAGTGCAGCTTCCCCTTGACGTGCTCTGGCAACTTCTCGTTCTCCTTATATCTAAAGAAGAATTCAAATATCAGTCACATCTACAGTTCTGCTGGTAAACACCCAGAGCCTAACTGACTGTTTCGTACCTGGTGACCCTCCCCTCTGAAGAGGTGTAGGTGATGCAGGAAACGCCCGCCTGAACCACCAGCTGAGACCCATCATTGAACTGCACCCAAACCTCACCGTTGGTCAGCTGCAGGGACCATAACACGGGGTTAATATTTTTCAGCATAAACAATATTCCAGTGCAGATTATATATTAGGTGACTTTCCGTTTACCTGGGATGCCCACCCGACATTGGGCACAAATATCGACTTAACAACTTTTCCTGTGCTTTGTACGAGATCCTGTCGCACCGGAGAGCTTTTCTTACTCAGGCTGGCTGTGGTGAAATCAGAGCCGCTGTAAGAAATCATCTGAAAATAAAGCAAATGTAGATATTCAAAAGATAATTCCCATCATAGCTCAGATATCACATCTTCTGTGGCATCTCTTCACACATCCTCGAGCGTAACACTCACGGAAGGCGTTTGTGAAGCTGAATCAGCAGGTGCAGGGTTGGGGGTTAGAGATGTCGAGCACTGGGATTCTGGATTGGTAGGTCTCCTAGGAGGTGTGGAAGACAAAACCATCAAAGCGAGGGAAAGACAATGACAAGAATGCATTTTTAAATATTCCATTTCACTCACCTGCCAATAGTTATGGGGAAGAAAGGGACGTTCTTGGAGTTGCGCTGCTCCTCTGCGGCGATGGCAGCCTCCAGGGACAAACACATGCTGTGGCCCTCATCAGAAAGCTCCACATACAGCCGGCTCTCTGGACTCAACCCGTTCAGCCCCACCTCGCCCTTCACCGTGTACGACTTCCCACTCTTCTCCACCACTCGTACTAGTTCAGATGTTTTGTGGGTCTTCGCTCCTACACAACAGGAGTATTCATGAGGCATTCTGAACTCAAGAGGTTCTTCCTCAGAGCGGTCATGCATCTCAACAAACGGTTGACTAACCATCATAAAAGCAAACCTCCAGGTCTGCATTGGGAGAGTTTTCCATTAGCATGACCTTTGCGTACTTGGTGTAAAGGGTCACTTTTGGAGTCTTTGATTTGACAAGCTGCACGAACGTCGACGCATACTGGTACTTCTTCCAGTATTTTTCTGTGACAAAAAAAATTAATGAATGACTGCAAAAATGTCTCGTCTAATATAAATGACATACTTACATGGTACTAGGTATGACGCATTAATAAGAATACCTGGAAGATCTTCGTAGCTACAAATCAGAATATCTTCCGGAGGAGCAGGAGGACAGTCAAGGACAGGAAAACCCTTCCCACCATTAGGCTGGTATATTGTCACCTGCATGACGTGATGATAATAATAAACACGATAATATCCTGACACCAGTATTGTGTTGTTACACAGTCCTTTTCATTCACCTGTGGATGATGATGGGATATATTTCAGACTCTAATGAACTGAACTCACCATTGAACCATCGCAGGAAATCCTCAGGACTTCTTTAACCCTCTCTTGACCACTGAGGCCTTTTAATAACTCCATACACACGTCGCCTGTGTCCAAGATGCTCACCTGTAAAAAAACACAAACATTACACACCAACAATTGCACAATGAACAACAACTACTGTAATCATATTTTGTGAGAAATATCTTACAACAGCATTTTTGGTCTTCTGTCTGATGGCCTTCAGTCTGAATGTGCAGAGCGGCGGGACGATGTCTCTGAGTGTTCTCCTCTCTTTTTCAAAACCGGGATTAGTAGAAGGGACTTTTAACTCTCTGCCGTAGGGAAGATGAATCTCTGCTGTCGGCATGTTTTCGTTTTGCAAGTCAGAGTGGGAGGAAAAATTGTGGAGCATGTGGCTCTGGTTGTGGTGAAGATTTGCTCCTTGGCACGTGGACTTGTCTGTTTGGCAGCTGTGAAAGCCTAAAGATTCTTGGAAGCTGCCGCTGCTGCTGTGAGCGCTGCGGTCGGTCGGCCTGTGTCCAGAGGCTGACATAGAAAAGGAAACGTGTTAGCGATGTTTTTTTAGCAGCATTTTTAAAATGTCCTTATAAAGGTATCAATTTTTGTAATCATTAAATTGTATTCGGTCTCAGAACAGAAGCTTGAGCCAATGACACATCTATATTTAAATAATAAAAAATATTATTTCTTTAAATTGAAATTAGTTTTTTTCAGGTCTCAATAAAAGATTAGCATTGCTGAGATATATCACATGCAAATTGATTTTTGTGTGTGTTTTTTTACCCTCATTATTGAGCCAATTAGTTACTCCCTCCATGTCTTGTAACTGCAGGTTGGGTGGATGTACAGTCTGTGTGGGTAATGAATAGCCAGAGCTGAAACAGAAAGTGAAATCTGTTAGTTCCATTAAATCTGTTTAATAGAAGATCGCGTTCAGACGGACTTCTTACTTTGCTGACTGTTTGATGGGTGGAGAAGGGAGTCTTCCGTGCTCTGAAAATGGGTGCTGATTTGAGGACATGGGTAAGACCTGTCCTGCTAGCCTGGTCAAAGTCTCCTCTGAGTGACATCTCCCCAGCTCGGAGTGATTTGACCCGTGGCCGGATGCAGAAGAGCTGGAGCGCTCTGAAGAGTGAGCCCTCCTCAGGTACCGGGAATGCGGTGGCCCGTTCTCTCCAACAGGACCCACCCGACTTCTGCCTTCCCTGTGAAATCTGTCGGTCGGACGTGGCTGCCACAGGTCTCTGTCCTCATGACAGGCGCTGCTGGGGTGATGAGTAAAACTTTGAATAGGTGCCATGCGATTAGGAAGTGCAGAGCCAATCACGTGCCTCGTCCTCCTCTGGAGGCGGCTGCCGCTGCTGGCTGAGGTGGAGGAAGTGCAGGCTGTGGAAATGGTGGCAATGCCGCTGTCCATGGACCCGTCCTCCCCCAGCACCAGCTCCTTGGTCCTACCAAGCAGGTTCTGGGTCATAAACGGATGGTCCAGCACAGCAGAAAGGCTGGGCCTCTGGGTGGGGTTCTTCTGCAGCAGCTGATGGATGAGGTCCTGAGCCTCCAGAGAAACATGGCCAGGCATCTCATATTCCCCAAGAACCACCTTAGACAGAGTGTGCTTCACCGTGTCTGTGTCAAACGGGGGACGCCCCATCAGGAAGGCGTAGAACATGCAACCCAGAGACCAGACGTCTGATTCCAGACCGTGAGCGCTGCGAGTGGCCACCTCCGGGGAGATGTAGTTGGGTGTCCCGCACATGGTGAAGTGCTTCTCATTGGGGAGTTTGAGCTGAGTGGCCAGGCCAAAGTCTGCTATCTTAATGTTCATGTTGCTGGTCAGCAACAGGTTGGACAGGGTCAGATCTCGATGCAAGATGCCGTGGGTGTGTAGATACAGCATTCCTTTGACGATCTGATGCATGAAATGTCTCGCTGTGGACCAAAAACATTTTCTTAAAAGCAGGCAGATTTAATCCGCTTACTGCAAATATTATTTATTTTAATTTTCATAGTGAAGTTGTTCTGCCTGACCTTCATCCTCAGAGAACGGAACTTTCCGCTCTTTAAGGTACCGACTCATTTCTCCATTGTGGCACATCTCCAACACCAAGTAGACATAGTTGCTGTCCTCAAAGTAGTTGTACAGCTGAAATTTAGACACAAGAATGTAAATGCACAAAAAATAAAATCCTGAATTCTCATGACTGGACATGTGTTAACTACTAGTGAACTAAAATTCACCCTGGTCTCATGGTGAATCTAGACATGTCGAAACCAGACTTTAAACTGGATAGAGTGGGGAAAAAACAGTAAATTTAAAAAAAAAAGAAAAGAAGAAAATTGAGGATCAGTTGACAAAAAACTTTACCTCAAGTATTGAAGGATGTTTCAATCTGCATTGGATCTCCACTTCGTTTGTCACACGCTGGACCATACCAGCCTTGTGCATTGCTTTTTTGTCAATCTGTGAATACGAACAACATAGATAATTACACACGTCATTCCGATCATCACCATGTAATGTGATACCATAATATAGCACTGTGGTTGAGTCTAGTGGATAATAGTCAATCTGTCTCTCGTGAAGACCGTTAAATATTCACACCACATTGATGGATTGTCAGGGGACCCAAAGAACCCCCCTGGGAAGCAGTTCAGACCTGTTAACCAACAGTTCTAGTTTACACCTGATAAAGCAAACTAAAGGTAAAGCACGTAACCATAGAATTAACAAAGGAAAATGACAGGTGAAAGATTCTTACCGTTTTGATGGCAACCTCTAGGCCACTTTTCACTGATTTTGCCCGGTAAACACATGCAAAAGATCCTTTGCCAAGGAGAGTTAGGACTTTAAAATCCTACAAAAGAAAAAAATTAAAAAAATAATTTTGTATTACATCGATGATTTTAAATTTTTACACAAACACACACACAGTATACATATATATACATATATAAATACCTAAATACCTCTATCCTGACCTCCTGACAATAAGACACACTTTTATCTTCATCTCCTCTGGTTTGCGTATAGGAAGAAAAGTTTTGGAATAAATAATCCATAACTTGATCGAAGACCGTGAGCGACATGCTGGATGCGACCTGGCGTCTACCGACCTCACCGGGGTCTACCGACCTCACCGGGGTCTACCGACCTCACCGGGGACACGTCCCTTCACAGCAGACGTTAACTGTCGGACGAGCCACGAACACCTGACGCTGTCATGTGGCCAACCAGAACCTCTAATTATCCCGGCTGGACTCCCGCTAACTGGGATCGCTGGTGGCCGTTTCTAGGCAACGCAGTGGAGGAGCAAACAGACAACAAGCAGCAGCAGCTTTTGTCCCAGAGGAGTCAAGGTGAGGCCGGCAACGCCTCAGCGACAACACCGCCCTTTAAAACTGTCACTGCTACTTCAGCTGCTACCATTACTACCACTAGAACTACTACTAGTACTAATACTACTAGTAATAACAACAACAATAATAATTAACTAAACTGCAACACAATCGACACAATCAGCTGCACGCAAGAAAGGATAAATTCGCTAATGCTAAATTATTTGCTAAACGTTGCCTCACTTCTCCCGTTAATACTGTATATAGTTCAGGGTTTAAAATGTTTGAATGTTTTAAATATTTATCTCGTAAAGACTCCGGTCAGCCGCAGGCTGTGTGGACACCTTAACCCGGGTTAACGTCAGCGGACTGGGCTGGTTTGAAGTTAGCTTGTGGGCGTTAGCCTGAATAAAGGACTTACCTCGATTTTATCACCGATCGAGGCACTCATCGTGTCAGCTGTTCGCCTCCGGACGCATGCAGCTCTGTGATAATATTCCCTGATCAGCTGTCTGCATGTGTTACCAGTACAGCTTTACTCGGACTGTAAATAAACGTTATCGTGTTTGCCCTCCAAAACCTCGCCATTTCTTTCCTTTTGAATTTTTCCGCCCGTTACTACGTCATCACGCTGCGTCACACGACAACAACTCCAGATTTTCCACGCCCCCTTTTTCATCCCAACAGCACTCTGTGTGTGTGTGTGTGTGTGTGTGTGTGTGTGTGTGTGTGTGTGTGTGTGTGTGTGTGTGCGTGTGTGTGTGTGTAATATAAAAACACTCAATTTTACGCATTTCTTAACCTAATTTCACTAAATGGGTTGTTTCTCTGCAATCATTATAATAACAAGTCAATGTATTAATTACTTAAATTGAGATTTTAACATATTTTAGATAATTTTCTCATTTTCTAGAAGCATTAATGTGATTCTTCACACTCATTAGTCCCAATTTCTTTTTGAATGACTTTGGACTGAATACGCATTTGTGCCAGAAAGATTTAATGAGCTGGAAGTCACAAATCCTCACTCATCCCAAGACTTCATCCAGGCATTTCTATTTGAGAGTTCAACTCCTTAATAAATTAAAATCAGCAATCAGATGAAATAAATTTTATTTTTTCTTTAAATCCCTGTACTTAAGGGGGGGGGAGAATGCCAGTAAACAAAAAAGGTAGAAGGTAACTAATGACTTAAGAGGCTCAGTTTATTGAGTACAATTACCATTGTAGTAGGAATAAGTTCTTTATGTGCATATGCTGTTAATTAGCTCATTTTACTTACTAAAATAGTATTTACAATTTCTAAACATGAACTTAACTTCTCTTAAATATAAATATATACTATGTATTATTGCATACAAACTAATATATCCAGTGCAGACTGTACTACCTCTTTCTCTTAAGAGTGATTTGATTTACTGCTAACATTGGCTATTTCTGAGACACAAGGAATGTAAACACAAAAGCAAGTTTACTGTACTGTAGGATAAAGGGAAAGCTGTTTGTCATCAGTATCAGAGTTATCTATTCACTTGTTAAATACGCCAAACCTTGAGAGAATGAAGCACATCAATGTCAAGCAGAATGCAGAAAGGGTTTAAACAAAGCCCTCAAATAGTAAGGTCCACTGGAGAGGGTTGGAAGGGCACAAACACAAACAAATCCATTAAATTGAAGACGGCAAATAGTCCCACGTGTTGATGTTTTCCAGTCTAAATGGTCAGTTTCTGGTAAATATGGTGATGATTGCTGAGTTTGCGACTCAGACACTGATATCAGTCCATCTCCATGGCCTTGGTGCCAGGCATTGTCTGCTGGCTTCCCTTCATGTCTCCCTTCCCTTCTGCTCCTCGTTTGGTTGTTAGACCATTATGTGCTGCTCCACTGCTGTGATCAGTGACATCAGGGGCCTCCTCCACTGTGGGCTTCGGCCTGTTGATCACTGGATTACATACATCCTCTAATTCCTGTTGAGGCAGAAGTTCAGGATGTGTTGGCAAATTTTTTTTGAGCATATCCCACCTCTGATCACGATCAGTCTCATACCTGTATTTTTGCAATGATATCTGCTACTTTAATGACGGGGTCCTGAGTAATGGAGAGTTTGCTCTGTGCATTCATCATGCTGTTCAGCCAACCCATGCTTTCACGCACACAGTGCTCCACAGTACTCATTTCCTCTGTACTCAAATGCAGGTATCGCTCATCCTGGAAAACAGATTGTTATAAAAAACTTATCAAAATGGTCTCAAATCCAAAAGAATTGCTGCAGACTTAAAGCTTCATGACATACTTGCAAAGCACTGGGCAAACCCTACAAATACTGACACAATAAAAAAGTCTTTTTTAATTAAAAGGAGATCAGAAAAATGTACCTTCTGTTGATAAGAATCCAAAAACTTCATGTAAAGTTGGAGTTTTTTTCCAAATTCTTCAAATGCCCTTGGTCTGTCCTCATGCTCTCTGTGTCGAGCCTGAATGGGTTGACCCAATCTCTAGAAAATTTCACAATCAAGGTTCATTTTGACAATTTCTACATCAAAACCATTGAGATGTGTCTTAGTCTCAGTAGGTTGCCAAAGTTTTTGGTAAACTGAAAAAAAATTGAGACCTTGAGTGCATCAAGCTTCTCCTCATACACTTGTTTGGGCTGATCCTCTCCATCCTCATAGAGCCAGTTCTCTGTATCCTCCAGCATCATCGACAACTGGTTACTGTCCTAATATTAATGGACAAACACACACCAAGAGTTGAGTAAATACAAAAGTAAATCAATTGCATGTCATGGCAATCAAATGTTTCAATTATAATCACGAAAGAACGCAGACTCACATCTTCTGTGATGTACTGTTCATATATACCACAGAGTTTGTCCCGTAGATCATATACGTACTCTTCAACAGCATTTTTGGCATCATTCCGTTCTTTTACCAGTTTATCCTGGACTGTCATCTGATGCTGCATAGAGATAATCATTCAGAAAGTGTCAAAAATGAACCAACAATACAACCAATACTTTATATTATAATGTTATGAAACTGACGAGGTCAAGCATCAAATGTTAGTTTGAATAACTGACTGAACATGGCAAAGCTTTCATTGTAGTTTATACCAGGAAATTATTTTAATCACATAAAGTCAATTTGCAATACTTTTATTGTATTTTGCTAATAAGATTTTGAAAGCAGCTCATAATATTGTTCATGTCAACACTTTGACAGCCACAACAAATCCATAACATATCCAGGACTCACTCCATACACCTCTCAATCGTTTATGCTCAGGTGATCAGTATGTAAATCAAACCATGACTCACCTTTCACACAGACTAATAATAAAAGTAACAATACTAATAATAGTAATCCCCCGTCAGGAAATGACTTTTCTTCTAGCAGTGAGCACTCACCTCATACTCAACAAAGTTGCTAAGGACGCCACTGTCAAGCTGTCGAACATTAGCAATGATGGGCAGATCAATACTTTTCACCTTGGCCTTAAGCTTGCTCTCCCCTGCTGCTGGTTCCTGCCTTTCCACGGCCATCCCCTCCTGAGTGTGTAAAGCAGAAATCACAATTCAGAATCCATTTACATGACAACAGTTTTTCTAAAAACCCAAACATTTTCCCCTACATTTACATAAAAAAAATTCTTCTACAACAGTGAGTAAACCTCATGGCAAAATAGATCATTTTGTCTAGACAGATGATGAGAGGGATAGCTATTCAAAGGGAACCTGGATCAAAAAAGCATCAAAAGTCAAAACAAAGTTAAAACCTTGAAGCAAGTTAGCCTTTTGGTTGTTGTATTTTTCATGCATGGCTATAAAAGCCATGTGAAAAGTGAAGCCATGTACTATAAGTTTTCATTAGACTGCATTTTGCCAGTTAATCAAACACAGTAAGTGCGGTGTAGTCAAAAGATTTTACTGTGGATTTCTGTGTCCAAAGTTTTTCTTTGGCAAAACATTATTGTCACATCCTTGCCCTTGAAAGAAAGGCCAAACACGACTACTGCTTTATGCAAAAAATGTACTTGTCTTTTAGGCCCCGTCCACACGATGACGGATTTTTTTGAAAATGCTACTTTTTAAAAACGCATCAAAAACAATTCACGTCCACATGACAGCGTTTTCAAAAAAATCTCCGTCCACATGTAAACGCACCAGTGCTATAAGCATGCCAAACCATGTGGTGGCAGTATTGAGTAAAATTTTATCCAATAGGAATCCTCTGTGTTTTGTTGTCACAACACACATAAATATGACCTCACCGAGGTTTTTGTCGCAGGCAAAGCGTCAGCGTTTTTAAAAAGTTGCGGATACGCCGTCCACACGACAACGCAGACCCAGCGTTTTTTTAAAAATCCACCTCGGCCAGCGTTTTCAAAAAGTTGCGTTTTCGCTCCGGATATCTGCATTGTCGTGTGGATGGAAGGCGTAAACACAACAAAAAAGTTGCGTTTTCAAAAAGTTTCGGCATTGTGTGGACGGAGCCTAAATGACCAGTCTCACAAAGCTCTACCATGGATTTAGTTAGCAATTACTCATTTTGACACTTGGACCACAGCGTATTCACACACCATCCTGTCATTCACACCTCACATGCATGCTTAGTCATTATACAGTCAGCCATTTTCTAGGACTGTTCACACCAGCTGGTCACATCCAGTCACACAGTGAAACATCATCATTGTGTGCAATGTGGCTGCTCTCTTTTAAGTATGACTCTGTACCTCTTGTTCCGTCCTGCTGCTGTTAGAAGCACCTTCAATCTCCCCGCCAAAACCTCATCTTATCAAATCCACCAATGTCATCATTTCAGAAGCCTTTATGTTAGAGAATCAACTGCCTGATAAACATTGCAGCAAATACATAACTTCAACTCCCAACTAACCTTACTACTAGAACTGCTGTCCTCATTTTGATGGTCTCCTTGGATTTGACCTTCTTGGTCCATCTGCATTTTGGTCTAAAACACAACAATCATGAAAAAATATATCCAACCAAGATAAAATATGTTTTAAAACCATATCTGAATCATAACTAAAAATGCAATAGAGTTAACTTGTATTCTGTAGGATAGAACCTAAAAATAAAAAGGACAATTAATCTAAACTATTTCAAACATTACAACTTTACAATGATCAGGTAACTTCATTCACAAACAATGATAGTGAAGATGATGTTACTATTTGGGCTCAAAGAACTTTGTAAAAAAAAAAATTAGTAAATGCTTACAAATTACTGTATTTTTTGTATACTTATATTTTACAGTATACACATTTCTTAATCTGAAGTATCTACAGTATGACTGTAAAAAAGCCAAGGATGTGCAAAATGATCACACAATTTCACAGAATTCAATCCAACAACAGCTGAAGAAAAATCATCTCACTTGATCGTCTGCCTTGCTTTCATTCTGCACCACTGGCTCTGAGACAATTTGCATCTCATCTCCCTCTCCTTTCTGCTTCTCGATCAGAGAAGCACTGGACACACTGAAGATTCCATGGACATTGACGCGCACTTTAACTTTCACTTTGGAGCTGTCTCCATCAGCCTGGGGAACCACATTCTGGACAGAAAAACACCCTGGTGGCAGATGAAAACAAATTCACTGGTTTATTAAGGGTTACAGCTGGAGGACTTCTTTCTCGGTAGTCAGAAACTTCACACATATTATACAAGTCGAGAGAATGAGAAGCATTACCTATCCTGTGATCCGGATAGGGGAGCTCTTGAGGGTTGCTGTAGAAAGCTTCCAGGTCAAAGGGTTCCTTCTTATGAAAGGTGATCACTTTGGAATATGGAGCAGCATGATTCTTACTGAACACCTGACACTCTCTTTGACAAAAACAAAATAAGAGAAAAAAATTATGTTGAAATTAAGAAGGTTAAAACAGTCAAGTCTCTTGGATTTACCATGCTGAGGAAAGGCTCAGAGGAGATAAAATACTTTGAATTACTACTTTATTTGTCGAATCTCACCCCAGTCCATCCTCAGTCGGTGATTTCCAGCGAAGAGTTATGGGAAAGGGAACCACATCAGTGATGGAGAATTCACGTACTTTAAATGCTGGAGATAAAATTGCACACTACAGCCAAAACAAGAACACATACACCACATGAGCAACTCCATTGGATTTTATACACTAAACCAAGTTTGTGCAGGACATGAAAACACTGTTATGTGTGGAGAAAAGAGTCACACCTGAAGAGCACATCCTCTAGCGACAGCTTCGTCTGCGTTGAGCGTGGTGCTGACGTCTTTACAGAAAAACTTGCTGATTTTCTCTTTGACAGCTGGGATCCTTGTGGCTCCTCCAACTACTTCCACTGCATAGATGTCATCACGGCTCAGCTCTGCAACAACATACACAAGAGACTGGACTCTTCTTTCATCTGCACTGACCTCCCCATCTCAGCTTTATGACAAATGTGATGAAGTCTGGGAGAATTTGTTAATCATAGATGCCCAACTACAGGACCACATTTCAGTGCCTGATTTCCAATTGATTCCGTGGATTGCAGTGACCAATTTGCTTCTTTCTTTTGAAAATTTGCTTTCTTTTTTTTATGATTTCATACCAGTGACTTCCACCTACTCTGACATCACATGCATAATCTCCAGTCTTCAACAGTGCACCAAATTTGAAAGACATACTTGACTGTTCAAGGACTGCTTTCATTGGCATCTCTAGTCTCATTAAATACTGACAACACATGTCTTCAAAGTAGCCCCTGTGGATAAAAAATACAGAGTAAAAAGTTAAATCATAAATAACATTCAAAAGTTTAGATTTACACGTCAGAGACGTATGATTAAGTAGTAAAACTCGTACCTGTTCATTTTGCTAGAAACATCGATGTCATTCATGAAGCACTCTATGTTCAGTGGAAGATCAGACGAGTTGGCACTCATCAGCTTCTTCAGTTTCTCACACTCCTGATGGAGCCTCAGCACAGCCCTTGGGTTGTCCCTCACATTAAGCTTGTACTTGCCTTTAAACTCCTCGCAGAAATAATCTACCAACACCTGGTCAAAACTGCGCCCGCCAATGTATGGGTCGAAGGCAGTGGCAAGGACCTGACAGCGCAGAAGTGGCTTTGAGCTTGGGGTTTTAAGATTATGAATTTAGAAAGAGATCAAGATTGAAAGGGATGAAAACGCTAACCTTCAGTTTGCCTTTATTGAAAGCAGTAATGGAGATCTGGAATGATGAATGTCCCATATCCACAAAGACCACATTTCTTGGTCGCTCTTCTGGTAGAGGAAGGTCTTGTTTGTAGATCCCGTAGGCCAAAGCCACTGTTAGGAAAAAGACATTTAATGATGTGATTGGTTGAGCTACAAAGCGTACTGTGTGTATTGCTGTCGTGTATTTTTTTAAGAGAAAAATATAGTGTAAAAACAATTTTTAAAAGGTGATTTCAGAAAGCTAAGCAAACACTGACCTGCAGTCGTGTCATTAATAAGTCGTAAACAGTTTAAGCCTGCAATCTGAGTTGCGTCAAAAACGGACCGTCGTTCAGCATCTGTAAAAAAACTTGGGACCTGAAACAGACAGCTCAACTCAATTCATTTCATTGAAACCCTCAGTGAATTGTGGTCATGTTCGTCCATAATGTTTTTTATTACTAACAGAGATGACACAGTCCACCACTGGCTTCTTCAGAGCATTCTCTGACGTCTCCTTCAGCTTGTTGAGCAGCATCCCTGTGATCTGCTCAACCGTGAAAACTTTGTCCTCATCCAAATAGCGTACCTGTAAACATGAAGCAGTTGCAAAATTGAGTAAGGCTGTTGAGCATGAAGCCAAAAAGCTGTCTAAGTCTAAATCAGAGGGGAAAAACTTTTTGCAACTAGCTCACTTATCAAGGTCAGTGTCATGGTCAAACAAAGTAGAACACAGAACAAAGCTATGTAGTGACAGCAGAGAATGGTCAGTGTCACAGTGGACACATCAAAATAAAAGCAGTGAAGAACAAACTGTGTGGACACATTTTCACCTTAACACCAGTGTTTCCATCAGACAGTTTACACAAACTGTAAGGCAGTTTAGGTTTCTCCACTTGGACAACGGGGTCATCAAAAGCTCTGCCATGGAACTTTTTGAAGCCGTGGACTGTGTTTTTGAAGTTTGTTATCATCTAAAATGAGAAAATAATGAGTACATTTTCTAAATTGTAATGTGACTATTAACATTATGCTCAAAAATACAACAGTTAATGCTATAATTAAAATGTGTTATTATAGTAACACTGTCATAATCTTACTTGACTTTTGGCTGCATTTCCAATCATGCGGTTGTTGGAAGCCAATGATACACAAGCCCTTGATGGGAGATGAATACATCAGGCCATTAGGAAGAATAAAACAAATATTAATGTTAAACGATGTGGCAGATGAGGCAGAATTGCAACTAGCTCCCTACTGCATACAGAATAAAATTTTGAGCCAGATATAAATTAGAGAAATTTCACAAGGGAGTCTGAGGAAAAGCCACAAACTAGGCCAGTGAAACACACCACGTCACCTTACCACGTACTGTCTTGTTGGTCACCCAAAAAACATCCCTTCCTGCGATTAGCAGGCAAGCAACAAACAATTGTGTTCACGTATAAAAATGGATGTTTTTAGTCGAGGTGAAGGGATTGGTGTCATACTGGCAGGTACTGACAGAACACTCCCTGGTTTCACCCTGCCACTAAAACATCCCCATGCATTTGGAGCTGCAGTGCTCCTTCCCCTTCCCAGCTGCACATTCCTGTTAGTAGGATGCTGCATCAGATGGATCCAGAAGGAGAAACCCACATGGAAGTATAAAGCAAGTTTACAGCAAATAAATCATCTGCATTTGTATTTAAATATGGGCTGTTATAGTCATAGTCTTTGTAAATGTGAAAGATGTCTCCTTTTTAAGGGTCATAATAGACGCACCATAGCCGTGTCACGTGATATCCCTTTTATTTTCCTTCACATTGGCTCATACCAATACATCAACATGCTTGGCCTCTTTAAGTTGCTTATAAGGAACTTTTAGTCCCACTGCATAAGACTGGCGATTATCAGGAGACATGTCTGCAGTAAGACGAGGGATCATGTCGAGCGGCGGACTTAACGTGAACCTGCGGTGACAGTGAATCAACCAGGCCGCGTCACGGCTACACCAGAGCGCCTCTGGTCAAAAACACATCCAGACATCTCTGCTGTCACGATGACAATCACCTGTCCGTATTTATACTTACGGTGTACATCTGTCACTGTATTCATTGACAACAGTTTCGATGCCGCCGCTCCTCGCCACGGCGATGTAACAGTTTTGAAATCCCACGTCAATGCCTACCACTGACATGACCGGCTTAAGATTCCCCTCTTCGGGTTATCCGACTGCACTTTACACCTATGAAGAAAAAAAAAAGGCCTAAATTATATATATTTACACAAAACAAAATGTTTTTAAGCGGTTCGTACAAAGCTAGCAGAGGGTGCACCAGTTGTATTACTTGCTGTTACGTAAGTCCGTGGCAAACTCATTCAGAGTAATCCCAGGGTAATGGTGTCCACCGCGGATTCTCCCACTCCAAGGCGACCCGAACATCACCAGCGGCTCCGACAGAGTGATGCTCTAAATCCCGCCTCAGAACCTTCCCGATTGGTCACGTCCACCCATTGGCTTCACGTGATTGGGTAGATGACCAATCAATAACGGAAAAATCTTGACCTCCCGAGACAGAGGAGACCACAGTATACGTCACCAGCAGCGAGCATATTACTGTCACCGTAGAGTATATAACGCCCCAAGCAAAAAGTGAATAAGAGGTGTAGTAACTGTAAGGTTGAGTTTCAGATTATCTTATTTTATTTCATTCGTATTGGAGGTTACACACAGTATGAAAGCATTCTTTAAGTATTTAATAATAATAATAATAATAATAATAATAATAATAATAGACCTTTATTGTCCCACAGTGGGTAAATTTGTGAATCAACTCTCTAATCATTTGATAAACTGTGCTTCCATATCAGATATGGCCTAACTAGGAAGAAAGCGAATATCCATGCCAAGATAAACACAGATTTTAAAAAAACGTATCCCATAATTTATCAAATAAACATATCCCATCTAAACCAAAGTAGATTAAAAAAGACCCACACAGGTGATTACACTTTTGGCTCTCCGTGTGTTCACTGTAGGACTGTGAAGACATGAACACACTGAATTTGGTCGTAGAACAGAACCTTCAGTTCTGTGGTGACAGAAAAAATATTGGAAAACATGAGTATATCCCTGGAAAAAAAGTTTATTTAATGGTATAATACACTGTTCCTAAACCTGTATGTACCTTTATCCATCAAATGTGTCGTGACAGATATACAATTTACTCATACCATGGGCATTAAAAAGTCCCATTGCAATCACAGATGCTGGTGTTTGAATTCTGTTTTTGTAGCAATCTGGAAGGCCTTGTTTCTCTTTAGCCCAGAGGACATGACATTGATTAATTTTGAATTGGACTCAATGGACTGAATTTTGGACCTTATGTAAATGTCAGATGAATATAGGCCAAAAGAGTGCTAATGGCATTTCTATAATAGTCTTGACTTGCATTTATAGATCAAGGAATGAACTGTGATTAATGAGTTTCCAAAAGGGTTCCTGACTACAAGTATTTTTCCCCCCACAGTGAGCCCCTTACTATACTGTATCAGAAAGGATTATTCTCTGCAAAAGCAAGGCAAGATTCAAAACTTGTTTTTCTTTTCCAAAAAACGTGAACAAACATCACGATGTTGAACACAAATAAGCCATTTATAAACACAATTTTGTCTATTACTTTCAAAGCCTGATGGTTGGCTTCTAATTCCCAACATTTCCTCAGGATCAATAAAGTATTCATCTTTAAAGTATTCATTTGAGGTACGTTGTTGCAACATGTAAACCGTGAAGTATTACAGACCTGGAGGTCTTTGCCTTTGAAGAATGGGCTAAGATTCGTCAGGAATATTGTACTGGAACACTGGAGAGCGGACGATGGATGAACGGACGGATGGTTATGCGGTAGGTTTGCTGCAGGACTTTGCATTAGAAGGGTGCTCTGACAGCACAAAGATGATGAATGGTTGTGAGACTGCAGAAGTCACTAGTTTATTACAAACATCTCATAAACAGCATATTTTACATATATACCTGTGTTATGGGATGTGAACATTTATCACCTACCATGGGTGCTACCCCTCAACAGCATGGAGCAGATCAACACGCTGTGGCCACACCTCTGATAAACAATGGACACATGCCGGAAACTACTTTCGAACCACTGTTTGTTCAGATTATAGTATATAATGTTTACATCAACGCAGTATTGGAAGAATTGTACACGTTCTCTGGTTTGTTGTGTGACCGGTTATCTCTGACTCGGAACGTTTGTTCCTGGACTGAACGTCTGTCCGTGTCTGGACTGAACCAGCGGAACCCGAACCAAAACCGGAAGTACCCGCTGAAGTTCAACAGTTTCAGCTGAGCTGGCGAGCTGGTTGTAGACTGGTTCCTGAACTTCTCATTTATCACACAGGTCGCTATGGGACTGTTCGGTAGAACGCAAGATAAACCACCTCAGGAACTAGTGAGTTCTAAACACAACTGTCTTGCCAGCTGTATGAAAAAAAAAGCCTGATGCCTTTTGCTAACCTTGCTAACGTTAGCTGTGTTGTTATTAGCTTAGTCTGTCTATTCCGATGCTAATTCTTGCTAACAGTAAAGTAGACGTGTGTTGCTAATGAGTTCTTCCTATAGCATTTACGTGGTTAGCGTAGCTAATCCAACTTGTTCAGTTAGCTGGTTAGCTAAAGAGCTAGCACAGGAGCTCTGAGTTGCTTCAACGTAAACAAATCTGGATTGCTTTTGATAGAGCTGTCACTGAAAATCTTTTTATTGCTTCACTCTTAACAAACGCACTGCATTAGATAACTGTCGTGTTTAATTTTATCGTATCTTGTCAGATTAAAGAGTGGTCTGGAAAAATCAGAAAGGAAAGCAGAGTGCTTGACAGACAAATTCGAGGTAAGGTACATTCAGCATTCAACCAACAAGGCATTGTCAGATCTCTGTGCAATTTAGAAAACTAAATGTTGTTTCATGGTTGGTCTAATCTTTCAAAATAAAAAAAATACTAAATAGTTTCAATGGGAATATCCGAAGCAAGGCCAGATATGTGCACTTTGTTTAAAAATCTTGGAACATACTGATTTGAAAAGACGAATGGATGATTATGTAACATACTTTACATTTTAAATCAAGTTTAGCTGCAGTCTTTAAGCAGGAGGTGAAGAATCATTATTATTTATATGGCTATGATTTATACAATTTAAATGCCAGAGTCAGTGACCTAATATGTACTTTGTGCGTTTTGTCATAAAATGCATTTATTTCAGATATTCAAAGAGAACAAGACAAAGTTAAACGATCCATCAAAGATGCTGCCAAAAAGGGCCAGAAGGACGTGTGTTTGATTCTTGCAAAGGAAATGATTCATTCAAAACGAGCTATCACAAAACTTCATTCTTCCAAAGCCCAGATGAACTCTGTTTTACTCAGCATGAAGAATCAACTTGGTGAGTTAGAGAGTACAGTACTACAAAGGCATCACTAGAGAAGGACATGGGTCTTTAATTCTTTATTGCTGTCAGCTGAACAGTTTTCTCATCAACCTCAACTATCTCCGATGACTGTCTGTTTGTAGCTTTATCACGTATAGCTGGTTCTTTGGAGAAAAGCACAGAGGTGATGAAAGCCATGCAGAATCTGGTCAAAATCCCCGAGATCCAGGCCAGCATGAGGGAGTTATCAAAGGAGATGATGAGGGTCAGTAGCAATAGACACAATTTCTCTAGAGTTGATTTAGCACAAGTACTTCAAATGACCTCAAACTGCATCATTCATTATTTCTGTTTAAGAAAGCGTTGGTAAACCATGGAATTATGTGCACACATTTATTTTTCAGGCTGGCATCATTGAAGAAATGATGGAAGACACATTTGAAAGCATGGAAGATGAAGATGAGATGGAAGAAGCAGCAGAGGAGGAAGTCGACAGAATCCTCTTTGAGATCACTGCAGGTGAAGATTTTTGTTCAGTTGAATTATCATAATACATTTTTACGTTCTTGGGGGTTGATTCATAAGTAGCCCTCGACCCTTTGAGGATTATCAATGATAATCTACACAAGCACATTTTCCATCTGTTTTTCATTAGGTTTTGGTTTATAGACATTTTAATAATTGAAGTCTAAAGATCCCAGATTGAATCAGGCCACAAATTAGCAATACCTAATCCTCTGTTTCACAATTTTGTTTTCACCATTAGGTGCTCTTGGTAAAGCGCCAAGCAAAGTCACTGATGCCCTGCCTGAAATGGAGCCCGCTGGAGCCACAGCAGCTTCAGATGAGGAATCAGAGGAGGACATTGAAGCAATGCAGTCAAGATTGGCGGCTCTGAGGAGCTAAGATGATCTGCTGCTTTCTTTTTTCTGGTGCAGGTTTTACTCACATAATTATTTGGGGTTAACATTTTGTGCTATGAGAGTTTGTGTCTCTGTAGTAAAATGTATAGAATGTTTGATCTACTCAGCCAAAAGAATTTTTTTTTTCTTTTTTATTCTTGTTTTTTTTTATTGTCTGAGTTAATCTGAGTTAACTGAAACAATAAAAGTCATTATATCCAAAGTCAAACAGAAGGTTTAAGAAGGTGTATATAGTGTAAGTATGAAGAGCCTGTTGTGCCTAGAGTGTTTTGTCCCGTTTGTGTTTCATAATGTTTGGACTGGAAGTGGAGGTACCTTTTAAAATGGATTTAAGATTCAGTCAAGTGATTAAATAAGGTAACTGTTGATGGAAGTCTCTCTTCACATAAATCATAACATGTATCACTAGTTAGCAGTTCCTGGAAGCAACAGCTGTTCTCTTGAGTGGTATCCGGCCCACATTATCTGTAACACTGGATGGTTTTCGCTTTCATTGACTACTTTTCTGTGTAGTCAGTATGTATCTATTCTATATGTGGCATACATATGAAATACACGAATAAGAAAAATGTGCCCACACTACCCTAAACCACCTTTACATCGACATTTAACTTTTTAAATGTTTGACTTAATGCCATGATTGAGTTCCTTCTGTGCAGATTGAAATGTACATGTTGGTTTATTCAAGACTTGTGTGTTGTGGAAGTTTGTGTTTAATTTTTCTGTCCAAATGGGGAAAATCAGTGAATAAAATTTTAAGAAAAAGACATTTTTTCTGAGGATAGAAGCTCCAGATGTTTGTGTTTTCTGAGGGTGATCTCTCCTGAACATTTTAATCCAGGACAGCATCCTTAGTTCTCCACATGTGTTTAATTAGACAGTCTCATAAACAAAGACTGTTGTAATTAAGCTATTATTGGATTTGCATATTATTTAAAGTTTACCAATTGCAAGCCAAAATGCCTTTTACTTTAAAAAGCTCAAAAAAGTAAAATCTTCAGATCAAGTTTGTATTGGTTTTAACATTGGTGAGTGATGGTCCAATATATCTCTTTATGAAACAAAAGAAAACGACCAGTCACCAAAGGAACAGGCAGTAAACCGTAACCTGCATGTCCAAACCACAATATTACACATTATGTCCATATCATGATGAAAGCGGACAGATTTTTTTTCTCTGTTAACGTTTAATGTCTACTCGATTGATTATCGTTCATTTTGGACTACATGTCTGGACCTCCTGAGAGTGTTTTTAAAGTGAAAACAAAGCGTTAGCAAGAATAAATCAAGTATATGTGCATTCAACTGATGTTCAAAAAACAAGGTGGAAGTGCTCAGATGTAATTCACCGAACTAACAGCAGGTGGTGGAAATTTTTAATCTATCGCTTGAGATCATCCAAAGTGTTACCGCAACAAACTGTACTTCACTATGATGGTGTAACAGCGTTTTTTAATCACTGAATCACTCTGCGCATCACCTGTCATGTGTGCCTGAAGATGCCCATTAGGTTTTTAGGGGTACAGTATTTTCCAATATTTTCTGAATTTCCAAGGGCAAAATTAATTTAAAGGAAAGAGTGTAAATACAGATTATTTACAAAATGACAGACACACAAAAACTCCTACGATCGCTGGTTATTCTAAGACCCCTTTCTTCTTACAATATGCGCTGCTGAGCCATGCTGTGCGGGAACCCGACGCGCTTTGTGCCCAACAGAAAGCATTTTGTCTCCTGCTGATTCATTTTAACACCGTGGATCTGTTGAGTGTCAGAGCTGTCTCTGCTTTACAACACCGCCATCTATGGAAAAGCGTTGTCGTCCTCCCGCTGTTTTCCCCGCATCACGTTGCTGCCTGCTTGCGTCCAGACGCAGCCGCCTGGACGCGCCTGTCATCTGGAGGAAACTCCTCCCAGCAGACAGCGCGTCCTGTCGCCTTTTCAGCGCAATGGTCTCCTGGATCATCTCTAGACTTGTGGTGTAAGTCATGCCTTATTGTTTGTTTGTAATGCTTTTTTGTATATGGTAGGATAAATAAGAAGCGATTCTGTTATCGCGGTTTTGAGAGCATTTGCGCTGACTGATGGTGCAGGAGCGGCGCGCTTCAGAATCCCCCGCAATGTCTCGTTTTTAATCAGAAACAGACGTCAGTGTGAAAAGACAGATGACATGTTATTGTCTGTAATATAGTTCGAGATTTTCAGGATTATACCTTGGAGTGTGATTGTTGCGCGGACAGCCTCAGATATTCTTGTCTATAATTTACAAAGAGCCATTTGACAAACACAAAGAGGTGACGTGATGGGCTGAAAAATCTATTATGATGCATGAAATGATAATGAATCATCCATAAGTCAGAGGAGTCTTTTACTGGCGTAAAGCTAAATGTCACTGAGCAACGAAGTGCCTGAACAACAGGAGTGGTCTTGGAGTGGAGCTATATTCCCTGTTGATGTCCCATATTGGAAAAAAAAAACAAAAGGGATGGGTCAGCCTTCTCAGGTTACAATACAAGAGTTATTCGTGCAACAAGACATATCCCAGAATTTCCCCTTAGGCCCATAAGCAGGATAATGGATCATATTTACTAACAGGGTTGAAATTTTTTTTTCTGGCTATATTTACCTGCACAAAGTATCAGCGCCATCGCAGATCATGTGAAGTATACCAACAGCAGGCCCAGCCTCAAAATAGTGACGAATTAAATTTGGATTACAAGAACTTGGTGCATACTATAGATCGGAGTTTTTCAACCGTGGTTGTTCACACACTGCTCATTTGAGTCATTTTGGGTCAGATCTCAAAACGAGAGGTTCAGTTGTAAACATGACACATTTATTTTTAGTGTCCTTGTGTTTCTACACTGTAAAAGCACAGTTAACCAGCCAGGCCTGAGAGGTGCAACATGATGTAGGGCAGTAATCTGATCAGGTCGAACTCACAGCTGTTGCCTGGCTGTAACATTTGAACAGTCTCAGCCCAGACTCCCAACAGCACAGGTGTCTGCACAGTAACACAAAATGTATGGGAAAGCAACAGAATTATTTTGTAAGATGTTACCTCGTGTTAGTGAAGCAAAATCAGCAAAGCACATATAAATGTAGTTTAAAAAATGTGTTGGTTTCTTTTTCTCTCTTCTGACATGTAGTCATTCAGTTGTTCTGGTTATGAAAGCTGTAGCTCATAATTATTGTGTTTGACTGTAATTAAATGTCAAACATACGCTGTCTTTAAGGCTCGTGTTTGGTACACTATATCCTGCATACTCGTCTTACAAGGCTGTTAAGTCAAAAGACGTGAAAGAATATGTGAGTATATCATTTGTCATTTTATATATCATTTGATTTTAGTCGTGATTTTAGTCATGATTTTGGTCGTGATTCCAAAAAGTTCTGTGTGCAGCTCCTTTAACAACATTTTAACTGTTGCTTTTAATTTCAGGTGAAATGGATGATGTACTGGATAATATTTGCCCTGTTTACGACTGTAGAAGTATTTACAGATATGTTTCTTTGCTGGTAAGCGACCTTTGTTAATATACAGCCAATTCATACACAGCAGTTAAACCATTTAACAACCTGTGGAGTATAAAATACAGTACATTGACACTGACTCATAAAGCGTGATTTTCATTGTGGTTTGTTGTGTTGATGACTTCATAATTTTCTCCTCATTGCAGGCTTCCTTTCTACTATGAACTGAAGATAGCCTTTGTTGTGTGGCTGCTGTCGCCATACACCAGAGGCTCCAGTGTGCTCTACAGGAAGTTTGTTCATCCGACACTTTCCTCAAAAGAAAAGGTGAAAATAATTCTTTTAGGTTTTCCTTTTACATCTGCTGGAGCACTTCAAGGAAAAGCTGAGATCAAAACGTCATTCTAGACCCTAAAGTCATGGGGTTTGGTGAGGAGTATAAATAGACATTTTCAACTTTTTTAGAGAGCAAAAAATGCCTCAGCGCTAATTAACTTTTCCAATTTAGCTGTTAAAGATGAGTTTCGCGAGGACAGCAGACAGGATTGTCATTATGTTCATGAATTTCCCACTTTGTTTCTAATTCATGTCTGAAACTGGACACACAGTTGTGAGTTGTTGATGAAGACAACAGAATGATTTAGGTCGTATAAGAAACAGCCTGTCAACCAGGCACATCAAACGAGTTTGACAATGCCAGAAAACTGTATGTTTGTATTTTTTTGTGCTTGTTTTAGGAAATCGATGACTATATTGGACAAGCAAAGGACAGAAGCTATGACACACTGGTACATTTTGGGAGAAAGGGGCTGAATGTTGCAGCTACTGCTGCAGTCATGGCTGCTACCAAGGTAATGCAAGCCACGGCGTTTGTTTTGTATCGACCTTGGGTACAGTATATGGTCATTGTGGGTATGGGAATCAATCATGTTCAAATAATGAAGTAGGACTTTGAACAAACCTTTAAACGCTAACAGATACAGCCCTTGATTGCTATGATTGTATTAAATTATTAAGATGATCTTAGTGTCACAATTTGCTGCTGAGAATGAAAATGTGTGTCTGCTCTAGAGTCAGGGGGTTCTGTCAGACAGGCTGAGGAGTTTCAGCATGCAGGACCTGTCCTCCTACCAGTCTGAATCTTCTGACAGCAACCCAGGCACCACGCCGCCAGCAGCAGCACAGCATCGGCCCAGAGTTGTGACACGCAGCAAGTCAGAGGGCTACAACAAGGGTGAGTCAGCATGGCACATGAAGACTATTGTGTGAAATTTAGAATGAATCAGCTTTGTATTTAACATATTGATGAGAAATGATCACATGCTGCCTGTTCTCAGGGAACGTTAGCTGTAATTGAGACATTATAATGCAGGAACATTTCCTGGTCGATCTGGGTAAAAGAGATAATCCTGGATCTCTGTTTTCCTGTTAAAGCTGGTTTAAGCTGACAGATATTGTTTCGAGCCTATGCTTTCCTGAGTGGCCCCCTGCACTCCGTCCTGCCTTCCTGTTGGGAAGAGCTCAGGCCTCACAGAGCTGCCAGACACAATCATCCTGTGATAAAGCTCACATTTAGCTGTGGGGATTTGTTCCTAGTTTAACATCACATGGAAATGGTGGAATGTTTAAATGTGTTCAGGCATTTTTTTTAAAAATTTCAAACGATAATTATTCCTTTGTTGATAAATATAGACATGATTAAGACACAACTCTTTATACTAGAATGAAATATCTGTACAGTAAAAATGTTAAACTAACGCCTATATCAAACAATACTTTTGTTAGTTTCCAATTATAAACTAAACATAATTACTGCCATTTTAAAATTTTAGTTATGAGTTCTCACTAACTTGAAGTTTCAGTCTGGCATGATTTACTAAACGATGCCCAACATGTCTCAAGCTATTGTCAAGAATCCTAAGGACAGACCAAAAATAATTGCTTCAATCTGTTTGTAGCTGTTTTCCAACTTCCACGCCCTGGACATGGTTCTCAGTTGCAATCTCAGTGGCTCTTACTGAACATAGCAATCTTTAAAAACACATCACAAACACGTATCAGCATGTTTTTCCTCTGACAATACCAAGTAATTTCCTGAATCAGATGGTTTCTCGAGATTATAGGAAAGACCGATAAAACTGGGATAAACATTGCATTTGATTTGGACTATTTTGAGCACAGATTATTTCATTTGGTGCCAGTAGATAGTGTTTATTTAATAACATGACAGTGGATTTGAACTTTTTTGGGTATTTGTGGAAATCAATTATAGATAAGGTATTAGGATCAATTAAATGTTGGTTTGGTCTTTTCAAGGGATTTGCTGACAATATGAAATGCATATTTCACCAAATGACATTGCATCAGATTAAAATTAGTGGAAAAGTCATGCAAACATTTAAGAGAAGAACAGATGAGAATGCATAAGAGCAGGCATGTTGTGCTTGTTTGTGCTGCAGCAAATAGATTCCCACCTATCACAGCTCCCTATTTGGTCTCCACTCTGATTGAACATAAATGGTCAAAATGATTAACTTTTGTAATCTCCACTGGCCAAAATCGAATGCTGCACTGCAGGAGTTACTTAAAAAGGCCATAGACAGGCTGTACATGTTGTTCATCCCTCCCCCCTGACCGTCTTCCACCGTGCAGGACAGGATTTGACTGAGTATGAGGTGTTGGGGTCGGACCAATGGGATTCAAAGAAGTTTCTCTCCCAAACTGTTTCACCTACTGAGTCTGGGTCCGCTTCCATTACGGCCTCCCTGACATCCCAGTCCTCCCCACCCTCCACACCTTCTCCACCTCCTGCTCCAGAGTCTGAAGAGGTGGAGAAAGGGGAGCAGGCAACACCCAGCTCCCCACAGCTCAGGCTGATAAAGAGAAGGGCTCCTGAGGTATACTGCCTCATCACTGTGGCTGCTCAGCTGCTGCCTGATTCTAACTGCCCCTTGAGAGTGTCCATTTACTCACGCATTCACTAATTTCTACTGCTGTATAGCTAAAGGAATCATCATGGTTCACTGCTCCTGCAACTGTGGAGAGTCTGTCTGCAAAGGATATTTCAGCAGTGAAGCTGGGTCATGTCTTAATTTTGTTGGAAATGTTTAGTTCACATCAGTGTGTCATCTTGCTCACATGTGATTACAAATGCTCACCTGAAATGTGGCATGATTAAAATCCAAAACATAACTGACATATTGATATGGATTGCCTTCCAGTATGTTTGATCCCTGATAATAATTAATGTGTGGAATGTTCATGGAAATGATTCATCGTAATCTGTCCCCGGGTCGAATGAGTATTTATTCACATCTAATGTCAGTGTCTTTGGCATGGCACTATTGAAATGGATGAACAGTCTATTTTTCTTATTACCAACAAATCCCATGGGGAAAAAAAGCAACAAAAATTTTTAAAAAATCCTACGAACAAGAGTGTGTAGCTGTGTTCTTGTGATTTAGATGTGTATTGTCCAAAAACTACTAAAACACAGATTCCTGTTGCTAGAAATACTAAGAGGAGAAAATGTTAATCTAAAGCTATTTGTGTCTGTTTGTTGATAATAAGAAAAGTACAAATCTTTGCCAGCCTTATTTTTTAATTACTAAGGAACACATTGTACTTATGAGCTGAATTAAGTCTTTTTTCTGATCTTTCCCTCCAGCCTCCTCTTAGAGTCTTAAGGCCCCTCACGAGATCCAGGAGTGCTCTGTCTTCAAACAACGAAGCCATGTGAAACTAGTCCTACAGACTGTTTTAGCCGCTTTTGCTGCAGGATGTGAAAACGCTCAATGCCCCAAATCTACATTACTGAAGCAGCCTTGCTTTGGAATAAGTTGTTACCAAAGTGACCTATGAAGACCCCTCTAGATCATATATATTGCTTATGGCTGATGATTTTAAAAAGAAATGAGGTCGGTGACATAGAGAACATGAACGATATTTTAAAGCTGTGGGTTATTGAATATGTATTAATGTACAGTATGTGTGAATTACATCTTCCTGATTAGTTTCTTTTTATACTTCGGGTTCGGGTAAGCTTTTGCATGTGTACCCACCAGGTCGTTGGTCTACTGTCAGTGAAATAGAATGTACTGTCACTCAAGGCTACAGCTGACACCGAGTGTGACACAGTTGCCATTGGAGGAGGTGTTACACGCCAAGGGTATAAAAAACACATGCTATTTCTACTATTCTATCTGTTGTGGAGAAACATCTTTGAGTCTCCTGCACTGGTTAACACATATAGATATGAGAAATCAGCTGATTACCCACAATCCTATTCTAGAGTTCATACAACCTGACTTTGTTGTAATGAAAGGTCAGGCTGCAGTGGCAGACAATATTCTGTTATTTACCTCTATTATTAAAGCCTTAAGAAAGACAGCAGAGACATAAAATGTCTCCACATGATTTAAATATTTGTAACACAATAACTGTATGTTCTCACTGATCATTCTGCAATATGTTTAGATTTTTAAAAAAATCACAAATTTCAAGTCTCTAAACTGGCCACAAGTTACATGAAAAGATTGTCATTACAAATTACTGCTGAATATTATCAACAATACATTTCACAGTTTATTACCTCTGTGCTTCAGTTTGTATCAGAAGTTTTTTCGATGGAGCAGACTGTTTTGACAATCTACTGTTTAGTGTGTTCAAATTTGTCATTGTAATGACATTTTATTTCGGTAATTCAAGGGGAATGAGGAATAGGTTTCTATTAGCTCAGTGGAAATAGGATCTAACATGAACTAATACCATTTATAAATATGGTTCATTCCTCAATGTGAAATCACTGTGTAATGCTCTGCAGTTTACTAAACAACACCAAATGTGTTTTGGGAATTCATCAGTGACTTTATTTGCTTGCAAGTTTATAAATTCAAATATAAGTTAGTACTGCCTGACAACAAGCTGAAATTTTTCATCCTGGACATTTTTCACTGAGCCCAAACGAAAGTGATGTTTTGCAAGCACTAGCACTGTGTTGGTTGTTGATGGTGGACTTGCACAGCAGTTTTGTCATCACTGTCTGTCATTTTGAAGTTTGAAACAAAAGCTTCTCAGGTACAACTGTTTGTTTACACGTTATTCACTCTGATGTTGTAGATACCCTTATTATGCACATGAAATGTCCTTGAAAATGGATAAATTGTGGGGGGGGAAAAGATTGTGTTTCAGCATTAATAGTGTCAGTGTTGGTGTTGGAGGTGATTTGTTTTGAAAATTCATACAAAGTAAAATGGAGAAAAAATGTTGCCAAGTTGCATATACTGTATGTGTACTTGAGCATAGTTTGATAAAAGTCATCATTGCATGTTTGATTTATATGAAAACTGGATTTAAACAATTTTGTGTGAAGCTGTTTGCTTCGTCAGATGCTTTGATGGTAAACAATTGTTTGTGTCCCTTTTGTTTGTATTCTGTTAAGACTATACCATGTTTAAACTATATACACAGGTTGGCTCTGCAGATACACATGTATGTATGTAAACCATGTCTTACTGATCAGTAATCCACTTTGACTTAACTCATGAGAGACAACTTGATCAAATCATCTTAAGAAATTTTGTTCTGGCAGGCCAGAATATCAAAATAAACAAATGCCATCGGGATTATTACAAATTATAAAACAAAAAAGTGAAGTGATGACACAGTGGTTTATTGCTATCATTTTTTCATTCTGCTGAATTAAAATTTTCTGTTGAAACTGACTTTCAGCCATTAAATATAAAGAAAAACAGTGGGTCAGTGTTTTTGTATTGTTATAAAACTTCATCTGCAAGAAAAAGACCATTTAACTTATAATTGTTGCATATATAAATTTTTATTATACTACATTGAAATACAATGTCACTGCACAATTCAGCAAATTATGGTTTAAGGTTGACACGATTATGATAATTCAGGTATGGATCATCCACATACCAGTTCCTCCTTTTCCAAAAGGAGGTTGTCATTTTATCCAAAAGTTTACACTGTGTTTTGTTACAGAATACATGCTCTCTCAGGCGCCTTCGTCTGGCCGGTTTCTTCTTCCACAGTTTCTTCTTGTATCCTGCCTGTTTACAGCCAAACACAACAGGTCAAAAACACTGTATTTACTGTGTAAAGATAAGTAAAACAGCCAAAGGCTTGTACCTTGCGTCTGAGCCAAAGGCCACAATGCAGCCTCTTAAACCGTTCTGTCACAGCTTTTACAGACTTCCTCTTCCCCTTCTTCACACTATAGTATGTCAGACTTCGGCTTGGTTGATGAGTCAGGCTAGGAATAAGTACTGAGACCCTGTAACAGTATAGAGAAGACTGAGTTGGGGGGTGTTAAATTACTTCAATGGGGGGGGGGGGGACTTAGTGGTTTTTTTATTATACCATAAATAACATTGGTATAGATTGGATACTTGGTTATATTTTGATTTATCAATCTCTGACATTTCGCACTCACTTTTTTTTTTTGCAATTCTACAGAAATTTAAGCCTAATCCTAACATGTGGTTATCAGAGGTTAACTATAAGAATGTATCTACAAACCAAGTCGTTTCCATGTTAACTAGAATTATCAAATGAGTCTGATGCCAGTTTACATCACTTGAATAAATATCCGTCGGCGCCTTGATCATCTATTACTTTGGGCATCAATCTGCTGCTGTAATAGCATCCGCGTTTCTGGAAAAATGTTTTTCCTACGATTTTGGAAGCAGTTCAGTCAGGAGAGACGCAGCACTCCTCCCAAAGCTGAAGGATGGAGTCATGGACGTCATGGAGAAGGATTCGGGACTTTACCGCTGCAGGATGTTGTACCGGGGTGTCTGATGCACAGCAGCCCGCAGAGGAGCGCAGGCAGCGCCTGCTATCGCGTTGTACAACGGCGGGTGATGGATGAGGTTGGAGGTGTTGTGGAACTGTTGAGTCTTGGCACACAGAGACACGGACAGCGGCCTCAGCAGCCCTGTCAAACACACACACACACACACACACACACACACACACACACACACACACACACACACACACACACACACACACACACACACACACACACACACACACACACACACACACACACACACACACACACACACACACACACACACACACACACACACAAAGAGAGAGACAGGATGAAAACACAGGATTCACAGCAACAAACTACCTTTAGCTACCATTAGCTAGCCAGCGAATATGCGACTCTACGCAATATCTCTGTAAACAAACCACATGTAACAACTACTCTAACGTCAGTTCAGTACGATGACCACGGGCATTTATTAATCGTTTACAGACTTAGAAGCATAAAATGAAAATAGCTTGAATATAAATTTGGCCAAACACACCAGACACCCTTCTTGCAATGACAGCAGCCATTTTTCTCGTGTGTTTACGGCATGACGGAAGCCCAGAAGGACAAACTTGAGTTCCTCGCATTTTATTTCTTCACAGTTCATTAGCGCCATCTAGTAAACGGTACCAGAAATTCACCTCAAGTAATTTACAAAACTACATTACTGTATATGAAACAGTGAATGAAGTTATTGCTAATTATAATTACGTATATGTCTTGGCAAAGGTTGTTCATTGACTCCAGTATAGGCTGGCTGTATGGAGTTTTCCTCACAGTCTTGTGTGCAGCTTCGAGCTGTGTCTTTTTCCACTCTGCTACTTGACACATTGCAAACTTATTTATCTGATCCCGAGATCTGCATTTGTCACACACTCATGATGGATGTTTACATAACATGGAAAGAATTGCTCACTGTGGAATCTAAAGACAGGTTTGCCTTTACTTCTCTTTTGTGTTTTGTGTTTTAAACCTTACACTATACACGGAATAGATTTTTTGTGCCTGACACATTTACTTGTTATAGCAGGACATGAACAGGGGAAAGCACTGCTCAATATTCCCTCTACACAACTGAGATATATTGGATCTGGAAATGGAATGTATTTCTTAATGTTAGGAATTCCAGCCGTGTGCTCTATGTCAGCATGTCTGTTGTATCAAAAGCCTATGGTGTGCAGTAAACCTCTCAATACTGCTTTGGTTTTTATGTTGAATACTGTAATATAAATTTGTACTGCAGTCAAATTTAAATGATGTGATAAGACAAAAATCTGACGCCAAAATACAAATTACACTTTCTCTTTTTAAATCGCAGACTACGAGGAATAGGATAATTTAAACTGACAAAAGAAAAACAATAACCTATATTACCATCAATAAAGTGACACTAAATTAATGAAAGTGTTAACACTTTTACATGCACAATCAGAGTAAAGCTTTCCTAAATTAAAAAAAAATCTCATATTGTATCTTGGCTCAAAGATTTTTAACTAATTTTGTTGTAACTTCATGTTTTAGTAGACCTATTTTACTGCAACAATCAAACTTGTGTATCAGAAATCTTTTGCCACAATATTGAAACAAACAGATAAACTCACTGCACGGAGACGTAATTTTCTGCTCAGAATAATATGGTTCCACATTTTCATTATATAGCTAATTGTTTTCTGCTGTATTCATGTTAACAATGTCATATTTGACTTAACATTCAAAACAAAACCAAATGAGTATGGAATGGGTCTGAAGTGAATCATTGAATTTATTTTTATTCAAAACATACAAATAGAATCATTTAAAAAAGCAGATGAAAGTCATTAAAGGAATATGTATGAAATTACAGACAACATGATGCAATGCAATGATATGCATTAAAGCAAAGTTAATAGTGGCACCCACAGCTCTACCAAAGTGCAAATAAATCAGTTACCTCAGTAAAACAAGTGCATTTCATAAGAGAGAGATTTCCATTCAGTGTAGACACACATCTTTTCAGCATAACTCTCAAAATCCAACAACCTAGTTTACACAAGGAAAGTATTCAAAATAGTGTCAAACTACCACTCAGAGAAATAGTTACAGCTTGTACCAAATGAGCTGCTGAACTGTAAAAGTACCAGATGTTTCACATCGGTCTCCCTCCATGTGTTCCCTTGTCATCAGTTGTGACCCACATGAGACCGGTTTGTGCAGCCAACCAGGAAGATAAGCTGAGGTCCTTCACCAGCCAGCATAAACTGGTTCTCCATCACAGGGAATCCCATAATATCGACCTTGAGGTCGCTCTTTGCCTAATAATGGTGCTCTGGCTACAGTCAGCTCTCCGTCAGTGTCTCTCCGTCGACGTAGTACCATTAAAATGATGAGGAGTAGGGCCACTAAAAGGGGAAAGGGAAAATACCAAAAATGTTAAGGACATGACTATCTGCAATCTGGCTTTGTAAAAATACACAATGAGCGTATTGATATCTGTTAATCATCCTGTTTCTGCATGTGGTCACAGAGTAAGAGTGAAAAATAATCTGCATCCACTGTGCGAAAATACAAAGTGTTCCTGTTTTAATGAGGCCAAATGAAGAAAAGAGCAGTAGACTCTGAAAATGAAAGCATGAAATATCACAGCATTAATACTTAATATGAAATTTACAGTAAGAGCTGCAAGTAACAACTTAAAAAGATTCAACAATAAGCAAATTACCAACAAAAAGACAAGTAATATTCTTCAACAATTAGTTATACCTGTTTTATTCACAAGGTTAATTTAAGGTTATGTAGTTATAAACGAACAGCTCCTGACAGTCCTCTTTGAGCAACCATTACAAATTTAGTTATGTGGGGCATTTTCTAAAGCTTCTCAACATTTTTCATTTGCCTCAGCTTTACTCTGTGAAACAAGCTTGCCTAATGTTATCTAAAGCGAGACATGCGCCATTACTACATCAACCTCCAACTAAAAATACTTACAAGAAACTGCTTTGAGTATATTTAGAAAAGATAGAAGATTGTCAAATTTCAAGATAATCAGTGTGAGAAGCAGAGGTCTGAATCCAGTGCCTTTATCATAATGGTGGAAATAAACTTTCAAAGGGCTTTGAGTGAAACCACATTGAATCTGGATTGTTAGAAATTTACATTAAAAACATACAGAATGTGTTATGTTTTCAAGCATCACTACTTACCCCCTCCTCCAATAACTAACAGAGCAATAGTTACAGGAGCTAATTCACACGTGTCACCCGCTTTGTGGAAGAAAGTCTCCATGCAGTAGCTCGGAGCTAAGCTGCCCTCTGGACAAAATGCATCGCTGGGACACTGAATGGGATTCACATCTGGACTCTGAAAGAACAGCAGACTTTAAAATACACACAGACATTGATTTTTTCCTCTTAGATAGAACATGAAAGGCACACTACTTACAGGGCAGTAGTGATTTTCTGGACATACATCACAGTTTTCCTGGCCCCAGTGGATCTGGAAGAATCCACTGCCGCAGATTTGACACATAGTCTGATGGGGGGGCTTGTGCATACCTATTCCAAACCAGATATCACCTTGGTGCATATTGATGCTTTTCTATCTTCTAGCCTGAGCTTCAGGACTTTTGAACGTGACTTACTGTGGTCCTACAGCTTCAAGTTTGTAGTATTTTAATTACCTGGTCGACAGGGTGTGCATTCTTTAGCAGCAGCCTGTAGAGCTTCTGTTCCTCCAGGACACATCTGACACTGGAGACAACCAGAGGAGCTGGAGATGAGAAATAACTTGTTAATAGCTTGTTTTCAAATTGCTAACAGAGATTTTAGCAATAGTTTGGTGTATGTTTATCAATAAAAGATTAAATGATTTTGATCAATCAGGAAAATTTGAATATTCCCCTGTCATATTACAATAAACGCATGTGATGTTCAATCTGGTCGTTAGAGTAAAGTCCTTTGATTCCTGAGTCCCTGCCACAAACAACAGAAGGAACAGAAAAAGAAACCATTCAAGGTGATTTACTTGCAGAAACTTCCCAGTGCACAGGGTGTACATGAGGTGGAGCTCTGCTGGGATGAGAAGGAACCTGCAAGCAGCAAATAGGAAGACTCAACATGTGTGATTAGTGTTTTCTCTTGCATTTAGCTTGGATCAAACTGCACTGACATCACTGCATGTAAATTATTAATGACTATCCTTTCATTCAAGCAAGACGTTCCTCCATGTTAGATCTTTTACAGACGTCAATGTATTTGTTGACCACTTGCACAACTCTAGCTGCTATGATTTAAAACACCAAGAGTAGCGCTAAATAAACACACCTGGTGAACAACTTGTACAACTGTCTCCACCGGTGTTATTGTTCATGGAACCAGGAGGGCAGGGGAGACATAATGGACTTCCTGTGAAACTAAAGAACATGATTGGGTATGTAGACAGCACAGCACTCTCTATAAGTGTACAGAGTACATTTTATGGCATATTTTCTGTCTTTACTTTGTGTAGAAGCCGCGGCTGCAGGGCAAACACTGCTGCTGTCCAGGCAGTGGCTGATAAAAACCTCTGGTGCACGGAAGGCATGCTTCAGGAACTACACACAACCCAGGGTTAGAGCAGCATGAACACAGCAGGGTGCCTGTAGAGGGATTGAAAAGCATATCATTACTTAATCTGTTCTCAATTTTTGCAGGTTTAGTCACTGCAGACAAGTGTTTAAGACACGGATGAATTAAGATCCTAAAACAAAGGTGATCCAACATCACAATAAAGACAAAAACATCTAGAACACATATGGAGAGAACATTAGCACTATAATGCAGTCAAAGATGTTTATCTAAAATAGAATAATTTACAAGGAAAACAAATTTCCATACAATTAGTAATATTACAATTTGAAAAAGTCTCCACTGGAGGTAGAAAACACATTTTATTTTATTCAGTTAGAAGAAATGAATCACAGCTATCATGAATGAAACTCAACCAAACACACATGATTTTTGACAACGATAAGCCAAGTTGAAAATGTTTAAATAAGCTTTATCAGGTAACATAATTATAATTTAAAATAGAATCTTGAACCTGTATCTGCACTTGGATCTGGATTCTACTTTAGTTAATTAAGCTTTTGATATACCTTGTGCACAAAAAAAAAAAAAAAAAGACAACGAACACAGACAATGAATATTGCTACACGTCTGAAGACGCAGTCTGTGACTCACTGTTATCATACTGTGATCCCGGTGGACAGGCCTCACAAGTAGAAGTGTTGAAAGCAAAGCAGCCTGAGGTTGTGGTGCTGAGGATCACGGGAGCTACAGTGAGACCGGTTGCATTCTCCATCTGAGTGGTGCTTACCACGGCAGGAGTAAGTGTGGTCTGACTCAGCACCATCCCTGGAAGTGAAGGACTGGATGATTTCACATTTCTCCATGTAAAACACATTTCTCCATATTTCTTCATGTAAAAATAATTCACATAACCACTTACAGTATCAGTTCAGCGGTTCTGGATTAAAAAATCAATTTCCATTACAAACAAGATTAGAAACTGGAAATCACCTAATGCAGACCTCTGTCAAGCCCATGATAACATGAACAATTAAAGCATTTCAGCCATTTCTATCAGCATTCAGGATTATGTAATGTGTGAACTTGGTTTTTAAGAAGAGATCATGGATTCATGCATCATTCTACTGTATCTGGACATAGCAAATACAGAGAGCCTTTCACCTTGGAAACCCACTCCTAGCATTTGGAATCACATGTTTATCATCAGTACTTTGAGTTACTAAGGAAGATACGATTTTCCATTGTGGCAGATCTACAGTATTTTTTTTTAACCAGATAGAGCTTTTTTCTTCTGAATTCTTATGTTTGCATTCCTCTGAACCTGATTTATTTCATCAACATACTGTGGCAGTTCCATATATAAATCCATCACCATTACCTAAGTGTGACAAGACATATTGCCCGAAACTGGGTATGACTTGGATCTGGATCCAAGCATCCGTGGTCATAGGTTTTCCATGTCTGAGTTTTGTTTTTCAGTTGGTCTATTCTTATTCATTTTAATGATATTGGAAAATAAAAAAACAACAACAATTAGTAATAAAAATAAAATAGATAATGCCATCACAGTTGAAGAAAGAGAAACCATGATCACGTATCTGTGTACATGCAGAGATATGCCTCACAACAAAATAAAAGAAATTCACCACTTTTCAAACTTAATCCAAATCCATTGAAAGTCATCTTTTAGACAACAAATAAACCATCCTCCAACCCTCCTGGACAGAAGTGATGAAAATTACAGCTTGCATAGTTTTGCTTTTTCTCCTATTCTCACACACATAACAGGCATCAAATGCATAAAATACATATTGTCAGAGCATTTATTCTGCAATTGGACGTGCTAATGTTGTCCATACAATGCAATTCTACCCCTGTTTACATGTTACAGTGCTTGTCTTAATGAACCCCCTCCCCCAGTATTTACACAACTAAGGATCGAAAAACATGGTTGGTAGTAGCCAGGGCTATGTTGCACATACTGACCATGTTTACTACACACTAACATCTTTATTCAACTGACTGAATAAAAACACAATCTTAAGTAAACCACTCAAAATTATCGAATCACTGAGGAAAAGTGGGAGCAACAGGTAGAAGCGCGTCACCAAAACAGAGCCTAGATTGTGTTTGTAATGACATTAGCCATGTGCTTGTGTGGTTTCTCGAATATGGGCCATCCTTCTCATGAAATGCAATTATTCAGAAAGGAATCATGTCATGTGATGCTCCTGGTTCTGTCTCCTTTGTATTGGCCACATTCATGACTAAAACTTTCTACACAAGCCTCTGTTAAAAGAAAAGATAATCCTAAAAGTTTTGAAATCATTCCCACAGAAAAACAATAAGAAAATACCTCAACTTTGAATAGAATTGCTATAAATGCCACAGTAAACAGAAACAAGTGACAGCACTATTTTTCCAGCAGCTGATAATGACTACAAGGTTTGTTATCAAGTATAGGTCCAAAAAATTTATACTGTGATGATGAAAGTGCATGAAATGTTTGAAATAAAACTTTAAAGCATCCAACTCCTGTCAATACATTTTCTGGAATTACAAGGAAAACAACTAATGAACTTGAACTCTAGAGAGCACCCGTCAGACAGTATAATAAACAGGTTGAATTAAGCATTTTCCACTAGATGAAGTTTAATCCCATTTAAACTTTGCCCCCCCCCCGCCCTTACCTTTCTTCAAAACTTGTTTATCCAACAGCAAAACCGCTCAACATGCGTAATGACGCGCTATAACAAGTTAATCCGTTTGTCTAAATAACCCTCTGACTTTATAACAAATCAGTTAAGTCTATAACAACTGTAGCAGAGCTCCATTTTCATTTGGGATCTCACTGAATCAGGTTTTTAGAGCACTCTTACCTATCAGACAGGCGGCGCACACCGCGGGCAGGACGCGCCGACACCCCATCGTCCACGTTATCGACTACTTCCACCAAACAACGTCGATCTACAGCATCTCATCCCTGACAATGTGGTCAACTTACGTTTGCTTTTTCAAAGAGAACATCAGCAACCCTCACTCCAAGTGGGCTCGGTCCTCTCATCAGTATCATATGACAATATACACATCATGTGATTCTACTTTAGACGGAAAATCTGAGCGAAACGGGCCGGATTCAGACAGGTCTGTTACACATAATGACCAGAGGGGGCGCCATTTCACGCGTATCAACAAGCAGATAATTGGGAGGATGTGAAAAAGATTTCCTCTAATTTTATGTCTATCTCAAAAGAAACAAACTAAATGTAATGATTTTATTTAACATGGCTGTTAGAGATCATGTCTGGGTGTGTCCAATCCAGTTGCAACCAGTTCTGGATGCAGTTTCAGGTTTTTTGTAGTTACTTTGTCAATGTCAAATATCTTTATCTATATTTGTTGTCGGTTTACTCTGCTGTCCAGCTCATGTCAAAACATCTCATGTTAATACATCTCAGATGTGTTCAGGTCAGCTGATTTCAGAGGACAGGTGTTCTGATGCAGCATTCTACTAATGTAGATTTCTACTTGTCTACTTTCGTTGTGTACCTTGGCCCAAGCAACTCCCTTCTACTGCATTTTTTTTATTTGCATAAATGTTACCATGAAGGCCTGGTTCACACAATCTCCTCTCAACATTTGATTTTAAGAAGTGTATATACTTGGACATACTTGGACTATGTCAATATTTTTTGTAGGATGCTATTAAAGGTAATTTTCTGAGGTATTTATCACTAATGAATTTGTCCTCTGCAGCAAAGATACCATTTACAGTGCATATGATTTATGTATCTGAGTGGAAAGGCAATCGATCCTGATATACTGTATCTGTGGTATGGAAGTGTCTAGGAGAGGTGGCAGTACAGTTTCTGACTGGGTTGTTCAACAGGATCTTACATAGTGAGAATATGCCTGAGGAATGGAGAAGTGTGCCCATTTTTAAGAACAAGGGAGATGTACAGAGTTGTGACAACTACAGAGGAATAAAGCTGATGAGCCATACAATGAAGTTATGGGAAAGAGTAATTGAAACTAGACTAAGGGCAGAAGTGAGCATCTGTGAGCAGCAGTATGGTTTCATGCCAAAAAAAGAGTACGACAGATGCAGTATTTGCTTTGAGGATGTTGATAGAGAAGTAGAGAGAAGGCCAGACGGAGATACATTGTGTTTTTGTAGATCTGGAAAAAGCTTATGACAGGGTGCCCAGAGAGGAACTGTGATTTTTATGAGGAAGTCTGGAGTGGCAGAGAAGTATGTTAGAATGGTGCAGGACATGTATTAAGACTGTAAGACAGTGGTGAGGTGTGCTGTAGGTGTGACAGAGGAGTTCAAGGTGGAGGTGGGACTGCATCCTTCTTGTTTGCTATGGTGATGGACAGGCTGACAAAGTTAGACAGGAATCTCCATGGACTATGATGTTTGCAGATGACATTGTGATCTGCAGTGAGAGCAGGGAACAGGTGGAGGAGAAGCTAGAGAGGTGGAGGTTTGTCCTGGAAAGGAGAGGAATGGAGGTTAGCCACAGTAAGACAGAGTACATGTGTGTGAATGAGAAAGACCCAAGTGGAAGAGTGAGGTTACAGGGAGAAGAGATCAAGAAAGTGGAGGATTATAAGTACGTAGGGTCAACAGTCCAGAGCAATGGAGAGTGTGGAATAGAGGTGAAGACGTGTGTACAGGCAGGATGGAGTGGGTGGAGAAAAGTGTCAGGTGTGATGTGTGATAGAAGAGTTTCAGCTAAAATGAAAGGAAAGGTGTACAAAACTGTGGTGAGACCAGCGATGTTGTTTGGTCTAGAGACAGTGTCACTGAAGAAAAGACAGGAGACAGAGCTGGAGGTAGCAGAGATGAAGATGCTGAGGTTCTCTCTGGGAGTGACCAGGATGGATAGAATCAGGGATGAGTACATCAGAGGGACAGCACATGTTAGAGGTTTTGGGGATAAAGTCAGAGAGGCCAGACTGAGATGGTTTGGACATGTCCAGAGGAGAGATAGTGAATATATTGATAGAAGGATGCTGAGTTTTGAATTGCCAGGCAGCAGGCCTAGAGGAAGACCAAAGAGGAGGTTTATGGATGTAGTGAAAGAGGACATGAAGGTAGTTGGTGTGAGAGAAGAGGATGCAGAAGACAGGGTTAGATGGAGGCAAGGAACCTCCCACTTGTTCCACCTTCACTCTCCCCCCTCACCACGATGTTATCACTGGTTATCACTTACCAGCACCTGACTCTCAGGTTCGCTCCTTGGAGCATCTCCCCGCTCCGCGTCTCCGATGCTCCGGCGCCGTGGAGCCGGAATGGGACGCCTCGGAGCGGCGGTGGGAACCACCCTCTTACCGGGCGCTGATGCGCCACGGACAGTCGCTAACAATGTGTCCCTCCTCTTCACAGCCAAAACATTTAAGCCGAGAGGAGTTGGCGTACATCGTGTAGTCCTAGTTGTCACTTTAACAACAAAGCGGTAATTAAATTCTTCCGCTTTGTTGTTCAGGATCATTGAAACCTGTCGGCGGTGACACACGAGATGTTTCAGCTGCGGGGACTTACACCCCGATGGAACTTTCGTAATTGGCGACACAACTTTACCGTGTCGAGAAAGTTCTCTAATTACAGATTCATCCCTGATGAAGCAGGGGATGTTTGACAGTGTGATCTTAGACACCGGCTGTGACAACAGCATAACCGGTACAAACAGTCCGTCTACATTTATCCCCTTTTCAACCAGCAACTTCACCTGTTCCACCTTCTCCACGAACATAACGATTGCCCTGTTCATCCGGCCAGCAGACATAAGCGCACTGCACCCGATAACATCCCTCACCGCAAGTGCTACCTCTTCCACGCTGCGTGGAGAAACCACTCTGATTCCATGACTCCTTGTCAGCGATGTGAAACCACCATATCCCATGACGGCGTCTGAGTGGCCGCCAACCAGCCCATGCCTGGTCGGCAAAAACCACACCAAAAAAAAGTGACAATAAATGACACTGAACACTCAAGACAAACCCAATTAACATTATACAAAGAATATGAACATATAGACAAAACGTAAAGATAGAAAAAAGCGCTGAAACACTCTCTTCTTTCACTCCTCCAAGAAGAAGAAGATGATAGTGATGATGATGATGATGATGATGATGATGATGATGATGATGATGATGATGATGATGATGATGATGATGATGATGATAACGACTTGTGTATCTGTGATGTATTTGTGAGCCTGTCAAATAACATCAAGGGAATGGGAATGGTTGTGGGAACGGGACTGGGAATGGGCGGGTGGATTCTGTTCCTTGATACTCATTTGCAGTGTTGCAGTTCTGTTTTCATAACTTAAAAATGAATGAAAGATGCTTGACCATAACAGATAACATTACATGAAGAGTTTGTCACACTATGGTGTTGACAGGAAGCAGCATGAGAGATGTAACTGAGTGGAGTGTAAATATGGATCTTTAGTATTCTAATAGAAACCTAGCCAAGAAGTGCCTCGAGAAAGATGTTACCCAGCAGGACAGTGGATTATTTTACTTAGATTTCTAAAAGAGCAAATTCAAGCTCAATAAAATGAGAAATTAATCAGAAGTATTGGTTGTTTATCATGTAAATTTTATCATATAATTGTTTTGTGATCAATTTCTGTATTCCAATTATTTACCTGAGATTGTTTGTATTTACAGAAGCAGCACACATACTGGTTTTGTTCATATCATGAGCTAAAATAAACATCCAGTCATGTCCTCTGTTAAAATCATCATCATGTTTGTCATCATGCATCATCATCATCATGCAATTTCCTCCGGGATTATGCAATTTCCTCCGGGATTAATAAAGTATCTATCTATCTATCTATCTATCTATCTATCTATCTATCTATCTATCTATCTATCTATCTATCTATCTATCTATCTATCTATCTATCTATCTATCTATCTATCTATCTATCTATCTATCTATCTATCTATCTATCTATCTATCTATCTATCTATCTATCTATCTATCTATCTATCTATCTATCTATCTATCTATCTATCTATCTATCTATGTTGAATAGAACATTTACAGTAAGTATTGGTCGTTCTTTCCTGTGATGGTCTTTAGGACAGCTATTTTTATTGTAACATTTGACAGTTTTTTCTTGAGACTGGGATCCATCCCTGTTCGGTGGTTCCTGCCAACCTTCTCACCTTGCCACCAAGGCATGTTTTGTGAATGTATAACAGGTTTGACAAACATTAATATCAAGCTGACATCTTTTCTAATGTGGTTGAGCATGCAGCACTTCAAACATAGATTGTAGTTATATCAAATGAACATTTAATATTGTGTTCATATCATTATGTTACAAATAACAAACAAAATCATTACGCAGATGGGAATTTGCATTTCTTATTTGTAATTAATCAGGCAATTAATTGTGCAGCTGTGCTGTTTTGATGTTATAAGGGCCACCAGCATGCTGGGTGTTATTGTAGCATAAAGTGTAAAATAATCCCGTAAGAGGACACATCACAGAATGCTCATATGTTTAAAATGTTCTGCTTTTTATATTTAATAATCATGTAAGGCACCAGATATGTCTGATTTATTTTTACTTTTCTTTTATCAATGTGTCTGAAAGTGTACAATGTAGATAATAGTATTTTTTTTAGTGTTCTGGCTAGTTTGCAATCCTGTCATCAATGTTGAAAGCATAACCTGAATGGACTACTGCACCGCTAGTCCATTATAACAACTAGCGGGGCCCCGTGTAAATTAGAATTATAATTTCCATTATAGGTACTAGCATGTAAATTACAGGGTAGATCAAAGCCAGACTACCTGCATCTTCTGATGCGTGCAGTCTCTCTGCTCTCTGCTTTCACGTTCCATGACATGTCATATTATCAGTTTTTTGCCCCGTGGGTCTGTGGGTCATGACTTTCCTTCCTTCCTACCTTACCTACCTACCAAGCCAGACTGACCTTCTCTACTCTCCTTTGATCTCATCTTTACTATCTCCTTTGTTTACTCTCCTACTTCTTGTACTTTGATCTGCAGTTCTTTGTTACAAGCAAAAGAACGAACTTACTTATGGAGGGACAAGTGTGATTATACTGTATATACTATATATATATATATATATATATATATATATATATATATATATATATATATATATATTTGTATATACATATATATACACAGTACATATATATATATATAAAATAGAAGACGTGCCATGTTTGGACTACAGTACTTCCTAGAATGCTGTATAGATGGATGGATGGATGGATGGACTGATGGATGGATGGATGGATGATGGATGGATGGATGGATGGATGGATGGATGCATGGATGCATGGATGGATGGATGGAAAGATAAGATGAGAGATAGATGATAGATTTCCTACATGATTATCATGGTAGACAATAGCTACATGATAGATCTTTATCATCAAGGATGATAAATGTTAATGTTATTGATCAAACCCCCTTCCTCCTTTAGTTCTATCACTGCTGTCATGTGAAGCGTTATAAATATCTTCAAGACAATAATTTTTAATGTACATTGACTGCTGTAAGTAATAACTTATGTCGGCATGTTTTACATGAATGTTTAATATCACAACAGATTCATTCAATGATCCTAATCAATTGTGACATAATTAATTGAGTATAGGTAGCGCTACCAGATTCAAGAGGTTTATGAACCTAGTAAATAGCAAGAATATCTATCAATTAATTAAATGTATGTAGTACTTCTGAATGAGTTTGTTGTGAAAATGTTGTATTTTATTTTTGTGTGTTTGGTCATTCTGTCATACATTTTGACTGCGACATTTTAATGTCATTAAGAGTAAATAATAAGACACTTCATTCGTCAATATTTGTCTTATATTGGAGTTTTTCTGATTGTGGGCTATGTAAAAAACATTTCTACCCTGATGTCGATTTGACCTCTGTTCATGACTAAACCCCAAAGTATCTTTTTCAGTATGCGCAGTTCGGTTCATGCATTTCACAGTCACAACACATTTCTGATGAAGGGTTTTGGGTTTTTTTAAGAGAAAAATGTCTCAGACGATGGAAAACTTCAATTCAAAACGCCAGATGGCCGCACTTCACTCTGCTGCTCCTTCATTCAAGAATGAGACAACACATGAGATGGTAAGTACTACTTCTCTGTAGTAAGGTGTGGAACAGATCTCTGTGAAAGTGATCAAAATAAACAAACAGAAGCATTAATCTCACTGGCATTTGTGTATTTTTTGGATTCTATTAGGCTGACTGCCCGCCAATAAAGCTCAACAGGGCAACTATGCTGAGGATGGAATCACAAAACATGCATCAATACAATATAGAGAAGCAAAGGTGGGTCCTAGCCAAGACAAATATCTCTAAATGAACTCTGTGAAAAGATGATTTTTTTTCCATTGTTTGTCTGCATTTGTCTTTGTTTTTCTGTCTTTTAGGTAAGAATTACACAAAGACATTAGTGGATTTTACTCCAGCTTGGTGGGATGGTTGGGTATATGGTGGAGAAGAGCCCATTAAATCTTCAGATCTGTAAATGTATAAAAAAAATCTGTGAGTTAGATATTAATGGAAGAATAGTTTTTATTATACTCAGTGTGTCATCTATATCAGCGTTTTAAACTGGAATGACCTGCAAAACAGTTTGAATCTGATCAACTTTAAAACTAACAAATCATCAAAACTCATACTTTTTTTTTATGATGCTTCTAAATATTTTATGGTCTTGTTTGCAAATACGATATCTGAACAAACCAAGAGTGATTTCTTTATTGTTTGTGTGTGTGACATAGAGTACAGCGTCTCACGGAGGGAGGACGTGATGCCACAGCTTTCCATCAGTGGCAGAAAGAGATCCATCTGAAGGAGCTTCAGGAGGAGTTGGACAAAGTTGAGCGCCGGTACCTAGAGCGACACATTGATTATAACGAAGGGATCATATCCCGCAAAGCCATTCAAGAACAGAACCAGAGGGCTGCTCAGCTGAAGAAAGAAGAGGTGGGTAGAGATCAGACAGCAACTAATTTAAGCAGTGTCTTTATTTATTTAGTTATTTGTGAATGTGTTTTTCATGATAACTTACTAGACAGCAGAACTTATGAGAAGATATGCTGAGAAAAGGTTCCAGGAGGAGAAGAAAATGAAATTGCTGGTGCAAGAAGTGATAGAAGACCAGAAGAACGCAAAAATAGCTAAAGAGGCGCTACTGAGAATGAAGCAACGCATTGGTAAACCTCTTCCACCACCAGTGACAGACATCATCTTAGTTTTGTTAATGATTTTTTTTCTAATATCTCTTTGTATAATCACACATTTCATAGTCAGAGAAGTATCAGTGCAAAATCAAGAACTCCTTCATCGAGCTCTAGAGGAGGCGCAGGCAGAGCTCACCAGGAAAATTGAAATTATCCAAGAAATCCATTCAATTGAAACTGTTCCTCTAATGAGATTCAAAAAGTTTGATGACACAGAGGTGAGTGAAGGAAAGTAATGGTGCTAGCTCATATTTGGCATGTCTTCACATGGTTTTTATGTAACGTGGTTAACATATAATCAAATGTCAGACTGCAGGCTGGGACCTCCTTGGAGAGATGTCCCTTGCTGAGCTGAGGGAACGACTCGTCCTTCTGAAGGAGAAGAAACAGATTGAGCAGGAGGAGAAACGGAAGCAAATCCTAGAGCTGAAAGAAAAAGAGAAGCAGGAGACGGAGCAGATGGTGGAGATCCTCGACCAATTTGAGAGGGAAAAGAAAGCACTGGCACAGGCTGCTGCTGTCAGGTTTGATGTTTGGTTCTACTTGATCATTGTTGGACAGCTTTGGTTTCAATAGATTCACACAAGTATCACAAGGACACTAATTCATGGTGGATTTGACACAATGCAGGAAACAAGAAGAACGGGATGCCAAGCTGCGTATAGAGCAAGCAGTGAAGCAGAGTGAACCAATTTTGGCTCTGCGGAAGAAGGTTGAAGAGAAAAAACAAGAGTTCCAGAGAGTAAAAGATGAGGACCGGCAAAGAATGGCAGAGTTCGTAACAGGCAAAACCCTCAAGACCTCTACGCAGCAAAACACCGTAAGAAACACAGACACACGACTAATTCTTTCATTCGTCTTCTTATCTGCGTCTTCCTCTTTCATGTGTCATGGGCACAGCTCAGTATGTATGAAATCCACGACCAAGCGGCACCAATGATTTTGTCAATCAACTGTAGGAATTGGTTTTGTTAGTGTTTTGATTCTTTATGCTTGTAAATTATGTTTCTTTCCTTTTTTCTTTATTTTTCTAGTTCTATCAGAAAACCTTTAAGGTGAAAACCTGGGAACAACTAGAGAATGAGTTAGAGGATTTTGTCCAGGACAACGGGGTTTGAATAATATCAACTTACTATTAGACATGGCCATTCAACAGGATCTTAAATAGTGAGAAGATTCTGAGGAATGGAGTAGAAGTGTGCTGGTGCCCATTTTTAAGAACAAGGGAGATCTACAGAGTTGCGGCAACTACAGAGGAGTAAAGCTGATGAGCCATACAATGAAGTTATTGGAAAGAGTAGTGGAAGCTAGACTAAGGGCAGAAGTGAGCATTTGTGAGCAGCAGTATGGTTTCATGCCAAAAAAGAGTACTACAGATGCAGTATTTGCTTTGAGGATGTTGATAGACAAGTACAGAGAAGGCCAAACTGAGCTGCATTGTGTTTTTGTAGATCTGGAGAAAGCTTATGACAGGGTGCCCAGAGAGGAACTGTGGTATTGTATGAGGAAGTCTGGAGTGGCAGAGAAGTATGTTTGAGCAGTGCAGGACACGTATGAGGACTGTAAGATAGTGGTGAGGTGTGCTGTAGGTGTGACAGAGGAGTTCAAGGTGGAGGTGGGACTGCATCAGGGATCAGCTCTGAGCCCCTTCTTGTTCGCTATGGTGATGGATAGGCTGACAGACGAGGTTAGACAGGAATCTCCATGGACTATGATGTTTGCAGATGACATTGTGATCTGCAGTGAGAGCAGGGAACAGGTGGAGGAGAAGCTAGAGAGGTGGAGGTTTGTCCTGGAAAGGAGAGGAATGAAGGTTAGCCACAGTAGCACAGAGTACATGCATGTGAATGAGAGGGACCCAAGTGGAAGAGTAAGGTTACAGGGAGAAGAGATCAAAAAGGTGGAGGATTTTAAGTACATGGAGAGTGCTCTGTTGACCAGAGCACTCTCCATTGCTCTGGTCACTCTCCATTGCTCTGCTCAACAGACCAGAGCAATGGAGAGCGTGGAAAAGAGGTGAAGAAGCGTGTACAGGCAGGATGGAACGGGTGGAGGAATGTGTCAGGTGTGATGTGTGATAGAAGAGTTTCACCTAAAATGAAAGGAAAGGTGTACAAAACTGTGGTGAGACCAGCGATGTTGTTTGGTCTAGAGACAGTGTCACTAAGAAAAAGACAGGAGACAGAGCTGGAGGTAGCAGAGATGAAGATGCTGAGGTTCTCTTTGGGAGTGACCAGGAAGGATAGGATCAGGAGGGTACATCAGTACATCAGAGGGACAGCATTTGTTAGGGGTTTTTGAGATAAAGTCAGAGAGGCCAGACTGAGATGGTTAGAGGAAGGCCTAGAGGAAGACCAAAGAGGAGGTTTATGGGTGTAATGAGGGAGGACATGGAGGTAGTTGGTGTGAGAGAAGAGGATGCAGAGGACAGGGTTAGATGGAGGCAATTGATTCGCTGTGGCGACCCCTGAAGGGAAAAGCCGAATGGAAAAGAAGAAGATTAGACATGGCCATCTGTATACCACCATAATCCTGCAAGTCCCACAATGAATTGACTAGTGATGGCACATCAGTTTGTCAGTCCTGGCCTCACTCGTTCATCAGCAGCCAGTTAAACAAGACCTGCCTCGGGACAAACTTGTGTGACTGACAACAGAATGAATGATGAAAGGTGTGGTTGTGTCTTGATGTACTGGACTTCAAAGCACACTGAAAGGCACAGAAATAGACCCATTAGACACGCTGACAGCTTCAAGGAGTGAGACTAAACCAGCAAGACCAATAACAGGAACAGTGGAAATATAACCCACAAGAAACAGCTCAACAACTACCAACACAAGCAGGAGCAGTTGAGGGGCGAGTAGACGGGCAGCTCGGTCGGGCTTGGAGCTTGAAGGCAGAATCCATGTAGAGATTGAGGTGGACATGCTGACAGCCTCTTTCCAAAGTTTTACTGGTTTTTAATTGTCTTAACTGCCTTTTTTTCTTCGTCACTCATCTTCAGCACCCGCTTCTTCCACTGTCGCAGGTCACGGAGTTGCTGGAGCCTATCCTAGTGGACTTGTGGGGTGAGGCAAAGTCCGGACAATCTGAGACTGACCAACTTAACTAAAGTGCATGTTTTTGGGGGCGGGAGGAAGCCAGAGAAGCCGGAGAGAATCCATGCAGACATGGAGAGAACATACAAACTCCACACAGAGCGGGACTCGAACAGGGAACCGCCTTATTGTGCGGTGACAGCGCTACCCATTGCACCATCGTGCCGCCCATAAGGCTAAATATGTAATCATATATTCTCCATTGTTGTGAAAGATTGCTTTGGAGGCAAATTAGGCAGTGCTTCATCCATACAAACCATTACCAGATTACGGTCACTTAGATTGTCTCCAAGAAAATGAATGGATGGATGGATGGATGGATGGATGGATGGATGGATGGATGGATGGATGGATGGATGGATGGACGGATAGACAGACGGATGGATGGATGGATGTTCAGAGTTTGCCATAATGTGACTAGTGATTCTGTGACCCGATCTCTTTAATTCCCTGTGTTTTGTGCATCACCTTTTCGGAGATTATAGACCCTTGTTTCACTAGGTTTGTGATGTACTGAAGATAAATTGAAACTGTTCAAGGTCACTGAGGCAAGTACTCAGTAATCAAGTAATCAAGCTTTTAACTAATATTAATCAGGTTTTTAACTAATAATCAGGTTTTTAACTTATATTTATCTTTTTTTTAAACTAATAGTAACCCAGTTTTTAAATAATATTAATCATGACTCCAACTAAAATCAATCAAGTTTTTAACTTATATTAATCATGATTTTAATTAATATTAATCAGGTTTTTAACTAATATTAACAATAGTAATATTGGTAATGTTACTATTTGGTAATAATATTAATATTAATCAAGTTTTTAACTAATAATCAGATTTTTAACTTATATTTATCATGATTTTAACTAATATTAATCATGACTCCAACTAAAATCAATCAAGTTTTTAAATTATATTAATCATGATTTTAACAAATACTGTACTTTAAAACTTTCTTATACTCCTATGACAGTATTAATTTTATTCTGATGTTTCCATGATGAATATTGCAAATTAAAACATATTTCTTCTGATCTCTAATGTGTCATTCAAACCTTTTTTTCTTTTGACTTCTTTAATTCCCTTTTTACTTTTCTGAGTCAAACTGCCATCCGTTCGTTCGTTCGTTCGTTCGTTCGTTTGTTTGTCCACCAAATATCTTTGCAACCGTTGCAGATAGTTTGATGAAATAACACGCATTACCTGGGTGGCAAAGGGGATGAAATGAGATGATGGCCTTGACCTTGAGAAGCGTAGGTCAAGGTCAAATTTCAACTTTTGTACATTCAGGGACCGGATAAGATAGAAAGACGAGGAAGAAGGCCAGTAGATCAAAGTTAGTGCTTTGATCTATGAAAGTAAGTCAGGGCACTAGCTTTGATCTTTGATCTATGCAAGCAGGTCAGGGTAAAATGTTTGAATTCAGGGGTATCGCGGGATGTTGCAGTCTGACTGCCTATTTCCTTGTTTTTCTCTGTATTTGACCCATCCCAGACTGGAAAGCCCTTACAGCACCAGGGAAAATAATGGTGTGGTATTCTATACCATTGTAAAAGTAAAGCACTAACAGAGATATTCCCACTTTGTTATACTTCACCAGTTCTTTATCTTCACGTTACTCTGGTTTATATACATTAGTTACACAGTAGCGCCCTCAGTAGGTTAGTAATTGTAACAAGACACAACAGATGGGGATTGAAATGAAATGAAATCAAATTCATTTATTGACACAACAGATGGAGATTAAACATGTATTCTTAGCCACTGACTTTTAGATAAGTGGACAATGCTCTTAACACCTAAGTCACAGTCGCCACTGAGCATGAAACATGATCACCTTGTTCTCCCAATAGTCTACTGTGTTAGGATGTATTTTGATTATTTTGTGGTGGTGCACGTCCCACTTTCATGCTGTATGTGAAGCATTCTTTAACATCTGTTTAGAAAGGGAGTGAATCAAGTAAGTTTTTATTAACTAAGAAATGTGGAAAATATCTGACCTAAAAAGGTTATTTAAGACAGTCTAACCCACTGAAAAAAAGGCCTTTTTCAAACCAACTCCAGAGTCTAGACTTGGATTTCTTGTGCCTATTTTGATTCAAAGTTTTTAAATTCAAAGTGCACTTTTCAAGCACCAAAGGTTTGAGGGACATGAGTAGCACCTCAGTTTTTTTCTCCTATTTTCAAGATCACCAGCTTGTTCTTGGGATTAAACATGATTCTTCTTACGTGTTCTAGATAAAATCCTCTAAGTCATGCTCCAGTTCCTCCCAGCTTTTCACCTCCAACATTTTCTGTTACAACAAGAAACAGAAAGACAGAAAAGATGTTCAATACCAAAACCAGGTTAAAGACAAACCATAACTCAGTCATTGTGATTAAGCACAATGGATTCTCTTTTGAAAATGAAAGCTAAGTAATCTTATCAGGATGTTATTAGAAATAGCAATAAATCAACAGCACCATGTTTTCCTTATGCGCACTCGGCGCTGTGTGTTCGTAAGCATTCAAACAATAATCCATAAAGGTAATCCCTATTTCTCCCAGCAGTATGGCAGCCCACAAACTTTCTAACAAAACTTACGCCACTTTACGCAGAAAAACCTTCGCAAAGCGAAGTCAACATTTTGAGATGCGTCTGAAAGGCCACAGCCTCGAGACTGTTGATAAGTGGAAAGAACAAAAAAGGAAAAAATACAATCCACAAAAAATGTCGGAAACAAAAAATTCACGCACTCAACAGGGAATACAAAAATGACTGAAAAAAAAAGGTTTGGTCTCACTGGAGATAGAGACATAATCCAGCACTCAGAATTGGAGCACCTTCTTACTCATTCCCTAGATGGATTTTGATCCTGCCCAAACGCTGAAAGGAATGTTTGGGGGTGTTTAAAAAAAATTTATTGACTCTTTTAAATTATTAACAAAGCATTTTTCAACTCTGGCGCTACTGGCTTACACTCAATGCTGCTGTCAATTATCTTTCAACAGTCTTACCCGGACGTCTCCTTTAAAAAGTTGCATACCCCTTGAGAGGTGTGTCCCATTAACTAATAGTTACCACCACCTACATACTGGTCACAGTGGAAAACTGACCAGTGCAATACATACAGTACAATACATACACAACAAACAATACATACAGCTTTTTGTAAATATCATTTTACGTATGTTTTGTGTGCGTCTTTGAAAACTTTTGATTATTTTGCTACCCCTTACCATTCACTAGTGTGACGGTGTCACAGTGTGTCTGTGTTTCTTACGGTGCTTTGCTGCGTAGAAGTCTTTGGGGTTTTGCCTCTGGCAAGATCTTTCAATCTTTGCCTCTCCTCATCTCTCACTCTCTGGAACTGTTGTTTTTTCTCTTCAGCCTTCTTTCGCAGAGCCAAAATTGGTTCACTCTGCTTCACTGCTTGCTCTATTTGCAGCCTGGCATCTCTCTTTTCTTGCTTTCTGCATTGCGTCAAAACAATCATGAATTAGTGTCCATGTGATACTTTCATTCATTCATTGTCATGTACCACCGCTGTATCTGCCGTAGTGGGTCATGGGGAGCTGGACCCTAACCCAGCTGGCATAGGGAGTGAGGCGGGGGACACTCCGGGCACGACGCCAGTGCACCGCGGAGCCACATACAAAGACATACAAACACGCACACACACTCACTCCTACGGGCAATTTGGGACTGGCCAATCAACCTGAAGCGCATGCTTTTGGAGGTGGGAGGAAGCCGGAGAACCCGGAGAGAACCCATGCGGACACGGGGAGAGCACGCGAACTCCACACAGAGCGGGACTCGAACCCGGACCTGCCGTGTTGTGAGGCGACAGCGCTAACCACTGCGCCATGTGCCACCCCATGTGATACTTGTGTGAATCTATTTAAACCGATGCTGTCCAACAATGATCAAGTACAGCCAGACATCTAACCTGACAGCAGCAGCCTGTACCAGTGCTCTCTTGTCGTTGTTGAACTTATCCAGCTTCTCCAGGAGCAGCTGCCTCTGCTGCTTCTCTTTCTGCTTGTCCTCCTGGATGCTTTCCCGTTTCTCCTGCTCCTCGGTTAGCCTCTTCTCCTTCAGAAGGACCAGTCGCTCCTTCAGTTCAGCGATGGACATCTCTCCCAGAAGCTCACAGCCTGCAGTCTGACATTTGATTACATGTTAACCACTGTGAATTCATAAGGCACAGCACATGGGTACCAGCTGTGCCAATTACATGTGTTCAGTGACATAGGTTCAATTATACACATATAGTTACATAAATTATGGGAGGTTTTGCCCTGAGGACATTTTTTACAGCATTAGAGTTCAGCAGGTGAGGCCTTTTTTTTAGCAGGTTAACAGGTGTGATAAGGAATTTTAAACTTACGATGCACATATCTGTGGCTATATGAATCTTACATCTCCACTGGTGTGAAGTTGTTAATTTATTGCTTTTTAGCTGGCTAGTTAATTGAATCAGTCCATGTATGTTTGCTAAGGTGTAATAACATTGAAGAATGCTGGAGAACATGTTGATTATATTATTATGCTCAGTGCTTCTGTTTAAGTGTGACTTGAGAATTTAGCACGTGTTCTGTGAGGGTTTATGGTATTGGAGCTTATTCTGTCATAAGTGATACTATTTGACATTGGATAACCGTTAATATGTTAGAGCTGTTATTCAAATACTATACTGGTGTATTTCATCCAAAGATGACAGATCACAATGTAAAGCTTGTGACTGCTTGACATTCATTATCGCTAGTGAAGAAATAGAATTCCACCTGGTGACTAAGTGATTTCTAATCGGAGCCCTGTAGTAACCAGTACAGTACTCATAATCCAGCTACTGTACTTATCTTTGGTTACAAAAACCAACAATAACCGTTGTATCAAAAGCACACAAAGTGCTTTACTTTACTCACCTCTGTCTCATCAAACTTCCTGGTTCTCATGTGAGGAACAGATTCAAAGGCACGGATTTCTTGGATTAGTTCACATTTCCTGCTGAGCTCTGCCTGCTCCTCCTTTAGGGCTTGAAGAAGAAGTTCTTGATTTTGGGTTGATATGTCTCTTGCTGTGAAATGTACAATCAATGAAAGGGAAATCAGGGGAAAAAAATCAGCAACAACACTAATGAAATGTCTGTTCACTACTGACGCAGCTCACCTGTATTTTGCTTCAATCTCTGTAGCGTCTCTTTAGCTATTTTTATGTTCTTGTGGCCTTCTCTCACTTCTTGCATGAACTCTCTAACTTTCTTCTCCTCCTGTAACCTTTTCTCAGCATATCTCCTCATGAGGTCTGCTGTCTAGAAACGACAAATCAAGCAGCATAACAAACACATTTTTATAAGTAACTCTAAAATTATACAAATAACACTTCTCAAAAGACTGCTTGCAATGACAAGTCATCATTCTGACTTATCACCATTCTCAATACATATTTATGTACTGTGCGTGTTCAGTAAATGTCTGTCTGTTTTCTGGAATAAAAAGGAAACAGTTCTAGAGCTTGACTCAAAAACTGTGTAATATTTTGTTATGATAATTCATCACACAACACACAAGTACTGAAGGGATACCTTTGGCTGTTTATGAATTCTAATTGTTTAATTGCGGCTCGTTCAGTGGATTTGTCTCAGATGAGGATTTTTTTGGGAACAATTCAAAAAAGTTTCCTTCACGTATCTCCCATTCGCTACTGGTGTCTGTTTCAATCTTATTAACTGCATTTCTTTAATAAAATGATCTTAAGTATTATAAGTTTGTTAAAGTAGGTGCTGACTGATCTTTACCCACCTCTTCTTTCTTCAGCTGTGCAGCCCTTTGGTTCTGTTCTTGAAGAACTTTGCGGGCCATAGCTCCTTCATTAAAAGCAGTGCATCGCTCCAGGTACCGGCGCTCAATCTTATCCATCTCCTCCTGAAGCTCCTTCAGACGGATCTCTTCCTGCCACTGTTGGAAAGCTGACGGTTCATATGTCCCCTCCGCGAGACGCTGTACTCTATGTCACACACACACACAAACAATAAAGAAATCACTATTGGCTTGTTAAGGCAGCTGCAACAAGACGAATAAAATAATGACAAGCATCGTCAAAGACTATCAGTTTGGATTTTTCAGTTTTAAAGTTGGTCCCATTCAAATTGTTTCACAGCTTATTTCAATATTAAAACATGCAAGAGTTTAAAAAGATGACTCATCTGTATTTCCATCATTGAATAGAATATCAAACTGTATTTATTCTTTAGAATTTTAGGGGTGTTTCCCTATCATGTGCCCAATCCTCTAAAAATCCATGAAACAAAATCCATTTACTTTTTGTGCAATCCTCCCAAAAATCAGACAAATAGAGAGGCACGCAGACAAACTTTGGCAAATACATAAGCTTTTCATCTGAGTTAACTATCCACACACATTTGTAAATAGTTTGTGATAATAAAGTCAGGTAATAGCTTAGCCCCACTTTTGCATCTCTGCCTCCTTTTGACGCTTATATTGTGCTTCCTCTCTCAGCATGGCTGCCTTGTTTAGCTTCATTGGCGCGCTCTTAGTCTAATAGAAACCAAAAAATACACACATGCAAGTGGATATTATGTGTACATGAGTTCACTTTCATAATTTTTGTAATAATGGCTGTTCCAGAGAAATACTCACTTTATTATTGGGTGGAGGAACTGATGACCGAAATGAATTGAACTGGAGTTTAGAATTGAAGTCCACCATTATCTGAGACATCACCTTCTGCAATGAAAAGAAATGGTTCACCAGGAGTCTGTAGTGGCTTTGAATTGTTTTCCTCACTTTTGGAAAAATAAATATTGGAGAATAGGTACAAAAAGAGATTAAATCAGCATTAGGCCATCTTAGCTTTTTTATATAGTCCCAAATCAGAAAAACAACCCTGACAAATTACTAACATTGCTTTGGAGATCAGAAGAAAAAAAAAAGCTCCAACCTTGGTGTGTTCAGACTTCTGTGGATTTGCACATCTAAAATGTTTCTCGTTGGCCTCGTAAAGCAGTTCCTTTTTAGGCAAACAGATGTGATTTATTACAGAGAGGTACAACAAAACTGTTATAAACATTTAAGACTATTTTCATAAACACATAGATGTCCAGCAGTGACATAAGCTCAAAAGTAGTTGAAATCAGTGGGACCCAGCTACGCACACCAACTGTCCAAAGATGTACAGTATATACAGAAGCAGACTTCATGGAAGAATTGTGTGCTAACATCTACTCCTCTCATACAGAAAAAAGGCATGAAAACATAAGATCCGGGGTGCAGAAAATGGCAGCAGGCGCTCTGGACTGATTAGTCTAAGTGAGAAATATTTGGATGCAGTGAAAAGCAGTTTCTTTGCTTAAGGGCAGTAAGGAAATGCAGTACAAAAATGAGTGTCTGTATTGTTGTTTAAACCGCAGGGTTCAAAGGGTGAGAAAAAAGTAGCCGTTTATAATGTATGTATGCATGTACTGTATGTGTGTGTGTGTGTGTGTGTGTGTGTGTGTGTGTGTGTGTGTGTGTGTGTGTGTGTGTGTGTGTGTCTGCATGTGTATGTATTTATGTGTGTGTGTGTCCATCCGTCCGTCCGTCCATCCATCCATCCATCCATCCATCTATTTATAATTTTGCATTTTGAAAATTCAATAAAAATAAACAATTGCGTTTTAAATTTTTGAAAGCATTATTACATTTATTCACTCTTGCATAAGACCATTGCAATATACTAGCTGAGCAGAGATTGTACCTGAGTCTTTTGTTGGTTCTGTCGTTTGATCTCTTCAATCTTCTGTATTTCTTTGGGATCCCTGTACGTGCTATTTGGTACCTATGAGACAAACATGATTTTACTGATGTAAACTTTGGATGTAGTGTGTCTGTTGGCTCTTATTTTACCCTGTTCACACATGAATGAAACAGGGTAAAATAATTATAGTATATAACTGTAGACTGACTGGTTTGCTTTGTTCCTGTTGTGGAATGAGCTCAGGCATTGGCAGAGATGGGGGTTTAGGTTTGGTAAGAGAGAACTTTTTAGGCTCCGAGACTTTCCTTGAAGTGTTCTTGACCAGACTCCCACTCCATGATTTTACAGAAACCTGTTCCAAGAGAATTTCAATCTCAGGACGCCACCTAAAGGACAAATGGACATACTGATTTTGGTCATTGCCTTCTAAAAATAATTCATTACCCCCCACCCCCCTAAATGAATGAATGAATGAACGTTTATATTTGTATATATTTGTATATATTTTTAATTTATATATATATATATATATATATATATATATATATATATATATATATATATATATATATATATATATATATATATATATATATATATGTTTGTTTCTCACCGTAGTAGAGGGGCAATCCAGTATTTCTCCACATAGGCAGCATCATAGATTTTATTCCACTCCTTTTGTATCAGTGTGGTGAGGTTTTTAAGGAAGAAAGTCAAGAACTACACCAAAAACAGGTCACAGTTAGAGGTTTTGGTTGCTTCAATGGTGAGAACTCTACTGTGATCACAGACTGAAATTCTTACTGCTTCCATTTTCTTAATGTCCAGGGATTTCACAATGTTTGTAAAATGCTGAAGTCCAAGGTCATCAAGGGTAAATGTGGTGAGATAACAGACAACTGAAGACATAATATTACACATTATTATGACATTAACTCTAACATTGTTTCATTCAAAATTGTTTTGGGATTACAGTTTGTAACACAAAATCAATTTTTAATGTGTTGTATTTAGATAGGGATACATGCAGTAGGCTTTGGCCTGTGTCCAATAATAAATTGTATTGCATTGCATTGTATTGTATTATATTAGATGGTGTCGATCCTTACCAACAAACTGGCTACGATCGCGTCTCCATAAGCGTCTCTCATTCTGGTCATAGAAGACATTAATAACTACATCGAGTAGCGCCTTATGCTCGACGCATCCGGAAACAACATCCAGGATGAACTTCTGTTGCAGGCTGTCCAGGCTCTGCAACAAGAAGACATTAATTGAGTCAAATCATTGAGTGAGACTCCATACATTAACATGACACTGATATAACTCTGTATTACATCACCTACCTGAAGTCCCTTTGAGGCATCTTCAATGAAGTCGTCCAAATATTGTCCGCCGGAGTTGAACTTGTCCAGCAGCACAATGGCCTCCTTGACGAGTGATCCATGGCTCGATGTCATTTTAGTTTGTCCTGTGGAAAGCTGCATGAGTGTGACAGTTGTTATGAAAATGTTTTTACATGCAGAAAATGCAGCATCAGAAAATCCGTGAGAAACGAAGCATTTCGTCGTCGTTTCTTTCAATACAGGAAAGTTCTTCGGTATGCATAAAGTTATTTTTATGCAATGCTTAAAACTCGGGCAGAAACTATCAAGTGAAGTGAGGCCTTAAGAACATTTTCACTTAACGTTTGTGTCAAGTTGTTGCTCAGCAACCCAAATGACGTAAACACCAAAATTCGTCTCCCTCGGTAAGATGACACCGCCACAAAATATAAAAAAAAATTATATTAAATTATGAGCAATATCTTATTATTTACCATTTGTCAAAGATATAAATAGTTTTCACAGTCAGACTTCTGACATCCCGACCGTTTGTTGGCTGCCATAACAAAATATGACGTAGCTTATCGTGACGTCTACCACGAGACGTGCGATGCCTTCACGTGTTGTTGAAAATGTTCAGCATCCACCGCTTCATGCATATAATCAATATCATTCAAAAACATAAACAACAACTTCCATGCTGACATTTATAAACAAGTTTAAACAGATGGATCAACAAATGTAACAAATGTCCATTTATAAATAGCAAGCCCATGGGTGCATATGTCCAAAAAAAAATTAAGTGACTAAATTTTGAATAAATTGATGATTTGGTTGGGAAACAGTGAACAAATCACGTGCAAATTGCATTCCAGAGATCTCAAAAGGCATTAGCTGATCTATTTAACAATATCTGGCATGCACGCAAAGTTAATGATGATCATTCTCTAGTCACAATTAAACATTGATGTATATTTTAAACAAGCGAAATAGTCTGTTTGTAGTTTTAGAGTAGGTAACCCGTGTATTTTTAAACAAAGGTGGAATTGTACGAATAGACTGCAAGCTCACTGTCCCTGAGAAATCAGTGACATTGAGCATTAAAAAAAAGAATTCAACGATATTATTTCCGCCCAACAGAATTTTGAGTTGTGTATTTGGGAGCAGCCGTGAAGGCATCATTTCCTGGGAAAGTGGGAGGTAAATGTTGTCAACGTGACTGTCATCAAGTAACGTTAGAGGGGTAGAGAACAGCACAGCTTCGGTCCGCTGCCTGTCTGTACCGTCGGGACTTGGGAAGTGGCCGGGCGGGCGAGGCGGACTTCCAACCTCGGGATACATGGAAATAAGTCCTTGTTTTTAATGGCTCGTTTGTCCTGTTCCAGAGCTGCGTTGTAACGTTGAAGACAACTTAGCGCGTTTGTGTTTTGTTAATTTTCCGATTTCTACCAGCGCTAGCTAGCTTAGCAGCCCAGCGCTGGTACTGTCAGACACACAGGTACAGGAGAGGAGAGGCTGGTGACAAAGGAAGGTGGTGAGGTAACGATGAACCGCTTTCGAAAGTGGTTGTATAAGCCAAAGGTGAGTTGTCATGGGTTCGCATAATGTATTAGCTCTGCGGGCAGACATGTTTTATACATACCTTATGATATGGCTAGAAGAACATAGGATCTGTGAGTCGCTAGCTTGATCACTTCATACACTGGCAGAAAGCTGCTAACGTTAGCCCTGATGTTAAACTGATTTAACCAGCAGCTATTCCTTTGTTGTTGTTGATGCTTTTGTTTTCAAGCGCTAGTCAGGACAAACAAAGCATCACCCTAACAATGTACACTCATTTTTGCTGACTGCATAGTACTCATTTGCTATTTTCATCAAAGTTTACTACTGTCGACTGTTTTATTTAAAGATTTTTTTTACATTAAGGCAAAGAAGGAAATTCTTTATAAAACCTTAATAATAAAGCCAGTACTATCATCATTCATAATAAGAAAATAAACTCTAATAAGATACATACAAATAATGTACAGGTTAATAAAATAGAAATATATATATTATAGAATATAGATATATATTATAGAAATATATAAGGTTAGTGATTTTGATTGTGATAGAAAAATAAATAACACGTTTATAAAATTTTGTTATGTTACAAATGAATCTGTTTTTTGAACAATTGATTAATTCCATTGTGTATGAAATATTTGAAAATAGAAAAAAACAAAGAAAAACAAACCCATTTTTCTAAATTAACTGAAGCCCTATGTGGTGTATTTCCATTGTTTTGTCTGACTATTAGGTCAAAGCCCAAAGGTAGTTAATTCATTATCACATGAGATAAGCAGCGAAACCTGACAAGTGCTAAACTGAAATGAGAGAAAACTATTACCATAAAAAACAAATAACTGAAATGATATTTAATTATGTTATTAAATGACTAGTAGTTTCATTTCTGGCTCATTTGAATGTTTTTAAAAAAAATATTTTGCTTGTAATCTTCACTGCAAACTGGATGAATTGGTGGTAAAAGCGTGTTCTTAAAAACAAAATATATCACATCAGCTACTGATCGGCCCATAACAATTTGTAGCCAAATCGTCAGGAGTGAGCTTGTGATGGATTGTGCTGTTATTATTTAAATTAGGAGTGTGGAATGGCTGACACAGCAGAGGGGAACTGAAGACAGTGTCCCTTCTTTGAATAAACAGTTTAATATATGCCAACTGCTACACTTTTTAGTGCTAATTAATTGTTCATCTATAGGGAACGAGTTGTCGTTAATAGTAAGGTTGTTGGAGGAATTGTAAATGCTTTTCTTAAAATGATAAATTTCTTATTTCTGGATTAATCTGAGGCAAGTTGTCTCTGACCTGTATTTCTTTAGTGCTGTATTATATCTTATGTGTATCCAAAGTGAGATTGAAATTTGATCTACATCAAGAGAATTCCAAAGTTCAGCTGTTGAAATATTTAACAAGGTATAACAGTCTTCAATTTATAGGGAATCCTGAGCAAATACTCAATTGGAAAGAATTTTTTTTCCTGGTAGGAAAAAAATGTTTTGCCTTTTGTCTGCAAACCAACACTCTATTAATAATAAACTGAGAAAGATATATTACAGACAGCTTCTTAATTAAGTTGGTGACTGTGGTGTGTTGTGTGAACTGGCTAATACGGCCATATCCTACTTTATCAATGATCTCTTTCAACTGGCAGTATGCATTTGGTCTCTCTTGGGATAGAGGTCAGAAATTTCCCTACCAACAATCAGTAATTGAAGGAGTTGCAACAGTAGTGTTCCAAAGGATAAGATGAAATATCTGTCAATATTTACAGTCTTACCACCTGCTGTTTACCACATGTGTACACCTGCGTCATTCCTCTGTTTTCTGTCTGAGCATGTTTGCTGTCACAGCGTTTTGGTCGGTCACTGTTAGCGTAAAGCCTAAGTGTTGAGGTTCACCAGAGTATAGGCACATTCAAGAATGACTACTGGCTCTGAAGCACTGAAAGACTAAATCAGTGGCTTTTCTGCCAAGTTGCATGGTGGGTAAGAATTAGTAGAATGATACGTAAGTTTGTGGCTGTTAAATGATCACTTCTGCCTCAAAGGAGGGAAGAGTAAAACCCTGCGGTCCTCTGTAATTTTGCCAAAGGGCATAAAAAGACAACACTGAAAGGAGAGCACTATTCAACAGCAGCTAATCTTACAAATAATATCTCTTTTTCCTAGAGTAAAGGTTTCTAGGCTTATTAAACTTTGTGCTAAACACAAACCCACATGTGTTGTGTTCTGTAGTTGAACATGGCAAAGAATCGTCATTGTGCATCAACTGTAAGCTGTTTATTATTGAACTTTGTTTTTTCAATAACAGAAAAATGTTGATTCAGCATGTCCCATGACTGAAGCTGAGCTTTGGATATTTCCAGAGCCGCTCTTTTCCTCCCCAGATAAGTCCCACTGAGAAGGAATTTTTTTTTGTCCTGCTACACAAGCTATATAGTGTGTACTTTCTGCGTGAGTTGGGATATAAAGCACTGTACTTGTATATTTTGCCTAACTGTCATCAAAGTTGCAACCTATATTTTCTGCACTATAAGGCGCACGCAAAAGCCTATAATTTTCTCATAAACCTACAGTGCGTACTATAATCCGTTGCGCCTTATATATGAAATAAATTATAAAATAAACGATTCATTAAAGGTACGCCTTATAAACCAGTGCGCCTTTATGGTGCAGAACAAACTTTACTCTAAGATAAGTAGTTAACCTTGATCAATGCATTTTGTTTTGTCGTTTGTTGAATTTGGACTGTGTGCTCTACAGAAAGGAGGTGTAGAGGTAGAGATATCATGGAGAGGCTAAAATCAGAGATGAAGTATTCATAAAAATCTGCTTTGTCACTCATCCATGCAGTCCTTGTTTCGACAGTCTTTTTCCTCCATCCATCAGTGGACAACTGGCAGGGTGGGATGACGAGAGAGATGTCAGTTCTTCTGTAGCATGTGTTCGGCCTGGGTTGTTATTCCATCAGACGTTGAAAAGCTGACCTTCAGCTCGACATTACCTCATGTGTCGCTGCGCCTTCACCTGCAAGTGGCTACTACCTTATATGCACCCCCCTCCCGATATGCCGTTTCTTAATATTTGAAAAATAAATTAAAATAGTCCTATATCACGGCAATAATATTCTTGATTTCACTTGTATATTAAATTCATATGAATAGTTTTTCACTAAAATTATCTAACTGGTATTTTGTAATCACAAATTCTTGTCCTGTGACAGCACTACTGTTTTTCTTTTCGTCATCTTGAACAATACTGTAAACTGAATCACAATGAAAGTGCATCTGTCAGCGTTAGCATTAGCGTTATCATGAGCATTTACTCCCATCGTAAATCATTGTCAAGCCAAAATAAAAAATGTTTCAGAGATGTTTATTTGTGTTGTCAGAAAGGAAATGTGACATGTTGACAGCTGATGGTTTTGACAAAAGCAACATATTTTTAATTATAATCCGTTCAGGAGGCAGTTTTCCTTTTGCTGTCAGCTACGTGGACCTTACTTAAAAAAGCAGCAGTTGATTTTAAAAGGAATGTAGTTGTAGGAAGTGATGGGGATTCTAATTAAAACCACAGTAATTGCTGTATTTGAATTGTATTGTATTCCAAACTTGGTCAAATCTATATAAATTCAGAGACTGATTTAGAGGTTCCTTTAGTATTCTTCATTCTTTTGTAAATATCTGACAGTGTTGTGTAAAACAAGAGGTACATTTTCAATAATACGCTTTTGACATTCACTGTGTGGTTGATGTTGTTCTTACAGCCCCATCTGTGTTGATACCCATGAACAAAGCTGTTGTTGTGTATAATGATGATGAAAAAAATGCCCATATTGTGTGGTTATAATGTGAATATTCGCTGCCTTTTTCCTGATACTTTCGGTGCAATGTAGCCCATTCAGTAATTTAAGATTCTCTGCTGTGCAGTCTTAAACTTCTCGCCCTTGTTTCCTCTGCATTTGACATTCATTGTGACACTGGTTTGTTTTTGAATATTGCTAAAATGCAGTCAGAAAAGCAAGGAGCAGGCAAGGTAATTAGGATGTTTTCTTTTCAGAGCTGATTTTGCACAGTTGGTGAGGATTTGATGGAAGAGAGAACAACAAACTGCTGAGCAACGTGGCTTCGTACTTAGGCCTGTTTCTGTTTTTTGTGGCTGTCCCATTCTGCTTACCCACCAGCCATGCTGTAATTGATTTGGTGTCAGTTGCCAGGATTTAGAGAGCTGACCCTAGTGCAGATGGAGACAGGCAAGGCGATTGAAGATCTTTTCAAATTCATTGCAGGATTGGGGAATCAGAGCCCACTGTCTGAGATGTGGGGGAACAATGATTGAAGGGATGTGTCTTTGGCAGAAGAGATTTAGGGGCACCCCAGAGAATCAGATGAGGGAGACAGCGGTGCCGTTGCTTTCCACAACTCTTTTCTTATTGGCAGTCATTCGTCCCCAGTCCCATTTCACATTCCTTCCTTCATTTTCATTGACGATAATCATAAAACCTGCAGTCAGGGTGACCTTTGTCTCTATTTGAAATCTGACTATTCCGAAAAGAGTCAGCAAATGAAACGCCTTCTAGCTCCAGGTTGTGTTTGAGCAGGAAGAGAAGGAAATAACATGACGCCTGTGTTTTGAGTTTGTTTCCAGGTGGCTGGAGCTGGGGATGACAAGTTGTTTCTCTCAGTCTTTCATCTGATTGCATTCTAGGGTCGACATGATAAATCCTGAAGGAATGAAAACATTATTATTAATAAACACGTGCATTGATATTCTGCCTATCCAATCACTAGCTCTAGATTTGGAAACAAAAGAATCTCATGGTCTGGCTTAACCTGCATTTGTCATTATTTTGTTGATTTTTCAGGCCTCAGATCTTTGTCAAAATTAAGAACAAGATCTTCAGGATCTGGTTCTGAGGTGAGAAGGAGATTTTGGTCCCCTGCCACAAAGAAAACGAGGAAATTGATATTTCACTCTGTTTCATTCCATCTGACCATATTTTATTTCAAGAACATAAATCAAAAACATTTAATATTTTGTCATATCTCTTTCCAAACTAAACAATCCAATACGAAGCAGTACCTTTTGTCTTCTCGGATCTTTCTGTTTATGTTTTTTCCATAGTTACAAATGTTAGGGTTAGGTGTAGGGCTTTTATTTTGTATTGGCACCCAGCAGCCACGTTGTGGAAGACGTAAATGTACCTGAGTTGCTGATCTGTGTCCGTATGCATGGAAGTCTTAAAATGAGGTGTGGTCAGGCAAGTTGTTGCAACAGAAAGCAATTACACAATTGATCAACAAAAAGAAGGTCTGAAGTCCACGCTGAAGTATTCATTTATTTAAAGGTTACATGATTCAGATAGTAAGATGGGTCAAGATAGTCTGCTTCACAACTCACTGACATTCAGCTTGTTCCACATTACTGATGTGTGGATCAGCTCTTATATCATCTAAAGCTACATGCCTGAAAAGCTGTTTTCTCAGCTTTGGAGAACCTGCATGTGTTTTTTGTGTAACGTTAGGGGGCATGTGACTCCTCAGTTTTGTCATCTGTACAAATCTCCTTAGTTACAAAAAATATCAAGTCGTAGATTTCTGAATCAGAAGGTTGACAGCCAGATCTAGGTTCTATTACCAGAAATAATAAATGGAATAAGAACAGAAGGGGAGGAGGAATGACCCCACATGTATCCACATTGCAAACAGGGGGTCTTGGACATGCCTTATAGCCACCTAAATCTCCTACACCCCCTTATCCCTTTGGTCTGCCATGCTGTGTTTGTGTGCCAGGCACATGAACACATCATTGCTGAGTCCATATGCCAGATTAGGGAGGAGACCAGTAACAGATCATACCGTCAGTCCAGAAGGAAAGGCCACACTTGACTATATTTAGTCAAAGAGCTGAGAAGTTGTCATGAGTCTGTTGTTTGTTGTGGCTCTCATCTCTAACTGTGTTGTAGAAATACTGCTCAGCAATCTGTGATCAGTACCATTGATTTAATTACCTCCATCATTCGGGTTGTTTTCTCCCATGTTGGTTTGGTTTGGGGTTTTTTTTCAAATAAATGTAAAAGAAAAAAGAAAGGTTGTTTTTCAGTGTTTCCTAAAAAGAAACCAAACTTAACAGAAAACCCTGCTGTATCAAATTTTAACCAAACTTTGTGGAAGAATGTATCAAACAAAAACCCATTATATTTTGGTGTGGATCCAAATAGAGAGATTGATACCTGACATTTTACGTAATATCTTAGAAAACCAGGGAGCACTCAGGCAGAATTCCACCATACCATTGCCATTAAAATCCGCTAAAAATCGAGAAACAGTATTGTTAAATATCAGGAGGATAAACAAAAAACAGATCAGTGTGCATATATAGGGTGGTACAGATTCAGATTATATTTCTTATTATTTTACAAGTTTTGGAGGGGATCCGGATCTGGTGTATGTAAGACATGTAAGCTTGCCCAGCCTCATCAGAAGTAAACTCTTCCACAGTCCATTCCAGTAGTAGACCAGAATGATTTCAAGACAACTGGATTATACCTAATAAATCATCAATAACTTGGCATCTGCAGGAAACAATGCAGAGGTGAGAAAACGAACTCCTGATGTAAGCTGAACATGAAATGAATGACTCAACAGAACTGAGCCTTTATCAGCATTACACTGCATTCTTAGAGAGGACATTTTCGTATTCTGCCAAACTTAATATAAATAATGGGCAAGGAAGTTTTCTTGTTTGTTGCCAAAACGATTGTCTCTCTCATGCTAGCGCTTTTATGCTGAATCCTGAATAATAAATAAGGTGTTGAACTGTATCCGGCTGCATTTCTGCCGGTCGGCCAACTTACTGGATATAGCAGAGTGAACTGGTTTCAACACTACAATATTTGCCACTGAGCCTTGGAAAGCAGCCAAGAAGACAGCAAATCAAGCCATGAATACAGTATGGAGAGCAGAGGCAATGTTTCTCAAATCCCTAAAGTGAGCTGGATGTGCACACACTGATGCTACGGCCATTCATGAGGCATTAGCTCGACAACCTCCATCATCAGCGCAGTCTGAGCAGAGACAAACCCCTAAATCAGCAGCTCAAGAAGAAAGCTGGTTGTGATAATGTTAATTGTACAGTGGCACACAATGCCAACACATGTAAACTGGAAGGGCATTCGTGGATTCCGTATACGCACCAAGGCAAGAGTTCTGATTTCAATATGAAGCACAACTACTCCAGGCTTTAAAACATTTCCAAAAATAATTCTGTTATGTGAAAATTTGTTTGTGTCTCGATCAGCATCACCTCTCGATCACACGACCTGCATATATCTGCATAGACCTATGTGTGCCTGTATTTCTGCCTTATTTTGTTAAATTGGTATTGGAGACTGTTCTAAGCATGAGTGTTTGGTGTGGGCATCAGGTAGCCCAGAGCCAGTAACAATGAAAGTATAAAATAAAACTATATGTATATAACTTTCTTTTTCTATGATTCACTGCTTAGAAGATGCTAAAGAAATCATTCTCTTCATTCACTTTTGAGTGTCCTCCACCACCTCTGCACTTGTGAAAGAGAAAGTAGTTTATGTGTCTGCTTCAGGATTCAGATCAGCCTTACGTTAGGATTGGATCTTTTGTGACCTGACGTATGACCTTACACCAAGTGTTAACAAAATTATGGCTGTAGTCTCTTTAAAGCTGACTGATAAACCAACTAATAACAATAACTTTTTTATTTAACGTGAAATATAAGTGAAATAAATGTTACTGAGTCACTGTTTAATGATGGTTGAGGACCTTTAACAGTAATTGTCACTCTGGGTGATGTTATGTCAGCGGTATCGTCACAAATGATGAGTTTGTGACCGCAATGGGAAGGGTTTTTGTTTGAGTCATCCCAGAGGACAGCGGACAGCTGGAGTATAATGAAAGAGGGATGCGCCACAGGACACAAGTGCTGAATCATCTTGTCACTTACACAGGGGAGGGCTTTCATTGTTGGAGGTGACAGGATCACCATTTGCTTTTGTAAAATATTATTACCGTAATGCCCTATTGGAAAGGATTGATGTGCAGCTTCTGAGTTCAAAAGTGTCTTTTTAATATGTTTTTTCTTTTCTTTCATTCGTTTTTCCGTTCAGCTTCCTCTGCTTTTGTGGGTCACAGGGGTTGCTGGAGTCTGTCCCAGCAGACTTAAAGGTATGAGGCTGGGAGACGCTCCGAACATGTTGCCATCACATTGTGGAACAACACGAAAAACGAACAATCACTCTGTCATTTGTAATTTATCTTTTTCAATTTGGAATTTTTTTTACCTGCTTATCAGTTATTGTAAGAACTCGTCACAATTAAGTGGTGAAAATGTTTCTGTATGTGTTAAGACAATGTAAAAAAAAACAGTTTTCACTCTCTTCCAGCCCAAGTTATTGTTACGTAAGCTGATCAAAACTTATTTGAGCAGATATATTTTTTATTTTTACTTGCCTTTTTCGCTTTTCAGTGTCACGTCATCACTGAAGGCCGCTGTTACCGTTATCAGATTTAGATTTGAGTTTGAAATCTGTATTTTATGACTTATACGTTCTCAGTTCTTATAGACCAGTGCTTTACTATGCTGAATATGGTAAGATGTTTAAGTAGTGGTATTATTGTTTAGACTTTATAATTCACGCAGAATTTGGTTTTGAAAGTTATTAGAAAGCTTATTTAGCTGGTAAAGCTTTGTGTAAAGTATAAGTGTGATACTACGGAACATCTTAGAGTTGTCCAATCAAAAGCAATCAATGTGTAAACAGGAAGTCACCGTGGCCTTTAATGGCTTTAATATTAATGCAGCTTGGAATGAGTGGGATTCGCCTGATGACAGGGATCGATTCAGTCTAATATCAGTGTCTTAGCATTTGTAATTTGAAAGCTGTTGAATTGTCTCATTCTCATATTTAGTTAATAAGTGGTATTTTATTTAAATGTCATGTTGAACATCTCACACACATCTGCCAGCCTTAGGCAAGGTTTATCTGGTTGGTTTGCTGAAAACTCTGTTAGTCAGTCTCATAGTTAGCAACAAATGAACTCTTAATAGAAACCACTTTTAGTTGCTAACCTTTTCTAATTTAGTCAGCTATTTAGTCCCTTCTATAAATGAGCTACGGTTGGACAGCTTTATTTGAGCTTTAACCTGAGCATTCCTGCTTATCTAAAAGTAAATCAAGTTTTGAACATTGCCTGCCTTTGACTTTTCCCCCATGATGCAGTGGTGCAGGAATGTTCCCTCTTGTGTGAGGAATGCAGCAGGAGGAGGTTACAGGATGATTTGCCTCAAACACGTCTTTTCTTCGTCCATCAGTGATGGCTCACATGCCTCAGAAGTCTCTAAATGAATGTCACCACTCTGTGGGCAGTATGCTAGAAAAAGTTCCTTGTCTTCTCTGTTTCCTGTTTGGCCATCCTGACATTTGTATCATAGACTCACTGATTGTTGTATAAGGTTCACTTGTGTCGCCACCTCCCTTCTCACTGTTCAGATTAACATCAGATATGAGGACAGATTGGCTTACTTTTATTGTCATTTATGTTCACGTCATTCTTTCAAGTTGAATTCTTTTTCTATCGTGGCATTTCTATTTAAATGATCCATCAAGTATCTCCCATTAAAAAAAAAACATACTTTGAAGTACTTAAAATATACTTTTTGTATCTGTGTTACCACCCAAGATAATTAGGACTGAGGTAAAGGTTACCTCAAATCCTCATGGTGGTTTTCTTCTTCATAGCATATCACAGTCCTCCATGAGAGATCTTTCCTTCGGAGTAATAATATGACAAGAACCCCTACTGCAGGTTATATCTCTGTTTCTCTCTGTTTGTTTCATTATTAATGAGAGAGAGTGAGGGAACAGCACAATGTATCACATTCACAGAGAATGGAGGACCCAGGAGGGAGCATCACACAACAGGAAGCCCTGAAAACTTATGGGAAAATGCCCTGGCTTTGGAAAATATCAATGTTAACTTCGAATTTATGAAAACTTCCTGTAGACATCAGATTATTTTTTAGACCAGTGTTGCTCTCCCTTCTTTTTTTTCCAGTAACGTCTTTGGGTCAATGTGATATTTCATGATGAGCATCAACATGTGGTTATTTTCATAACTATTAACCTTTCATCGTGAGAACTCTCCATGATGTGTGTCTGTCTGTCATTAATTTCATTCTTATTTATTGTAATTGGTCTGTGAATTTGTGTAACTCAAGATTTTTTTTCCTCAGAAATGTGCCTTGGCAAATGGGAGAGAAATCTGTTGTTAAGCTGGCCTCTAAAATGCCCTACTTACCTGATTTAATTTGTGTCCCTACAGATCAGCTGCATGTTACTGTCTTATACAACATTCATGTGTGGACTGAACTGGCTTCATGTGGCTACTGTCATTTTAGTGTCTTTTTTTTTTGTTAATTAAATGAGAGATCGATCATTCATTCCTTTGGACATTTGTAGTTTGTGATGTTCTTTTAAATTCTCAAAACTGTTAACATATTAGGTGCTGTTACAGAAGCTATTGAGAATCAAGCTGTGTTTCTGTTCTGCAGCAGTCCGCAGCTGAAATTTTGACTCTATATTACTATCAGAGCTTCTCATTGTTGCAATTGAAGCAAATTAATGACTCACTTAATGAGGCCAGGCAGCAGGTTGAAGACTCCCAGTTAAGTAAGGCAAAAAAGCACCTTATTAAATTACACTATGTGTCTGAAAAGCAGGGCTGCATATAGATTTGGGCAAGCCAGTGCAATTAATAGTGACAGTTCAAAGTGGTATATTTTAAAAAAACTTTCATTGGTATCTTAAAACCCCAAGCGAAATTTCACATGAGGCGTAAAACAGGAGAGCATGTTTGATTAATTTCTTTTTTTCTGCCTTTCATGTTTACCACACTGAATATCTTAAGGTTTTTTGACTTGTGTGTCGTTGTGGTTGTGTGCAGAGGACAGACCCTCAGCTCCTGGCTCAGTTCTACTACGCTGATGAGGAGCTGAATCAGGTGGCCACGGAGCTGGACAGCCTCGACGGCAGGAAGGACCCTCAGAGATGCACCCTGCTGGTCAATCAGTTCAGATCCTGTCAGGTCAGTGAGGAGAAACCCACACACTCAAAGTCATCATGGTTTGCCTCGCATATCAAAAAGCATGCGTTTGAGTATGTTTGAATTACAATAATATTTATGAATTCCATCCATCCATTTTCTTGTCAAAGAGATTATTGCGATCATCTCGTCTACAGTCAGTCTCGTCTGGAGTCTATCCCAGCTGGCTATAGGCAAAAGGTGGGGTACACCCCAGACAAGATGCCAGCTTATCATGAGGCCACATGAAAGACAAACAAACGCATTCTCACACTTACACCTACGGACTATTTGGTGTCATTCATTATAAATAATACACAATAGTCGAGTAGAATAACCCTTTTATTCTGGCCACTAAGAGATCCCTTATGAAAGAACTGTCAGTGGGAATGACTGTCAGTGGACCTTGGGTTGGCCTGGAAGCTGCAACAACAAAATACTTCCTATCCCTTCCTGGATGCGATATAATGATATGACTGCGGCCTCACCAAATATTAGGTGACCAAATTGTTACACAAAGCAGCTTGAGTGATAAGATATTATATAAGATATGATATTTGGGTCTTTAGTAAATGCTTACAAGGGCATGGCCTTTTGTAAGAGATACGCTATTGTGCGCTATTATCGCTTTGATTAAATATTTCAGTATGAATTAGTTCAGAAATGGGTTTCTGTTTCAACTGGATGCTAGCCTGAAATTTAGTAACACAAACTTAGAATCTTAGAGTACTTGTGATTCTAGAAATGATTCTCTCGGGTCTTTCATTCGATCATGATTTTGAAGGTGATACTGTGTGCAACACTGATGGTTGCCATGCTGCGTCATGCTGAGAGAGCTAGAGGTGGTGGAGAGGAGGTCGTTGTGCCTTAACCTCCCCCCCACTGCCAGAGCACATAGGGAAGAACCACTTAATAAGGTCATCACTTGATCCCTGACTGTTCTTTCTCACTCCCCTCCATCTTTCCCACTTCTAGTCTGCCACCTTGTTTGGGTATTTCTTCCCAGTTTATTTATTTTTCACTGTTTTGATTTTGATTTTTTAATATTTTGGGGGTTTTTTTGTTAAATGCCTTGTCACCACAAATTAATGAAGGCTTTTTATGATACACAACAACCTCTGTTGAGCCTGTAGTTTTGAGCATCATAGTCCAGAGAGGAGTCCCTTTGCTGGTGTAGCTCCTAATGGGTTGTTGGAGAATGAATTAAGCAGCGTGATACCCCACAGCCTCAAGGTCCCATGAATAGAATACAACAGCACTCAGGCCAAAATTTGCTACTTGAACTTGCCACTGCCATATCAGCTCTTACTCATGGGCCTCCTTGGGGGGTTCCTGGCATGCTGCTCACATTGTGTTGGCAGGGCTGTTCTTACAGTTTGACCTGCTAGAAACAGGCTGTCAAGCATGTGTACGTGTGAGATGGATGAAGACGGAATTTAACAGCATACAGGAGATAGAAGGCAAAGGAATAAGAGATGGGGGTTGAAAAGCATGGAAGATAAAGTTAGGAGTCAGTCTTTGGTGTCTCAGGAATGTAAAGTATCCGACATCTGGATTATTCCAAAGAGTTTTGAAGGTTGTTATCACTAGTGTACCTTGCCAGAAGACACTGAAAGACATTGGGGGGTATAGGCCCAACACACACACACACACCCAGAGGACACAGCTATAAAGGAATCGGTGGTTAAGCTCTCCTTCTCAAAGCTTTTTAATCTTTCTCCTCGGGGCGAGCAGAGAAAGACGCAGCGTTGGGCCTGACAAGATTACACTGCACAGTGCAGCTGCTGTTGAGTAAAAGGCTCATTGTAAGTAATTGTTATGGCTGTTGTACATGCCAGCGGCACATAAGCTCTTGATTAGCTCTCGCTGTGTGTGACACTACATTTTCATTGCAGAAATTATGGGCTGTAGTTTAGTGTTTTTATTGGAGGAGAAAGTAGCTGCAAGGGCTGTAACGGTCGTGTGCGCTTGTCAAATTGTTTTCATTCACTCTCTAATCAATTGTCTTTAAACGCTGTCATACACTGGCCTTCCTGATCAAGGCAAAGCTCGACCTTTTAAACAATGTTAGCTAATCAGAAAAACACACACACACTGCTTTCTTCTCAGCAACAGATCTTTACTCATTCTAGTTTGTTCAATTTTTTCTTTTGTCACTCTTATGCTTATCTGCAGGACAATGTGTTGAACATTATCAATCAGATCATGGATGAATGTATCCCCAACGACCGGGCCAACAGAGACTTCTCTGTCAAGTTCCCTGAAGAGATTCGTCATGACAACTTGGCTGGGCAGCTGTGGTTTGGGGCTGAGGTAATGTATTCCCTCCAGTGTAAGTCTGGAACAAAACAACCTTACATAAGTTCAACACATACATATTAACGACATATTTAATTCTTACAGTTGTAGTGTTTCCCCATCTTTTGCAGACCCCTATGAATCATTTTAATCCTTGATGTAAGGCAAAATAATTTATGAAACGTGTTCCTGTTCAGTGTTTAGCTGCTGGCTCCATCATCATGAACAGGGAGATAGAGAGTATAGCGATGAGGCCGCTGGCTAAAGATCTGACTCGCAGCCTGGAGGAGGTACGCAACATCACGAGAGACCAGGCCCTGAGGGACCTCAACCTGTACACAGACCGCTTGAAGGACGCATTGCGACATTTCGACGGCCTTTTCGCTGAGTTTGAGCTCAGGTATACGAAGGGCTGTATATGATTTGCAGTTGAAGCAAAAACAATTAATCCACATTTGAAGGATTCTTTTTGAAAAACAATGCCTGAAGCATTCTGTCTTTATCAGTTATGTGTCAGCCATGGTGCCTGTGAAGTCTCCCAAAGAATACTATGTTCAGCAGGAAGTGATTGTGCTCTTCTGTGAGACTGTAGAGAGGTGAGCGCACAGAAGAACAAACATTTTGTTTCTTGCAGCTGATAGAGCCTCGCTGAGTTCATCTTGAATTAACCAGAATCTAAAATATTTGCCTTAATAAATTTATTAATGATTTATTGCTTTGGGTCTCAGAGCTCTGAAGCTGGGCTATCTCACACAAGACATGATCGATGACTATGAACCCGCGCTGATGTTTACAATTCCCAGACTAGCCATTGTTTGGTAAGTGCTGCATGTCCTCGCAATTATTCCACCCAGGATGTGGTTTTGTACTCCTTCCTGCCTTCTTACCGAATTTTAAACATTTTTAGTGGACTAGTTGTGTATTCAGAGGGACCTCTCAACCTTGACCAAAAATCAGAGGACATGTCTGAGCTCTTCCGACCTTTTCGCACTTTATTGAAGAAAATCAGGTACTGTGGGTCAATATATTGTAAGAATTTTGTTTAATCTTTCTAAACAATCTATTTCTTCATTAATGTATTACCATATTGCTCTTGCAGAGACCTGCTACAAACCCTTACAGAAGAGGAGTTAATTACGTTGGAGAGGAATCTGTGCGTATCTCAGGATGGGGAGTTGTCTTTAGATCAGGAGCCTGGTATAAACTGCTCACCAGCTCCAGTTCCAGACAGTCAGACATCCTCCATTCCCACATACAACACCTCCAAGGTGGAGTACGAGGGAGAGCAGGAGCATCTGGCTCTGTTTGTGTGTCCCAGCCAAGAGGAGGAGCTGGCAGAAGTGGAAAAAGGTTGGGAGGAGGTTGAAACCGAGAGAGGAGGGGAGGAGCAGGATCAGGGTCTGCTGTGTGAGGAAGCAGAGGAGGCTGAATTGGCGTGCTCCATGCAATATGATGAGGAGGAGCTTGAGCAGCTCAACATGATGGTTTACCGTGTGGGAGATGAGATGTCCAACCTGCTTTCGCCTCCCAGCCAGGGTCAGTCCCCGGCACACCACCCACACAGAGGAGAGGCAGGAGGCTCCAGTGGAGTGTCCAGCGCTGAGACCTCTCCCCGAAGGTTCCTTGTCGGCTTGGGAAGGACAGGCCTCTTTGTAGAGGAGGAGGACAGGGTTTTCCTCATGGAGGACCTGGATGCAGCAGGAGACATCACCAGCACCTCAAGAGAGGCCAGTAGTTCTGTGGCCTCTCCTTCCAAAGCACCAAAGTCTGCTCGTCCTGTGCAGTGCAGGCTGGCTCTACGGCCGAACTCTGCCAGGAACGGTTGGTACTCTGAGGCCCAGTCGGAGCAGCCATGCCCACAGCCATGCAGCCAGACCGCACAGTGTCCTAAGCATCATCTGTGCTCTTCTGCTCCTGGCTCTGAACCTCTGCCTTACACCAATGGGTGGGACATGGCTTTAGAAGGTACGGCATCAGAAACAGCTGAGGTCATTGCTCACCGTATGGGTGGGATGAAGCTCTCTGCCACAGTCATCTTCAACCCCCGCTCCCCCAGCCTGACAGAGCTGGCTGTGGACAAACTGCTGATGCCCAGGCCCGCTCCCTCTGAGATTGAGCCTTGCGGCCCCCTGGTGGCCACTCAGTGTTTGCTCAACTCCTGCGTCTGCTGTGGGAGCTGTGAGGACAGTCATGAAGACGTCACCACAGAGACCACTGGACTCGGGTTAGGCTTCCACTTGGGACTGGAAAGAAACTGCAAGACTGCAAACTCCAGCGCTGTTATCCAGTCTTCTGCTCGCCGACAGCCGGTGCGGGGTCACGAGCCTCTAAATAAGAACGACCTCTCGCAGCTGACTCACCCTTTTTCCAGCTGCTCTGAAGAGAGCCTAGAAGACGACTCAAACTTCCAGCTCTGTGAGAAGTGCCTGGCTCCACGGCAGGGGCATCACCCTCTGGATTGTGGCTCCAGTGGAGAGGATGGACTCTTTCTGTGCAAGCACCAGCTGGGGACTGAAAAGAAGCAGCAGAGCAGTGGAGGCCAGCAAAGGGACAAAGAGACGGATAAGGACAAGCCAGAGCCTAAAGACATGAAGAAGGACAACAAAGAGGACAGCAGGAGGAACCCCAGGTGTGCTGTTTGCTTGCTTTTGGGCTCATTCTGGGAGGATATGCCTTCATATGACCACAAGAGTCTCGCATCAATCTTTTAATTTCTGCATGTTTTCATCATATTTTTAATTATCTCAGTTTACTTTAATTTAATCCATGTCTTTTCTTATTTTGCCTTAATTACCTCGCTGTGTTTTTTTTTACTGTTATGTTTGTTCTGTTGTTTTACCCATGATTTGGTTGTTTTCAGTTTTCAGAACTCTCCACACAGCTCAGTGTCAGGTAGTGACTGTGAGAGTGTCTCCGTCACATCATGTAGTCTATCAAGCAGTGCATACACTCCCAGGTAACCAATCACCAATGATGAAACTGTCATTGTCATGTATTTGTGTCTTTTCCTGCCTCTGATAATACTAACAAGACCGGTGCCTGATGAGTGAAAACATGCATGCCCAGTCTTCACACTGTCCTTAATGTCAGTTAATCTTCCAATGTGAGCAAAGTATTTCCTAAAGGATGATTAAAGCTATGAAGTGTATTTGCTCCATTCATCAAGTCAGATTGAAAGTTAAATTTGACCTTCTTAAATGTAAATGCTACTTGAGAAAAGATCATATTGATCTTGGGTTGTCTTGTCTTTGTTCACTCCATCCAGTTCAGTGACCCCCAGCTCAGGGATGTCAGAAGACCTGGACCATCAGGAGATCCAGCTGGCCCTCCAAGATGCCAAGCTGGCTGCCAGGAACAAAATCCGATCACGCTTCCACAGCAGCAGCGACCTCATCCACCGGCTTTTTGTTTGTATATCCGGTAAAAGCTCTCTCTCTCTCTGCACGTGGTTTTTACGCCATCTGGTTGTGTCTGTTATGCTGATAGAATAAACTCTGACATGATGCAGGCGTCGCCGATCAGCTGCAGACCAACTATGCTAGTGACCTGCGCAGCATCCTCAAGACTCTGTTTGAAGTCATGGCAACCAAGTGTGAGCAAGGTAACAACGATAATCAAAACAAAGGTGAGGAATGTTTATCATCTTGTTTTTATTTTCTGTTCAACATTTTATATAATTCGGCACTCTGTAGCTATCAGGAAAAATGTTAAGCTGAACTTTCTTCTTCTGTGATGTCTAGCAGTTCCTGTTCTGCGCAGTGCAGTGTTGGAGGACTGCGCTCTCTGTCAGGAGACTATCTCCTCATCAGAAATGGCGGCCAAGGCGCGGGAGGGCCAGTTCGAAGGTCAACCAATAAATTTCCTTATCTGAAACGTCAACCTGTTCCTTTTCTTCCTTGTCATATGACTGGTTGTAAGCTAGTTTTGTGATATCTGTTTCTCTGAACAGACCCTCCAGATTGGGTCCCTGATGAAGCCTGCAACTCCTGCATCGCTTGTAAGGCTCCCTTCACCGTCATCCGTCGGAAGCATCACTGTAGAAGCTGCGGCAAGGTACGATGTTGGGATATCCTGTTTAATGTGTTATTGACCAAAATGATGACTCACGCTGCATAATAACTACATTAGTAATAACTAATGCATCACGTGTTGTGTCATTCCAGATCTTTTGCTCCCGTTGCTCGTCTCACTCTGCACCTTTGCCCCGGTATGGGCAGGTGAAACCCGTCAGGGTCTGCACACACTGCTACATGTTTCATGTCACGCCTTTTTACAGTGACAAGGCCAGCATCTGACCGCAGATCAACGGTGAACTCGTGCAGTCGACTACAGCAGAGGCATGTGCAGTGGATAGATCGTCCACCGTCTGCACAGCAATTGCCATATCGCTTTGGCTAAAAGTTGTGGCTGTCATTGCTCCAGAGTACGGCCTTTACTGACGACAGAGGAGAGATGAGACACACAGCTACGAGCGATGATTAAACCTGTTTCTATTGCTTTGGAGAGAGACTGCTGCGTCACAGGGAACCAAAGGATTTGATTTCAGTGCCCAGCTTAAACACAAATGATTCACAATTGCCTCTCTGATTTAAGAGACACAAAAGGGAGAGGGCTTAAACCGGCAATAACAGATTTTGAACTGGAATCGTACAACGCTCCCTTGTAGCAGCACAAATTCAAAACAGGCTTCCTTGTTTGCTTTGTTGCTTTAGGTGTAAATGAAACAATTTGTGACATATTTTCTTAGGCTTTAGCGAGCTTCCTGCATTTGTGCCAGAGCTCCCATGGGACTCGGATTACTGCAAAGAATGTAAGTCATGATAACCATGTAAGTAAGGATAATTCTGGTAATAGCTACTCTGCAATGTCTTAAACAGTAAACTGTTGCTATTTATAAGGAAACTGGGAACTAGAAACTGATCTCAACCAGACTGTCAGTCCCAGTGAAGCAAAAATGAGAAACAGACACCTTTTATACTGAAAATCCTTCATGCTCTCAATGGCAGTGAATGTGTAATTGTATACCACTTTGTGAAATGAGGTCTAGTTTCTATAAGTGTGACCGTTCACCTCTGATGGGCTGTGCCCATTGCTTTTACAGTTGCATCATAGCATGTTTTAATTTTCTCTGGGACTCAGCTGACATGGATTAAAGTGGATTCCACAAGCATGGCTGTCAGGTCTCTGAAGGCCCCACAGTAGAGAGTCGACCTGTTCCATCAGTGCTCCCATCAGAACCGTTTGTTCTGAACCAGAGGCCTTCTCAGGTGCTGGCCTACAGACTACAGGCCGATTATCTACAATTGATTTCTCTTCCTCGCCTAGTGCAATATTCTGACTATGAGCTGAAATGGTTCTGCACATTTTAAAGAGAACACTTTGCTCTATAGATTGTAGTTAATTTCCATTTTGTAAGAGGAATATTGCATTTGGGTTTGCACTCAACAATTTCCAAGTTCTGTATTTGGCTGCGGGGTTATAGTTGAGTGGAACAGGTATTTTGTTCCCAAACGGACTTCTGTTTGCTCCTGAATCTGCTTCCATTGCAATTACAGCATATAAAATATCTTCCATGCTAATTACATATTACAGTTTGTACTGAATAGGTGGCCGTTACACATACATACAGTATATTATGAAGCCTTTGTGTGACAAAAGAAAGAACATTTTGTCTATTTTGGTGTAATGTAAAGCAGTTTCTCAGGCATTACATTCTGTCAGAATCACAACTGTGGGATTTATGTTCATCAAAGAACAAGAATTCACAATGGAAAGCTATGATTTTTTTTCTTTTATAAAGAACATGAATAATGTATGAAGCTATCATTCCTATCATGTGAGGTACCAGGAATCATGCAGTAATTAGAAATTGGGGTATTTCTTTGTTTCGAAGCTTTTTATTTTCAAAAATTGCAGTAAATTTCCATGAAAGAAACTGTGTGAAATATTTAACAAATAAATTATGTTATATAGTTTTAAATGCCATGACTATTAAAATAAATGACTTCCCCCTCTATAAGTAACTGATTACTTCTGTTTAATTTTACAACAAGGTACGACTGAGTTTCTTGAAATGTGCCAATGAATTTATTCCCTGGATTCCTAGCGGACTTCCTGTTCTTTTAATGTATAAATAAAAAGTGACCATGAACATTCACATTGTAATGTCATACTGGTCTACAGCTTCATACTGACTTAAAGACACCAAGACAGAAAAGCGGTAGTGCTACGTGTCTTTCTGATTTGAATGATAAACTGAATTCTGTTCAAAGTTGCTCATCGCAGCTTAAGGCTATTTTGGATGATTCTTTTTTGTCAGAAGAGGCAGTGTAGGCACACTCAAATGAGAAAAAAATCCTGTGCAGTTTGAGTTTTGTGGAGAGTTGATGTGATACATTTTTCGAGCAGATGTTTGATTTGATTAAAGGGGCACTATGGTGATTTACACATAATGATCTTTTAGTGGGAAACCATCTTAGCTAAAGGAAAACCAGTTCACAGTAGTATTCCAAAGAAAGACCCAGTTTTATGTTGTGAGAGGTTCAGTAGACTACATTAATTAAAAGTAATAAATGGCTTCCACCTAACTGCCTGGTGGATACTTGTAATGTGTATGTTGTTTTTTCTGCTCCGAGCAAATGACCTCTGGTCACTGCTGCCAGAAGGCCTGAGTGCTGTCAAGATGTTTTCGTCACAGAAAGATCCTATTTTGGTGATGCCCCAGAAAGTCATTTCTACTGTCTGACATGAATCTCAAAATATCAAGAACCTGATCACAGCAGTCACTTGTAGATGAGAGAAACTTGCATTTGGAAGCAAAATTATTTAGACCCTAGTGAATGTAAGCCAAGAATATTACAGAACTAGAGGCCTTTTTCGTTGAAGAGTGGGTTAAGATTCCCCAGGAGTCCTGGGGGAGGCAGGTGTCCGTCCACACATCACGTTAGCAGTCGGTCATGGGTGCAGAGAATAAGATACGAAGTCATTTAAAGAATTAATCATGTAAGACTTGTCTAATTAAAGTAGTATTTTTTCATATCATTTTTTAACCGTCTTATTGTGTGATTTAAATAATTTTTGTTTAACTTAGTCGTTGTAAGCTGATAAACACTGTATTTTGCTAACAAACCTAATAGTCAAAGGCCGTGAATAATTTTGCCAGAGACTGTAAACTACAAACAAACGCGTCAGTATAACGGCCTTTATTAATGAACTGATCCGAACTCCACCACTAGGGGGCAGCACCTCCCCGTGGCTAAATGTTATTTATCAGCATTACGGAGGAAAGACGAAGCCTTGAACTTTGTTTTTCTTATTATTTACCGTAAAATACAGGGGGGGAAAAAATAGTCCGACGTTGAACAAGATGTTGCTTCAGGTAAACCTCTGAACTTCCGAGTTGTGCGTTTAAATGGTAACGTGGAGATTTAAGTTTCTGATGCGCAGCCGTAAGTCAGAGGACTTTCTCAAATAAAGAGGAATGAGCAGGAAAGTTTTCTCATTTAAAAAAAAAAAGATAATGCAATGATTTTTATATAGCATCCTACTTCCGACTCTGCAGAGTGAAGCTGTCAGCGCTGGGTTCATATCCCTGCCATCAGACGCGTGTGGATAAAGAGTTAAACGCGTCCGGCCCCGACAGGTTGTGATTGGCCCGCAGCTGCAGCTCTGGGGCGGACGATAACCCTCCGCTCTGTGCGCGCTGGAAAAGTCACTGGGTGGACGAAGCGGACTTGCAGAGAGCAGCCGAGTTTGTGAAATGTCATCATTTAGGACTTCAGCCGCGATTGTTAGAAGAGTCTGATGTTATTTTGTTAATAAAAACATTTGTGTGCGTCAGAGACGAGCGCGTCCTGGTCCGTTAGAGGTCGGTGAGAAGTCGACCGCTCACACCTCTGATTCATGGACTCCAAACGGACTCCAGCTGAAACCGTTTCTAGAAACCGGCTGCTGCGAGGCTGACTTCATTCACTGAATATCCAGGTATGGTGAATATTTATTTAGCTGGCCTCTTCTTTATTTATTTATTTTTTTAAGTTGCTTATTTATCCGAATTACAAATAAATAGCACGTGTGACATTTTTAAAAGTTACAGTAAATACAGAAAATATCATTTGGTTCCATCTAAGTCCATCTATTTTACTCCGCTGACTAAGACTTTAAATTTTACAACAAACCCCCCAACCCGAGACAGACCCCAAACGTCAGCGTCTCACTGTACTCCTAGCCCAATATAAAAACGCAGTGTGTGATCGTTTCAACTTTTATTGCATGCATTTTTGTGAACTTTTATTATTTTTGAAATATTATTACATCATTTCATTCCTTGTTGGCCCTGCAAAAATTTTTACAGACCCCAAAGTGCTAGGAGAATAGTTGCAATGACCTAATGTCAATAAAAAAAAGTTTTTCATTTACTTAAAAACTAAGTTACTGAGTCTTATTGCTTGTATGTATTGCAATGCTGTATTTAATCGTTCTGCATAAAAGTATTTTTGAATCAAAGCATGATAAATTTGCTTGAACAAAAAGATTTTTAAAGTCCTCTGCCTCATTATCCCTTTGGATTGGAGTGTGTACTCTGTGTCACTGTGACCATGTGTCTTTCAGGTTTAGGCAACATGAAGTTGACTTTGGACAGCATGGGCATCCTGAAGATTGTGCTGCTCATGTTGGACGCCGTTTTACTGACCAACTGCGTAAGAGGTGAGAGCTGCTTCATAAAGCTTCTTTATTTTTCACTAATATATTGGAGCCTGGACGATAAAGCCAGATTATTCTAACTCAAGTCGACTGGTTGGCTGCCGGCGAGCGTGATCAAAGTCTACGTTTTTTGCAGCAATAAGTAAGAGATGGAAAACTAAGAACTAAAAAATCTCTAAACTGAGCCCAAAATCAACACAGGGCAGGGGAATGAGAGAGGGCAAGCCAACCCCTACCCCCAGTTTGTGTGTGTTTTAGTCACGGCTGTGTGTGTGTGTGTGTGTGTGTGTGTGTGTGTGTGTGTGTGTGTGTGTGTGTGTGTGTGTGTGTGTGTGTGTGTGTGTGTGTGTGTGTGTGTGTGGGTGTGGGTGTCTGTGTGTGCACATTCACTCCAGCTAAACCAAACAAACATCATCCATCAGCTTCCCGGGGCAAAAGAACAGAAGTCCAGCTCTCCGGAGGCTGGCCAAAGGACGGTCTCACATCAGCCTGTGTGTTTGTGAGCAGATCCCAGTGTGACCACAGTTCATTGTGGTGTTAGAATCAATACCTAACTTCATAAAGACAACTCTCATAATAACTGTCAAATCATTTTCTATGATTTCATCCAACATTGCAAACTTTTGAACCATGTCTGATGCAATCCAGTGCCACTAGTCAATAAACAGGGGCAATACTGGAAACCACACTGGTTTAATGGGAGAAATCTGAAAGCCAGACACATTTCAGCAGAACACCACACACTGGCAGAACTTGCAAAGCCCCATAGCACTGTCTTTATTTCCCAGCTCGGCGTGGAAGTGGATTCGAGAGGCGTCTGATTGGTACAATACCTACATGTGGCCATCGTGGCTCAAGGTGAAAGGGGGCAGGAGGGGGGTTGGCAGAGGTTTAGTGGTGGAGATTAGATCTGCGGGTCTGCAGACAATGCTCCATTCACTACATGGCAGACGTTCCTGCGCTGCACGACTAAACAAAAAGTAAACAAGAGGCGAAGGCTAAATAAGATTAGACAGGCAATTTTGTATGTTTATAAATTAACAGATGTCGGCAAAATCGGAGCCCAGAGGAGGATCCGATGATCCGATGGAGTAAAGGGTCTGAAATTATTTAATATCAGACCAGAGGAAACAGTCTGTTTTTCATATTTCAATATTCCTCTGAAAGTGGTAACAGAAGCAGAGGAGGACACACACACATGGGGAGAGATGTAGCTGGCAGGCAGCATGAGTGAGATGATTTTGAATGATGCTTTACAGTCTGTGATGTGCAAACATCCCAGCAGAAGCAGCGATGCTGTGAGCTGACACTGACGTCCAGTGAAATACGTTCAGGGGGTTTGACTCAGCGTTTATTGTTTTATTAGTCAAGCTGATGCCAAAGACAACAAATCAATCTGTCCAGGTTAAATTTGATGATGTATGATGGCATCTTTGATAAATACAAATTACATGATAAAGACCAGGCCCCTGTTTTGACTGTGTGTAAAACAGTAAAGCGACAGAAGTGTTTCTTTACTGCTGTTATCTCCACATCTCAAGTGATGCACCTGAAGGCAGCTGCTTGGGTTGGACCATTTAAAGCCTGTTGCTGTCTGTCATCAGATGTTTTACCAACACACACGAGCTCACGCTGCTCCTGCGACTTTTTGACTGCCCAAGCAAGAATGATTCCTTAAGAGCCCCTTAGGAACCCCCACACTTCCTCCGTCCTGGTGCCACCCCCCCACCCCCCCGACAGCTGGAGAAGGTGCTCAGTGATGTGTCCCAGCAGAGCCTCTAATGTGGTGACAGGCCCGGGGACCACTGGGTTCCACTTACTGAGGAATGCAACAGACTGAACACATGGATCTGCAGAAATGCACCCTGGGAGAAACAGAGAGGCACCAGGTGTCATGTGTTATGTGCCAGGACTAGCTAACAATGAACACACACACACTTTAAGTGGTGCTGCTTGCATTGCATTTTAATTACCAACAGGCAAAAAAAGCAACAACAGAAAAAAAAGTTGTGTTCACTTGACCATGTTTGTGACTCTGCTTTATTCGCGTTCTCTAACGCCACACGTGATTGCTTCATCCCTGGAGCCATCTGGTGACGTTTAGAGGATGCAAACTGCCCTGTAACCCTATCGGAACGTATACATTTAATAGCAGTTACATCATGGTTTCATAACAAGAAGGTACTATGTGATAAATTGTTTGCCATGGGCTTTTAAAATCACGAGGCCATTTGGCTCCCAGACAGGTTTCCACTTCCTTTCGTCGTAATGAGGCTCGTTTCTCAAATGCCCAAAAGTCCTTTTTATTTTTTTAAATAGCTCTTGAATAGTAAGAAGGTGTAACAGGGGTGTTCTAGATATTGGGCCAAGATGCTGAGCTGCTCAGGGCATATAGTACATTCCTTTTTACAGCCCATGACCAAGTCACACTTTTATACTCTATTTGGATTTTCGAGAAAAAAAATCTGTTTCACGTTAAATTTTGTTTTTAAGCCCATATTTAGCAGGGAAATTAGAAGGAAGTCAAACACCTACCATCTTCTGCTTCGACTCTATTCTGAGTAACCCTGCAATTCGTCGCCTCCGACTTGGTCTTATTCAAACCCAGACAGCCACCGCTGTCAGACACCCCTCTGACACATGTCCCCCTGCTTTTCCACAGCTTCTCTCTGCTTTTCTTCCCATTTATTACCAGTGTTAAGCTGAAGGAAGTGAGTTAAGTTAATGTTCCGTCGTTAAAACAAGGCATGAGCTGACCTTTATTCCCACACAGCCTTCCTCAGCTCCCTATACAGCCTATTTACTGAGTCTGGGTCCATTTGTGGAGAACAATGGATGGATTATTATGTGTGGCAGACCCCCAGCTTGGACAGAGCAGCAGTGATTAATTTTAAACACTCCTCATCCCAGTTGACCAGAATTATTTGCTGTCTATTAGAGCTCACAGCAGACTGGGGACTTCCTTTTGGATGTGTGTGATCAGAAGTTGTGTGTCTGAATATACATGTGTGTGTTCTATTAAGCCAGCTGGAGTTGCCCAGAAAAAAGTCAAGCTAATGAGACATTCCAGGAAAATTTGGTAACGTTAGAGGAATAGAAACAGCTATTCCTGCTACTTTGATCCAGGTGGAAATAATATTAATAATATTCCTCCTGCTGGGATTCTCCCATCTATCACGGAAATAACTTTTGAACAATCCATGTTCTCCATCTTTCAGCAAATTACTGTGACCCCCGTCGGTTCGAAGGAAGCATTCAGAGAGAGAGGAATGTGTCAGACTTTTACCCTACAGATGGAAAGAAAGGAAAGGGCTGTGGCGGTGATAAGTAGACGTAATGGAGGTCAGTCAGTGTTTACTTTAGCAGGGTCATATAATCCCTGTGAGTAACACTCTCCTCATTGACTGACTCTAATGGACACTTCAATTAGCATTCATGTGGAATTTCAACAAAGCATTGTCTGCTTTCAGCTGTATGCTAATGCCTCCATGCAAATGAGGAGAACTTAATTTCCTTTTTTTGTTTAATTTTCTTTTCAAAGAATCATTTTAACACACAAAAGTGTGTGTGTGCGTGTGTATGTGCACGTGCGTGTGTGTGTGTGTGTGTGTGTGTGCGTGTGTGTGTGTGTGTGTGTGTGTGTACAATGCTCATTAGTTTGTTTGGGCAGTTGGCTCTGGGAGTGTTTTCAGACCACACACACTCTTCCTGCTGGCTGAATGGACTGGGGTTCTGTTAAATAGAATTCCTTTTGCTTGCTTTAACCTGAACAAAACCCATGTGGCTGCTCACAGAGGTGCCAGACTGTCACCGATCAGATGATAACCGACTTTATGCCCGTCTTTGGTCTCACTTGCAGGAATTATCTGATATATTTCTGTTAATTGAGAGTTGTTTGGTGTAAAATACATATTAGATGATGCTGGATTCCACTCTACTGCGCTACACGGTGGACTGAAATACTAGCAGTGAGCCTGTAGGTTTGGGTCAGCCTCCCTGGAACTTTACAAGTGACCTTAGAATAACATTTCAGCTCCACAGTGGGAAATGTTTGTCTTTAGCAATCCGTCTGTTTAAGCCTCCTTTCTCGTGACGCAGTGAGCTTCCAACAGGAGAAGCCAAATGCTCTTTGTCTGTTATTTTGAAGTCTCGTATTTGATGTGTGATGATTTTGCACCCATCCACATGCAGGAGGTATAAAAAAATCTGTCTTCTTGCATTCGGTTTGGGTTAAAGTGATTTGTTGCAACAACATTGAAAATCATATGTATACTGTATTTTTTTTGTGATGGCAGCTTTCACCACATTGCAGAGCAGGTTTGGACAAGTTCACCAGTTGTCATTGTGATGTTAGTGAATAAAAGGCTGATATAAACTGCAGTAATCGGGTCCATCTGACTGCTTGCCACAGCCTGCTTGAATCTGCGCTTTGGACTTATCAGAGCGCCAAATCAGGCAGCGGTGCTACCTGTTGCATGCGATATGATGATGAGCTTCCTCTCCTGGTTTTGACTTCTCTCTGGCATCGAGTCTTTGAATGTCTTCAATCGATTTATGATTTTGGGAAACACATTGGTGGTAATCATCTTTGTAATCTGTTATCGGACGCGAACACCGCGCCCAAAAAACTTTTCCTCTCTGCTTTTCTTCCTTCTCCTTTCTCTGTGGCTTTCTTTAGAATAAACTGGCCTCCTGAAAAAACTCAGACACATGCACAAACACAACCAACCATACCGTTCTCCAGTCAAAAGGTTGATTGAAAGTTATGGTGGTGGCAACAGCGATGGCTGGCTGAGCCTGAAGAAAGCCGAGCCAGAGGACAGCTGGGATAACAAGCGCTGAATGAGGCCTCCGCTGTCTTCGACACACACCCTGACTCCCTTTCCAGCCTCTTCCATCCTCCCTTCCTCAACCCCACCACCCCCTTCCTTTTCAATTCACCCCTGATGAGCTTCAATGAGACCCCACATGGCTTTGTGGCTTTTTCACGTCCACTTTGTTTTTCATTAACGATTCTTTTGAGTGACCCCAGAAATTCTGTGTGCTTTGTCCCCATTGATTGAGCTTATAAAGAGTCTGATCTGGGTGATTTGCCTCTAAATGGGAGTTTTCAGTCCAGCAGCAGCCTCTCTCCACTTAGGAGAAGAAGCAGGGAGGCAAAGAAGCACTGATATTTCATTAAGAGGAATGATTGGAAAAATATTTTTCTGCTTTGACTTGATGAGGAGAACAGGATAAGGGAGGAAAAATCATTTCAGGAGCAAACACTATGTAATCTGTCATATTTTATAGCAGAGCTACTGCTATCCCAGTCTGGACTTCTGCACCATGCAGGGTAACTGATTTGATTTCCTCGTGCACTGGGATCTGCCCCCAGCTTGAATGTTCTTGGAGTTAGAGGCCTGGCAAAAGGAGCAGAAAAGCTCCATACATTTAGTCACTCTGGGTGTAGCCTTAACATGACGACCGACTCTGAAATCAACTGACCTCGCTTCCTGCTCATTTTTAATCGTAGTGAAAGGACGAAGGACTTTTCTGTTGGTCAGTTCCTCCAGACTGCAATATGACTGCAGTTATTTCTCAATTCTAATGTCCTCAGAAATAAAGTAAAGCATCATGAAATATTAGATATTCTCAAGAGGATGGATTGAATACACACAAATCCAAAACCATAATTCATGTTGATCCAGTATTTATAAATCCAGTGACTTTCTCCACAGATTCAGCTGCACCTTTTGGAATTGTTTTCATGCAAATGCTCTAAATTAAGAAGGAAAAATACTACTCATGCTAACTTCAATATTAGCATCATATTAGCTATTAGCATATTGATGTGCATTTTCCTCAAAGCCGTACCTCACCACGCCTTCAACCAGTTTGCTGTTATTGCAGCCTGGTTGAAGGGATGTTTCAATGCGACGACTGAACGGACAGATGAACACAAAGAGAGACAGACAGACGGATGGAGGGCAGTGACCTCTGTGCAGCCGAGCAGTAAGGTGAACTGGAAAAGCATGGGACAAATTGTCGCTGTGAAAGGGTGAGTACCACATTGTAATGACAGGCTCAACAGCTCGACGATGACAGACTGATTTCAGACAATATTCCTGGATTGTCAAGAGGCCCCATTGCTGTCAGTGAGAGCTTTACCAGCTCCTCCACCCCCTCCGTCTGTCTCGCCTTCGTTCTCCCAGCTCTGTCTCCTCTCTGTCTGTTTCCCCTCGCCCGCTGCTCTGCTCGCATCTCCCTCCCACCTGCACGGCTCTGAATCGCTCCATTCTGTGAAAACACTGCTGCTAACATCGCAGTCTGTCATTGGCCCTCCTTTTCAAAAGACCTTGTTGACAAAGGCGCTGGTCCAAAGCGCTTCTAAGTGTCAGAGAGATTGGCTGATACTGTACGCGGGGTCGGGTTCGCGCAAATGGAGAACTGAGGAGAAGTCAGCAACAAGCTTGGCCTTGAACATCATCATCATCGTCCTCGTCACGCACTGACGTAACGCTGACGGCGTCGTCCGAGTTGGAAGAGTTTTTCACTGCCTCTGAGCAACAATGGCAACATGCATCTGTATCTCATTCTGCACCTCCAGACTGTATCTACTGTATACAAAAAGGTTGCTTATCTTTGCCCAGTGTGGAATGCCGGAAGGGTCGAGGAGGAGGCATGCAGGGAGCGACAGGATGCACCTCGGTGTTGACTGATGGAGACCGTGAAGCATAAGCAGAGCTCTTGTTGGGTGGAGACAATGAAACAAGTTTCACTAATGTCTCGTTGGAGCAGCGGTTCCCAAGGTTTCTGGCAAAGCAGCATCTGCTGTGTCCAGGTGTGATTCTAGCATATGTGCAGGTCATGGTTGAAGGAACAATCAGATCTAACTGTTAGAACACTGCATTAGACCTTTCAACTTATGTTTGAGAGTTTGTAAATTTGGGTTTCTCTTACATAAGAGGCTCTTTGTCTCGCTCTCTTTCTTCCTCATCTGAGTCATTTACACATGAAAATGTGGAATGATTCAGTAATTCATTTAGAACAGTGGGTCCCCAAGTGTTTTGGCATCCTGCCCACTAAAATAAAGACCCGTCTACTACTGAGTCCTGATCACAGTTGATGGTTTCGACGTGAGTTGTGTGCCGTTTCCCTTCTCGTGCTGTTTTCTTTGGAGGAATTTCACAGGTTTTAAGAGGCGTGCATGTTCATTATTTCAAATGAAAGACAAAATGTTTCTTTTTCTACTAGAACGTGAGCGTAACTACGATATTGAGGAGTACAGCGGCAACATTCGGATAAATATTTTGGCCATTAAACCCTCACATCAGCGCGGGATCGTGAGAATACGAGATAATACGCAGGCGGTTTTCCAGCCACCCAGCGTTTACACACTATCCCTGTTGGTGCCAAGTGTTCGCCCATCTCCCAACATGTCGGACGGTTCTGAACAGGTGCTGCTCGCTGCCCCGCTCTGGCTGCAGAGGGAGGCCTGTTGGAGTGTGTCATGTGGCTGAGGCTAAGCCCGAGCCAGGGAGCGGGGTGTGAGATTGTTAGGATTCCTGGTTACTGCCGCCTGGGCCCATCTAATCCCCCCGTCACTCCCCCAAGCATCCCTCCTCTCCTCATGAGCTGTGTGTTAAAGGAGGCCTCTCTGCCATCTTAGCCTCTGCTCCCTGCCCCTCTCTAAATCGACCCTCGTCTCCTTAGCCCTAACCCTTCATCTCTGTCCTTCGCCTCTCCTTTTGTCCCTCACTCGTCATCTGACCAATCCATGTCTGACTCCATGTTTCTCTGGCTGGCTTTCCCTTCCCCGTCTTCCTCCTGCTGCCTCTCCCCTGATAAGTGGCCCTAAGCACACTCTCAGCCCCAGTGTGTGCACCAGGCCTTAGCCTAATGGAGTGAGATAAAGCGACTGGAGTGCTTCTCACCTCGGTCTTTATGACAGGACCACGGACGGACTGACTCACAGCTGCAGGCATGTGCTTCTATATACAGTGTGAGCGTTTTATTTACAGAGAATATTGTCTGTCTGTTTCATTCCACCAGAAACAGAATGAATGAATGAATGTATGAATGAATGCTGGACTTTTGTGGTCACGATCATTCATTCAGTCAGTCACGTTAGATAAATACATATTTTATTTGGATTTTGGACAAAAGAACTGAGAAAATGATTCAGTGCAGATTACATTTTAAGCCCATGCCATTTTCTTTTTCTATAGTGCCCAATGAGCAACTTTGGATCAGGGCTCAAGCCCATTGATTCCTACTGATGTAAATCTTTAAAAGTTTTCACAGATGGCAAAACAGCTGAATGCCTGAAGACTGTTTTCAGAGGAATTTTACTCATTTTTTGAGCTGTTGACTGTTTTTGGAAGCAGGACGGTGTGTCCATGTTCATGTTGAAGGAACATGTCAGTCGAGTTGTATGGCTCACATATAAAGAGATTTTCTTCCATGATAATGTATTTAGTTATAGTTACCGTTCCAATTCTTTAAAAGCATCGGAGACCAACAGCAACAAATAAAATAAAATGAGAAGACTGCCTGAACAGCATTAGTCAGTGTTACTGGGACATACCTGAGTTATTTTTTTAGCAAAGAAATAAGACTGAAAATAACTCAGAATGGTGTCATGACTCTTTACAGTGGTAGACCAGGTAAAACAGTGGAAAAGATGGTTAGAAGCTGTTCCAGCGATCAGACCAAATGACCACTCCTAACATACTATACGTGTATGAAAGGCCTCTTTTAACTTGACTTTCCATAAGGACTTCTGGTCCTTTAGCCCTAAATGTGTAAATGTTATCTGCTTTTTCCTGCTCTCCTTCAAGAAAACAGAAATATCCGTCCAGTCTATATGGCAAATAATCAAATATACTTTTCATTTTTACTTAAACTGGAGCCTGGATTTTTTTTTTTTCAGCCACTGTAGATACAGAGGATGGTTGTAAAGAGTCTGCAAACGCTCACACACATGCTGTTTTTCTCCAACAGAGGCAGCTGGTGCTGAGAGGACGCAGTCAAGTTTAATGAAATATAGCGGCTTAGAGTTCAAAGGCTCCACAGTAGAGAGCCCGTTAAGTTTAGGCCACATGATGGAGATGTTTCCAGAAGCTTTATGACGCTTGGACCTACAGGAGCCTGTTTTTCTGGAGCCATTAGTGAAGGAAGCGCCCTCAGAGTCAAACAAGCTGCGACATTATTCCAGCGATTCAGCTTCAATCAGATAGATCGACGGGTGCATCTGATTCTCTCCAGCCTTTTCTTTCTCTTTTGGCCCCTCCTGCTGTTTCTGTAGTCCCTCATGTCACCCAATAGCTCCTCCTGTACCATTCCCACCGCTGAAGCAGTTGTTATTCAGCCCACATCAGATGGCGCCAAAGAAAGAGCCATTGTCCGAGCTGGTCTTACCCCGCTCTTATCTATTGATTGGAAAGCCTCGAGGAGAAAATAACGGGTATTGATTACCTCACTGGTTGGGGTTGCTGAGTAGGACGTCTGGAGGAGTAAGAAAAGACTACAGTCTTCACCCTTTGCTGCCCCGCTGCTGTCAGAACAGCCTCTGTAGCCACCCGACAGATCCAGTCCCCCTTTGACGGTGTCAACCCCCCCACACACACACACACACACACACCTGACCGCCTTTCTTGAATTGTCGGCTGTCCCTTTCTCGTTCTCTCTCACTGTTTTATTCTGATTGTTATCTCCGCTTGTGAAATGTATAGCCGAGCGCGGCGGCTGGCTTTGCACAGGAGCTCTGGCCTTTCACACACTCCCTGAGCTGCAGCGGCCACCTCACCTTTCACCCTCACCCAGTCACTCCGGGATCGAGCAAAGCCACCGGCTCGGGATTCTGTTTCTGTCTTTCAAGCAGGTTTTTTTTTTTTTTTTGGTACAATTTCATTCTTTCCACTCATGTTCCTTGAAGCTAACTTTTTACTTTTTATTCCATCCATTTTGTTTTTTGTTTTTTTCCCCCGTTTTTTTAAGTATACAAGGGCTCTCAAGGTTTTAAGAGATGCATGATAGAATATTTCCCTGGGAGCTCAGGCTCCATTAAACTTCTTCGCTCATGTTTGGGAGCTGCCTGCTGTCATATGGTCGGCTGAGCTAACACAACGCTCCTTAGGAGGAAGAAGCTTTCTCTTGCTTCTCTGTGTCTCTCTGCCTTTTATCCTTTGTGTAAATACAACACATTGAAGTCGCTCAGATCAGTGTTCAGTTCAGCAACGAGTCACTTTAAAGTTGGCAGCTTCCAAAAGCAGTTTGAGACACAGAACTAAATCCTTTTTGTTAGAGTTGTTTGAAGAATTACATCTTGTATTGAGGTTCCAGGTATTTGTTATTACAGCAGTAATCTGAAAGTCTAGGCAATCCTTTGTATGCAGTGGGTAGACAGACCACAGCACTTTGGGATGAAAAATGCATGTACATTTCACTACAAAACCACAGGTGACAAAAATACAGTACTGCCCGCACTATAAGACACACCTAAAAGCTTTTAATTTTCTCAAAAACTGACAGTGCGCCACATAATCTGGTGCTCCTTATATATGAAAAAAAGTTTTTAGATAGGCCTTTCATTGAAGGTGCGCCTTATAGTCCAGTGCGCCTTACAGTGTGGAAAATATTGTAGTCAGAAGTACCAGCACACGTAATGCTGATCAGATCTGGCAGCCTTTGTAGTTAGGGTTTTTTTTCTGGTTTTTTTTCTTTGACATTTCCCTCTGTGAATGCCTGCATGTCAGATCAACAGCTCATTAACCCGCTCACGAGGTTTTGCAAAATTGGCTATATTTAGTCGAAATGACAAGAATGGCTCTTATTTAAAGTTAAAATAATCTTTCATCAAATGGAGCAAAGGAAAACAGAGCAAATTTTTCGAGACGCCAGCCCCTCTCCTCCTCTTCCTGCGCTATGAAAGATTCCTTTCACGCGTGGGGTTCAGCTATAAGTGGGAGCACCGTCAAAACACCGCCATACGGGAAAACCCAAATGGTCATGGGTATCATTTTTCCATTTAGAGAGCAGCTAACAATTCTTACAATTTGAGTAAACTTTCAACATTTGTTCATAAATCTGTCAGATTCCAATTCGTCACAGCCTCTGTGGAGGAGCGTAATGTTTAGTTAGCAACAACAGAGAAAAATGCTGCTGTGGTAACGTCTACAGTGACTCCATATCTTCAACAAGGTATCTACATTCAAAACGATAAGGCATTCATTTAAAGTTTCTAAAAAAAAAAGATGTTTTGTACAGAGGGCCTCTATGTGATAACTGCAATGCTTTCAACTCCAAGGTCAAGAGAATCTCTCTTTGAGAGGGAGGAGGAGGAGGAGAGTCCCTGTTGAAGAAAAGATGGTGATCATGCACACCACACAAATACTTATTAAGTTATTCAGGCGATGTCCTTGATTTCACCACCTCTTCATGTCTTGTTTTTCAAAAGGACTTCAAAAGCATTTTGAAAGAGCGGCGATAGAGGGAGGAAATCATTTGTTGCACATTCCTCACGCTTGCTGCACCAGGCAGAGCTGTTTTATCACTTGGTCCAAGCCAAAAAGCTCAGGAGTTGGAGTCCCGAATAACATAAGTTCAACATCATAAAGAGTCCACAATCAAAGGAATAGCACAGCAGTGTGAGCCAATTATAAATTTGTCTTCCATGATGATCTTTGATCCTCACTGTCAGAATATGCACCCAGTTTGACCCTAAACGATGTTTCAGCGATGTGTCATCAATGAAACTGGTCAGTCGTGACTCTGTCTGCTGTTCAGGAAAGAGGAAGAATCAACAATTGTGGCCCCATACAGTACTTGGGTTTCATGAAGAGTTCCGTTAGCACAGAATATGTGTGTTATGTCATTAACTTTACCGCCATCATTCACCAACAACTCTTTTGTGGTTTTACCTGAATGAAACATCAACAAGGTCGAGGCATTGATTGCATTGCATCAGCGTTCAGGTGTTTATTGTGTCATCTTGTCATCTTCAGAGGGATGTGAAAAAGTTCTGACATGTTTAACATTTGTGCTTGGTATTGGGGAACATTTCAGATGCCAGTAATTTTTGGTAGATCATTTCAGACTTAATATTCGGGTCAGATCCAGGGATTTTGTCAGCGAAGACCAGATCCTATCAAGTCTGAGGTTTAGTCAAGGAGTCTGAACTCCGTATAGAGGTCCAACAGGGCTGCTGTATCTTTTTACTATTTGAGGAGAACATATCTGAAGGCATCTCCTTTAACTCTCAGAAAACATTTGTTTGACAGGAGCAATAATTATGCTGGGTCAGTGTGTTTTGTTTCCGCCACACCGCTGCCTTAAGTCAGACTTTTGTTTTTTCAGTCAGTCCTCTCCGTTAATCCTGAAGGAATGGCACGAAAGACAATAATTTAGAAGAGACAACTAAAGTTTATTTGTTTAAGAGTTTCCTAGAAATGTGTCAGTGTTTTTGCGAGGCAGTTGAGTTCTCTTGGGATCAAGTCGGCCCATGTGAGCGGCTCCAGCACCGAGCCAAGGCTGTGACCTGCTAGCGGTCCAAAGGCAGAGTCTGCAGGGTAAGAACTCAACAGTGAGGGCCTCTGTTCTGCTGCGAGATAGTGACGTGAGATATGGGCCAGCTGACAACAGCCCAAAAAGCTGCGGTCCCATTTTGTCAACAGACATAAACAATGACACTTACAATTTCCTGAGCTCGGTGTGGGCCGTCCGCACAGAGGAAGGAAAACTGTGAGCGTGTCTGTGTCCATGCATGGTCGAGAAAACATGGAAACGAAAATGGAAGGTTTGCGATGGTTTTACGTTCACAAGTTCAACGTTTTTTCCACCGAACTTTGTGGCACGAGTTTTACCTTTTTATAGAAATTATGAGCAAGTACAGCTTTTTTTTATGTAACCAGCATTATAGGTGATGTACCAGCAGCTGGAGTTGCCTTTATTGCCATATGTGTGTGCTTACTTATAAAATGCACCAAGGGAATGTGTGTGTGCGTGCGTGTGTGTGTGTGTGTGTTCACCCTCCCCATTGTTTTTACTGCTACCAGACTGACCATTTGTTTCGGAGGCACAGACGGAGCGCTGTGTACCTTTGAGGCCTTCTGCTTGCAGCTTCGGGGTTCGGTTGCAGTTTCCTCCCCGTCGCTCGCTCCCATAGCCCCCCACCCCCCCCGTCTGTCTCCCGGATCTCGTCTGCTCAGTAACTTTTGGGGTTTGTTTAGTTTTTGTTGGGGGGGTTACAACACACTGTTGCTGTGCAAGCAGCGGCGCGGGCCTTCTAACACCATCACAGGGGGTTTTGGCCCGCTCCACTTCACCAGATCTGAGGGAGCAGACCTGAGCCAATTAGGAGCTGGGAGAACAGGCCGCTGTCCGTCTTGCTGTGACCCCCCACCATCCCCCATTATCCCTTTGATCTCTCGCACGCTACGCAAAACCAGAGCCAGAACACTTCACCCTCTCTGTGCAGCCACTGGACAACAGAACTTGTCCAATTATTACAATCTGGTTTCAACATTTCCGGGTAATCAAACAAAAAGATGACAAATTGCCTCGATCTCATTCCACTGCCCACGTCTGAGCTGTTTACCGAGCCGATTGAAATCGAGGGAATACGGATCAGATCTGAAAATTTAGTAATGAAGCTAATGTTTTCACACTTTCTCATTTTTGTAATTTCTCATTTCACGTACCTTAAATATATTATAAAAATGAAGTTGAATGGTGAGTTCAGTGTATTGTAGTTCAGATCACTGCCTGTTCTGGGGATAAGGACTCCATGAAGGGCCTTCATTGTGATTAACGGAAGAGGGAAGAAGGAAACAAGTCATTCTGCAGCAGCTGCTGGCAAATCAGTCTCACCATAAAGTCTGTTCAGCACCTAATTGGGTGGTTTTTGATCGATCGACAAGATTTTCATGAGCAGATGTCAGGCTTTTTCAGATGTCATGAAGAGTGTAGATGTTCAAGTTACAGTCCTGTGGGTGCTTTAAGGACTTAACAAGCATGTTGGCTTCAACGTTCAGATTAAATTTCAAGAAGGGTAATTTGTGGTGAAATTAGCTCTGCCAGATAGATTAAACATATTTTTTGCCACAATTTGTATTCATGTTTCTATTTGAGTATGTTGTAATCTTGTCTTTTTTTTTTTTACATCAAGATTATTAAGAATGAATCAAACGCTTTGTACATCAGGATAACTATAGCTTTATCTTGAAGGGTCGTTCTACTGTGAGTTTAAGTTGATTAAAGATCTAGAACAAGATGGTAATTAGTTTCTTCAAAGCGCAAGCGATACATTTAAAGAACTCGACAGACCCTCCGTTATGAACAAAAGATCCTTCCTCCTGTGTGGTGGTACAGACGGAATGGCTCCAAGATGAAACTGCTCACAACAACATCTTTTGATTCTGTTGGGTAACCAGCCCACGATCACTGGTTTGCTGTTTTGTTTTTTTTGGGTTTATTTATTGTGGAGGTTTTTTTTTAAACTGAATTTTGAGCACCAAAAGCTCAACGTCAACTACGTCCACTTAATTTGGAAAAGGGAGCATATCTCCAAAAAGGTAAAAGTAGGATGTGTGGGGGTGGGTGCCCCTTTATGAAAATGTATTTTCATGGAATGACACACTATTATTATGTTGCTGTGTTTCTCAGGGCCTCCTCGGGTGTCTGAAAAGGTTTCTCACAGGCAGTCGGCTCGCCTTGGCAGCGCCATCAAGCTGCCGTGTCCAGTGCAAGGAGACCCTCCTCCCCTCATAATGTGGACCAAAGATGGGCGCAACATCCACAGTGGCTGGATTCGCTTCCGTATTCTCCGGATGGGGCTGAAGATCAAGGAGGTGGAGGTGGACGACACGGGGACGTACGTCTGCAAAGCCACCAATGGCTTCGGCAGCGTTAACGTCAACTACACTCTGATTGTCATCGGTGAGTACAGACAGAGATTTATCTACCACAGTAGCGTCTTTAATATGTGTCTTCACCTTTGGAGCTGAAACCACTGAGTCAGTCTTCTGATTTGCTATCAGAACACATCACCTCCTGCTGTGGGGTTTTTATGTCATATACCGGTAACTTGGCATTCGGAATTCTCTCCACAGTTCAGATGCTGTGAGACAGCATCAGTTACGGAGGTCACAGTCTAAAACAAGTGGATTTCGGAAGGTTTATAGTATGATCCTCTCATCTATTGTACGTGTTACAGGCCCTACCTCTCCCTGCCCAAAGTCAACAGCGGGGTGGGATATTGTTTCATACCCCTTCATCCTCTGTGACTCAATTGGATCTCGAGCTCTTCCTTTTCCTTAGGCTCCTCGGTGGAGGCAGGAGGTCTGCAGCTCTGCAATCAGAAACACATTGGGCCGACTGGTTCCAGTTTGCCTTCACGACTCTGACACGGCTCTTGAACGGGACCGGGAGAATGAACTCCAGTCCAACAAAGTGTGTTACTCTGTAGTTTTGCATTTAGTGTATTTCCCCTGCGTGAGGGCAGAGCATGATGAATGAGCGAAGGGGAGCCTGAAGGCTGTGTTTAGTCTAATTACTCAAAGATGCCTAATTAGGGTCAGAATCTGTGCTCTTGCCTTCACACTCATAGGACGAGCTGCAGCCCGACCTTCAACAGACGGTCCTCAGCGGAAGAGCCATAATCAGGCAGATGTGGAAAACACAGGGCACTTCACAAAACACTGTTTTTTGTTGTAAATCACGGTCGTGAGTTGGGAATAGATGGGACCATGGTTTATTTTTGGGCCCCCACCCCTTTTCGCCCCCCCCCCCCCCCCAATGAAGTCGCCACAAAGTTCAAAGAGAGGGTGTCTGCTGATCGTGCTAAAATGAAAGGTTGGACACGGTGGCACCAAGCCAGCCATAATGTCAAGGTTTATACTGCAGCAGTGCTATATAGTAACAAAATCAGACGTGGCTATGTCTGTGTCTGTGTCTGCGTTGCACTTAAAAGACTCTCTGAGGTTTAACACGCACCGAACGATTCTGTGTGGAATAACGTTCAGAATCAATCATGCAACGACTGGCAGCTACTCTGTCATTTTCAAGGCTACCGTGATTGGATGCTGCCGCCATCATGGGTTTCTGTTGATGTGATGGATAAAGTCTGTAAAAAAAATGTTTTTTTCAACAGCAGGAGGTAAACACAGTTTATTTCAAGTTGCAGTTGAAACTACAAAAAATAGAGAAATACATCCGTAGATGTTTTTATTCAGACTTCTGTTCAGGCTTATTTCAGACTTGGTGTTTGTTGTAGAAAATCCACCGTTGACACGTGAAGTAACGTCCGGAGCTGGAGTTGATGTGGAAGCTCTTTAAGTTGTCTCGGTCGAGGAGTTAAGACCTCTGGGCTGTCTTACATGTGAGACAGCTTATTTTTCAAAATAAAGTAATTGTCTCTGCTCTAGAGCCAAACACTACGCATGCATGTGGAATTAATTTTTTGGGGATTTAGATATTGGTTTTACAGCTTAAAGCTTTGGTTTGTGCACTCACACGCACACAAACACACACTTATATTAAGCCAATTCATCTCAGTGATAGATAACTACTTTTCCCATGCGGGGTGTTTTACGTGACAGGTTATTTGTCTGCTGCTGTGCAGCTGAGTGAGAAGAACGGCGTCTCTGAACGCTAGAGATCAGTTCAATTTGACTGCAAGCGACGCTCTACTCCCACTCAGAGATGACGTTCAGAGAAAATACTGTGGAAGTTCTTTCTTGGAAGCATATTTCCTTGAGATTTCTATCAGGAGTGTTTTTGCCCTTTATGGACTTACCTAGAGACTTTCTGGCCTGACTCTTAATCCTGATCTGGTTTGTTCCATTTCCTACTTGTCCTCTGGTGGTAGTGGATGCGTGTCAAGCTGACAAGATATTAAACAGCCCCCTCCCCCCCGCCTCCACCTACCCAACCACCCCCTTTCTGCTTTCTCGTCTGTCATCCCATTAAGTGCTGGCACGCCAACACCACTGTGTTTGTTTTTTTAAGTAATTGTTCCATCAGAGCTCTTTGCATTCTGGATGCCTTTATGGGGGCCTCATTGTCAAAATAGTTCCATGGTTGAAGTCACGTAATGCAGTCGATATGCTGTGATAATCATTAACCGTGAGCTCTGGTGACGTTGATTCACCTCATTTTAAGCTGTTTTAATTTAGCAGCATATGCATAATTGTAGTGATTTACTGAGAAGCCCATTATAGAGCTGAAAAAAGATAAGGGCAGATATTTAAATGTACAAAGTACACTCCCAGCACAGCTCCACATATTGTACACTTCATAATATATTATTTTTACTGGATCGCAGGGGGAAAAAACCCCGACTGCAGTCAGTTTTTGTGGCAGTCAGAGGGGAGAGGTCAACGAAAGTCTGGCTGTTGTTCAAGTTCAAGGTTTAACGTGGAGAGTACGAGTTTTTAAATATCGCCTTGGACCCGGCGGAGAAGCCAAGCAGAAAAAAAAGACGATCAGATAAAGAAACAGTGAAGACATGGTGGTAGGGGGGTTTGCTGGGTGATGTCAGAAGGAGGGCTGGAGAGGTCCTTCCATCTGCCAGTGGACAGTCTGTCCTCCCCCGAGCTATCTAAAGAATCTGGTCAGTCAGTGCAACATGGCGCCTCCTCAATCCCTCCAGCTGGTTGTTTTGGCCGTGTTTGGGGTGGTCTCTTGACAACTGGCCCTCCAAACACCTCTCAGCACCCCCCCCCCTTGCGGAAGAGTAGTGCATGTATCATCCTCCGTCCTCGGAGGGCTTGGGCTGCAGCAGGCTTCATGTCAGCATTACCATGGGATTGTCATATTAACATTTATAGGATTGGATTTTAATGTTTATGTCTGCACAGATAATATATTACCGGGCTAACACGGCACTGGCAGTGCTCATTATTCCTACATGGAGATCTTGGCTCCCGCGGCACATTTTGCATTTGGCTCCTCTCTGGAGACGCTGTTTGGCCAACTGTTGGATAAACTGCCCCATGTGTGACTGATCACATGTGGTAGCTGTTTGGAGATATCTAGAGTGTGATGCAAGGCCACTGTGCATAACTTTCCCTGGACATTACAATGTTCCCAACATCTGGAGCTCATTTTGACCTCAAATCATCAGGCTTTTTCCTCTGGTTCAGCTGACACAGGAGGCCAGGGGAGAGTGTGTGTAGTGACCAGTTTCCTGTGACTGGATTTGTGAATGAAATGGGAGGGGACCGTATCGGACCTAAAACACCAGATCATGAATGGATTTTAAGTTGTGTAGAAAAAGGCTGATTGCATTTTCTACAGGTTTATACTTTCTCATGGAACATTAACTCATGGAATGATCATCTGATTATGTTTTCCGTTTGCCTCGCAAACCTATTTGGATTTCATACAGTATTCCTTATTTTCTTGTTTGATCTCCGATTCTATAATAGGTTACAGATTTTATTTACTTTCCAGTTGAAAAAAGAGACCTCTCATAATCAGAGGGCTTGATGATTATTTTATTTGTCAATCTTCCAAAGATACAAATCCTGTGACAGCCGTACCTCTGCCCTGTCTGCAGTCTAGTTAGCCAACATTGTATCAAGACAATAGTGGCAAGGGATAGCTTCAGCAACACAGACGTATAAAGGGTGCCATTGTTCCCAAGAATGGCTTTAAGTAGAGAGGAAATAGATTCAGGAAAAAAAAAAAAAGTCAAAAAGAAAACCCCGGCAGTGTGGGACCATGTTCTGTTTGGATTGGGAGGTTCAGGAACCGGCAGGAATGCAGAGAGCCCAAGTGAGCAACAGAGAAATATTTCTTCCAGTGGAGGCAGTTTTTTAAAGGAATGGGTTATTATAGTTGGCCAGTTAAACCCCTTCAAATAGCCATGACATCATGGCTGGGCTCCGTGATGCAGGGGACAAACAAAGGAGGGTTTGTACCCAGACAACCCTAGAGAGCTCTGAGGGTTATGGGGGGACTTGGAGTGAGGCAGAATGAGGGGGTTAGAAGTCACATCTGGTCTTTTTACCTGACCCAATCAAACCCTAAGAGGGAATCAAGTGCGCCAAAACTGCATCTAGAATATTCCAGCTTGACGCTGCACCAAAGTCGGAATCAAAAAGAGGCACAAAAGGTTCCTAACTGGCGAGCACCTTTTCCATTCTGTACCACAGCCTGTATACGTCAGAGGATTGTGTGTGTTTCTCTTGGTGTGTTGTTGGGGAGTTAGTTAGAAATGCTGAGAAATTTTCGCTTTAGATCTAAAGCCAGGTCAGCCATCATCTGCCTGACGTTGTCAAGCGGCGGATATTGGCACCGGTTGTGTTAACTCGTCATTGCTTAACTCAAAATGTTGATACGCATCCCAAACTGCTGAGTAGGCTTCACTCATTATTGTTTTCTAAGCCTTGTCTTAGCTCTGCTGCATGATGTCAGGTAATGACATAAGCTCCACAGCTGTCTCCTGGACCTGGGCTTATGAAAACTCATCATATTACTTCCAAATGCTGCAGAGTGTGACCTGAGCGTGCACCCAGCTCAGAGGAGCCTATCTATAAATTCCAAATTTGCTCAGATAGAGCCAAGAACAATTTGCTGGGTCTGTCTGGTGTTGGGTCGCCACCAGAACAGCTGTGACAGCGGCACGGTCAGCGATTAAAGATAAATTACAGAGGTTTTAAAAGGTTAACGTATTTACTGTTGCAACATGTGCTGAAGAATAAAAAAGGAACACTTGGAGTCCTTTTAAATTTACAGATAGTTTGACTGAATAATCTTCATATGATGTTCTAAAGCTTGTGATGCAGTTCAGTGCTGTAGAGTTTCATATTCCTTCGCCAAGTTGGAAAACGAAATCTTTATGTCACCACATCAAATAGCCTCATATCTTAACTCAGGTAAAATTTAACAGAATCACCTCACATAATCCCCATCATTAGCCACTTTTAAAACTTTTAAGTCATGTGCTACTTCATGTTTAAACACTATTACTGCTTCTTTTTTCACAAAGTGTTGAATTATGTGCTCATAGATTTTCTGTATCTCCTTGTCTGGAATAATAACCAACAACTTGCTGCTTCTCTGAGCTGCTGACTGACTGTTTTGTCTCACTGTGTTTGTAGATGACTCCGGTTCTGATAAAACCAGCCCGAGGATCTCTGATGGCGCTGAGTCTGCTCCAGGTAGTGATGGCTTGTCAGAAAAATTTGGTAAGTGCTTGATCATGCACGATAAATGAGGCACTTGTAAATTCAAGGATCAGATCAGATATTTAAAGTATATTCAAAGTACTCTTTCAAATCATGTTGCCGTATTTTTTTTAATTTTGGTTTTTATTTCTCCTGGAAACCACCGATTCATGTTAATGTCTTTTCAATGTTGAACTCTATCTGTTAAATTAATTGTACTGGAAGTCGTGTCTGCATTTAATGTCTCTCACTGTCATCCTTGTTGTTTGTGGATTTTACTGTAATCGATCAGACGACTGGAGAATAAATAAACTACCATTTGATTACCATACCAGACCAAAACGAATAAAACTTAATTGATTTCTGGAAGCGGAAGATGGAAAAAAAAGAACATCTGAAACTATCATTTGTCAGCCGGTGTCTTGAATCCACCAATAAGTTACTAAACGTTTCCTTCTCTTTTCCCTGAAGTCCGCCCCCGCTTCACCCAGCCCGCCAAGATGAGAAAACGGGTGATCGCTCGTCCTGTCGGCAGCTCGGTGCGGCTCAAATGCATGGCCAGCGGAAACCCTCAACCGGACATCGTTTGGCTGAAGGACGATCGGCCGCTGATGGAGCAGGAGGTCGGCGAGAGCCGTCAGAAGAAGTGGACCCTGAGTCTGAGGAACCTGATGCCAGAGCAGAGCGGAAAATACACCTGCAGGGTGACGAATCGGGCGGGCGAAATTAACGCAACGTATAAAGTCGAGGTCATACGTGAGTATCCCTGGGAGGCTGAAATGCATACAGCTGAAACTTTGATTTAAATTATTTCCTGTGTTTGTGTGAATCATTTTTATGACCTCCCATCCGCTGCTGTCTGACGCTGAAATGTTGTGGAATAATAACCACTTTAAAAAAAAGTGTTTCCTCTGATCCACCTACGCATGATGTCTGATTGCGATCGGCAAGTCTTCATCCTGAGAGCACGGCTGGCTGGGTAATCATGACGATGAGAAGCATATTGAAGAGGGAGGCTGGTGTTTGCAAGGGGTGGGGTTGGGGGGTGTTCAAGTCAGAGACCATCCACCCAATCTGGAGCTTATTAAAGCCCAGCTGTCTGCCAGACCCCCGGCCCCCTCCCCACCTCTTCCCATGAGAAATGTATGCTGTACAACCAGGAGCAAAGAAAGAGAGGAAACGAATCACACATACTTCTAATGTTACATGTGGTATTCCTTCCTCCCTGACAATTTTAACTTGTGAGCTTGGGGGGCTAATAGCAGTCTAGAAAACTAAGACCTCTTCGCAGAATGGCTGTCAAAACACGTCCTTACTGTTTTTGTCTGTGTGTCTGCACAGAGAGGACCAACTCCAAGCCCGTTTTGACGGGCACTCACCCGGTCAACACCACCGTGGACTACGGAGGCACCACATCGTTCCAGTGCAAAGTGAGGAGCGACGTCAAGCCGGTCATCCAGTGGCTCAAACGCGTGGAGTCCAACGAAGAGAGCCGTTACAACTCCACCATCGAGGTGGGGGACCACCAATTCGTGGTGCTGCCCACGGGGGATGTGTGGTCGCGACCTGACGGCTCCTACCTCAACAAGCTGCTCATTACCCGGGCCAAGGAGGAGGACGCTGGCATGTACATCTGCTTGGGAGCAAACACCATGGGCTACAGCTTCCGCAGCGCCTTCCTCACTGTGCTGCCAGGTGAGGCTGTAAAGCAGCAGTAAAATACAGGAATCACAAATCAGCACCTCAGATCTGTGGTCAGATCAGATCTCGTAATTCAGGCTGATGCTCATCTGAATTAAAGTTAAGATGACATTAAAATCTGACGTGAATTTTCTGTGAATCATTTAGAAAATGAAATAGCTTTGTTTACTGGTTTTTAAGTTGGTTTTTTTAGGTGTTTCTCTTTTTTTATACTGGTGCCATGTCAAACATGCTACTAATAGATAGTGAATCCAAAGAACAACAAACAGATTGTTTGTTTCAAACCCTGATCTCTCCAGTGCATAACATGTAGCAACATTTCAGAGTCATACACACATTTTGATTTGATTCTGGTCCTCTTATTTTCAGACACGAAGCCTCCCATCACACCCGTTTTCTCGCCGGCCTCCAGCTCCCTCCCCTGGCCCGTCATCATTGGCATCCCCGCTGGAATAGTGTTCATCTTTGGCACGGTGCTGCTGTGGTTCTGCCAAAGCAGAAAGCACTGCCCCCCTCCCAGTACACCAGCTGCTGCTGCTGCTGCTGCACAGGTGCTGCAGGGATCCCACCGGCCGCATTATCGAGAGCGGGACAGGGGCCTGGTAGCTCCGTCCTCCATCTCCTCCAGCCCGGAAAAAGACTGCATGAGCTCCGTGAACTATGAGGAGTATCTAGCACAGCAGCAGCTCCTCCTCACCCAGGGAGGACCAACAATCCCATCTAAAATATACCCCAAAATCTATACTGACATTCACACACACACTCACTCGCATGTGGATGGGAAAGTACACCAACATCAACACATTCATTTCCAATGTTAGCATCGGGGCAACACATCCCCCACGGACTGCTCCCGCATCTCAGAGGGACAATGAACTGTGGGCCCAGTGGCTAGTGATACAGACCTTGTGTTTCCATACTTCCATATTTGGTGCTCCTTTTCTTTTTTTATCAGTCAGATCCTCGCACCACTAAAATCCACAAATCCTTGTTGTGCACTTAATACAGAAGGACAAAGACATTTTTCTGCAGAGTTCAGTCACAGCTTTCGAAGTAAAGTCTTCCTCAGTGGTAGAATTTTGTATTTTCCCATGTGAGGTGTCACAAAAGAATGGAGGTTGGGTTTTAACTTTCACTTATTCAGCTGTTGGAGCGCAGAGGCTCCGTGTGTTTCTGCTGGGGAATGAAGATGAAAACGGAACTCAAGATTTACAAAGGGGCCAGTTGTTACGCTCCTACTCAGGTAGTCCTTTTGTTTGTTAAAGATGCATCGTGTTTGGAATGCTGACCACTATTCTTCATCCCTCCCGTTTTGTCCTCTGGATATACAGGATATAGATTGAACTGGTGAGATTTTATAGCATTTTTATGCCATGAAAACCTTTCCCAAGACTGCAAGGGGTGAAATAATCCACATAAAAATTAATTGGTTTTTCGTTTGAGTTTTTAAAAAAAAATTAGATTACGTTCCCATCATTCAGTAGCATGCAGAGAAAAAGCAGACCACCACCATATCCAAACAGTTTATGAAGCTGTAGTCATTTATAATCAAGTTGAGTTATGAATATTTAATTTATTTTGATAAAAAAAATTGTATCTAAAGTTTATTTTTCAGAGTAAGGTGTTTTTCATATCTATGTATTTTTATGTATAGCATATTTTGAGTATTTCGTCACAGTTTAATCACATGTACTTCATGTCAGTATTTAGGTATTTCTGTATGTATTTGGTTATATTTGACAATCTTGTATGATGTTCTCCACTCAAAAACTAAATCCTCTAAAGTGTGATGATTTGGTAGTTTCATTAAATGACCTGACTCCAGTTCAGTTGTCGTGAGTAACGCATTTGTTCAGCCCTTCATCGGCATTCTTCAATGGCTGCAGTCTGTACTCCTCAACAAAAGGTGGAAGAGTCCAGTGAATAAGATAACGGTTGAGGCAGGTCAGCTTTCCTCCTTTGACTGAGTTGAAGTGAGGGTGACTCAGAGGGCAGCCAGCAGAGGGACAGAAGTTGCTGGGATGAATGAGTGAATAGATACTGCAGACACAAGAGCAGTATCACACAGGTCCCTTTCTAGATGAGTGATGGGTCCTGCAAGACTACACCAAGTGACCAGCATCTTCTCCCCCCATAAAATATAAAACCCACTCTCACTGCTTCCCCCTCCTGGTCCACACTACCACCTCATTCAGCTCCAATCTAGGATTTCCTTTCACTATTTAAGAAGTACATTGTGTTGCTCTGGGAGTGATGTGACAGTATCCAGAGATTGCACTGGGGGGAGAAGGGGACTATTGTGTCAGGTGAGCTCTAGTTTTGTTCTAAGTACTATTGTAGGATGGGAATGAGCTCTGGGTCTTGAAACATGTGAGTTTGATAAAGAAATCAGCTTGAAGTTCTGGACTGGGGCTTCAGAGTCACGTAACCTTTAAATACACACACTATACAAATCCCAACGCTAGAGACCATACAATGAAGATATTTAGTGCCCCCTAGCGGTTACTCTGGGTAACTCAAGATCTCCAATACTGTAATTATGACGAAAACTGAAACTTCTAGATTATCTTTATTAGTTTCTTTAACAGTTTTAAGAACAAACACTGATAGAAAACAAACAACACAAACAAGAAACTAATCATGTCATCAACAAAACATTAAAATATACAGTATTTACAACTTGAGCTCAGCCCTTCTGGACTTTGGAGATAAGCTCATCACAGAGTTTTGTGAGCTCTTCAGCCTCCTTCTCCTGTAAATAAGCAAAACAGAAAAATTTCACATTTGACCCATTTCTTAACGGAAATGGACACCTTGTAATTTGCCAGTAATACTGACCTTCTGGTCCAGACTCTTTTCCAGTGATTGAACCTTCATCTGCTCCCGTCGCAGATGCGCCTGCAGGACGGATACCTCAGCCTTGTTCTTCGTCCGCACCTCAGCAATTTCTTCGTTTGCGCTGAAAATGAACGATGTCAGTCATATCTTGTGTGCCTTGCAATCTAATTGATTAAGACAGCAGAGTAACACATTTCTTACCGGGTAATTTTCTCCTCAGCATGAGCTTTGAGGGTCTGATAGCGCTGCTCCTCCTTTTTGATCCTTGCTAGATAATCCTGAGCACAAGCTTTTAGCGTCTCTTCATTCTGAACAGAAGGCAGAAGAAAATAATTACCAATCAAACTGCTTCAGCCTTTGTTATGACAAAATATGTGAAGGATTTGTGGTTTGTAACAAAATAAGTATTTGTTTTTTCCAACCTTTTTGTAACCCTGAACAACATCCTTGTATTTCTCCAGTCTCTTAAAAAGTTCAGCAAAAGATCTCTCCATGGCATTCAAGTCATTGGAAACTTGGTCCTTCTCCAGCAGGGCTTCATTCAACTTCTTCTGGGACTCCTCCTTCTCCCTCTCTTGATCAGCTGAGTAATACAAGCAGATTGATGAGCTCTCCTTAAAGTAACACCATTTAAAAAACAAAATGGTTGGTATGTAATTTATGCCAACTTACCTATCATTTGTGTAATAGTGAGCTCAAATTCTGCAATAATTTTCCTGTAAATAAATAAATAAAAAAGGCACTAAATGTCTTGAAAAGTTGAATAATTGAACTGAAAAAACAAATTTAAAAATTTAAAAAGCACAGCTCACCTCATTTCTTGGCCATCATTAAGTAGACTTTTGTGCTTTGCAATCCATTGCTCTTCCTGTTCCCTGGCCTGTTTGAGAGATGGCACACTGATTATTTGGAATCAGGATGTTAAACTACTGATTAAAATGTGTGAGTTGGAAGATGCCATAACCCCATAGTTTCATACCTGGGGTTTATAGTCAGCAGTGAACGTTCCAAATGTGTCACTGAGCTTCAACAATCTAACCTACTATCCATGAAATATTGATCTCCATGGGCTTTAGACTTAAGAATCAGGCAAACCTAAGCTGACCCTAAAGTGACCAATCATCAACAACAGTGTTACATTTCTTTTGACATTGGATGCTGGCGTTCATGCTTGAATGCACTGTGCCTAAATCGTGTCACTCTAACTTGCTTCAGGAATAGTTTTGGAAACCACACAAACAATCCTATCAACAGAATCTGTTTAAAGCTGTACCTAGAGGTTGTTGGTGGTCTTTGTCTAAACACTAATCACTGAGGAGGACATACTTGTGCCTGAACCCTGGCGATGGCCGCGTCCATGTCTTTCTGACTGTACTTCAACACTTCGATGATGGAGTCTTCTATACTGACTGGCTGGGGGAAGGGAGGAACAAAGATCTCAAGGACTGGAGGAGGCTGTAAAACAGTCGCAGTGAAAATAAATTAAGTTAGGAGAATAGCAAGACCACACTGAATATTATTTCCAAAAAAAAAAAGTGAACAAATACTTTGTTTAAAACACGGTTTCCAAGCAATAGCAGGTGATTGACTTACTGGCATGCTACAATCAAAAAGTTTGAAATCATCCTTTTGTGGTCCGTTTGTAGGTTCTCCCTCTTGCATCTGCAGCGACCCAAGCCTGAATTGAGGGGGGGGGGGTCAATTGTGAAGTGATCAAAGGGATTAAACTTAAACATTTTGTTGCACAAGAAATATAAAATCAAAACAAAGTAAGCTCTAACGTCCAGTGACAGCAGCAATCAGGATAAGTGGAAACAGAAGTGAGTCATACTGTGACGCAATGGGGACGGGGCGAGGGACGTGGGCCTTAGCAGCCGGACCTGCCGCCTTCTTTGGGCTCTCCCTCAGGAGGGGGTCGAATTTAAGGTATAACGATTGTTTCCTCAATGCAGACTCCTTGAACTGCACACACAAAGACCCAGATTAATAAAAATGTCAGCTCAAGCAAGAATAATCAATATATTTAGTCATCCAGTAAGGAACTCACGCTGCTGGAGCCAAATTGCTCAAGGTAATCGATTTGTCCGCCAAAGTCGTTGGCCATGACTTGAGAAAGATCACAGTTCACAAATATTACCTTACAAAACATTTATTTTATGGAGAAAGAAAATCTAACTTCTAAGTAATCATATACCAATCTCTCACATTGAGTTTGGTCAACCTTCACTTACACACAGTTCCAGGAACAAACTCATCGTTGCTTATGCCAGTCTGTAAGTTCTGCTCTGGTTGGAACAGCTCCAGATGACTCTCCATGGGATGTGCAACTTCAGGTTGACGTCCCTCTTCAGCTCTGTGTTCAGCTGTCTGTCATCCCACAACAAAATGTAATGGTGAAAAACACACAACCAATGAAAAACTACGTGCTAAAGCATTCTGGGTCATATCAAACGTACTGCTCCAGGGACTGGTTCAGCAGCTGGGACGCTCTCTCCAGCACTACGAAACGATAAACATACATACTTAAAGTTGAATTACTGCTGACCATTGAAGTCTCTACTGAAAATAAATGTTTGATGCATTCAGATACAATGGTTAACATACGATGGCGATGGCACACTGTCCTCCACAGGCTTGTCTTTTTGCTTTGGAATGGAATCTTTCTTGGACAAAGGACTGGGTTTCTTGCTGCACTGTGGCGAGTTTTCCATAGTCGCTTTTGTGCCAAAGGGGTTGAAGTTTGGGTCATCAAACTTCTCAAAGTCAAACGAGTAAGACCCTTTGGGAACTGCAGCCTCAGTCACAGCACTGGAATCGGACTTCTCTGCAGTTTCGTGTGTTAGTTTGGTGTCAGACACTGGCTTTCCTGCTTTAGATTTTAGACCAGGGGGCCTTTTACCAAATTTCTTTGGTTGTGGTTTCTGTCGAACCTCACTGCCATCATCAAAATTGAATTCCAGTTTCACAGGTCCCTCATTGATAGGCACATCAACTGGCTGGGATGCAAATTCATCATCGGTTGCTTTGGCAGGCTGAACAGGAACATCCTGAGTTAGCTCCAGCTTCCCAACATCATTTGTGACTTTATCTGTGGTCTCCTGCATCTCTTCGACTGGTGGGTTACTGTCTGACAGACGTTTTCCAAGGACAGGAGAATTTGGGATTTTAGAGCCACCAGTTTTGAAAGGATTAATATCATCAATGTTGTCAAAATCCAAACTGTAAGAGCCTTTTGCTGGCAGTGGAGCGTCTTCCACAAAAATGCCTGAGTCTTTCTTTTCAACATTTACATACTCTTTAGCAGATTGTTTTTCATCAGGGGTGACAGTAAAAGAATTTGGTTCCTCGACCCCTGAGGCCTTCAGCACTGTGACCACGCTGCTCTCTGTGGAGCCGATATCAGTGGAAACGTCAGCAAGTGAGTTTTCCACAGACGGGATGAATGGAAGTGTCTCATCTAGTGCCGACTCAATTTTGGCAGGTTCTTCAGAAACACAGTTTTCTTTTGCGGGTTCAGGTTGATCTGTGGGGAGATTTGTTACAGTCGGCCTCGCAGGGGAAAGGAGCGTCTTATTAGTTCCTTGAAAGGGATTAATAGCATCTAGGTTGTCAAAATCAAACTGATAGCCTCCTTTGCTTAGAATCGGCATATCATCATCAGGATATGTGGACACTTCTGTGAAAAATTCAAGAAGATTGTCATTAATTTTCAGCAATCAGACACTTTCAATCAAAATGTTTATAAGGTTTGACAAATGACCTGGTTTGGGATCGTCACGCTGCTCAATGAAACCTTCTTGCACAGAACTACAAAAACAGAACAGACTTTGTTATGCAAGTTGATTATTATGATTTCATTCAATTGATGTTGGAATATCAGAAATGTTTCTTACTTTGCGTTTTCAAAATGTAAGGATTCCATTGCTTTCGTGCACTCTTCCACACTTGTCATTTTAGCCAACTTAGTGGGAGAAACAATTCTTTTTGTCAAGGGGTCTCTTCGCGGAGTCTGAAAACAAACCTTCACACAAATGATTTAATTAGCATTGTAAATGTTAACTAAATGTTAGCAAAGGTTGATACATTTGTATCAACAAAAATAGGACGGTAAAAAGAAGCCCTTTTGCCACAGTGATGGAACAGTTAAGTCAGTGATCTTTACAAATTGGAAGTAGGAACATGTCTGAAAATATCTACAGTAGTTTGTTTATCAAGACAAATGTGATCAGTTTTATTTTTCAGAATTACAATGGGTTGATGAACAATTACACTGCAAATCTATGCAATATTTTCTTCTGAGACAAAACTAATACTGATTCACAGGAACTTAATAAACAAAAAAAAAATTTCAGCCTGATTGTCAATGCAATTTGTGAGAAGAGTCAACAGAAGAGGAACAAAACCTCTATAAAGGCAGCCGTTTCTGTACCTTTGTCCCCTTTGGTGCAGCTTTACTGGGCAGATTTTCCGTCTGACGTAATATGGAGGGCCTTCCAGTTGGCTGATCCAGAGCAAAAATGTCATTAATTGAACTGTTATGTTTTCCTCCTGGGCAGACCCCACGATTCTCGTCATTCACATCAACAGAACTCATCCTGTAAAAGCAGAGAGACAGCCTGTTAAAAGCCTGGAACACTCTGCTTGAGGTACACGTCATTCTCAAAGCTGCACACATTTGATAAGACACTTTTCTGTCCTGGAGTTAACTGATGTTTTTTGAAAGATGTTGCTAGGCAGAAAAATATGTCAAAAATTTAGTAGCCAGAACTTTATTGATGTTGGCGAGTCGGGCTAAGTTCAAGTCATTTTACTGACAAAATGAGCTGCTCCTTCATTTAGAAAAAGATGTTATTGCAGTTTGGACAAATAAAACAAAGTATAACCATGATACAATTTCTTAACAATATAAAATACAGTTAAAGTTGCACACAGGCGATTATGCGGCATAAAGACTGTCATAATAATTGCGATAGGGTAAGACTAAAATGTCAGAGGAAGAAACGTTCTGTATTCTACAACTGCCCCACCAGAGGGCACCAATGAGTCAGGACGTTTCTTTCCCAATAATGAACAAGATGTCACAACATAAACTCCAACATAAACATAAACAAATTAAAATCGGTCACGATAACATTATACTGCATAATAAAAAGATATACATTCGATGCATTGACATAACATATGTTAATTTCAGAATCTAGTACATTACGTATGGTGCCGTTTTGTTAATTCTTAAAACAATGCTGGACTATCAATGATTTTATGATGACATAAATACTCGGATCTGTACTGAATAAAGTCAAATGGACTTGTAAGAAAAGCTTGAAGTTATGTCGTTTCTCTCAGCTTCAACAGCGATATATGCAGTGTATCCTAACTGCACACTACGATGTGAAATTTAGGCGTAAACCACAATTGACAATTTTCTCTTACTAACATTGGAAACGTTCATGGACCTTCACGTCTCAGACACCATCGCTGGTCTCTCAAAATGACGTTAGCATAACGTGGACAGTCGCCGTTAACTACAGTCATTAGTCATCAAAGTTAGCTAGCCAAGCACTGGAAAAAAAAGACAAAACCTAGTCTAACGTTGGAATCCAATTCACAGCCGTCCAATTACCTGTTACAACAAATTAACAACAAACGCCCTTCAGCTAACCTAACTTTTGCCACACTGAACACTACCTTCAGGCCTATCAAAAGCTGAAATAGCGATGGATCCAAACTACATCACAGGATCATTTTCTATCAACATTCAGTATAGGGGAGCGTAACACGGTACGTTAGGTCTTCGACCACCTACCTTTAAAAAAAGACAAAACAGTTTTTTGCCAAAAATAACAACTTCTGTCGTTTACGCTTTCGACTGCCTTGTGACCAAGAAGTAATGATTTTGAAAACTCCTCGCCTCTCTGGGCGGCGACCGTTTGGATTTTTAAAGTCTTGAAATTCACCAATAAAATCGGAAGAAACCTGAAAACGAAACGTATTTCCGGGATGACCAGCCAATCAGGTTAGAGAGTGGGGATCGACCAATTGACTGCGTTTACGGATCCACTGTCAAAGATGAAATACATAGCAAGATGATAATCTTCCCAAAAGTCGAGTTCAAAGAAGAACACTCGACGTTGATGTCTGTGTAGCCCACATTTCCAAGCTAGATTTCATCTCTTTAATTCCATTTATATTTTTCACTCAACACAGAGAATCTCAAGTGTGATCACGGCTCCCTCAGTGAAACGATTTTAAATATCAGTTCTCAGGGCAAGATAAACACAGAATCAGTATGACAAATTAACTTTAGATTTACGCTGATTTATTTGAGCTCATGTCTGTCACTTGTAATAGCTACTCGTGATGGTAGTTGTCCTTTTGTGTGATAATTTTCTGCTCTTTTATGTTTACAGTGTCTGTGGGGATTACTATAGAGTCTTGACATTTCTTGACTACAAGCCAGTTATCTGTACAATGGGCAAAAGTATTATGTTCATTCATTCATTCATTCATTCATTCATTCATTCATTCATTCATCGTCTACCGCTTCATCCGCTGTGGCGGGTTGCGGGGAGCTGGAGCCTATCACAGCTGACTGAGGGCGTGAGGCAGGGGAAACTCCGGGCGCGACGCCAGTGCACCGCGGAATTATTATGTTTTAGTATATAATGCTATAAAGTGTATTTTTATGTATTCTTCTCTCAGATAAAAATAAATAAATAAATGATTGATTTATCTGAATAAGAGAATTATTTTGTTGAAGTATGCCTGGTGGAATATGATGACACCAGTTTTGTTTTGTTTGTTTTTTCCCAATGCATATAGCCTATATTTGGTCATGGCAATTTGTGAACAAGTTATTGGAATCATTGTGTAACTGGAACATAATATCACTATGATTTATGTAATAACCAGTATATCTCTTGATTTGGAATCTAGTACTGACATTTTCATGACACTGAACATTTTTATTTGTAGACTTGACTGGGTTATACAGTTTTGTTTTGTTTTCAATTGATGTCAGTGAGAGGAATAATTTCGGTGGGCGATCAAGACTTTTAATAGTGATAAATAGAGTATTTTATATTTTAAAAACACTCAACTACTTTGTGTAATACAAATCAATAACGTTCGGTTTCCACTGTTTTATAACACTACTTCCTGGTCATTCAAAGAAGGGCGTCTGCAGTACTAAAGTTGCACTTACCACTAGCTACCGTTAGGTGGCGAAATGTGAGACTAATTTAGTTAAAGAAGAAGAAGAAGACCTGCCCGCCAATTTCGACAGATGTAAACAGGCCGTGTTTACTGCAGTTTGCTATGAAGAGGGTTAATTTCATCTCATAAAAGCGAACTCCTTGTCAGCAATGAATTTTAGTATTAAAGGTAAGAAACATCGTCTAGTCATCTGATGTGCTGTGCGTTTATCAGAGACAAGGGTACTGACACATCGTTCAGTTCTTTTTGCAGCGTTTAGCGAGCTGGTCAACAACGTGAATCAGCTAACATGGTTTATGCTAATAATGTAACTAACTCCCCTTAACACCATTATTTTACTATCGATGTTAGTTACTTTATACGTGCAGCTACGCATACTGACTTAACTGAGATACTACTGTAGTAAGGATATGAGGCGTTGATATATTTTTTAAACAATTTTGTTGACAGGTCATGGTGATTCGTCTCAGCTTGCTGCCAGGTAATGTACCCTAAGGATACTCTGCAAACATCGTCATACCTTACTAACATTTATTTAAAGTACGAATACAAATAATCCAATTCTTATTCAAACCTGGTGAAATTACGACTGGACTGAATTTGCTATTAGAGGAGCTGCAACAAAACAGACATTTTCATATTCACCAAACTTAACGGGCAGCTGTGAAACCACTTATATTGTCATTAAATATTGTATGCTGTACAAGTGCTCATGTTTTTGTTTTGTTTTATCCTTGTCCCAAAGCAATGACTGCAACTCCATCAAAGTTTTTGTTCGAGTTCGTCCTTTGACCCAGGGTAACGGACTGACTACAGATGGAGATCAGAGCCTCTGCCTCACAGTTACCTCAGCCAACACCATCCGGCTGCTCTCCAAACCAGAATCACGAACTTTCACCTATGATCATGTTGCAGACATGGACACATCTCAGGTTTGGAGAAAATGTTTGTATTGTCAATGTATCACTGGCATGGGTAAAACTAGACTGATAACAAGCTGATAGGTTATTGATGCATGTGATTTTCTTTGACAGGACTCTGTTTTCTCCAGCGTGGCCAAGGATATTGTGGAGTCTTGCATGAATGGATATAATGGTACAATATTTGCCTAGTAAGTAGTCCTTACATTGTTTTGTCGATGGTATACGTGTAAGAATGTTTAAGACATTATAATTGTTCACTGTGTATTATGTGCAGTATTAATTTCTTTTATGTTTCTGCAGTGGACAAACAGGCTCAGGGAAAACATTCACCATGCTTGGTGAGAATTCAGTATATTATTTGTATTATGTATTATAAATTCTTTAAGCTCAAGTACAGTAATGGGTTAATTCATGCACTAAGTTTTTACTTTTTGTTGTAGGACCGTCAGAGTTGGATAACTTTACCGATGAACTAAGGGGAGTTATTCCTCGAAGTTTTGAGTATTTATTTTTTCTCATCAACAGAGAAGTGGAAAGGGTGAGCTGTACAATTTCTTCGCTGTGATGAAGTTTTATACCAATATTTTGTGTTTGCCATATAATTGGTGGCTCTTTGTTTGTTCTATTTTTAAAGTCTGACCAGTCCAAGAGTTTCCTTTGCAAATGTTCATTTATTGAGATTTACAATGAACAAATTTATGACCTTCTGGACACAGCCTCAGCCAGCCTTTTCCTCAGGGAGAACATCAAAAAAGGTGTGTTTGTTGAGGGAGCTGTGGAGAAGTTTGTCAACTCAGCTGCTGAAGCCTACCAGGTATAAACTGCATGTCTGTCGTGAGTTAACAGAATTTTTTTGTGCTTTCTACATGATAATATCCTTCTAATTAGAGGGGATAATCCCCATCTTCTTATGTGTGCTGTATCTAGTCCCATCTTCATAACATAAAAATATTTTTAAACAAACAAAATATGTTATTTATTACTTATTTAAGTTCTATTTTAAACCTCTTAGGTGCTGTCTATGGGCTGGCGTAATAGACGTGTGGCCTCTACTTCCATGAATCGCGAGTCCTCAAGATCTCACGCGGTGTTCACCATGACTTTAGAGTCCAAAGAATCTGTCAATGAAGTGGTGAACATCCGAACGTCTCAGTTGAACCTGGTAGATCTGGCAGGGTCTGAAAGGCAGAAAGACACACACACAGAAGGTTCCAGACTTAAGGTGAAGCTTTGTCCAGTTATTTGTTCACCCACTGATATTCTACATTTATAAGTTGTGTTGTTGCTAACAGCAGTTCCTTCCATTGCTTCACTTTCAGGAGGCTAGCAATATCAATCGGTCTCTCATGTGCCTTGGCCAGGTGATCATGGCACTGGTTGATGTGTCCAATGGGAAGAACCGCCACATCTGCTACAGGAATTCTAAACTCACCTTCTTGTTAAGGGTAATTGTCAATTCAGGGATTAGCTTTACTGAAAACAAAAAGCTCCATTGCTGTGTGTCACTATGACTATAGAGTCTGCATGTGAAATTTCCTGAGATTTTATGTGCCATATATTTAGTTGTGTTGGCGAAAATAAGCTTTCACATAATGCCACATCCAAAAATGTGATCACAATTTGTTTTAATATGAATATGTATTATGAACTGCAGCAACTGCTTCATTGTTATTTCAGGACTCTCTCGGTGGAAACGCAAAGACATACATCATAGCCAATGTGCACCCCGGTTCAAAGTGTTTTGGAGAAACGCTGTCCACCTTACAGTTTGCACAGAGAGCAAAGTTGATAAAGAATAAGGTATCAAATCTATGATGTGTTAAAACAGACTAAACTAAGTTATGTACTTTTAAAATTCAAACACATTATTATCTTTTTCCAGGCCATTATCAATGAGGACACACAGGGGAATGTGAAGCAGTTACAAGCTGAGGTGAAGAAGTTGAAGGAGCAGCTTACGCAAGTGCTGGTGTTACAGGCAATGGATGGTGGGAAAGATGTAGCACCTGGAGGTCCTGAACCCCTCATGGGTAAAATATATATACACTAGATCAAGCTTAAAATCAACATCAAAAACCTTGCGATATGCGCTATGTTACACATTCAAAATTAAATCCATAATGTTAAATATAATAACTTGGGCTGCTGTATTGCATGCAAAGTTACCGGTACATGTTTTTAATGGACTGTTATGTCATGGGTGTTGAGGGTAAATCATGTTTTCTCATTAGATCCATCCATTGAAATTCAACATGATGTATATAAACCAAAATTCATGGCTGCTATTCGTTTGTGGAGAAAAAGAGATGAGGAAAAGAAGGTAAAAGATTTTATATATTTATTTCATCCATTCATGAAAATTGTTGTGTTGTGAGGAAATAATGCAGATGCTTGATTACTCAATGAAATGTTTGACTATACACAGATCCTGCTTGAGAAGGTGACTCAGCTTGAGGAAGCCTTGACCCAGAAGGACAAATTCATTTATTCTAGCCGAATGATTGTCAGGTTTCGAGAAGACCACATATCTTGTCTTGAGAAAAAATTGAAGGAGGGGAAAAATGGACGATCAGACTCTGAGTCTCAGGTTCTGATTGACCGGCTGAAAGAAGAGATACAGATCTTAAAAGATCAGGTACAACTTCTAATACTATTTAAACACTGTATAAATCACTGCTAATGGCTCTGTCTGTATAATCAATGTATGGATACACATTTTGTGTATCCAAACTGTCATTCAGTTGTCGGTAATTTTACTCTATCTGGAGTTGAAGAAAATTCAAATTACCAGTACATAAATTAGTGAAACTGAAATCCATGCTAGGTTCCTTCGTACCTCTGTAAACTGGAAGGCTCAATTGACTTACATAAGATTGTCTTCAGTAGTTTTTTTTTTTTTTTAACTGACAGCTAAAATATCCGTTTTTAATGCACTAACTTTTACTTTATCAGGTTGAACATCACCCGAAGATGACTCAGTATGCTGCAGAGAACTTCAGTCTCCGACAGGAAAACCGCCGACTCCGTTCTCTTGATTCAGTGGTGAAAGCTGAAGAGGCTTCAGCCACAGTTGCTGCTGAGCTGGATGAAACATTCCAGAGGGCAATGGAGACAGAGAGACTCACAGAGAGTAAGACAAATAAAAACTTAATAACAAAATGCTTAGTAAATGCATATTATCAGATTTTGTTTGTAAGCTCATTCTACTCCTCAGCTCCAGCGGTCTCTTCAACCTCTGCTGCTGTAGATACTGAAAAGCTGAAGGCCCAACTGCTTCAGAAACAGTCTGACTTCACAGGCATCCTTCAGGCCTTTGGGGAATACAAAGAAATCACTAAGTAAGGAGGACACTTAATTAAAGATGCACAGAGTCACAATGACATCATCTAGAACACTCAGCAGCTGTTAAAAGAACAAGCATCCAAAAGCTTTAAGTATATATAGAGAACTCTAACCATCATGAAGGTCTTCAATAATAAATACAATTGCTTTAACTATGATAATACTTTAATTTCATGCAGGTCTAGCGGGGGAAAAATGGTTGTTAGGTGACCACATGCACTCATTAAAAGTGTGCTTTTATGTGTTTTTCATAGTAAATGAGGGTATCTCAAATATTAGAATGGATAACTGCATCGGTTCTTCCTACCGAACATTGAATAAGTATCCCACAGACCTTGAGCATCACAAAAGGGTTAATATATATTTTGTTGATGTGCTTTGTGCTCAAGGAAACAGATGGCTCAGCTGGAGTCTGAGAAAAGATACCTTGAAAAGTCTAACAGGCATTTGGAAAACATTTTGGAAGCCACAAATGCTTACAAGAAGCAGGAGGTGTCAGAGCTGAATAGAATACATGTAGAAACTATTAAGGTGAGTGAATGAGAATTCAGTATTCAGATCACAGTGAAACAAAATAGGAGCTCTCTTTACCCAATAAGCTTTTGTTTTCCTGTGAAAAATTTTCTTCAAATATTTGTTATACCAGATTCTCAGCACGCCCACCAAAGCATACAACCTGCGGTCTCGTTTAGTGCCTTTCTCGAGCCCAGAACATCTGAAAGGGGAAAGCGATAATGGAGATAACATTTGGGCAGAGCTGCCTCCTTCAGACATGGCTATGATGGCTTTGACTGAGGACCTGTGTCAAGAACAGGTACAGAGATTTTGATTATCCTCTAAATACATGCACAAAAAAACACAACAGCCATGCATTGTCTCCAAACTTCTTATCAGGAGAAATCCAGTCATGTCCAGACGCTGCTAAATGAGGAGGAACTAAAGAACCACAAACTGTTGCAGCAAATTGCAAAACTTGAGGAGCAGATCACTCTGATATCACAAGAGTCTGACCACAAGGAGCAGGTAGAATTCCCTTACCTTATTGATTGGCAGTGTATTCTTGAATATGCTGTATATTGAATTCATTATAAGGAATATTTCAACTGGATGTATGGATATTTGAAAAAATATTAAAGCCATGGACTAATATGTTACTGCCGTTGTTCTTTACACTGGATGTAGCTACTCTCGGCTGAGCAAGCCAACAGGAACAGGGATCATCTAATCCTGAAAGAAACTGTGAGTGAGCTTCAACAGAGCCTCCAGTCTCAACAACAAGCTGCAGAAGGTAACGTTCTCATGCTTTCCCTAATGTCATCAGATAGGATGAATCACCTATTTGGATCTTTGCTGGTGTTGGATGAGGAGAATTCTTTCAGATGAAGTGTGCCATGGTGATATCTAAAGCGGTTTAAGTCAATCCACTGGACGTTAAGAAAGTTCTTGAAGAAGTTCTGAAGAAGTCTCTTGGATGAGAGACGAAGCGTCTTCAAAAACTTTCTTAACGTCCAGTGGATTGACTTAAACAGCTTTGCATAACCATGACCTGGATAACTGAGAACCTACACAGACATGGTGATATCTCTTTCTCCCCACCTATCAGTGATGAGGAGTGAGATTCAAGATCTCCGCCTGTTGCTGAACTCTTCCGATAAGGAGCTGGCCACAGTGAAGAAGGAGCTCGTGGAGGGGAAAAGCGAGCACCAGAGAGAGACGAGCCAGCTCTCCAACGATCTGATCAGCACACAGCTCCGTCTTGACAAAGTCCAGTAAGCATGCTTCAAAAGCCTCCCATGCGACTCTTCTTCAGCTGCTCTGTTTACAGGTGTTAGATTAACATTTTAACTCTTAGGCTGGAGTGGGAGCAGCTCCTGGAGCAGCATCGCATGCTGCAGGATACATTTGACCAGCTGCAAGCTGAGACCAAGTTTGAAGCTGATGAGGCAAGACAGCAGCTGCAGGACAGACAGCAAGAGATTGATAAACTGAAAACACAGCTCATGGTTCGTAAAGTCATAAACTCATCTTTGTCCTGTAATGTCCTGTGATCTACACTCCATATATTATTTCCTCTTTTCCCCCCATTGCAGGAATTGAATAATTCTCTGAAAATGGAGCAAGAGCACACAACCACCCTGAGTTTTCAATTAAGAGAAAACAAAGAGAGTACATCAAAGTGAGCTCAGACAGACTGTGTTTCCCACCTTGCTTTTTCGTATTGCAGCAGTTTCTAAAATTTGGATAAAGTAACTGACCAACCTTTGTGTTTTCCCTCAGAGAACTAATTGAAACTGTGCAGCAGAGTACACAGCTGGGGAAACAGGTGTCGGACCTGACGCTGCTAAATCAAGAACAGGTCAGTCCGAAATACAATATGCATCTATGAAAATGAACGATTTTGCTAAACAGTGGTGGTATCTCAGTTGCTAACCATTCTGCAATGTCTGTTTTTTGTTTTGCTTTGTTTTTTAAGACATCCAAGATTATAGACCTTGAGCAAAATCTCAATTCCAGAAACAAAATGTTAAAGGGTTTGGAGCAGAAGATTGAGCACGACAAAGTGAGTCTGTGTGAATTGTCCTTCATGTCTGATTTTGTCACATAAATTTTCACTGAATATACTGACCCACTTTTGTGTGTTTGACAGGATGTTGTTTTAGTTTTTATTAACCAAATCAGGGACCTTCGCTGCGAGTTAAGCCAGAGGGACCAGACGATCGCCCACCTGTCTGCAGACATCAAAGACATCACAGTATTTTTTTCATTCCTTGCCTTGCATTGTCTTAAACAGCCGCTTATTATAATTGTCATTCCTTTTATATGTTTTTTCTACGCTGTACTTCTTACTAATTCACTTATTGTGAATTACTTATTCAGCCAATGTGTTTTTATTATGTCCCTTCTCATCTAGGCCAAATACAATTCTACCTGCCTTGAAAAAGAGGATGTCAGTGAGCAACACACCAAGATGCAGACAGAAGTTTTAGAACTGAAAGAAACTTTGGACAGATGTGTAGCATCCAACAAAATAGAAGTAAGTTCTATGATGGTATGAATTTTGGTAGAAGATTTGTAGATCATAAAAAATTTAGGACAATTAGTAAGACTAAGATATTGATGATGTGTGTGTTCTTAGGTTGAGGTGTTGCAGGAGGAGGTCGCCTACGCCATAGAGGAAGTGGAAAGGCTCACTAAGGTCTTAAATGAACAGAGCAGCCTCCTCCAAACATCTCAAGAGCAAACAGCCCAGAAAGATGTCATCATACAGAATCTACAACAAAAGGTGGAGTCTTTGTCCTCAAAGGTAAAAGAAATAGAATCTTATTATAATTACTAAATACAAAAACTCTTTTTGCACTAGGTGAAACAACAAAAAGAAGCTGTTGAAAGAACTATCCGGAATGGAAGTTTTAAACCATGTGTGGAGCAAACAGTCACTCCTAAGTCATTACCTCGGGTAAGACTATTTTGTCATCTGTTTGTTCTCTAAATGCATTACAAAATGAAGCATGTGCAGCTTTTCTAATATCTGCTGATCTCTATACTCTTATTTTCTTTAAATTTATTGTACTCAAGACCCCATGCACACCAGGAAGTTTCAGCAGGGACCTGACCCAAGTGTTAGAGAGTCAGGAGAAGGAGCTGGAGAATCGACGCACCTCCATGATGACCATGGAGATTCTTTTAGCTGAACTGAATGCAGAAAGGTCTGCCAAGAATGAGGAGATCCAAAGATTGAAGGTATTTATTTGTTTGTTTGTTTTGCAAAAGTAAATTAAAGTTGACATCGGACTTAAAAAAATTATTCAACATGGTTTCTTTACTCAGGATTAGCTACTTGACAAAATTAAAAAGACTGATCCTCTTCATTGAGGTTAGTAGTCCATTAAAAGTGTGTTCTCACTGTCCTCAGACGCAGCTGACTGAGAAAGAAATGGTCCGAATGGAGATCCAGACTTTACTTGACCAGTTTTATACCAAGCAGAGCCGGAATGGGAATAATAGGTTGACTATATTTATGTATATGTTCAGCCATCCATTGCTCTAAAACATATCCGCTCATCCATAATTTTCATGTGTGAAGTAAATTATGCAATCCTGTCCTTTTCAGTGAGGAGATGAATGATGCCATCAATCATTCCTTGCATAAAGAACTACAGGAAGAGAGAACAGAGAAGGTTAGTATTTGTCTGCTGATTTTATTTTTGTCATGACTGAATAACACACGTTTGTTCCTCTATTTTTTTAACAGAACAAAGTAACAAAGAAGCTGTCCGATACTCTAAAACGGTAAGCATGTGTGATTTACTTAAATGAATGACTAGTTTGCACATCATTCTGCACCTTTGCTTAAGTTTGGTGTTTGTGGATTAGGTTGCAGGCACAGGAGGCGATGTTGGCCCAGTCCCAAACCTGTGTCCAGGAGCTGACCGCTGAGCTCAGGGACCGCTGTCTGGAGCTGAGGGAACTGAGCCACAGGATCCAGGATGAGGACAAACTGCTCCAGGTCACAGTCTGATGATATAAATATTTTTTTCACTAAAAATACATGTTGATAGAGTTGTTAAGAATTTAGGGTCTGGTTTGGATGGTTACTGTTCAAAGATTTATGTGACTTTTAAACTTCCATATGTTAACAGAGGAAATTGATAATTCATGTTGGAGTTCTGAAATGCTTCTGTATTTCATAGGAGAATGAAGTTCTCCGCAAGCAGAACGATAAGCTTTCCGAGGAAAATGGGAAACTTGTGGGACATAAGAACCACAAACAAAGAATTGAATATCTGGTAAAACTGAAAAAGGAAAACACCAAACTTCAAGAGGTAACTTACCTTTTTATTGTCATCAACTAATGTTTCTGTTTGTCCGTGTGAGTACTTTAACATCAATGTGTGGCATTAATTTGTCTTAAAGGAAAACGAGAAGCTGAGATCAGAGATGGTCTTTCTTCAAGACCACATTGGATGTCCACGAATGGAAACGATTTAAATCTGTTTGAATGGAGAGCATTTCTTTTTTTTCACTTAATTGACATTGCTAACTGTTAATGGTTTAATTTAAGGAATACACGGTAAAGATTTTGGCAGTTCCATGCCCACATTATAACAGTTTTTTTAAATGTTTGGCCTGGATGCATTACTACAGCAGCTTTCACAGACCAGTGATGCCATAACTTCCATTAGCTTGAATTTACTTTTTAAGAGTTGGGTCTTTTTAAATGGACATTACTACACCAGGTTACATTTCTCTTAATTTGAAAGAAAACTATGTAACTGCTGGATAACTGCTTAATGTGAAAACTCAATATTTTCTTTACATTTTTTTTTTAGCTGTGATTGTTCAGGTGTTTGTATGGTGTAAATTTTCACATCATTGTTTTATGTATGACCAGCCTTTTTCTATTACAATGAAAGTTGTTTTTTTAATTACTGTAATTTTTTTTTGGTTTAAAATCTTTTTTGGTGGTATTTTCATTTAAAAGATTTAAGTGCATCTTTTGTAGTACTTACCAACGTCATAAGACACATGAAATAAAACCTTACAATGTATTACAATATCATGTGCTGGTACAACCTTTTGTGTGCTCACTGTGCTGTGTGTAGTGCAACGGAGAAATTAATTTCCCTGACCGAACCTCCTTAAGGGATCAATAAAGTTCTACTCTACTCTCATGTATATAATAATTCTATACATTTATAATTTTTAATAGCTGTTATGTTAAGTGTTCTTTTAACATTTATGTGTTTAATGGTAATAAATCCTTTTTCTGTTATTTTCTGAAACAGAGTGTTATATTTGCAATCATTGTTATTTTAAATAACAGTACTGTATATGTATATATTAGGAATTTTAAAATCGAGAAGGGAATAAGTTACTGTAATTTGAATCACGGCTGCAGGTGATGCTTCGTCCTGCCGCAGGGGGGCGATGTCGGACTCGTTCGCTCCTTACGCGGGTCAAGCGCCTATCAAGCATTAATTAGCTTGATCTGAGATTACTGACCACGTAGTTTCAGTAAACATCTTCAAGATGAAGAAAATGATTACTGCTGAACAAATTGCGGCGCATTTCACCTCGGGAACGGCGTTTGCGAAAATTAAAATCACAGAAGAAGTGGAAAGAAAATTCAACGAGCCGTTGTCGAGAGGAAGCAGGTGAGGCGCCAGACGGACTGGCTCGTTAGCTCAGGGGGCTAACTCCACACACACGCTAACTCCACGAAAACATGTTTAGGCTTCATTTCATTTAGAAATAGATGCGACTGGATAATACGAGAGAGAACGTAAATATTTGTGAAGTTCAGGCAACTTTTTTAAAGACTAAATTATTGTAAATTAACGGTACTTAAAGAAGTGACATCTCGGTTTTGTCATCAAATAGAAGATAACGTTAATAATAATTTATATCATTCATTTACTGTAATTATTCCCTCTCTTTCTTGCTTGTCCACCTGTTGTTTCTTTTGCTGTCACCCCTGTCGCCCATATAGAATCTGACGAAAATTAATTTTCTTAAGACGTGTTCGGACACAGTTTCCAAAATTCAGAATACTATGAAGTATTTACAAAATTATTACGGCATGAATACCGTCTCAGAAACATAGTATCACGGTATTTCACCGTTATTACTGAGTGTGAACCTCAACACGTGCTTGTCTGTCACTGATCCCGCTGCGCAGTCTTGCAGGCGTTCATGGCGCGATGGGAATATTCTGTTTTAGCAAAAGCACCATATTAAAAGGGAATAAACAGGCATCCAGTGATATAAGATTTATTTCCAAGGAGCATTGTTACAACAAAAAATCTGCTAAACACAAATGTCTTTACTTCTTCATGTTTAGTTCTTCTAATAAAACAGTTTTAACATTTAGTCCACCGGGCTTCATGTCATACTAACATTTTTGTTCGCAGGCTTTAATACATTTTCATTAATAAAAATTCATTATCATCTTATATCAATATGTCATGCAGGGCGATTGTAGTGCAATTCTCTGTTAATAAATGATAGTTTTATTTTGTGGTAGAGTAGAAGCAAATAAAAACTATTCTTTCTTTTACAAATGGAATATGTGTCCCACGAATTACGACAAATGTATTTTTTGATAATTTTTTACTTTTTTTTTTGTCTCTGTGGCAGCAGTATGGTGTTCATTTTTATATATGAGATTATCAAAAACTTAGCAAAAGCTTACGTTTTCATTTTTATGTCTATGTTTTATGTTTATTTCTTAATCAGAGAAGCTTGTGTTTCTGCATTTTAAGTTTGTAAGGTCCTAGGGGGACATATGTCGTCATGACTCTGTCAACAGGCTCCGTGTGGTAACTATTCCTGTTAGTTGTTGTTGTTTAACGTGGTACCAGGCATTTTAAACAGTACATCCTGTCACAGTGTAGAGCTGTGCATCTATATGGGCTTCAATGGAAATGAATGATAATATGACAGGCTCCAGTCCATGTTTGATACTGCGATTGAACCGGAATGCTGCATGGCTCCATCCACGTATCCAGAGATTGTTGGGATCTCCTCTCTTGAGTGGTGTCCAAACCTGGTTTCAGTAAGTATGGGAAAGTCCTGTCTCTTTTTATAGTGGCAGGTGCAGGACTTTGTTGGCGTGGGCTGTGGCTGCTGCACTGGGAGGTTGACCTCTCGACTCAGGAAGTCTGTCAGAACTTGCTTGAAGACTGATGCCAGCTCCCAGGGCCTTATGCTGTTAGTGGCAAGCACCTCACGAAACCTGCAGACCAAAGCGAGTTCATAAATATATGTCAGTGTTGGAAGGACTTGCATCATTGCTACACCACAATACCGTTTCTTCTGTTGTTCAGCCTTCACAAAGGTTGAATGAAGGATATATAACCTACAGATAATTAGTCATCCACAGTGTTGAGTCATTCTGAAGACTCAAATAATTGGATAAAACAGCACAGACTTTTTTTTTTGATGGGATAAAAATTACAACACGCCTTATTATCTGTTATTACTATTACAACTATTAATATCATTTTAAATATGTGGTTATTTACACATAAATTTATGACCCATTGGCGAGTGCTATACTTAATTCAATTTGAATAAAAACAATTTTTTGTACATTATGGCTAACAGATGTTAAGTGAAAACCCTGCTTTATCCATCATCCTTCATCTCCACATGTTCATTCACGACAGATCCTGCATCTGTGGCATTAATACCTAATGACTCTCTCAACAGTTCCCCCTGCCTCCCATTCCTTTGCATCCTCCTGGACTCAAAAGCCTGCTGTTAGGCTTTTGTATCCATCCATTAGCAGTTAGCCACTGCTTACAGGTTGCTAATGTGAGCACTGAATGCGTCATGGCTACCACCAAATCACCTGGAGAGCACCGTGGCTGCGTGGATTGGTGGGATCTGACCACACAGGAACTCCAGCTGGTGGAGTTCCGATGTGGAAATCAGAGTCTGTAACCTGGGATACTTCTGGAACCACTGAAGACCTGGGGCACTCTGGGCAAGCCTGTTCTCCCGTTCGAGGTCCCTCATCAGCTTCTCGCGCTGTTTCACATGCCACAGGAGCTCTGTGATCAAAGTGTGGGTGGATTCACCCCCTGAAGTCTTTTGAAGTGTCGCTTCACCGTGGGCAGGCATTCTTACGTCGCAAGATCGTTTCATCCACCTGAACAGGGGCATGGTAGAGACAGCAGGCGCTCCTGAAGGAGCAACATTTATTATCGTAACGCCATTAGTTCCATATTGCGTATTTTAAGACATTTAAATATGCTAGAATAATGTGTTACTTTAAAGCAGAATCCTATGTCTCTCTAATCTGCACATAAAAATAAAGTACTATTATTTTCAAATGTGCCGAATGATGCATCTGCATATAAAAAAGAAAGAAAAAAATGAATGGAAATGAAAATATTTTTTTAAAAAGAAGTCAAATAAAAAGAGGTCAACACCAATAAGTTTCCACTTCTGAGATAGATCTAAACCTAAATTACTGTACAAAAATCTTATAGGAACGATGTGATTCCTGCATAAGTACTAAGTACTGATTAGTAATTATACAATAACCAGTCTGCCCAGCATTTAATGCCTGGCTGAACTTGACAGGAAAGCTCTGTACTCACGAGTGAAGCTGGACCGTTGATGTTTAGCCAGAATTCACAAATTCCACAAACTTCAGACAGCACAGCTTCTAGGTCTCCAGCAGTCAGTCAAAGCAGACTTCCTCTTGCTGTTCTCGACAGCAAATGCTACCACAGGAACAATTGCTTTGGTTTGTTGATGTGTTTTCCTCTTTGTTTTGTAGTTATTATCTTATCCTTCCCATATCTTTGCTTACATCAGCCGTCTCACTGTTCCTGTCATTCAGACTTTTTCCTGTAGAGTTATTCACACATGGCTAACAGAAGTAGAGCTGCTTTTTCTCCTTCCATCCATCTCTTCTGCGCTGTGTGCAGCTTTGCCGTAAGGTCATCTGCTTTGTGGCGTGTGTGAAATGTGTGCATTGGAGAGAAAGGAAAGTGTCCGCACACAAGTCGTGTGTGTTGCTCTTCCGCTGTGCTTAACACTGTCAGTGTTTGTTCCTGCTGTTGCAATGAAACTACTCAAAAGGAGAGGATGAGAAACAAAGACATGGATAGTATGCCGACTCTGGGCCAGAGAGAGCTGGCCAGAAGAAACAGGGAGGCAGAAAATCGCAAAAGTTTCAGATGGCACAAAGCTCTGAAGCAGGCAGTGCTGCTCATGTTCACACGTTGTGAACTTAACATTTGAACATTGATGAAAGTTCACAATTAAACTCAACTTGGAATCGGTGTTGATTCATGTCTAAATTAGTTTCTCAGATGAAACTAATAAGTGCGAACTGACCAGTGGTTGAAGGGAATTCTGCATGGACAGCCTGTTGTATAATATAAGAGCATTTCACAGGCTCTTGTCTAATATTTTAAATATAATGTTAGCTCTTTTCATAGTAACATTGTGAAAATTTTCAGGTTTTGACATTGTGTCCTATTTTTTGTCGTCATCTTCGTTTCTGTAGCCCAAAGTCACAAGTTGATGCTGAGACGTATGTAAGTGTGTGTATTATTTCAGTTCAGTGCAAAGCATGGCTTTCGAGACATTTTTTTATTTGTTTCAGCCCATCAGAAGTCGTCAACGAGGACAGCCTAAAAGATGTGAAATCTGATAGACGGCAGGTTATAAACCCAGAACCTGGATGGGGTGAGTGTTAAATGTTGTTAGCTTCTCCCTGCTATAGTTACGCAGTCATTTTGCTTGTCTCCTTGTGGTTTAACAGTTTCTATGCATCCATTCTGTATCTTTAGGTGCTGCTCCTCCTTCCCTTGGTAGCTACAAGTACCCCAGCTTACCCATTGAGAAAAACAGAGAGGAGGTATAACATATTATCTGTACTCCACATACACACAACCACACCTCCTGGTCTTTAAGTGCTCTTAAGTACTTTTTCTTTTGACCACATGAGTTTCACTATAATTACCATTACTAGGCTAATGGTAAGTACACCAATATCCTGAGGACATTTGTGCACTTAAGCTTTTACTAACTTTTCAAAATGAACTCAATGTTATTGTTATGCTGCAGAGTAAGAACCAACTGTAACTTGACTTGTCCAGAATTATTTGTTGGTTAATAAGAAGTAATCTATGTTGTTGTTGTTTGTGTTGTTGTGAATTATTATTGGTATTGAAGATGTTCTTTAATGCAAATGTTGACTTCTAGTGAACAGTCATCTTAGTTCATCCATCTGCTCTATAATGCAGATTTCTTTTCATTTCAGTATTGTACAAATGGCTGAATATTGGGGTTTTAACAGCATGTTTCTGCATGTGTTTTGTTTTTGTGTGCCCGTGTTCTTCCAGCTGATTTCTCTTATAGAAAACAACTCTGTTGTGATCATTCATGGAGCCACAGGCAGTGGCAAGACCACCCAGCTGCCGCAGTACATTCTGGACAAATACATGGACAAAAATGCCCAGTGCAACATTACTGTTACCCAACCACGCAAAATTGGGGCCACCAGTGTTGCCCGATGGGTTGCCAAACAGCGGAAGTGTGCTTTGGGTAGTCTAGTGGGATATCAGGTCAGTGCTACATTAGACAGAGTCTGATTTATTTAAACTGCAGGGCAGATACATATGTGAGACTATATGTGTGGGTTATTTTCAAACACTTTCCTAATACTGTTTTTTGTGGCTCTGTGCAAATAGTACCTGGATTTGGAGGCACTGTATTTTTTGGGTTATTTTTGAATGCAATATTATTCAAGGAATTTCTTTTAATGTGACACATGTCGACCCATTCCTGGTTGATTAGCCTTTAAATTACCACAGTAATGGTCATTTATGGAAGTTGGTCTCTGAAGTATGTCAGTAATACGACTTCCGTTTTACCAAAAGCTACGCTCAAAAGCTTTTTTAAAAATTCCTTCAGAGTCATCAGTTTTGGAAAGGCATGTTTTTTAGCTGTAGCTTGGAATGTGAATACAGAAATACAAGTTCTTTAATATAAAAATGAGAGAATAAAGAAGAGTAATACTTTTGCACATGTCATTGACCGGCATTAATTCACCTTGAAAAAAATATGTTTTGGTACAAAATACCAAACATATTTGAAAATGCAATATATCAAAAATAGTCCAACATAAAGTAATATCAGATAATTGCTTTATAGATAATACATTTGGTTATAGAATTATTTCTTATGGTCGTGTATTATCTGAACTGTTTGGTCTCTTTTGAGGTTTTTGCAAGTGTAATTTTTTCACCATATTTATGATCATAGGTAATTAATTATTTATGATGTGGCCTTTTGCCCGTTCCAAGTTCAATCCAACACAGTCTCAAAACATCCTGTGGGAAACTAGAAGGAGCGATTAAACCAATAAATCTCAAATCCTCAGTGACGAAGCTTAAATGATGGGTCAGTTTTAGTGCCAAAATAAAAGGTTGAGTGTCACTCAATTTTGCTCATTTGTTTTTGAGGTTGGACTGGAGAAGATGGCTACTGAGCACACCCAGCTGATCTACATGACCACAGGAGTGCTGCTGCAAAAACTGGTTCAAGCCAAATGCCTCACAGAGTTCTCTCATATTTTTGTGGATGAGGTGCGTAATTATTTCATAACATGACATTTGATTGACGTTTATTTCTTTTTATAATTTGTTGCGTTTTGTACAATTTTTTTTTTCTGTTGTTATATAATTAACATTAAGTTACTGCAGGGGCACAATTTAACTATGGTGTCAGGATCCAACATGTCCTAATGATTGTTAAAGTCTGTCTGTACCTTTACACAAGGTTCATGAGCGCACTTATGAGATGGACTTTCTGCTTCTCATTTTGAGAAAACTTCTTCATTCCAACTCTTCTTATGTCAAGGTAAGAAGAGTTTCAGACTACTTTGTCATTTTTCTGAATCAAATGAACTCTCAACTAAAGACCCCTGTTTTCTCAGATCATCCTCATGTCAGCCACGATTAAGTGCAGAGAGTTTGCGGAGTACTTTGGCACACTAGTTCATGGCAGAATGAGCCCAGCCTACGTGTTTGAAGTTGAGGGGGCTCCCTTTGCCATTGAAGAATTTTACCTGGATGACCTCCAGGCACTCTTTCCGCAATATGTAAGAAACTGGCCAATAATCTGCTTACTTTACTGTCTGCCTGACTTGAATCCAAATAACTGATGTGTGAATTTCATGTTTCTGTTTATCCATCAGGTTGAGGCGCCTGATTTTAATAACCCTAACATTTCATTTGAGATGTACAATCTGGCCATCAATCTCATCCAGAGCTTTGATGAGATGGAGGGCAAAGACTCCAGGTGAGACGTCAGTGTTATTGCACCCTTACATTACACCTGTACAACAGAAGCATGAAGCAACTCTTAACTGTGTATGTTCATGTTTGAGCAGCAAAGAAGACAAAGGAGGTGGCATGACTTCAACAGAGCGGGGGAGTGTGTTGGTTTTCCTCCCTGGGTTAAATGAGATAGTCTATATGCAGGAGGCCTTGACCAAGTTGGTTCACAAAAGGTAAGCATTTGTGTTTTTCTGTTGCTGATAAATGTGGACTTTGATCTTTGCTTGCTTCTGAAACCAGTCAATTTTTTTAATCAATAATCATAGTCAGAATTAATTTATCTGAAGCCCGTAATGCTGATTTAATTGTTATTCTCTACCTGTGTTGAGTACTACAATCTATCGTTCAGATTACAGGTCTTTCCTCTCCACTCCACTGTGACATCAGAGGAGCAGTATGGCGTGTTTTTGCTCCCTGTCCCTGGTTACAGGAAGGTAAAATACTTTCATATTCTTTTGTCTCTTACAACCTTTTGTCTCTTACAATGTTCTCTTACAACCTGCTGTACTGATGTCTCTATTTTCACAGGTCATCCTTTCCACCAACATTGCTGAGAGTTCAGTGACTGTTCCAGGTGTCAAATACGGTGAGGGGGGGTTCAATGTGACCCTCAGTGTAGTTCTATATGTGTATTTTGTAAGAATATTTATAATATAATTATGTTTTTATTGTCACAGTGATTGACTTCTGTTTGGCCCGTCACCTAGTCTGTGACCAAGATACCAATTACCAGTCTCTGCGTCTCACCTGGGCTTCAAAAACCAACTGCAACCAGCGCCGAGGTCCATTATTCCAGGACAGAACCTGACCTTTGTAGCGTGTCTTTTCATTACCGGCCTTTTACACTTGTTTTCTCTCCTGTTCAGGTAGAGCCGGTCGAGTCTCTAAGGGCTACTGCTACCGCCTTATTACCAGAGAGTTCTGGAGCAATGACATCCCAGATTACATGGTCCCTGAGATGCTGGTAAAAGCAACATATGAACATAAGTGTTCCCTCTTCCTACACCTTGAACTTGACCCAAATTTTTACCTTCATCCCAGATTGCTCCTTTGTCCACCATCTTGTTGAAGGTGAAGTTGCTGGACATGGGAGACCCCCGGTCCATCCTCTCCACTGCCCTTTCACCCCCCAAACTTTGTGACATAGTGAGGACAGTGCTTCAGCTCAAACAGGTAAATAAATACAGATTCATGAGTCTCTACTAAGAGAGACATTACGTCCAGTCATGTGGGACATAATGTACATGTAAGTCGTGTGCATCTTCAAAGTGAAGCTCATAAAAGTCCTAAAAATCAATTCTGACGTACATTGACTTGTCTGTAGAGTGACTTTAAGTATACTGTATTTAGAAATTATACATGAAAGTATTACAAAGGTTTAAAATGAAAACAGGCGGAATGAGTAGATGAATCAGTGCGGTTTTATTAAGAGTGTGGTCTCCTACATGGACAGATGTTGTATGTATCAAGTAACAGAGCTCATAGTGTGGGGTAGAACACAGTGATGATGTCAAGGTTTTATGATGAAGGTATTCAGCCGCAAAGTCTGCCAGTAATTAAATGACTACAGGTGATGAAACAGGTAAGAATATAAAAGTGGTAATATAAAGGAATACATGTTGTTTATGTCAGAAATAAACAAGAAATTATGGGTAAACATATTACTTTAATTCTTACTAATTATGTGAAATCTGTAGATTGGTGCGCTATCTGTGAAAAGGGACAGACGACATCAAAATGAGGATGGCGAGCTAACGTTCCTTGGGCGAGTGCTGGCCCACTTGCCTGTGGACCTGAACCTGGGCAAGCTGATTGTCCTTGGCCACGTTTTTGGCTGCCTGCATGAGTGTCTCATCATAGGTCAGTCTTGTCACTGAGCTGCTGGACTCAACCTCAGTTTACTTTTTGTCAGCAAATTTGTTATGTAGAAATAAGTTTGTATGCAAGTAATGTGATTTTTGGGGACTGTTTGCTCTAACTACCACTCTCCCTATTAACAGCTGCCTCACACTCACTGAAGTGTTTCTTTACCATACCATCTTTGCAGAAACTTGCCAGTCACAGGTGAGTCATAGCCAGCAGCTGCACTGCTTCACAGACAGGATGTCAGTGCACATCACTTCAGTGTCCCAAAAAAGCACTACAAAATATCTGGGAAAATGTCATCTAACTCGTCCAGAACTCTCTCCTGACGGGAGATTCACCTGACAGTCTGTCGTCCTTTCAGTGGGTATTATTATTATTATTATGAATAATAATCAGGTTGAGGCGCCTGATTTTAATAACCCTAACATTTCATTTGAGATGTACAATCTGGCCATCAATCTCATCCAGAGCTTTGATGAGATGGAGGGCATAATGAATAATAATAATAATAATAATAATAAAGGCTTTGTTCCCCAAGTTATTAAAAATAATAATAGGTAATAAATGGCTATTGTGGAGATAGCGGTCATCAGGATTAGACAGGATGTAATCCTCATCATCCATTCAGTGGCAGTTAACCCAATTTTATAAATTAATAGTATATGCGGATTAAAACTTCCATGTTAAAGCATTAAATGTCATTTAAGAATCTTGTTCTGCTCATTCTTTGCATGTGATAAATTTGTTTTAGCCAATTGTAGCTCAAATCGTTTTCTGTCGATGCTTTTGGACCATAAATGCTTCACAGGCTTCATCACCAAGCAAATACAGTGGGCCCTCATTCTTTGCGATTAATGTGTTCAAGGAAGCACACGCGATTGAAGAATCCGCAATCAAGATCGCTATCTATTTATCTTATTATTTACGGTAATTTAAATGTTTATGAACCCCACCCATACTGATATTATATCACCCTCTATCCGTATTACCTTTTCCCACACTCTTATCGACTATTTAAAGCACTTTTGTGTCTCACGGAAGTCTGAGACTCACGGAACATAGCGCACTTCCGGATGCTGTCAGCCAATAGAATGCGTATGGTATCACGTGACTGCTGACCAAAAATCCACGATGAGGTGGAGTCGCAATCATTGTTGTGCGATCGCACATTATGGCGGGCGAGGGCCCACCATAATGTTCTTTGGACTGTTTGTAGAGTTTTTTTTGTTTGATTGTTTTTTTAACAATATTTTGTCATCACAGGACCAAGCTGGCATTCAGCCAAGGCACAGCAAGTGATTCCATCGCTTTTGTCAATGCCTTCAAGGTAACATGTTTGATGCTAAATCAGCACCATGCTATGTACAGTATACAGCATATGGTGGATGGATTTACATATTCACATGCAGGCTGTTGTCAAAAAAACTTAGTGTTCCCTTCTGTCATTTACTCCAGGCATGGCTGTCAGCCAAAAAGAAAGGACAACTGAGATACTCAAAGGTGACCAAAAACAACAACCAAGAATCCAACCTCCCTGAAAACATGAATAAAAACTACTTTTTATATCAGGTTGAGGAATGGTGTATCTGCTGCCATATAGAGTTAAACAGAGATAAAAATCTAGATATATTTAGAGATTTTCTTATCCTTCGTGTAGTGTCAAACCCGACATGTCCTGCTTTTTTGTTTCAATTATTATCAAAAGGGAAGGTTTTGATTAAAAAACAATGTTTTTTTATGATAAAGCATTTCTTCAGCCAAAACTTTCAATCCTTCATGGTCATTTTAAATACAACGCTATTAATAAAAATGATAGTAATAAGATACTTAACCACGCTGAGCATGATACCGGGCCTACAGACCAGCTGCCTGTCAGTAGTAGTTGTGGAGCATATTGTCTCCAGTTTATTCAATACGTTTCTGAGAAGAGTATGACGAATTCACTAAAGCTTTATTTATGGGGGCGTCATGAATTGTTGCAGCACTGTTGTTACTTTCAAAGTGCATGACTTTGTTGCCTTGTTTCCTTAGGACGAGTTTCATTGGGGAAAAGAGAACTTCATTCAGATCAGGAGGATTAAAGAGGTATGGTGAAGTTTTAGTTGATTTTTAATGTTAGTGACATACTGTATTTAAGCCAATAAATGATCAACTTTTTCACATTTAAGCGTATTCTCATGATTTGGTCAATATGTACGCTTCCTGTCTTAATGAGACAGGAACTATATTGTTTGTAAAATGTTGTGTCCTCCTTTTAGGTTGCAGAAGTGTATGAAGACCTGAAGAAACGCGTGTCCAACTTCAACATGCATGTATCAGAGAACACCGAACTCTTGAATTACACTAGCAAAAACTGGCAGAAGTTCATTCTTCAGGTTTGTTGTTGATGCTGTAGCGACCCCCCCTCAGGGCCAAGTGAGGCTTACAGTGTGCACCAGTCATCACTGTCAATGATAGCTTGCTTCATATAGAAACCTATGTCAGTTTGTTATGGCTTGTATTGCCCTGTATCAGATGGTTATTGCTGGCGCCTTCTACCCCAACTACTATTTCCTGGGGGAAGTGGATGAGGAGCTGGCCTCCAGAGAATTGAGTGGCTTCAACCACCGAACAACAGTTATGGTATGTCTCCTGTGACATTAATATCAGCCGCTGTGTAATGTTCATTAAAAAAATTTATTTTCGTGACAAGGTATTTTGCATAGGAAGTAGGAAACTTGTCATTTAACATTGGTGCATGTGTTGTCAGTTCAGGAACCTCCCACCATACAGTTTCCTGTATTACAAGCAGCTGCAGTCTCTGTGCCGCCTTTGTGGACAGGTCAAAAGCATTTACTTTGAAAGCTCCAGGTACTGAAACCAAGACTTTTAAAAACAATCTTGAAACTTTTTAATTCAAAGAAAAAATTTGGATACATGTTTTTCTTGTATGTAACTGTGTGTTTGCTCAGAGCTTATGTGGAGTTCTACAGGACATCCCAAAACTTGGGTGTTTTGCCTGAGGTAGCCCTCGCCCTTTTCCTGGAACAACAGAATGTACCCATGGAGCTGTCTGTCTATCCCACTGAACAAATAGAAAAGGCTGCTGGCAGCAGTAACATAACTCACATGAAGTACTCACGGTACGGTTCTTTTTTCACACATAACTTTGTTTGGCTTTGTTTGTCTTTTAAAGGGTAGAAAAGCTCTTTCTTGGCTTCATTTTGGAAAGTGGGACCTCCTGCAATAGAGGCTACTGGTCTGTGCTCCTGCAGTAAAACCTAAAGGGATGTTCTGGATGAATCAGTTGGGCTCAAGAGTAGAGAGATTTTAGTCAGATTCGTGACTGGTTACCTCCGTCTGGGACACGGGTGGTAGGGTGGCATTAGCTGTCCAACAGTGATGCAGCTCACTGGCAGCATTGCCATGAAGATAACTTAATTTCAAATATGCATCCTTATTTGTCTGTCCATCTGTAATATTTTGTCTAGAGGGCATCTGGCAAAATATATAAATCAGCTTCAGTCCAGAACCATTCAGACTGTTTTCAAAATCTGTTCACTGAAAGCGTCTCATGAACTTTATTAGTTAAGTGAAAAACTATCGAGTTATTGAGTACAGACTTTTGATATTGACTAATAAAAACATCAAAGCTGTGTGAAAATGAAGCCCAGTCTGAATCCAGTGGAAGTGAAAATGCAACGGTGAAGTCCAGTGCTCTTGCTGTGCAGGGTAAATGTGGACTTTCAGAGCCAGTCTGTCTGTCCAGTGGGAGTGGTGACCTGTGCCATTGACCCCGAAAAGCTACCACCCAACCAGGTGTTTGCAGTCAACATTACAGAGGTAAGTAAGTATATTGTGTAGCAGAATTAAATTTCATGTGAAATATCCTCAATTCTGTCAAACTGTCAATCTCTAAAGGGTTCTCTGTCAACTTTGACCTCAGGTCGTGGATGTAGGTCATTTCTGGGGTTTCCGGGCAGATGAATCCAGCTTGCAGAAGCAGCGCCACCTCACTACAGAGATAAACAAATGTTCCCTGCCTCCAATAAGTGTGTCGCTCTATCCCAACTTGCTGTGTGCAGCCCCCTACTCTGAGCCTAACCAGACCCTCTACTACCGTGCCAAGATCCTACACATGCGTGGCAACATGGTTGAGGTGAACATGTGCTGACAGAGCTGTTCTTTGTTCAAGATATGTTTATCAATTGTTGCTGAACACACCTCCTTTACTTATTTTCTGTCTCATATTTGATATCATGGGTTTACTTTTCATTTTTAATTCTTCCAGCTCTCTGTAACAGAACACAGGCTTTATTATTGATCTATAATAGTCCCATTTGTTTGTGGAATTTTATATTAGAATAGATGTCTCTCCTTTAAACATATGAGCCTATTCTCACATTATAGCTGAACAATAAATACATGTAACTAGAATATGTTGTATTCATAAAATATATAGATTGAGCCTGGCAGTACAAGAAATTAAATGTCTAGCAGTCATTTTAAAATCTATATTGTCATTGACAAGAAAAGTAGGAAATCTGGGGTTAAAATCTCCATTTGTCAGTAAAGAAACATTTTTTTTACCTGAGGCCTCTGGATTGATACCAACTAACGTAAAGTACACTGACAAACCAAAGGGTTTGTACTATCCACATTAGATTAATATCTTTGAAAATTGTGAAATAAAACATTTTGTCTCATCTTTAACATGAGTAGGATAGTGTTAGTTGTTGTTTACCCATCATGCACTAGTGCATATGATATGTTGTCCTACAGGTGTTCTTCCTGGACTTTGGTAACGCAGCAGTTGTTCCCTGCAGCAGCCTCAGAGAGCTCCCTTCTGAGCTCCTATGTCCTCCCTTCCAGGTAACTAAGAACGCCACCAGTGATCCACATTAGTCTGTTCCATCCTGAACAGTAACACATGAACACTCTGCACACGCTCTCAGGCACAGGAGTTCCAGGTCACTGGAATGAGACCCTCAGCCCAGTCCATCATCCTGGGGAACCAGTGGAGCAGCCGAGCTCGTGACCGTTTCATCACTTTGGTGAAAGGACATTCACACATTGTGTCGCTGTACTCCATCCTTCACGATGTCATGCGTGTGAAGTTGCTCATCAGCACAGAGATGACAAACACCAATGTGGTAGACATTTTATTGGCAGAAGGACATGCTGTGGAGGCTGAGGAGAGCATCGATTCCAAGGTGAGGTAACGTCAGGAGCTCCGGTTGCTTATATTGTATTACATAAAAATACATCGTTCATAACTCGTTACTCTTTTAGGCCTCATGTTGAGACCCAGATTAAACATTATTCCCCTATATAAATTAGAGTTTGGGTTTTGAGGCCCGGTTCTTCACTGTAAAGTAAGAAAACATCTCATGTTGAGACAAGACAAAAAAAAAGATTCCAATTCTGTGTCGTCATTTCTGTTTCAATGTTTTATCTTAATGCTCTTTTAGCAAAACCACGAGTCACTGACGTTGCTGTACAAGGCCATGGAAACCGGTACGTATGTCCCCAACATCACCGGCAACTCCTGGAAGAAACGTAAGGCAGAGGAGAAGGAGCTCATTGACAACCTGCTGGCCCACTTCTCCCAGAGCCGCCAGTCCTATTCCAGAAATAAGGCAAGATGACGTGCAGTTTAGGGTTCACTCCCATCTCATTTGTGATTTGATTATTTTTGATATGATTTTCATTCTCAAATGTCAGAATGCACTCAAGGTTAATCTAAGTGATATTAACACATATTACAGTTAAAGTATAAAAGAGTGATTTGATTATTTTTGAGCAGGAATTTAATTAAAACTTGTGCATTGAATGAGATAATTTTGGATTGGGTGTGTCGCCTTGCGCTCTGCTCTCTGTTGCTCTCAGTTTGACCAGGTGATGGCGCCATTTCATTGGCTCAGCTCTGTGTTGTGTCCATTCAGAGGCACACCCATTCTGTGGCGAGCTTAGCGGTGATAACAGGCTGTGGGTAATGGAAGCACGAATATGTCATGTGAAATGTCTGACTGCTGCCTTCCTACTGACACCACAGGTTCACCTGCGTGGACCAAGCAGTCCTTACAAGCTAACGTTCCACAGCATGAATCACATGACCCACTGCATGTAAGCATTAATGTTCACTAACCAGCACCCATACCTCAGCACACAGGTGCTCCTCTGATGAACATGTCTTCATGCAGGTCAGTGAACATAGAGAGGGGGAGCATCAACTCCTTGGCCGTGAATGAAAACCCTCAGTACAAACACGAGAAGATGATCGTGGCTGGAAACGTGATGGTCGCCCCCTCAGGTACCAGATTCAAGCCAGACTCTCAAAAAGTCACGATGACATCATGTTATGTGACAGGGTCTGCTTCGGGCAACAGTTTCTGCTGTATGTTTATGTAAACCCTGTGTAGTACGTTGGAATTTTAGCTTGTTCTCATAAATGTCTAAATCCAACAGGGTCTCGGATTATTTTGAAAGAAAACTCCATCATGCCAGACATCCCAGGACTTCCTGCCCTCATCCTCATGCTCTTCTCCCCCGTCATGGAGTTACGGTTAGCCAAAGGAAAAGGAGCCACTGAACACTTCAACCAGCACAATGACATGTTAAAATTAATCTCCCCATATTTATAGCACTAACGAAGAGAGGACACGCTACACCGGTGCCCTCTGTGGCCTGGGCTGGAACAGTCAGACGGGGGAGGGCGTCCTACCCGAGCATGACATCGATCTGGCTTTTGATGTCAAATTTGATGTTGAGGACATCACTGAGGTAACAGACAGCCTTGTGACAGATTAAGAAGGTTACAGAACCAGAAATCTGTTAAAGATTTTCACAAAAAAAAAGAGTTGAACGTCTCAAATCTAAAGTCATGGTATCCGAAATACTCTTCAAATAAAGAGCATCTAGTATACATGTAAATGTTTATGAATAAAACATTAGTTGGGATGGAAAATGTTGCATTCAAGTGGCGCTCTGGCGAGTATAAACTCGTACTTTTGAGACAGATTAGTGTTGTACTATAAATCTATAGCTGTGCTAAACTTTAATGTCAATATTGTATGTTGCAGTTCTGTTAATGTTGCTGTTTTGTGTCTTTTTCAGATCAATGCTTTGCGGGTGGCAGTAAACCGTCTGGCATGTGAAGGCTTGCAAGGCACTTTGCATCTTGACCCTGACAGGATCTCTCACCTGCAGGACGAATGCAGAGACCGCCTCACAAGGTCACTGCAGGACGATCAACTACAAAGATTTTGAAAGCTGTTATACGATATGTTGTCAATGCGCTGTTTTTATTCTGCATAATGCAGATTGTTCACCAAGTCACCAGCCAGAGAAGCTGTCACTCCAGTGTACTGTGAGAAACCCAAGCAGTGGAACCAGGTATGGCACACAGCAGTTGTTCCACCTGTCATAAGCTCTTCTGCATTTTGTGTTTTCCACCGTATCTGCTCTGAACCTGCAGGTCGATCCTGCTCTGAAGATGGAAATTGAGGAGCCTGACAGTAGAGGATCAAGAGGCGTTCTCTTCCAGCTGCATCCCATCATTCTCCTCAACAGCGAAGAAGCCACATAGCATGCATGTTCAAAGAACTTATTCTAAATGCTCGCTGAGAGCTGGTTGATCGTGATTCTGAATTTATGTTCAGAGATTATTATTTTTTTGGTTTAAATGAAACTGTAGTTCTCAGCAGCACAGCCAAATCTTCAGCCTCTTGTTTGTTGTTTGCAGCTTTACTGGAGTTGTTTTGTTTTGAGAAGTGGCCTGAAAGTTCATGCTGCAAGTTTGTGTAACAATGCCTCAGCAGTTGGCCATTAAAAATAGTTGTTTGCAACAGATGTGGCTGGTCAAATAGTCTTTATTCAAATAGATCTCCTCATGACCTGGGATTCAGGGTGAATTTGACACCGCAACACACACACAAACACACACACACACTTCTACTATGAGTTAAAAGGTTCTTGTGTGTCAAAACGCTTATATTTATAGCTTTATGTATTTATAGCATCATTCAAGGTCTCCCATTCAGTCATCCCCACAGACTTTGCTGTGGTGTCATACACAGGCTCACCTTCGCTGACTCAACCCTTTCTCATGAAGATGAACTTAAAAGTGGTTGACAAGATGTTTTACATCAAGGTACATTTATTTTTCTTAGTCCTGTAATTAAATACATAGTGTACGCAAGTGCAAATAGTTAAAGAGTCCAGGGTCTAAAGAACTACAGAGTATAGTTGAACATAGTACAAAGTTGAACAGTTATTCAAACAAGCTAAATATCACCAGATACTCCTTGTCTTTAACGTAGTTGTACAACAGTCCCTAAAACATGAGCGTGTTTTGTTCCTTATGGTTATACAAAAGCAAAGACTCTACAGATACCACATCTAAGACGCTTATTAAATTAAATTATTTTGTGCTTGAAAACACCAAAAGGAAATCATATCTGATATTTATATATTGACACAGACTAAGAGAAGCCCTGTCTGCTAACTCAGAAACATGAAGCAGTATTTAACATTGGCAGCAGAGCACATCTGAGGGCATTTAGCTTTTTTGTGCCAAACCATCCATACAGGTCGAGGTAAGCACTGCAAAGCAAAAAATGTAGTGTGATCAACTACACAAAATATATCAAATATTATTTACCCAAGGCTCGACTTCATGCACTTCATAATAAGCAACACAAAAAGTCAGTTTTCTTTTTTGTTTTCTATTTGTGTACTTGTCTTCCTAGAGAAGGTATTATGCAGGTGTGGCTGTGTGTTAGTGTTAAGACTGCTATAGACAGGGTGAAAGGCTTCTCCAGTGGATGCTTTTAGAGAACACCAAGATGACATAGCACTACGTTCCACAGATGATGACCAGGCTCTTCAACAGTGACCGAGTTGCCCGACTCTGAGCTGGACTGGACCGTCAGCTTCTCAGTGAGACAGATGGGTCTATTCCTCCTTCCTCTTGGACCCAGGGATCTTTGCTTGGATTCTGCCAAGACAACGGAACTTAATACAGCATGGCCAATACGTTGTGCTTATTTTAACATACTGCCTATTATATTCACACTTTTCATGGTTGGCCACAGAAATAATAATTCAAGTGTCACAAGAACTTTCAGAAAGGGTGAGGTTCAGTCCAAACGCCACATGCAGATGTTTTGGCATTAGCTGACCCTTTAGATAAAGGATGATTGAATTATCTGGGTTAACTGACTTACAGTGCAGTATTTTCCGCACTATAAGGCGCACCTAAAAGCCTATAATTTTCTCATAATCCCGTAGTGCGCTTTATAATCCAATGCGCCTTGTATATGGATTAATATTGATATTAGTATTGGTTAAAAACAAGATCGCTGAAAAAAAAGCCAGCAGTCATGCTGCACTGTCACCAGGGGGCGCCCTCAGACAGCATTCAGGCCGTACCACGCCCCCTAACAACGGTAGTCAAGGGGCGTCGCCGAAGTGCCGACCTTCACTCCTGCTGTTTGACGGCAGAGCAGCCTGCTGAGGAGAACACCGGTACGACAACGTAGCAAAACATTGGGAATTTTCAACAATTCTATTAACAAAGTTTGACCGACTGACAGATGTCAGTATTTCACAAGTACTGTGGCGCCGGAAATAACCCACTTTAAACTTAATTGGTCTAAAAAATGCTATTGTCGAGTGTCAGTACTGGATTCTGGTGACGGTCAATTCTATTAGTTTGTGGAAACACACGGAGAAACTGGCATAAAGGCGAATGAAAGACCCTCAAAGCTGAACTTCCAGCCTTTTCTGAAATATCAAGAGACAACGGTACCCGGTGTGCTGCACTGATTTACAAAAGTAGTTGATATCTCTGGGGGGGGGGGGCATTCAGGTTTGTGTATTCTGTCTGCAGAGACGTGCGGTGAGATTCACGGCGGTGAGACACCGACGTTAAAGTCAGTTCCAGGAGTAAAACAGCGTCATATTTGCCAGTAAATTAGCAGCCTGACATTAAAAACTGGTTAAAAACTGTTTAGACAGCAAATAGCTGCACCTCACCTCCGACTGGACTACCGATCGATCGAAACAATATCTAGTAAAAGAAGACGAACATCGCTGCTTCAAAGTTCAGATCAGGAAATAATCCGCCCTGTTCGAACTGAGTGGACTCGTAATGAATTCAACCAGTTTTAATGTCAGGTTTCTAAGACGGTAACGTGATCGAGGGATCAGGTTTGCTTGATGAGGCTCAGAATGGCTCATTGAAATAACACTAGGGGTCGTTCACAGCTGAATAAAGGTACTGGACAGCCACTAGTTTTTATAAATCTATTTTAATATTTTTTATCATATGGGACCTTATATATGAAATAAATTATAAAATAAACAATTCATTAAAGGTGCGCCTTATAATCCAGTGCACCTTATAGTGCAGAAAATACTGTAATTGTTTCCATGAATTAAACACACAAAGTTTGAGGTTTGCTGAGCATTATTCTTCTCAGCGATGCCCAAACCATATGTGCACCTACTACCATCTAGACTTGAAAATGATATATAACATCTTATGTTAAGTTGGATTTCCATGAAGACCAATTTCACATGACATGAATCAGGTTTTGGTCTCTTAAGCAGATGGACAACACCAGGAGATACAACCAAACACTGGGAGGTGGCCTTAAAATATGTGGAGAAGAATTCTTATCTCATGGCCGCTGGGCACTCCACTGGAGCAGTAAGGGTTAAGTGCCTTGCACAATGGCATTTCAGTGCCTCCAATGACACAACAATGACACAATGCTTGGAGCTCTATGCTTTAGTGTGATGTAAATTAGCCTTGAACCACAAAAATGAACACTCACTTCCCGACCACCGAGTTGACGTGGGTCCGTATTAGTCCCACGTACTGATCGATCTGTGCCTGAAACAGAAACAATATTACAGATGTAAATACTCAACATCGCTTTCTAGACCTGAACTTCTGACGCTCAGATTCCTACCTGATGCTTCTCATAGACCACAGGCATGGTGAACATGGAGACCACAGCTGTGGAGGCATGAAGAGGCAAATAATGTTAGAATGTTCTGACCCACTGTGGAAATACATTCGTGTTTATCATGGTACTAAACCTATCTACTGCATATGCACTGCAGTAAAAACATTTTATACATTTGTTTGTTTCTGTCGTGCTGCTAAGGACATCTTGTACTTTTCTTTAACAACAAATGTCTGGACGACTGCTAAACTGGTGACTGAAAAGGCAAAAGTGTGTGTGAGTCAACAGAAGAGCTGGGAAGACAATTTATTAAAGTGGGAATCAGGATGACCTCACCGAGGATGAGCAGTGTCAGGCCATTGAAGAGCGCGCCCACATAGGTCAGGAGCCACATCAACACAGCAAACTGAGGGATGGACAGATGTGACAAGGTCATCATAAACATCTAGAAATGCCCCATCAGAGACTACAGATCATATCGGTGGAGTTTAAACTATACTAACAATGCTAAAGGCAAACCTTCAAAGAATCAACCAGGTCTTGCACGAGGAAAAGTCTGCGGAGCTCCTTCATGCAGGTGTTGGAGTACAGCAGGATTTTGTCAGCGTATTTACTAATCTGGTCCTGGGACAGAGCGATTTCCATATCCAGGTAGGATCTGATAGCAAACAACAGATCAAAACACAGTAAGTAAATGCTTTAATGATCTACAGAAACCGTCTCACTGGTTCACTCACTTGAAGGGATGGCCCTCATCGGTCTTCTGCACAGCTTGCAGCACGGACTTGTAGATTCTGAAGCTGATGGTGGCAGAGAGGGCTGCCAGGGCTAAGTAGGCTCCGACGCTGACCACGCTGAACTGGGTCAGGGAGAAGAGAAGCAGAAGCACACTGCTGAACACGGCCCCCGACTGCTTCACATTCCTCCAGTAGAGCAGGTCAATCGCTGTGGGGCGAGGGGGGAGGAACAAAACACAGTAAGAATCCTCAACCATAGCCTGGTGAGGTCTGGACGCCCATGGTTGTGCTGTCCTTGGGGATCAGGGTACTGCATGCGACGCGCCACACAAACACACACTTTTGGGTCAAATATCTGGAAGCTGTTCAGAACCTGATGTCCTCAGAGCTCCAGCTGTCACGTGATCACTTTAACCCAGCTTTATAGGATAGATGAGCTGTGTGCTGAAGTTCTTTGGTTTAGTCTCTCTGCTCCTGTACGTGAACACACATCCCGTAAAGCTGACTCTAAGTTCCTAAGTGTGTGTTGCCACCTTCCATTCCAGAACAGTGGGAATTCGTACTTACACCTGACATGTCTATCACCATTAACACCTGGCCTGATCTCATATACATACAAACACACATATGGTCAGGCAGAAGGGGGCATATACAGGGGGGGGGGTCCATGTGGACTGAAAGCTCTCAGCACAGAATTAATGATTGACCTACAGCAGCAGATACAGGAGTGCTATCAGCAGTCCAGAGATAACAGTTCAGTGTGACCGGACCAGACGGTTCTGTCCACAATGAAGGATGACAACGTGTCAGTTGAACTGCAGGATGACAAAACACGCCAACCGGCTCTTGTTTTATCTCCTGCCCTGTTTTTTTCCTCGATCTCAACATCAGCTCACTTCTTTGGGTGGTGGGGCCTGTAATTCAAAGCCACTGGAGAAGATGAGCAAGAAGTGAAGAGGATTAGCCCAGTGTACCATTACAGCTCCGGAGGCTGAATAGGTCCTCGGCTGGCAGTCGTCTGTGTCTGCTTCAAACACGGGTCTGTTTCCATGACAGCGTCGGCCTGCTTCTCTCACCGCTCCTGAACCAACAGCACTAATACACGTTACATCCATCATATCACGAGGGGTGGGCAGTAAAGCCAGAATGTTAATGTAAAGTTAAGAAGAGGTAATCATGGCTGTGGTCTCTTGAGGGTTTTATTCTTCCTCTCTCTGAGCTGTCCACCAGCCTGCCAGCTCTAATTTTAGCCGTGGAGCTGTGAGCAGCATAGTGATGACGGCCATCTTTACTCTAAACTAAAGGCATCTCTGGATGCCACGAAGGCAACTGTCATTGTCACAGAGAGGATCTGTGCCACACACACTCACCAGTCCTAGAAGCCCGACAACACATTTAATGTGTATTACTTTCTAATCAAAGACAACACTCATTCAGAACCAACAGGATCTCTGTGCCTGACTGCTGCACAGGGAACACTCCTCACAGACGCCACCAGTCCATGTACCTGCTGTTTGAATAGAGATGAACTCACGCACACTCACACACACATCAGCTGTAACGGCAGACACACACACACACACACATCAGAGGCGGCAGTGGCCGTGCCTGGTGATGTCACGCTGACTGAAAGGCGTTAGCTTAGCGCAGTAGAAGCAGTACTGACCTGCGGCTCCCATGGCTGAACGGGGAAAAAGGCAGCTGCTTCATCCACGGACAAAAGGAGAGCACTGACAGGGGAGCCCCCCCTCCCCCCCTGTACAGGAGGGGAGGTGCTTCAGCCAAACCAGCAAATCAGCATCGTCATATGCAGAGGAACAGATTGTGTGTGTGTGTCTGTGTGTGTGTGTGGGGGGGGGGTGTCAAAGGGGTGCGGTTGCCAAAGAATCACAGAGCCATCCGCTCACAACAGTCTCTTACAGTAATATGAGATTTTAACGTTTAAACTCCAAGAGAAGATCACAACGTAAGAATAAACCACACAGACATCAGCAGCAGCGATCTGCTGAGCACTTGCCTGATGCAGTTACCATAGTAACCATGCTCCATTTTCTCTCCCTGCCGCTTACCAAAAGATGGAGCAAAGCAGGAAGGGAGGGGACAAAAATGAAGAAGGGAGAGGGAGTGGGGAGGAAACAGTGATCCTGTGGGAGCAGAGTGAAATTCATTTGTTTCTTAGTCGTGGGGGGGAATCGGCAGCACATAATGTGTCTCCACACCCGGTGTCATGAAGACAGCCACACCCTTTGTGGTGGCGTACAAAAGAACAATGGTGGCTCCAACGCCACACCAGTTAGCGCTCACGAAAACTGTGTAAGTCTCAAGGGATCAAGGTCGATGGCGTCACATGACAAACTCACACAACTCAAAACGAAATGTTTAGATTGTGTGTTGGGTGATTCTTCATTTCATCATCTACCTGATGTTCACATGAAGGTGAGCAGATTAGTTATTTACAGCAGGAGCAGCTGCAGCTCATGGATAACAGTTTCATGTCAGACATGCAGGATGTGCATCAGAGTACAGAGGAAGTAAAGCTGGGTTATGATTCCAGCCCCCATACATCTTTAAACCATGATGGGCGACGTTGACAGTAATGTGATTCTGCCTCGTCCTTGTCTATAGTGAAACTAGTTTAACCTGACCTCATTAAATCACTGAAGACATCCTCAAACGAGCAAACAGGCCGAAAGACTTCAGCTGCCAACATGAAATCCAGAACTCGAGTATCGGATGTTAAACTCCGACTCTGCTGTGACAGAACGATTACCAACATCCCATTTGTCATCAGAAATTTTTTTGACACACGATGTTATGAGTCACTTGAGACTAATGCATGGTCATTTGCTCCGGTAGCAAATGTGAAAAACTCACAAAAACATTTCTGGACAACAATCTTCAGTGGTGTTCTCTTCTCTTGTTGAACGTCTTTAAATCGATTTAGACAGACGTGATCAGTACTCATCATGTGATAAACTGGTCCAATCCTTTCTTTCAGAAGTATTCCAAGGTTTGACTGAAAGACAAATGTCTGCCACATAATAACCCATAAAACTATCTGCTGTTGTCACCCATGTGATTGTGTGATGTGATATTTAAGAGGGCAGATCTAACAATTGATAGGTGTTGTGGTATGTTGTGATCTATCATCTTTTTAATAAATGACTCATACTTATATACATACGCTATATATATTAAATTCATCTGCTTCTATGTTTGATAATTACTGGAAGCAGTATGAAGGATTACTTATGAGATAAAACAATAATGACTTCACATAAAAACGCCATCAGAGTCAAATTGATTAGTAAATCTTCTATTTCATCTTTTGCTGTGCCGATGGTATCAGCTTAATTTGATGTGTTCCTAATGTTGAGGCGAGATCTCATCACCCACACCCCCACCCTAAAAAAAATGTCATGTGACACTCCAGTATGTCAGGGTCCTGTTTGTCCAGATGACGTGAAGAATGACTTAGGAGAAAAACGATGAAGCGGGGCTTTGTCATGGCAGCTATTTTTACAGAAGCTGCACCTCCACATTTAATCTCATTTTACTTTTGACCATTATTTTTAATTTTCACTACTGAGCCAAAGACTTTAAGCGTGAAGGAGCTCCTCTCTGGCCCAGTCTCCGTGAGGTGCCATGGCAGCTGATGAAAAAGGACTGATGTAATCAGTCTGGGTGTGTCCTGGTTACCATGGAGACAGTCTGTCAGTGCCGTCCGGATGCTCGGACTTCTTTGTTACACAAAAACAGACCATACGGCATTAAAAAAACAAAAAACAAAAAAAACAATCACCCGCCTCTGTGGTTGCAAAAATGTGGCTCCTGATGACAACGACGCGCCTTAACCGACGACGCGCCTGAATGCGGGCGTCCATTTTTACGCACTTAAAACGCACGGCTCCCACTGAGCTGGGGTGTGTGTAGGACGTATTTTTCAAGCAACCAGGAGTGTCTCTCACCCCCCAACCCCCCCCCCCCCCCAAAAAACCCAACTACCCACCCTTTGTTTTTTCTTTTCTTTTTTTTCAAACAAGGCCTTGTGCGCGCAAACGCGGCGTCAGGGCGTGTCCGCCAGCCGCAGGTAAACGTTTCTCTTGATTCACGAATACAGTTACACGACAAATGTGCGCATGCAATGCAAACACACACACGCACGCACGCACACACACACACAAACGGAGTCATTCCCTCCATACACAGACGCATCCCTCTCCCACATCCACACGACAACACAAAGCGGTGAATGTCGGTAGAGCGCCAGTACCCTGTCCCTTCCAGCCGCTCCAGGAGCTCTCCTTCTTGGTCACGTCTGCCGTGGCCTGCATGCTGGTGATCGGTTGTGTCCCTCTAATCTGTCTCTGTGTGCTCTTCGCTCTCTTTCTTTGTCTCCCTGCTCGGCAGCACCGACTCACTCACTCATCCCAGAGAGGCATGAATGGTCGAGGAGGATGCGGAGACGACAGCGAGGAGAGGAAGGAAGGGAGGGAGGGAGGGAGGAAAGGTTTCCAAGGTGCTGCCGGCTGGCGGAGCACGCAGACTGATGCTGAGAAGCAGCGCTGGCTGTGATGAGACGGAGCAGGAAGGAGGGGGGGGGGGGGTGCGTAATGTGTGTGTGCGCGCCTTTGCTGGGGGGAGGGGATGGGGATGGAGGGGGTCGATTGTAAACATCATACCACATTTACTGCAGCAGCAAACCATCCATGCAATGAAGAATCCCACAAACACCACAACCAGCTCCTCTTCTCTAATAGCTGGTCAGCATCCTTCAGCCTAACAGGACCAGGTTCATGACTGCATCAGTCAGCGGATGAAGTCATTTTGCAGCCAAGACGGGATAAAAATGGCCGGACAGGAGTGTGTGTTGCTGAGGAGAAACGTGGCAAACATCCAGCTCTGCCTTCAGTTATCAACACGGAAGAACCAAAAGGTTTGTCCACAGACTCAAATAGCTGTTTCAACTATGACTCACTCATAAACCAGGAGGCAAAGTGCTCTGTGTGTGAATAATTCATAACAAGAAACACAAAGAATTACAGCGCAAAGCTTCTTGTTTGGTGCCCCAGGACGTGTGTGTGTGTGTGTGTGTGTGTGTGTGTGTGTGTGTGTGTGTGTGTGTGTGTGTGTGTGTTTTATGATTTCCTCTAGAATACATTTGTCATGCAAATAACAACCCGTGACCGAGGAGTCACAGTGACGTGAAATACACACACACACACACACACACGCACGGACACGCACACACACACACACACGCACACGCACACACACACACACACACACACACACACACACACACACAAAGAGACGCCATTAGCACGACATTTTTTTTAAATCTTAAAGCTGATTCTTTGAAAACAGACGGAACACACTGGCTCATCACTGTTGCCATGGTAACTAGTCGAAAGTGCACAGGCTCTTGCACGAAAAAAAAAAAGCACACTGCGCCCTCTAGCGGTGAAAAAGAGAAACACACTTGACCTGCTTTTCAGAATTTCCAGAACCTTCTTCTAGTGTGAGTAAACAAAATAAGTAGAGCGTATTAATTTTAGTTTCAGTCAGCAGCGATATTAAGTTCAGATTTTCAGCTCTTCATGGAATGTAATAACCATATTCTGTTTGAACGGATACAATAATGGATAATACGGATACAATAATGAGTTTCGGGGTGTCTTAACGACACCCATGATTTTTCTCTGCACTGAAACTGCATGGAATTCAACAAAACAACTCGAAACCCCGCAAGTAGGAAGGCGATCAGTTCTGACACTGTGGTATTACGTAAAACCACTGTTCACATGCAACAGCCAGTAAGTAAAAGTCAAAATGCCAACATCAAATGTGCAGCTGAGACAGCAGGTTCTCCTGCTGTCTGTGTCTGGAGTGTCTGATTTGTCTTTTCATATGTTCTAGGCTTTTATGTCTCAGCATCAGTTTGATTGTTTTTCCCCTTGAAAACTGAAAGCGAATATGTAAAAGTTTCACTTTGGAGCTGCTGAGCTTCAGTTTGTGAGTGTTTAAATATGAATCGGTGCATCCTCAGTCCACTTTCTCCGTAAATGTACCACCAGGGGGAAGCAGACCTCAGGAAAACATAATGGAAACACTTCCCTCCCTCACACCCATGGTACATTCCTGTTTACTTTCAGACATTGTCAACAAAACAATGTCCAAGCACGCCATGCAGACAGCTACGGTAAAAGTATACTGCCACTAACTTTCTGGTTTGAACAAAGATAAACCAGATCACTTTTTTATGAAGACCCATCGGAAGACACAACACTACTCCATTTTTTGAAAGCCAACATTGACCATAGTCACAAAGAGAAACCACAAACAAAGGATGTTTGTGTAACACTATAACAGCCACAAGAGGTGGTGAAAATGTACAATTCTACATTTTTTTTAGCACAGGACAGAAAATAAAGACTGAATACTGACCTTTCTGTTTATTAAACCCAGGGAAGAGTAAAGCAGCAGGTTTTCCTGGCTCTCCTTTGCTCTCATTGCTGTGCTGGTGCATCTCGTCCTGGGGAGGCCTCTCGAATCGGACCTCTGGTGGCACGGCAGCAGTGGGGGGCTTAGGCTTGATGGCACGGTCTTCCTCTGTTTTCACTGGGGTCTTAACCTTTTCTGTTATCATGGACGCCGCCTCGGCCGTACTGCGGGGAGCGGCGGCACTGGGAACTAGGGGAGAGGGGGGGCTCACTCCCTGTTTGGGGCCACTGAAGCCCTGCTCTCTCTTTGGGCTCTCTTCAGATGCAGACTCAATGAACAGATCACTGTCGAGCTCGGCTTCTCTCTCCTCCCTCAGAATGCTGTACGCTGTGGGAGGAGCGTGGTTGCCAGTCAGGCCCAAACCTCCCTTGGCGACGGGAGGATTGTCAAAGGGGTTGTTGGGTCTGCTGAACGTGCCCTTGCTCTTAGGCGGTTCTGCAAACGGGTTGCCGCCGGCCTTCAGGGGCTCCTCTGACACCAGCTCGATCTCTGAGTCGCCAGACTCGGCGCTGCTGCCATCATGCTCCCTGCTGCCGGCATTTGTGCTCAGAGGACTTTTGGAGGTTGCAGTCTTCACGGCGTCAGCCTTGAACACACCATGGGAGGGGAATTCTTTGTCTGCTCAAAATAAGAAAAAGAAATGCATGGATTGGGCACTGGAGTCTCCATTCATGTGACAAATTGAGACAAAAGCTAGAAGATTTAAAGAAGTTTTAAAGAAGACATTACACATTGTAGAGATTCTCGGTTATCCAGATCAAGCTGGATCTCTGTGTTATATAAAAGTCAAACTTCACTTGTACGACATTTTTGAAGATGTTTCGCTTCTCATCCAAATGGCTTCTTCAGTTCTGAATGGCTAGGGGGGAGTTTCAGTTAATATCTTCAAGCATTTCCTACGAGTCCAGTTAAATTTATTCAACACAGAGAAATAACAAATTATCCCCAACACAAATAAACTATAACTTCATGTGTACTGAGTGTTTTTCCTGCTATGATGACAGATGTGATACTTCCTGATCCTAAATTTGCATTTTATTTTAGACATATGCTCAACCTGATGGACATCATTTACATCAGTGATTTATGGATATTTGTTACTTGTGTTGTTGTTTACCATCTTGGTGATGGGATGGAAACAGGAAATAATGTATTATCAACAGTATTGACAGTTAATATGAAATTTAGAAATGTTTTGCTTCGTAATACAAATTTCTGTTTTTGCTAACATCCTGTTCCACGTCACACTTTGTGTTTGTATGTTTGTGTGTGTGTGTGTGTGTGTGTGTGTGTGTGTGTGTGTGTGTGTGTGTGTGTGTGTGTGTGGTCCCTACGTGTTGGTGAAGCGTTGGGAGTTGAAGCGGGGCTGTCGTCCTCGGGCTCTGACAGCGTCACAGTGGGGACCCCCTGTAAGCCCACGCTGAGGACGTTTTCGCGCTCAGATCCGCTGGCTGGGGGGGGCTGTTGCTGCAGCTCAGCCTTGGCAGCTGGGGGCTGGGACTCCGTCAAGGTGATCTTTACTGGGCTGGCCGTCTGGGGGGTGCCGCCCAGGTTTCGATAGGAGCGGTAATCTGGCAGCTCCTCATCCGACGGCTCCTCCACATAGGGGAAGGAGTGGGAGTCCAGCGCCGGACCTAAGTTTTCTTCCTCGTCTTCCTCCTCTTCATCCTCATATCTTCCAGGGTTTTTATCCATGTAGGTCCCCAACAGGTCATGCCCAGCTGGAACTGTTTCCGCCAGGCTGTGGAAGGGCTCCTGTTGCTGGTCACGGCCCTCATCCCCATGGCTGATGTCCATGTAGTGGTAGGATTCCGTCTTATCCGAGTCGAACAGAGACTTTGGCATGTCGTCAGCCAGGCTGGAAGTCATCTTGGTGTTTGAGCTGAAGCTATAGCCGTCATTGGAGAAGTCATCCAGGAGAGAGGAGCCAGAGAAGGGCTTGGATGGCTTGTGGTCGTCCAGCAGGTTGGAGGCTTCTCGACTCGACGCAAAGTTCTGATTGGAGAGCAGGGAAGTGTAAACATCACCGTCGTCATTCATGGGCTTCCTAAACAGGCCAGACATCGGGTCATCTGGTGAGCAGGAAGAAGTTACACACATAAAAAATTGATAGAGAATAATAACATTATCTGTCTGAAAGATGAAAACATCCAGTTAAATAAAGCAATTTTTCAGATGACACTGCTTCCAAGGACGGACACTGTGAGAGCGCCGTCAGACTGGGAGCTGTGAAGAAGAGTGAAGCGGCAGGAACAGAGAGTACTGGTACCCGGTGGGGGACAAAAGGGGATTGTTCAGACTGCCCCCCCCCCCCCCGAAAGAACAACAGTCCACAGGCTGAGATTATTTTATATAATGTCAGCAACTGTCTTTTTGTAGTCTCATCTCTGCTCTACAATCACTATCTCTGTGTCTCAACAAACAAACAAACAACGAAACAAACAACTGTTGTGAAAACATAACCTACTTAGTGGGGTAATGATGGTTATAGTAGTGCTAACTGGGTTTTGGATCACTATTATGAATTCAAAACTAAGCAGGGACTTTGTGCTTTACAATAAATTATCACTCAGTGGATAGTTTTTTTTAAGGTGTTATAGAACTTTAAGGACGCTTATGACTTGCAAAACAGAACAAGACAAATTTGATATGTTTCTTTAAATCATCAGGTCTGACGTCAAGGTCAAACATCAGATCCATTAACTTTCACCAACTTACTGTAATGCCTCTCAGTCGAGCAACTAAATGAAAAACACCACCCCCTGTTCGTACACAAACACAAACACCAACACTTCCCTGGCGTTATCTTCTCCCCTCCCCTCTAGCCATGCTTCTCCTCGGGCTGTGGTGCTGCTATAAGTAGGACGCGTCCAGCTGCTGGGCTGCAGAAAGGGGGATGATTTAAAGTAGCCATCTTCAGGTTTGCTCCGGAGGATGCAGACTGACTGACAGATGACCCAACAGGTCAGGACATCCCGTCTCTGGCTCCACTTCCTGTACAATCTCACCACCCTTCCCTTCTGCTGTCGCTCCCGCCGCTGCTCCCTCGGTAATCAACAAGGCATTATACCTCAGCACAATGGAATAATCGCTACACACCCATGCTGGGATACAAAGGGAGTGGTGCTGGAGGAAAAATCAAAGATGGCCCAGAGGCTCTTAAATTTCAGCTTATTTTATATTTAATGGACTCAAATGTTTTCATAGAGCAACATCTAAACTGAGGGATCCAAGCTGTATGCAACATAGATGGAGCACAGCTGCTGAACTGAGTTCCTTTCAGTGATACCAATGCCCTTGATAAGTCGCTAAAGCGAACTAATGTCTAATCCTCTTAGTGTACTATCATTGTGTAGGTCCCATCAGGCATCACCCTGGCAACACCATCATAATCTAACACTCACTGATTCACTGTATACCGCTGAACAGATGAAGGAGGCCCTCAGAGCCACTACAAAACAGATGAGAGGTGATTCTGGTGCTGTGACCTGCCAGTAATCCTGCTGACTTTACCCCAGCCCCCAATCCAAACAGTTTACACAAAACACAGATTAACTTTACAGCAGTTCCACATGGCATACGCATTAAAGAAGAGACAGGCTGCTTGTCTTTAGATGAGCAGGTAAAATGTTAGTGTGTGGACACTGAGGGCATTTTTGAGTCTGCTGAGATGACGTAGCACCCAAGCTTTGGAAAAAAAAAAAGTCAATATGGCGGAAACAAGTGGTCTCCTGTGCTAAATGGGATTGGATGTGACAACAGAGGAATTCTCAGCTCGGGCTGTATAGCTGCCACACAAAATAATCATGCCACTGAAAGGATGGTGCAGTTAAATAAATAAGTCCTGGTGGATTCGCTGTGAAGGGGCTGTCCTTTTGTTTTTCTACTGCACAGCTAGTGCAGATCCAAGACTAATGCAGCCTGACAATCTGCTATGCCAAGGCATGGGCTTCTAATTATCATAATGCAGACAAAAACGTGAACACAGACGATATCAAAAGAGCCCGAGTTGAAAAATGAATACATTATGACTGTGAAATGAGGGGTTTACTGAGCAGCGCGTAGGAATCTGAACTCAGCAGGATTTACTCCCGTGAAGACACTTAATGATTCACAGCAGTATCCAGGGAAGAATAAGAAGAGGATACCAATGTGAAAAATAGAGGGATTGGAAAACTGATCGATGAAATGTAGAATATGTGGTCTCACCTCCTGCAAGCAGGAGCCCAGTTCAGACACACTGGACCCACAAATAAAAACAACAACAAGCAGCTTTGACTACCAAAGGGCCGCTCTTTGTCCATCACATCATCACACTGTCATTAATCCCAGCAGAAATTCAGGTGCACTTCATCAGTCCATCCATAACCTTGATGGATGTGGTGTTACCTTTCAGGGAATCTGTTTCACTCCATGACCTTGGGAAAACAGTCCGTCCGGTCTGTGCTCTCCTTTCAAACCTATTTGTGCCTTTGCAATTTAATCAGTTCAAATTGTTTAAGGAGAAATAGTGCACTTTAAACTGTGTAGAACATAGCTTGAGAAGATAAAAACAGAAGCCAAAACCTATGCACCTGATGAGGCATGGGTCATATGACGCAGCATAGCAAAACCCGGACACCTCGTCAGCACACCGCAGGAACACATTGGACAAACAACCACGCAAACACTCACATCTACAGACAATTTTGAGTGATCAATTGATCTAAATTGCATATATTTGGAGATGGGAGGAAATTGGAGAACCCGCAGAGAACCCGGAGAAAGTACAACCCTACACATAAAGGAATCCAATGTGGTATATTCTTCTTCATCGCTACCCGCTGCGCCTCCGTGATGCCATCGTCTGCATCATCTTACCACAAAACGATAAAACCTAAATTGAATCCAAACAAAAACATAAACTACAACTTTTTTCTCCCAAAGTGTATTGATAGATTAAACTATTTGTCAATCTTCTTCTTTCGGCCATTGTGGAGAGGTTGGAGTCTGTTTGATTTAGTGTATGAACAAGTGTCTTTTATACAAGTCTTCTTCTTTTCCTTTCGGCTTTTCCCTTCAGGGGTGGCCACAGCAAATCAGTTGCCTCCATTTAACCTCGTCTTCTGCATCCTCTTCTCTCATACAAACTACCTTCTTGTCCTCTTTCACTACATCCATAAACCTCCTCTTTGGTCTTCCTCTAGGTCTCCTGCCTGGCAGTTCAGAACTCACCATCCTTCTACCAATATATTCACTATCTCCTCTGGACAAGTCCAAACCATCTCAGTCTGGCCTCTCTGACTTTATCTCCAAAACCTCTAACATGTGCTGTCCCTCCGATGTACTCATTTCTGATTCTATCCATCCTGGTCACCCCAAAGAGAACCTCAGCATCTTCATCTCTGCTACCTCCAGCTCTGTCTCCTGTCTTTTCCTCAGTGACACTGTCTCTAGACCAAACAACATCGCTGGTCTCACCACAGTTTTGTACAGCTTCTCTTTCATTTTAGCTGAAACTCTTCTATCACACATCACACCTGACACGTTTCTCCACCCGTTCCATCCTGACTGTACACACTTCTTCACCTCTTTTCCACACTCTCCATTGCTCTGGACTGTTGACCCTAAGTACCGGTACTTAAAATCCTCCACCTTCTTGATCTCTTCTCCCTGTAACCTCACTCTTCCACTTGGGTCCCTCTCATTCACACACATGTACTCTGTCTTACTGCGGCTAACCTTCATTCCTCTCCTTTCCAGGACAAACCTCCACCTCTCTAGCTTCTCCTCCACCTGTTCCCTGCTCTCACTACAGATCACAATGTCATCTGCAAACATCATAGTCCATGGAGATTCCTGTCTAACCTCATCTGTCAGCCTGTCCATCACCATAGCGAACAAGAAGGGGCTCAGAGCTGATCCCAGATGCAGTCCCACCTCCACCTTGAACTCCTCTGTCACACCAACAGCACACCTCACCACTGTCTTACAGTCCTCATACATGTCCTGTACCGCTCTAACATACTTCTCTGCCACTCCAGACTTCCTCATACAATACCACAGTTCCTCTCTGGGCACCCTGTCACAAGCTTTCTCCAGATCTACAAAAACACAATGCAGCTCCCTCTGGCCTTCTCTGTACTTCCTTATTAACATCCTCAAAGCAAATACTGCATCTGTAGTACTCTTTTTTGGCATGAAAGCGTACTGCTGCTCACAAATGCTCACTTCTGCCCTTAGTCTAGTTTCAATTACTCTCTCCCATAACTTCATTGTATGGCTCATCAGCTTTATTTTTCTGGAGTTGCTACAACTCTGCACATCTCCCCTGTTCTTAAAAATGGGCACTAGCACACTTCTCCATTCCTCAGGCATCTTATTATTATCTAAGATCCTGTTGAACAACCCAGTCAGAAACTCTACTGCCACCTCTCCTAGACACTTCCATACCTCCACAGGTATATCATCAGGACCGAGTGCCTTTCCACTGTTCCACCAGAGCCTGCCTTAACTCCTTCCTAAAAGTCAACCAATACTCTTTCTTTTTCAGCTTCCACCATTTTGTCGTCTGCTCTGCCTTTGCCCTCTTCATCTTCCTCACTTCCAGAGTCATCATACACACCACCATCCTATGCTGTCACCTACCACTACGTTGCAGTCGCTGATCTCCTTCAGATTACACTGAATACACAAGAAGTAGTGCACCTGTGTGCTCCTACCTCCACTCTTATAGGTCACCCTATGTTCCTGCCTCTTCTGGAAGAAAGTATTCGCTCCAATCGTGTCCATCCTTTTTGCAAAGTCAACCACCATCTGTCCCTCTGCATTCCTCTCCTGGATACCACACCTGCCCATCAGCTCCTCATCACCTCTGTTTCCTGTCCATTGAAGTCTGCACCAATACAAATCTCTCATTTCTAGGTATACTCTACATCACTTCGTCACAGTCCAACCAGAATTCAGTTCTTCAGTTCACATCCTACCTGTGGAGCATACCCACTAACAACATTGAACATCACACCTTTGATTTCTAGCTTCAGACTCATCACTCTATCTGACACTCCTTTTACCTCCAGGACATTCCCAACAAACTCCTCCTTCCAGATAACTCCTACTCCATTTCTCTTCCCATCTACACCATGATAGAACAACTTGAACCCTGCTCCTAAACTTCTAGCCTTGCTACCTTTCCACCTGGTCTCCTGGACACACAGTATGTCTACCTTCCTCCTCTGCATCATGTCAACCAACTCTACCTTTTCCTCTTATAGTTCCAACATTCAACGTCCCTACTCTCAATCCTATACTCTTGGCATTCCTCTTGTCTCTCTTCCTACGAACACACTTTCCTCCTCTCCTTCGACCAACAGTAGTCCAATTGTCAAAGGCACCCTGTAGGTGAACAGCACCGATGGGGGTCGTTGTTAACCCGGGCCTCGACCGATCCGGTATGGAAGTCATACATTTGATTTGCATGTTTGATTTGGCAAAAGTTTTACGTTTTACGTTGGATGCCCTTTCTGACACAACACTCTGTATTTATCCGAGCTTGGGACCGGCACAATAAGACACTGGCTTGTGCCCTCTTGTGGCTACATTGCTGCTATATATGCCAATATATATTCTAAATAATATGATAAATGTTAACAATAATGATAATTTCAAGAACTTTAAGGATCAGTCAAATACTGTTTGACTGAACTTAATCACATTCATTCACAATATGATTCTGGTGGAGGCTGGAATAATATTATTTTGAGTCTCTTCCTTAACGTACTTCATGCATTATAGTTCTACTATAATGCTGCACTTCTAACTCTTAATGGTCTCTGGCTTTAAAAGCTTTGGTTAGAACTTTTATGTTCACAATGTATTGATTACAATATACTTGGCTGAACAAATACACAAATCCGACTCATTACTTCAACGTTTGTAAGCAAGAGGAATGTGGAGAGCAGTTTGTTCTAAGAGCTGAGGAACAAAAAAATCTCCTAGCAGAGGTCGATCAGCTGTGCTGAGGGAATCAACCGCTCTGAGCTACATTGATCAAAGACAATGAGGGCGTACAATTACTGCATGAAACATCAGTGTATCCTCCATTCTTTTAAAAGAATCACTCAACCCCACAACAGGCAAATTCTGTTTCAACGAGCTTTGTCAGAGACAAATCAATGAAGAGCAATTTCAAGCTAAATAAAAGCTAATCTGTCTCTATTCAGATTCAGAATCAGTGGTACATACTGTACTCGTCGTCCTTTGTATCAATCCCACTTTTCTTACTTTGATTGAACTTTATGGATGAATAGAGAGGATGCAGAGTGTGTGTCTGTTCTTCAAGCTGTCTACTTTGAGTCAATTAAATGTGAGCTTATGTTGGCATTTCAGCTTTACCGTACAGACTGAATTTGCCTTAAAGGCCACAGACGCAGGCGGGAAAGCAGGCTACAATATCTTGCACAGAAAGAATTTTTGATGGACGATGCTCCTCTGATAGAAGCGCTAATCCCAAACAGTTTTGCAATACTCTCTGGATTATGCTGAGAGATTGACAGCAAACAGGATTTGAAATTATGGCTTTTAATTGCTTTTAGGGAGAACAGATGGATAAAAGCACATAAGAATTTACGGTCCATTGATATAATAATAGCAACAATCTTGGCTATTTTCCCCTGTATTGGAAATTCAGGGATTTTTTTGTTCAGGCTTTAATCTATCCTTTAACCCCTCAGCATTAGCTAATTGGTCTTGGAAAAAAAAGATGAAGATGACAAAGATTGCAAATGTGGCGGGTAACACATTCAGAGGGATGTGGATTGAATTATTCTGGACATCTGAGCATACATTATACTTATAAGCATTGTTTAATTATGTAAGGTTGTTGGACCAAACATTTTTGATAAAATTCATTTTTAAATGCCCTCATGACTGGAATCTGGGAGATGCTGAATTAAAAATAAACTAAACAACACCTGAATTACTCCTTTTATTTTGACTGCTTGGCCATTTGAACTGTCAGTCTTTTCATCACAGCCTCACCTCTTTTACCATTATGCTGCCGCCCCTCCTCTTCCTCCACCCCTGTATTATCTTACATCTTTATCATCTAGTTTGCAAAGACCCAGCACTACTGGGCCCCTTGGGAGCAGGAACAGGGCTCTCACCAGCTAAAGGTGCAGCTGTCCTGCACTGGTCTGTGGGGCCCAGCTGAGACCACTAAGTGCTTTCTCTACCGTAAAGACATGGAGCCAGACATATGCTATCTCATCTTGATCACTGAGGATATGCTGAAATAGAGAGACAATATAATCCTCCAGGATTGATTATCTGACTGCTGTAGATTGAAGACATGATAAATTATTATGCACCATCAGGAGCTCCAAAGAACTTGCTGGAAAATGTATCAGTGCTTAAAATATGCACTCAGTTTGTTTCCTCCTGTACAGAGACCAGGGAAGACTTGCAGACAAATCACATGTTCAAAACCCACTCCAATGTGTGATTTGCACAGGAAACCTGGTCATGATTTTTTCAATATCTCAATGAAATTGGCTTTTTTGCGCCATCCTGTCTGTGATCCATGTCTAAGATTCTATGCTTTGGTAATTTAATACAGCTGAGGTCAGCAATATCAGCATCCTGTTGGTGGATCACTGGTGCGAACAAGATTTAGGATAGGCATGGATCGATTACTTAGCAAGGCATTTCCAGACATCATGAGGAGATACTGTTTCACAATGCAGACTCCTCAAAGCCCAAACTTCTGCTCTGCTCTTAGTCAGCAATATCTAGTTTTCAGAATATGATTTTTCTTTTTTACAATCTACCAACAAAGCAGAGATAAAGAATGTGTCTAAAGTGACAGTCTAACAAAGATCAGAACTGATTATAGCATGTGTGGTCAAGAAGAAAACATTCACTCTATCCTGTTATCTGAGACGAGATACTGTACGTGCTCTTCCCATCAAGAACACAAGTGACACAATGGATTACTTCACTGGTATGGCTATGGTCACAACTCAGATGGAATCTTATCAATATAAGTGTGTGTGTGTGTGTGTGTGTGTGTGTGTGTGTGTGCGTGCGTGCATGCGTGCGTGTGTGTGTGTGTGTTCAATACTCCTGTACTTACTGAACATACATATTTTTAGTCTTTTCTTTTACTTGGACCAGCAGCAGCCTGCGTTAGGGGAATTGCCCGAACAGCAAAGAGGAGATAGCAGGCTGCCTTTTTTAACATTGCCTCATGAATTTTTCAGTGAATTTGTGAAGTAAACCATGGGGGTCTAGTTTAGCTCACCATTAGCCATATTCTTTCAAGATTAAAAATAGCAGCATGACTTTGAGAAAAGCCAAATCACTGACTTTGTCATCTCATAATGAAAATCAGCATCAACAATATAAACACTGCTTGGTGCAGTAGAGATAACACAGTCTTGTCCTGTTGATAAGCTGTGGGATTTAATTATATTCATTCATCATATTCAGAGTGCAGGAATTTTATTGTAGAGATTGGTCTGCATGTGGGACCCAGTACAGCAGTTTTACCATCTCTCATCAGCTAAAGTTCAACAGGCTGTTTGCTAATGGATGCTACGTCCCATCAGACTCAAACAAAGAACTGTGTGGACTAGTGGGGAATATAATAGGTCATATGCATGTTCAGCAGTATCGATCTGCTGTGTAATAGCAAATCTCAAATTTCAGTTTTACATGCTCAAAAACAACAACAACACAATTATCATTCTTATTGTTTCCTAATCCACAGTGTCAATGACACATGAAAAAGAAGTTCCATGATCAGTTAACCAGTTTGGTTTACTATAGACACAATGTTGGACATGAGATGCAATCTCAACCTTCTGAAATATTATATCATTAATATTATATGCCATCGTATATAATCGAGCCATCGTATTATTTTACATTATATTAAGACTATTTTGAAAAATGTTCACTCAATCCTTGAATTGATTTTTTTCTTTAAAATCTTAAGTTCTTAAATAACTTTTAGGGTCTTTTTTTTAGTGATTGCTGTTACAGCAGAATGAAGAAGACTAAACATGTGTGGTGTTTTTTGTTTGTTTTTTAAATTTCCATATACAAGGTATGAATGTTATGCCATTAAAACATTTTTAAACATAGGAGGAGACAAATTGTGACCATCCTGTGGCCCTGCACCCCAGCACAGCCTCATGTCGAGCAACGCCCCTGTCATGTTTGATGTTTCATAACTATGGATGGCCAAAACTGTACCAGGTCTCAACAAATTTACCATTGATGCTGTTAATCAATCCAGCATCATTCTTGTGCCAACTGTTTTTTGTTTTTTTTTCCTGTAGAACTTGGCCCCGAGCATCTTTGTTTTGTTTTGAAGGCCAGAAGTTTGGAGTCGGTTGTCAGACGGTCTGTCGCAACGCCGAGTCGGGGTCCAGTGGACAAATGGCTGCGTCTGCCTCGTTATAGCTGCAAATCTATGTGTGTGTTTTAAAACACAAGATTAAAACTGACTGGCTTTAAATATTAAGACCTAATTGCAAATAATAATTTTTTTAAAAAAACAGCCGCTTTACCTGTAGGAGCAGTTTCCATAGCAACAGGCCTTTTGCCGTCGTCCTGGAAAGGATGAAATTGTGGATCCAGGTCGCCCGCCGCCTCGCCGCCTCGCGGCTTCAATTCGTCGCTCAGGTCGCCAAACCGGGTGGATGACTTTCCGAACAGGCCGTTCCTCTCATAGTCATCCCCGAACCACCTCCCCTCCGAGCCGAGCTCCTCACCGGGCTTAGCAGACATGCTTCTTCCCCCGTTATCGGAAACAAGATCCTCTACAGCTACCGGGGCTTCTCCTCCTGCTCTCGTCGGCGCGCTGAGCCAAAGGCTGGACGTTAGGACGGCTGCTGATGGAGGCGGACGCGGACACGCAGCTCCTGCTCGGACGTCTGTCAGCGGAGTCTGGGGTTCGTGAACGCCACAGACGAGGCGGTGCGGTCGGTCGGGGAGCAGGAGAAGAGGAGAGAGGTTGATTGTTTTAGTTCAGTGCTCTGACGATGACGTCATGGTGTCCGCGATGCTCAGGGCTGGTACTTTATGTGGGGCAGATCAAATGCGAGAGGCAGTTTCGGTGAACAAGTGCCGAATGGGTTTGACACACATAAGGTGGATGAGAGGAAAACGACGCTTGGTCATGACAGACAGGATCTTAGAGAACGATCTGTACAAAAATATTAGTTGTTTAAACACTGATTTTCAGTATAACATTTTGAAATAATGTGCCAATAAAATAAAACAAAATGTCTGTTTTATAAATAATTGTCTTGTAGTGTGGCGCCCTCTTGTGGTATAAAAAATATCATTTTACAGAAAGTTTCAACATAGCTCCTCCATAGCAACCAGACGCTCCTGCCTGTGTTGGTATAGTGTGTCCCGTTTCTTCAAAACATCGAATGGTAGTGCTGAAATCGTCCTCCAGACGAACAGATGCAGACTCCAAACGGACAAGTAGATGATCCACAACCCCAGAAACCTTTGCAGCGTAAGTTGAAAATCAACCATCGTTCCGGTAAAACAAGCCTGCATGTGGTGTGTGTGTGTGTTCGACAATCCTTGCTCAAAACTATTAGAAAAACTAGGAATAACCCATGTAATCGGATGAGGGTGCAGTGACGTGCGGTCAGGGGAGGCAGGTGTGAGGCACGGCCTCACCTACCATCATGAAAGAAAGAAAAAAGAAAAATGGAAGAAATAAATCAAATGGTTATATTTATCCAGTGATGCATATCATAAAGTTATCATTTAAAAAAAAAAATCCATTCATTCATCTTCCTACCCGCTTCATCCGCTTGCGAGGGTCACGGGCTATTAATAATTCCCATTGGGAAATTACTTTTGTTTAACTCCAAATGTTTGCACACGTATACAGTACACACACACACACACACACACACACACACACACACACACACACACACACACACACACACACACACACACACACACACCCTGGCAGTATGGAAAATAATCATTTGGACATGATGAAAATGAAAATACAGTTAACATGTACAGTGAGCCCTGCTGACCCAGAACTGGCACCGGCGAGGAACGTGAATGAATGAATGAATGAATGAATGAATGAATGAATGAATGATGAATGAATGAATAAATAAATAAATAAATAAACTTTATGACTCATAAAGAGAGAAAGAGGCAAACACATATCCAAGTATCAAGCATGTTTATCAACGCGTGTTCGACGTGGAGCTGTAATACGTCAAAACATTCAGTTTTAACTCCGTCCATTCTGTGTGTCCTTTTTTTTTTTTTTTTTTAAATAAACAAGTTTATTGAAGAAAATTCAGTATAGTATACAAAAACAGTATACATTTACAGACAGAGAACATATAAAGGAGTTGCCAGGGGGTATGACCACATGTCCTTACATTACACAAAAACACCTAAAGCGGAACATATGTTTAAGGTCTACACAGCTTTTTTGTTGTCAGAGCCGTCAATAAGCTGTATATATTGTTTAACATCTTTAAGAAATTGAATAAAATTAGGGGTTTTTTTGCTGAATTTACATTTATGAATAAAAAATTTAGCCAAAATTATTAACAGATTTATAAGAAAATAAGCCTTTTCCTCTTTCTTAGAGCACTTATAAAAACAAAAAACAACATTTTCCCAAGGTAGGGTAAAGTCCTTGGAAACATAGTCTATAATGAATCTACTGACATCCTTCCAAAGTTTTTTTGTATAAGGGCAATGCCAAAATAGATTTAACAGAGTCTCTGGGTAGTCCACACAGAAAGAACAGTCTGTATTTATGTCCCTTTTGAATTTAAGCATGTAGTGATTTGCAGGATAGTATTTATGAATAATTCTGAAGGAAACTTCCTTCACCTTATTGTAGATGAGATATTTGTGTGGAATCATCCAGACCTTGTTCCAAACAATGTCATTCAAAAAAAGGTTCCAATAAGAAACAACATAAGAAACAGAAACAACATCTTTCTGGAATAGAGCACGTGTATGTCTGTTATTATTACGGGAAAAGGTTGAAAAACAAATTTTCCCTATGTGAGAATCAATTGGATTAGGTACGGAGATTGAGGGGATCATAACGTCATTTATATATCAAATTGTATAGTAATGAAACATATCAAAGAAATATCAAAGAAAGACGCAAACACGAGAGAGAAAGTGTTAAGTACGGGCCTGTGACGCTCTAATTTTGGGATTCCTGTTGTACCTGGAAGTTGTTGAATGTAAATATAATGCTCTTGTTCTGTTGAGTGCGACTTGCGTAATGTGCCAGTGTATCCTTGTGAGTTCAGGTGAGCGTAGCGGGCTCCGGTTCAATAAAGAAGAGAAAAACTTATTTCGTTCCAATTATCATTCACCACGCAGATTCCGGATGAGCAAGTCTGGTATCGTAACAGAAAGAAAGTTAAAAAAAAACCATCAACGTAATCAGGTTAGCCTAAGGTACGAGTTGGACAGAAGTTTACGGAACCCTAACTCTTACCATAGGCAAAGGAACGCAAATTAAGTGAAAAATTATTGAATACAGTAAACTAAAATAAAAAGCACATTACAGTTAAAGCATAAGAACAACAAAGATAAGAATTTACCTTTGTGGTGGTGAGCATACGTGAATGTTGGAGAGGTAGAGGAGGAGGATGGATGGATGTTACTGCGTTTGTTTCACATTCGACTTCCAAATTTTGTTCGACGTCTTAGGCAAAAAAATTCAGATTTTTTGGTCAAATTCCGATTTGTTCGATGTCTAAAGTGTTCGAAAATCAAGGTTTGCTTGTATTTAATTCCATGATGCTCTCAGGAGCTCTTGTTCACGTGATTCCTTCTGGCAGATTGGTTCGGCGCTTGAGTGGGTGGAGTTAAAGCGTGACACCGTGGGGTTTTCAAGTGAGCTTAGTCAAATACAGTATATAGGTGGGGAGATGATACAAGACAAAACGCAAAGGCCCAGGCCTCACCTTCCTCAACCTTTGCTACTTTGACGGAATAGGCTGTATCTGCTGTTTCTAAATAATCTCATCGTTTTACATGTTGTTTATATAATGTTTATGTTGTTTATGTATGAGTATTTTAGGCTCTGTCTCAACCCCTCCCCCCCTACCACCATCCCCAAATTACACATATCCAGAATGTTTTTACATGAACACACACCCTATCAGCACAGTCCTTCCAGACACTGAAACAACCATTCATTCACTTTTAGCAATGCTAAGCTAAGCTTTTGGTGAAGGCACTCTAACAAGAGTCAAACTGACCTTATGCAGACACAAACACTTCCTTCAGAATAAATTCCTTAACAGGTTATCTTGCACAATGCTTTACGTAAGTCGTGTCAAATTACAATGGTTTAACTGGAACCAAGGCAGTCACAGACTGCAACATCCCATGACAACCCTGAATTCAGAATTTTACCCTGACCTACTTGCGTAGGTCAAAGATCAAAGCTAGTGCTCTGACCTACTGTCATTGATCAAAGCACTAGCTTTGATCCATGGTCTTAATCACACTGGCATTCTCCCTCGTCTTCCTATCGTATCTGGTTCCTGAGTGTACAACAGTTGAAATTTGACCTTGACCTACTTTTCTTAAGGTCAAGGTCATCATCTAATTTTCATCCCCTTTGTCACCCGAGTAATGTGCTTTTTTTTTCATCTTTCTATCTGCAACGGTTCTGAAGATATTTGGTGCACATACGAACGGACGGAAGGACAAACACACCAACATTGACAATTACAATACATTACCGCTTTGAAGCAGGATGTAAAAAACACAATTTCATTAAATGAATGTTAGAAAAAACACCAAAACATCTTTTCATCCTTTGAACCTAGTGAATCCTCTGAATCCTTTGAATTAGTTAACAGGTAAAAGAGCCCAGGGATGAATGCCTACTAACATAGTACGTCTCCTCCGGTCTTGTACACCAGTACAATAGCCAAGCTCTTAAGGAATAACATTTTATTTTATTTTATTATACAGGGCAGAATATGATTAGACTGAGAAGTAAACAAAGGCAGCTCCCTGATAAGCAACTGATCAAAGAACTGGTGAGTATATTTTCATTAATTACTTAGATGTAAATAGAAAATAACTGCTACATTAATACCCAGTAAACACTGAATTTGTTATCGGAAGTGCTGAAGTGGAACATAGAGAACAGATTTAAGTCACTTTTTCATTCACTGTCATGCATGTAATCCAGTTACAGTAATTTAAGGTCACTGTTTTGATAACAGCGACTCACTGGTTTCTAGTTGGTCACTATTTCTGTTTAGATTTACTCCAAATTACATACACTTATAAATGCCAACCACTTAAACATCAAGATTCATCATAATTTAATTGTTTTTTGAAAGTTTTTCTTTGCCTTTTGGAAGTTTAAGGATAAGAGTATTTGTATGCCTTCTAAAGGATGACTAGGTTTGCCTAAGTTATCCTGTCACATGGATTTTTTTTCAACAGTGTGAGGCCAATGAAGTGTCCTATACAAATATTGCAGAAGAAGGTAATACGGTCGTCTCCATTGAGATGTTCCTTCATGGATTTCCCCGCATGGTGGGGCTTTCCTTCTTCACAACGCTTTCCCAGCTTACCATTGTGGGCCAGGATATTGAACACATTGAAGCACTTGAGAGCTGTCAGGAGCTTCAGGAGCTCTGGGTCGCTGAGTGCTGTTTGACAGTGAGTTTGCTCTGCTATGCTGGTACTATTTCGAATTATTGCTAAATAGCAAGAATAATCACATAAACAGTAATATAATTATAATAATATTGCCCTCATGGCATCTGTTGACAGCAAATCTTACATCTGTGGATAACCATTCGTGGATCACTACCAATATTTTAAGCACAAGAGTAGTGTGTCCTGTGTAAGTGAATTGTGTGTAGTACATATGTCAAACATTTTTTTAAAAATTGTTTTACCTTCTCTTTTTCCAGAGGATATCTGGACTACAGAACTGTCTGCAACTACAGAAACTCTATCTTTATGATAATAACATATTTGAAATAACTAATTTAGAGTCGCAAGTCAATTTGAAAGTCCTCTGGCTCAACAATAACAGAATAAGTGAAATAAAGGTATCTATCTGTTTGTCATCTGTCTATGTCTGTCTGTCTGTGTCTGTTTGTTTATCTGTCTGTGTGTATAGCTATATCTGCTTGTCTGATTTAGTATTATTATGATTTGTCTTTTAAAGCGGTACTTTTTGTGTGTGCGTGCGTGCGTGCGTGCGTGTGTGTGTGTGTGTGTGTGTGTGTGTATATGTGTGTGTGTGCGTTTCTGCAGGGCTTGAACACCCTGAAAAATCTCAAAGAACTTAACCTGGCTGACAACTATATTGAAAAGTGTGGTATGTTTTTAGAGTCTTACACATTTGCATGTGAAAAAGGTTTGATTGAGATTTTGGGATTTTGGAAAACTAATGTTCAAATCATTTCTAATTTCTGTAAAGGACATAGCCTTGATTCTAATACCAGCCTTGAAAATCTCAATTTATCTGGAAACAAGATCAGTTCCTTTCAGGTAAGACCATTTACACAAATATTCTTTTAAAAAGTCCTCCTTTAAATAGGTTTCTATTTGATTATCTGACTAAATCTTGTTAAAACTTGGTCTGCAGAAAGGACATCTTTCTTTCTTTTATTTTTCCTTTTGGCTTTTCCCTTCAGGAGTCGCCACAGTGAATCAATTTCCTCCATCAATTGAGAAATACATGCTCTCTGCCAGTTCATATTTCCAATCAGTTTTGCAATGAATTGGCAGTACAAGACCTTCGATGACTTATTGAGCACCATAATTTAAAAAATACCTGTGCTTTCATTATTTCTTTGCGATCTTGTGTGTATTAGTTATATATTTTTCTGATACATTTTCTTGTCACCATTCTCATTCATTCTCTGTTTTGAGGTCATTTTGACAGCCCAAAAACTGCCACTGATTAGCTTTATCAAATGATATTACTGCAATTCTCTGTGTCATTTTATATTCCTTTTTAATTGTAATTGTTACTTTGTGTGTTTGTCTGTCCGTCCGTCCGTCTGTTCGTCCTTTAGTCCACCAAATATCTTCGCAACCGTTGCAGATATAGAGATGAAACAAAAAGCACATTACTCCGGCAGCAAAGGGGATGAAAATGAGACGATAACCTTGACCTTCACAAAACTAGTAAAAGGTCAAATTTCAACTTTTGTACACTCAGGAACTAGATAAGATTGAATGACGAGGGAGAAGGCCAGTGTGAGTAAGACCATAGATCAAAGCTAGTGTTTTAATCTACCTATGCTTTGATTTACCCTGACCTACCTATGAAAGTAGGTCAGGGTAACATTTTTGAATTCAGAGACTGCAACATCCCGCAACTTACCATGACCTACCGTGAAAGTAGGTCAGGGTAAAATTTTTAATTCAGGGGTGTTGCGGGATGTTGCAGTCTCTGACTGCCTTGGTTCTAGTTTATACTGTTGCAATGAATAATGACAAAAGAAAAAATGCCATATGGTTTTAAAAAAAGTTATGGAAAGAAGCGTCTCTTCAGTGATCACTGACTCATTTCTCTTTGCTATTACGCTTGATAGGAATGAAAATTATTTTTGAAATAGCCGTGGTCCATGTTGTCGTTCTAACAGGAGATAACCATGCTTGCCAATTTGCCCCATCTGACCGAACTGGCACTGAATGACCCAATGTCACCCCCAAACCCAGTGTGCCTACTCCGTAACTATGCCACACATGTGCTTTACCACATACCGGGACTTCGGCGACTGGACACCCATGATGTCTCAAGCAAGCAAATCAAGGAAGCAGCTGAGGTATGAAGAAGACGAGCAGGACTTCTGTTATACTGACTGAGTTCTCCTGAGTCTCTGTCACTATAAATACAACACATTATATTTTTTTACCATATCATTATTTAACCAATTTTCTATTAGTCCACAGTGATGACGAACTTGATGTACTACAGCATGCGTATGCGCACCGCTCGGAGGAACTTTGAAAGTACACAGCTCAGTCTGATGGATAGGAAGAAAAGTTTGTTGCGGGTGTCTGAGGAATGCATCAGGAGACTCAGTCATACCCTCAAGTCTGTATGTACAGTCCTTGAGATATTTTTAATTACTTTGGCAGCTGTCACAATAGAATACTCTTAGTTATATTCCTGTTGAAATCAGATCTGCTGTACACAGTTGAGACTGATATTTACATTTTGATACCTCCTTAGCTTGAACGTGAGCTCTCCAAGTTGTCGAGAGTTTGTAAGACATCTGCCAACAAGTCAGATGATAGATCCTCGCAGCTGGTTGAAGGTTTAGCTGACGGAAGAGATGAAATCAACACAACTCATGATGCAGCCATGGAGGACCAAATTCACTGCAAGACTGAGGCATTGAAGAAAAGCCTAGTGTTATGGAATTCGAGACTGAACAAGTCTGTATATTTTGTAATGTTTTTTAACAATCTAGCCTCATGCTGTACTGCAGCGTTCTACACTCAAGCATCTGATTATGAAAACTGTTACAGTGTGGGTGAAAATCATTTTCCATCCTTTTACATACAGGATTGAAGCGGAGCACAAGCAGGATTTGATCCTAGCCAGAAACATGATGGACTATACAGTCCAGTTTCTGCTGATGGAGCTAAAAAGTGTTGAAAATATTTGTTTAAAAGAGGGCTGCTCCACAGACCCTTGGTAGATATAATTAAGTTCAGTTGCCTTCACCATGATGTTCACAGTTATAGCAGACAAAATTCACATTTTGTATGTTATGTACCCAACAGGTATACATCTTGTTGCAACCTCCTGCTGTCCCGCTTCTGTCATTCAGACTTTAGGGTTCACAAAATCAGTGGTCTTAAGATCAAAAGGATTTTCCGCATTCAGAACAATGTTTTAAGGCTTCGCTTTGATGACAAACTTCACAGCATTCTGGTCAGGAAAGACCGTGGTAACATTTCACAGTAAGTCGATGGCAATAACATGTTGTCCTGACTGTGTTAATTTATGATTATAACAACTGTATATCAAGGATTCCAATTAGTTGATTTAACCGTACGTCTTTGAAACAGGAATTATAAACATCAGATGCAGTACTTATTCCACATGTCTGATCCCGAAAAAAGCCATCAAAAGGAGGAACTTTTATCCATTCTAGAGGAAGGCTTCCAAACTCCTGGACCATTTAAGGTGCATATACTGCCGTGATTCTTTACAATAATGGAAGGAAATTGTGTATTTAAATTCTTATTTGGCCTTAGACTTTGTTAGCGTTTTATGCTTTGTAGTGGAACAGAAAGTGTTATTTAATATTATTTTCATATTAAGGCCAAATCCTGCTAACTTTAACAATGTTGACTTGAACTAGAGCTTGGACAAAGGTGGTGCGATACCTTTAACTAACAGCTTGAGCAAGATTGACCTTCCCAGAATTGAACATGCAATGCGACAGGCCAGCAAAGGACGTTCCAAGCAAAGTGCAGAGCATACAATCTCCTTCAGACATAGTGAGCTTGTTTTCCTTACATTATTCTGTTTTTTTTTCTTCGATATATTTGTATTTACATCTAGAATTTCTTGCTATAGGTCAGATTATTGTTTCCAAAGTGTATCTGGGCAACAGTACACCTGTCAGAGAGGGAAAACCATTCTACAGAATGAGCTATCCCACAGTCGACTCTGTGTACTGTGATTTGGATATCAGGCAACAAACTGCATTGGGTGAAGGTATACAATATCCTACAAGGCATGAAAAATGCAATTTTTAGCTGTTATTTGCTGAGTGTCATTGTCTCTTTGTGTTTTCCATGAAGGAGGATCGTACTCCCTTAGGCAACACACTGGCCTTTGTCACCAAAGACAGTGGTTTGTGTTTGACCATGAACTTGTCCTGCCTGAGTACATCATATATTTTGAATACATCACAAAGGTAATTAAGTAATCTATGCTGTTATTCTATCACCCACTTTGTTTTTGACCATGCAACCAAATTTTGGATGCATGGCTTTGAACCAAAACTTAGAAATAACATTCTGACTTTCTTGTCACTCCTTTTTTTCCTTCTTTTTTTAAACATTTATTTAGTACACATTGAAGTCAATACTATACTTGTTTACCTGCCATTGATGTTCCATTCTTTAAATATCTGATGTTTTAACTAGAGCCAAGAACAATCTGTATTGTGGAACCTCATCATTGAAAAAGATAATACTCCATCCATTGATATAGACATGGAAGTCTTAAACATGGAGCCTGTACTGAAAACACAACCCAAATATTTGAGCATAAATGAGGAAATTATGCTTAATGTGGCCCAAGCCAATGTCCTGAGTCAGATCACTGTAAGTCATTTGGTTTCTTAAATGACTACTTGCTTTTGAAGCCATTTTGATCATACTCACAGGAAACTGACAAAAACTTGTACTGACCACATCTCCAGGTGTTGAACCTTCATGGCAACAGTTTAAGTAAAATAAAGGAGATTTCCCACCTCAGAGCTCTGCAGCATCTCACCATCAGCTTCAATGAGTTCACTTGCCTGGATGACATTTCTCACATGGTAAAAGTGTATAAAAGAAAATGTCTGTGTGTACTCATAAGACAGCACTATTTTTGCAGTAAATTGTTTCTGTTTATTTAATGACATTCTGTATTGTGTACATAAATTGGGAATTTTGGAAAACAGCAAAACTGTACATATTTCCATTTATTATCTGTTTTTTTTAATTGTAGCCCAACCTTGAGTTTTTGGATGCCAGCTTTAACCAGCTTGTGACCCTGGAGGGGCTGAGGGCATTGGGAAAGCTCAAAGAGCTTGATGTTTGCTGGAACAAGTTGAGCAAAGCCAGAGAAGAATCAATTGTGCTGGGGAAACAGGCACCAGCTTTGCTAAAGCTGAATGCTAAACACAACCCCTGGAAGAGAGTGGGTTATTTTATCGAATAAAATGAAATTAAAAACATGGAACAACAAGGGGCTGTAAAAGCTGTTTTCCTTTTCCAGCCTGAAGAAGTCAGAGAGACCATACTGGGCCATCTAACAACCCTCACTCATCTGGATGACATGATGGTAACAGAGGAGGAGTCTTCTAATGCTGTTCAAATGGTTGCCAGAGCCATGATTAACCAGGTTAAGATACTGAAAGTTAATTTATCGTGTAAAAAAAATTAGAACATGGTCCAATGAAGGATGTGGTACAGGCTGTGAACATCTAATTGTTTATTTCATCATTTGCTAAGATCCAATCACGTCTTTGTCCCTAGGCATGTCTTCTGACTCACTCGCGTACCAACAGTCACCGTCCCCGCAATCTTAGCCTGCTGTCAGGAGCCCAGCTCCTATGTAATCTCAGTCCAGCACCCTGGAGCCTGAACAAAGAACTTGAGTCTGACTGGACTGCAAAGGTGAGGAACATAATGTATAATGTACATTTGTAGCTTCAGCTGTATTACATGTATTAAATTCAAAAGATAAAAGCAGATTTATACATTTGTGTCACTTGATTTTGTCTAGATCACCGCCTTGAGTCTTGACAACCAGAGAATTTCCAAACTGGACAATCTGAAGATGCTGATCAATCTGCGATGGGCCTCCTTTAATGATAATGACATTTCCAAAGTGGAGGGTCTCGATAACTGCTTAAAGCTGGAGGAGCTTTCTTTCAACAACAACAGCATCAGCACTCTCAGTGGTTCGTCACACTGTCAGCTCCACAATGAAATTACTATTTTGCAACATTAAGATCCATTTGTGTGTGGCTCCGCGGTGCACTGGCGTCGTGCCCGGAGTGTCCCCTGCCTAACGCCCTATGCCGGCTGAGATAGTCTCCAGCTCCCAGTGACCCGCTACGGCGGATGAAGCGGCAGAAAATGAATGAATGAAAGATCCATCATGTGCATTATTATTATTTGTGTACCTGCCTTTTCATTTTATCAGGCCTGCCAAAACTGCATTACCTGACAAAACTCAGTGTGGATGGGAATCTGCTGTCCAGCCTGGAAGAGTCAGTCCTAGGTCACCTGCCCAAACTGTCTTTTCTGTCAGTGGAGAATAACTGCATCAGCTCCTTGAATGGAATCAAGAGACTTCTCTCCCTTCGTGAGCTCTATATCGGCTACAACAACATTTCTGTGTCACAAGATATCTGCTATCTGAAGGTAAGTGAGAGAGAAATATCAATGGAAGACACTAATATGGAGCGGTAGGGGCTCAGAGAGGACTTCATTCAATGATCGAAGGATTGGTGGTTCAATTCCTGTTCACCTAGTCATATTTCGTTCTGTCCTTGGGCAAGACACTCTATCCTCTTTGCCTCCAGTCAGGGACCCACTGGTGTGTGAATGTATGTGATTGTTCCAGTGGTGGTTGGAAAGGCCATTGGCGTGGATTGGTTGCCACGTTTTTGTAGCCACAGGGCAGCTGTGGCTACACACGTAGTCTACCATCACCATGTACGAATGAGGAGTGAATGAATAATGCAACCACTGTGAAGCACCTTGAGTCTCTAGAAAAGTGCTATGTAAATGTAATTCATTATTATTAATTGGTTTCAGATTATTATAGTATGTTGCTTGTGTGCTCTTGTTCCCTAACAGTGCTTAAAAGACCTCATCATTCTAGACCTTTGTGGGAATCCTTTATCGACAAAACTGAAAAACTATGAACTGTATGTAATATTCCAACTTCCTTTCCTCAGAGCTCTGGATGGCATTGAGGTGGTATGTACTGAAATAGCAACCAGCTGAATTTTATACATATTTTGATGGTGAAAGTTTTCGTTATTGACTTGTCTTCAGTGTATTTTTCCTACAGGACACAAATAAGTCTGAAAGTGCAAAGCTTATGTTTGAAGGAAGACTAATCCCTGACATTGTAGCACAAACGCTTGGCCACTCAAACTTCTCAGACCTCACTTACCTTAGCCTGAAGTGTTGCTCCATTAGGTAATAGCTTGACTCTGCAGACAGACAAACACACACCCAAAAATGAGCACAATGATGTTGACTTGCTGTTGTGTGTATTACCCAAATTAAGTTTTTTGTTTCCTTTGTACCCAGGACAGTTGATCTTGATCCATCAGACATTTTCAATAGCTTGTACTGTGTCAACTTAGACCACAACAACCTCACATCTTTCTCTGGCCTCATTTACCTGCCCAACATCCAAGTAAACATTACACTGAATGCTAAAAATCAACATGGTTTTACATTAACTTAAGCTGTGGACAAATCAAAAATTTCTAATGTTGTCTTCTCAGGGTTTGAGTCTAAATCACAACCATATTGAGTCCATCTTCCCGAGCCAGAAAACTCACCTCACAAAAACACAGAAAATGTACAGCAACATTCCCTCCAGTGGGTATGGTAAACAGAGCTCTTCCAATGGCAAAGGGTGAGTATACTTCTTACTTTAATAATTCTTGAATTACTGTTCATTTTACATCACTAATTGTCAAGTGTCGGCTGCAGCTGAAGGTGATGGCTGTGACCATCAGGTGGCAGCACTCACCAGACAAATGTTTAAACAATCTCTTGACATTTTCATCAGATGTGTGTCACAGTCGTTGCCTATAAACCATACAAACACTGCTTCCAGGTGCTTAAATTGGATGACTAGATATTTATTTTCTGTTTCTAAATTTTCGTGTATGTATTGGTAATAATCAAGTAGGAGGTTAATACCACTTTACACATTGATGTCAGTGAGCTACCACACAGGTTGCTGGCCTGACGGACGGAAACACTTACACTTTCAATTTATTGCACAAGGACGCTTCAACATGCGGCTAAGAGGGGGGTTGAACCACAACCTGCTCTACCACCGACCACCTGACCATAATGTGATCTTCCAAATATTTTTTTTTCATATAGAGTACAGTAACAGCATGCTTTTGATAGCTCTGACTACTTGTGATTAGTCCTGGGCATTGGCACCTGTAATGTCTGACTAGTTGAATGAGGCAATAGGAGGGAGAAAAACATGTTACACTACAAACAAAGATGTGAAAAACTCTTTCTGTGACTATATGGCAGGGAAACTTGGCCCAACTGCAGTCTAGAGCCACTGATGAGCAGTCTGGAGATTCTGTATTTGAGTTACAATGGGATTTCCAATATGGCCAATCTACAGCTCAGCAGGCTCACCAATCTTAAAGTGCTCTTTCTTCAAGGTATGTAAGGTTGGGATAGCACTCCCCCCTCACAAATACTGTTAAAGTGTGTTTTATACAGCCTGTGAAAAGACAAGCACTGAGAGCGAAGTCTTCCGCTGACCTGAGGCCAGGTGGGCGATGAGACACAAAGAAAAGAACAACTGACTGTCTTTTCAACAGCTTTTGATGGATTTGATTGTGCTTGAGCTTTGTGTTGTCAGGTTGATTTGTCCCACAAAATAAACCTGACTTACGCTTTGGTCTTTTTTCTTTTGCTTAGAAAAGTTAACAAGCTGTCTCTGCAATTTTGATGTCTTTCACACCTGGGGCAAACAAGCCAACAAATGTTTATCATTGTGTTAAATTGCTACCTTTAATGTTATTCAGTGTGTGAAATTTACTCTCCGATTTTATTTTCAGAAATCTCAAACAGTTGTTTCTGATATTGTTCCATTGTTTTGATAATGTCTTCTCTTCTCAGGTAATGACATCAGCCATGTGGAAGGACTGGAAGGCCTTGGCCAGCTCAGAAAGCTTGTACTAGACACGAACCGGATCAACGTTCTGGCTCATAACTCTTTAGTCAACCAGACTGCCTTGTTAGAACTGCACCTAGCAGAGAACCGGATCCGTGAACTCAGCCATCTTGATTCTTTGACTGAGCTTCGCAAGCTGTTTGTTAACGTGAACAAGTTGCAGGTATTGTCCTCAGGGTACAAGGGCTTTCTCGTATCATGTTTTTTTTTTTAGTGTCTGTATTCAGATCTTTTTAAAATGAGGTGCTTGAATGATTCTCCCCACAGTGATTTCTTAAGATGACCATCAAGGACACTATAAGCTTTTGTGCATTTTTTTTCATTTTCTATAAACAGAATGTAACAGATGATTCAATACATAGGCAGTATCGCCTGATATTTGATATTAGGCACCAACTACTAGTATCTTACTCCATATAGACCTGGAGATATGCTCTATATAATACATATCTTTAAAAATGCAAATCAGCCAACAGAAATACAAAATACTAGCATGCGCTTGTCTTGTAAACATCTCGTGAGGCAGCGATCAATGTGGTTGGCAACAGGTCTGAGTTAGGAGAGCAAAGACTCATGGGAACCTTAATTTTTCAAAGTGATGTTTAATTGATGTTGTGTTAATGGTTTAAGTGTGATGTTTGATTTTTATGTTTGTGTCACTGGAACAGTTTAAGTTTTATTAACGTAGCTACCATGTCTGAATCTCCTGGTGTGTTTAACAAGAACAGCTTGATCATTTTTCCAACTAAAATGACTAAATGAGTCCTTCAAACAAAAAGAAAGAATAGATATAAACATAAATATGCGTATTTATATTGTTGTACGTATAACTACTTCTAGCCTATAGGTATGTATAGGTCTGTGGTTTTTGCCTCATCTATTTAATTATACCTGCTGGTAGGAGCCTAGATATTGATTGTAGCATTCTTTAATGTCTACTGTGATACAAAAATGATGAATATGATGAAATAGTGAAATGAGTATTGTATCGCATTTTTAATCTACCATGTGTGATAGAAAAGTTTCAGCTAAAATGAAAGGAAAGGTGTACAAAACTATGGTGAGACCAGCGATGTTGTTTGGTCTAGAGACAGTGTCACTAAAGAAAAGACAGGAGACAGAGCTGGAGGTAGCAGAGATGAAGATGCTGAGGTTCTCTTTGGGAGTGACGAGGATGGATAGGATCAGGAATGAGTACATCAGAGGGACAGCACATGTTAGAGGTTTTGGAGATAAAGTCAGAGAGGCCAGCCTGAGATGGTTTGGACATGTCCAGAGGAGAGATAGTGAATATATTGGTAGAAGGATGCTGAGTTTTGACCTACCAGGCAGGAGGCCTAGAGGAAGACCAAAGAGGAGGTTTATGGATGTAGTGAAAGAGGACATGAAGGTAGTTGGTGTGAGAGAAGAGGATGCAGAAGACAGGGTTAGATGGAGGCAATTGATTTGCTGTGGCGACCCCTGAAGGGAAAAGCCAAAAGGAAAAGAAGAAGAAGAATGTGTAGTCATGACAACAACAAAAATTCTGCCTTCACAAACATCCTCTCTACCTCTGGAGGCTGAGCCCCCACAAAAGTCTGACCCTAAAACTGCCCTTGATTCAGTGTATAAAGTATAGTAATCACGAGTCATTATTACCATACTGTGGCAAGTGAGAGGTGCCGTTTAGGAGAATCAAGTTTGATTGAAGGTTAAGGCTGTGTGTATGAAGAAAGAGGAGAACAATCAAGACAACGTGCAATCACCTTTTCAGTCTGCGACTGCTTCTCACCCGGGGCGAGTGATTTGCATTTTGTGTTGCCAGATCTTGCCTCCCTTCACTTCCTTAATGTTTTCATGCATTCAATTAAGACATGAAATGCAGCAATCATCCCAGCACCACAGGTCTAACAGTGGGAACATCTTTGAGTTACAGACAACTCCAACCATAAACCTGCAAAGGATAGGAAGCCCCCCCCCCCCAATACCCTGTTGCGTGCCCAAACTCTCCCTTCAGATTAATGAGAGCTCACACATGTAATCTCTCTCATTTCATCTGCTGCTCTTATCCTCCTCCGTAGATCAAAAATTACAGAAGGTCCAGGCAACCTGTGGAAAAAAATAAAGTATTTTTAAAAGAAAAAAAACTTTAAATAATCTATATTCTCTTTCTTTTCATAGGACATTGAACAACTGAACAAACTAGACGCTCTTCCTTTGCTGACAGTGCTCTCTGTTGCTGGCAATCCTGTGAGTATTTCAGGTGTTGGAGCATTAAAAACAATTAACTGATGTGAACTTGGAAAAATGATCATCCATGTTCACTTTACCAACATGAACTCTGACGTACTATTCAGGCATGGAACATGCTGAGCTCCATCACCTGTAAAAAAAAAAAAAGAAGTAGAAACCTGCTCACAAGCTCTACTTCTCACTTGCACACACAAAAACATACACTCACCCTGTCTAAGTCAGTAGTTCCAAATTAAGCGATTACATGATGGGCCATCTGCTGTGCCTCAAACTGGCAGCATCACAGACAAATCTGTCGACCAAATGGCAGGGTACTATTGGCCCCGTTATACCACCCATCTGGAGTTAATGGATCAGGCCTGAGCGGAGCCACAGGGCCATGCTCAGCTGTAGTGGCCTCTGACCCAGCCCCCCCATTTCCCACAGGAAGGGTTAATCCTGCCAGGGGGTAGAGGCCAGCAGCCACCCCAGAGACAATACCTCCTGCTGATGGCAGCAGGAGATCTCTACCTCACCCATATTCCCTCAGCAAAGTCTGTCTCTTCCTCTCTGCTGGATATCCGTTGGCATGTATTCCCAACTTGATCACAGCAGTAGTGTCATGCAGGAACATAAAGTTCTGTGACTGATCACGATGAATATCTATCCTTGCCAGGGAGTGCCCTCAGCTGGGTATGGAGCTGCCTGCTGCTGTCAGCTGGGTCACTGAAACAGTCGGTAACCACATCGGTGCCCATCATTCTGATCCAATGATGTTGGAGGACAGAGTTTGCCACGAAGCCAGGGATAAAACTGATGCATGTGGCTGACAGTCTGCATTGTTTATCAAACAGACACTTTCTTTTTCCTCCAGGTGGCCAAAAGCTCTCTTTACAGAAGCAAAGTGGTGCTGCGTCTGTCAAAGCTACAAGTCCTGGATGGAGTGACGATTACCTTGGAAGAGAGAACGAGGGCTGAGCTCCTACTCACCAAGTCACCAGTGAGAACTGCACTGAACACCTGGGTTGTGGAAAAAATTACACAACAATCTTACACTTAAAAACACTGGAGACAAAACTATACATAATTAAAGCATCAGCATTTAACCCCCATAATTTAATACCTGGCAGTGTGAGGACAATTTGAAAGCATTGAGATCTTCAGCATTGAGATCTTCAGGTTCAGGTCTGCAGCCTGCCTGGCTGCAGACCTGAACACATTCAGTTAATATAACCAAAAAAATGAAGATGTTGTAGAAAATACAAACAGGATTAGGAAGAAGGTCAGTTTTTCTGGAAAGGATATTTCATTGCAACACTTTCATGTTCCCTTTCCTTCTTTGTATCACACAGTGAGAATGACAGAATGTCAAATGACCTGATACCTTGTTTGTGTTAGAGGCTCACATAGGACGTTATTGTGTAAAATGTATTCCAGCTTAAATAAATGAAATTGCAGCAACTAAAGTACACAAAAAAGGGAACAGCCTAGATCAAACTAATACTGATTCTTTCATGTTATGAGGGACCAGTGCAGTAATTCTACTACAGCTCTGAATTAAGAGCAGGATAAGCCTGCTGGCCTCATCCTGCTGATTAGATGAAATGTGCCCAGCCGATAATGCACCAGTGGATTTACAGCCTATTAGCCAGGTCATCATGAATCCCTCTGCTAGTTAAACCTATAGTAGATATGAAAATGACAGAACATACAGTAGATCCTGGGTATTCTGATTAGGACACTAACCTTCTCTGTTGACTCTTACAACCACCTCCTCAGTTGCCACTCTCAGTTAAAGCCTGTGACGTCTGCTGTTTGAATTTCAACATTGTTATGAGCAGGCGTTACTGTTACCCGATATTGATGCTCATATATGTGAAAGAACTAGTTCTTTAATTGTCAGTCCTCTCCCAAATGTATTATTGGAGTGAGAGACAGCAATGATTGATGTAGTCCTAGGAAGGATGAGAAAAAATGAACAGGTCATGAGGTATCTACCAAGCGTCTAATTCTTTTTATAATGTACTTTTCTTTGTTATACTTCCTATATAACATTTAACATTTCTATTTAGCAATGCCACCAATGTAGTCCAGCTTCTCTTCCTTCTACTGACATAAACCCACTTGGAATTACACCCCTCATGCCTCGATACGTCCCTCTAAGAGGAATCAACGGAGGTGGAGGGCTGCAGAACTCTCCAGACAAAACGGACGAGGCCCGTGAGTGTGGCATCGCTCTAATACAGATAATTATTTGATATGACTTTCCAGAGCAAACTTAAGATCATCACAAAAAGTATTTTCCTTGTGTTGTTATTACAGTTGTGAGATACAGGTTGACAATTTTGCACAATTATAACAGGACACTATACCGTTTTTCCACCAGTCCGTCCTCCTCCCTGACCTAACCCTTTTATTAAATGTCATTTCAGACAAGAATAAACACAGCAATGCAACTCTAAATGGTCAAACTGCTGTGAACTTTAGACATACTCAAAAACCAGAAAACAGCTTGAAAACCACAGACATCTTACTGGCTGGAAACAAAGTCATCGTCACATGTCCCAAACAGGAGCAAAATAACAAGTTGGTAAATCTAAATCCTAAACATATCAATACTGTTTAAAAGATATTTATACTGTTTCCTCATATTTGTTGTATTCCAGATTTCCAAGGAGTGCCAAGCCTTCACCATGTAGTGGCCAGAAGAGGAGGACCTGATACCAACACTTGTTGAGCACTCCATGATTTATAAGGGAACGTCACGCAACATCCAAGAACATAACCATGTAATAAAATTAAATAAAGTTTGGCTGCTGGATGGTTGATTCTAGTGTGTTCTTTCAAATGCATTTAAAATCACTGTGACCTAATTTTCTATTCACATGTCTGGATAACTAACATGATAATCTGAGAATGAGAGGTTTTGATGTCACTGCTATTCCATCCTTGGCCCCTAACAAGTGAAAAACACCCACAGATGTAAGACCGTGTGAGTTTGGCACGTCACATCTATTGGGTCAAATGCATCACCAGCAAGTGGATAATCCAGCTTTAGCACACCTCTCTGTGGACAATAATCTGCAGGCGGTCAGATAAAGATGTAATCTAGAATGAGGTCCAAATGGATTTGCTAGTCATTTTCATCATGTTAGCCTCTTTCCAAAAAAGCCACAGTTTTGACTATTAGGCAAACCTTGTGTGTTCTAACTGGGAATGAGTCTATTTGCTATTTATGATATTAGTTCTGTTGAACAGGAGATTATAAACCTACTTTCCCTGTTAGTTTATCCTAATAATCTAGTAGTCCTTTAAATAACAAAAATATCTGTCTAAGCCTTAAATGTGTGAGATATAGTGTATAAAGAGATTTTAAAAAATATTTTCATTCTGGGACCATAAGACTGCTATTTGATGGATTCCTCCATGTGGAAACATTTAGATTGGACATTTAATGACATCTTTCAATGTAGACACATTTTATATACAGTAAAAGGGAAAAGAAGTCATCTACATTCAAGTTAAATGACTTACACTTATCATTCAACCTTTACTTTTCCAGAACTTTCACTTTCATATTTTTTAATTTAACCACTAGGTGTCCTTAGAGCTCTATTGACTCTTGATTTAAAATGCTGTTAATCAGCCCTCGGTGACTTTACCACACGACTAGTCATTTTATCAGTTGAAAGCAGATGTGTATGCTGCAGTTTGTGTTTTGTATGTTCGAACTGAAGCTCTTGTTAACATAGTGAGGCGCAAGTCCGCTTCAGGCTGCAAAAGTGAAAAGCTCTACTCAAACAGGCTCCTCTAATGCATGTACTTAACTTCACTTAATTTGTGTTAATTCCCAGCAATAAGCGGGGCTAATGACTGTGCAAGTGAGTGCACTGTCATTACCTTGCCTCACATCACATGGCAGCTGATGGACTCACATTGGAATAAAAACCCTTAATACACAGATTTGGGGTTCTCAGCATGAGCTCTTTGAGGAATTAGGTATTGCAAAGGATAATTACACATTTTATTTCTGAGTATAGTATATGCAGTATTGATATACCTCAAGAACAATTTTTATGCAGTTGTATTTCTATGGACAGTGTAAGATTGTGGTGAGCATTCCACTTGGTGAAGTGTGTTTCTTTTTGCATATGTGACAATATTTTTGAACATTAAAATGAAATTAGCATAAGATGAATAATTCATAATTTCTGAGTGAAGCCAGATGCACTGCTCTCTCTGTGTCTCTTTCTCTGTTCTCTCCTTCACGTGAACAGACCACATGGGTCATAGCTGGTTTAATGGGATGGAATGTGACAGGTTATATTTTCATCTGCCTGATATCAAGTCCAGCTTGGATGGGAGGGAACGAGAGAGTGAAAGAGAGACAGAGTGGGTAGGAGGGGGGAGGTGAGCTCGCCTCTACAGTTGTAGTCTGGATTCATAATTAGACATGTTTGTGCTTGTCGTAAATCAGTTATAGATGATGCTCTTTCCCCCATCCACACCAACACACACCCACATAGAACAACACATGCTCTGTATGGGGCCATTACTGCTGGCCCACTAACTCCCTACATTTGCTGTGTCTGTTCTTTCAGAGCACCATTAGTCCAAGACTCTGTGAATAATTGCTGAAAGGACCATGTTTTCACTGCTATCTACTCTACTTCTAGGGTTGGTTGATGTGGGCGACATGAGAGGGATGGGGACAGTGATTGATGTTTTTGTGCAGAAGAAAACGCTGCATCTTGTACAGCATTGTGCACAGTGCATATAATGGATGAACAACATTAAACTCCACATTCATTACACACTCACCAGCTTGTATTAACTTTAAAAGTGCTTTGGTTACAATTACATCACCACTTGACTTTCAATTGCTTTTATAAAATACAGTAACATGTTTTCTCTTCTTTCAGGTGGTGACAACAAGCAAGTTCAGGTCATCATCAAAATATAAATTGTTTTACTGTTAAACAGTACACATTGTGCACTGAGTTCATTATTCATCCCCGCAAATATATTCTCTGTTATTTATCTAAAAATATTCTTGCCATATTGCCTCTCATGAAATCCATCTCAATCCACATTTGTCCACTGTGACACTCCCTGCAATAAAGAGTAAATGGAGAGCAGTCAACAGAATTTAGTGAGTTGCAATTACTGCGAAAAATTTAATTGTCTGAGTTTTGTACAAACATTTAGCACAACAGAATGATGCCCAAAAGCATTAAATCTTAACTGCGTTTCATTTATGTGCTTGTGTATGATTTATCAGATTATTGGATTTGTGTGTCAATTATCACATTATTTCAATCCTGCAAAGTGTTCCAGGTGGTTACCATGGCAGAAACAATGTAAGTGGCCACGCAACAGGCAAATACTCAACTTTCTGGTACATAGAATTGGAATCGATTTTCAGAGCAATCAGGTTGTCTGCTTTTGTAGATTATCCTATTCTGTATCAGTAATTTTGAATTTGTGTGTCTCCTTCAGTGATTTTTAAACAAAATTTAAATTGGTATAGTTTATCAGGCTGACTTAACAAACAGTGCAATTATTTTAAATATTTGGAGTTATGAAAGGACTACAAGGTGAAATACTGTTATTATGACCAACAGGCAGGATTATCTGTTTCCGATGATTTATTTGTTACACACAGACCACAACAATCGTTCTTCCTAGATGATAAGGAGTCACAACCTACTATTATTCCTGTCCCTTCAGCCCCAGTCATGAATAACAACAACAATATAATCCTTTGCTCTTGTTTATATCAGTTTTTTTTATTGATATTGAGGCATTTTTAGTTGATCCTTTCAAGATCTTCATTTTTGTCCTCCTGTGCAGCAAATCAACATTTTGGACAAGGAGACATTTGACAACAATCACTTTCAGAGATTGAAATAATGAAATAGTTGAGGGCTTTTACAGTATTGAGTACATGATAGCAAGAATTTAAAATGCATTACTATTTCTTCCGGGATTAATAAAGTATCTATCTATCTATCTATCTATCTATCTATCTATCTATCTATCTATCTATCTATCTATCTATCTATCTATCTATCTATCTATCTATCTATCTATCTATCTATCTATCTATCTATCTATCTATCTATCTATCTATCTATCTATCTATCTATCTATCTATCTATCTATCTATCTATCTATCTGTTTGTAAATAGCGGTCTTTTTTCAGGTATACAATAACGCTTGGTGATTGAATGACACTGTTAAGTAAGAGGTTGAAAACTGACTGGGGATATTGAACAACCCAGTGGATATGTGCCATTTGATGTAGTTATAATTGCAAGTAAGGTATTGGAGAGCAAGTTAGAGTGGTAAAATCTGTTATTGCACATATGAATTTTTCACTACACTTTAGTTATATAAATTTTATTACAATACAAAAAAAAGTACAACTACAGTCTAATACTGTGTCCTGATTTATAGCTCATTATCTTTTATATGAACAATATAAAATTATAAATAATAAAATATAAAACTTGTACAGTCGTTAATCATAGTTTATGCTCAGAGTTCCAAGTTATTCGCAATCACATGGATATTTAACTTCATGAGAGTCTTGAGCGGTTATTACACTTTTTATTAATATAAATCTGAAGTTTTTACCAAAGTGCTATTAATAATCAATATTATTAATTTTAACATCATTATAATTAATATTTTGTCACTAAACATTTTCGTAACACGATAGCGTTGAACCAATTTTCAAGAAGTGCCTCTACAGTAAGCAATCGAAAAAATGTGCTAATCGGATAACTATATTGTGTCTGAAACTCCCAAGATGTTCATTGAACTCATTTTGTTCCACTGTCAATAACAGCAAGCCCGTCCAGGGTTACTGTCTGATCTGTGGTGGTCACTTTTATATCAATAATGTAGGGTTACTGAATGTGTGGAGTTGGATGCCATGAGAGGCGGGCTTTACATGTTTTAAGCCAATCATAAGACGCGCTCTCCTTTTTCCTCTACTTCCATTGGTTACAATCTGTCTGTGCATCACGTCGAAGATGTGTGTTTTTTAATCAGTTAGCTAGCAGATATTAACGAATTCCATCCGTTTCCCCCGTAATACTACATATATTATACATTTTTAAACAACATTAGATTCATGATGCTTTTCTGCTGCTAACGGTAAGTTTGTCTCACACCACTGACCATCCAGGTTACCAACCTGCTGTTATTTACCTGTTAGTAGTAACATGCTAAAGGAGAGTCAAGCTAAAGACGTGCTGCTATCGCGAGCTAATATTGTAATAGCTAGCTAACGCACAGCGATAACAACGTTCTAAGAGAAGTCTAGGAGAAAACTTTGTCTTGGGTCATGACCTGGAGGGAAAATGACTTAATTTGAGTTGTTCAGGTATTAACTTTAGAGGCTAAACCGATGTTAGCGCGTCCTCAGGCTAACATTACGGCATCTGTGATGTGTTATCATGGCAACTTGGCAGCTGGTGCTGCTGTGTCGTGTTTTAATATTTGTGTTTAGAACCGATTGATGATCTTGGGTCCTTTGAAACTACACCTACTTTTTTGAAGATTTGTTTTCTAAGGTCGTAATTATTTAAAATGTCAATTCACTGAAATACGGTATACAGGGATGATCGGACTACATTCTGTTATGATGTACCTAGTGGGTTAGACAATACGGACACACCTATCCTGTTGTGATGGAATGATTTTACAAATGAAATTAAGTTTATAAAAGACGAAATTAAATGAACAGTAAATCATATGGAATTATTGGTCTAATTCAGCGAAATGTAATATGATCGATAATGCTCAAGCAGGTTATTACAGGAAGTCAAACATGCAATTTCAGTATATAGCTAGACTGACAACTCTCATGAGCTACATTCACCTTCCTTAGAAGAAAGTCTTAGTAATTCAGTCAGCAGAAAGGGTAGTACAGTTTACAGCAGGTCAAATTCTGTATTGTTTACTAAGGACACATTGTGTAATACACTAAATTAGAGGCACAGGCAAGGAATGCTGTTGTATTGATGGCAGTGATGATAGTGGGTCAGTGCATCACTGGTTTGGTCATTTGTGATCTAACTGAAGAACTGTCTAACTGAAGGTGTGCTTCATTACAGATAGCTTCATTGTGTACGCAGCAATGAATGGACACCGTTCTTCACCTGTGTGGAGATGACCTGCAACCCCTTCGGGAATGGTCAGAATGGGGCCAGACGTGCCCCTTCTTAATGAGTACAAGCAGGAGTTCTTCTGGAAACGCTTCCCCCAGACAGTGTTGGGGGGTCCACGTTTCAAGTTGGGCTATTGTGCCCCACCGTATGTCTACGTCAATCAAGCTGTTTTGTTCTTGACACCATGGCTTTTTGGGGGCATTGGTACTCTCCTCTGCCAGCTGCAGCTCCTTCAGGAGCTCCATGCCACAGTGCTGTCTGGTATGCTCATGTTTGGGGCTGCAGCAGCTGTCCAGGCCCTGGCATTATACGCAGCACGAAGGAGCGGCACAGTGGAGAGACTTGGTGCCCCCAACATCCTGATTGATGAAGAGGAAGTGGAATTCACCCACTGCGTTAGCCCAGAGACAGTCCGATTCATTGCCCCTGGGAAGAGGTTTGGGCTCAATGTTGTGCTGCACACAGTCCTTGCTGGGGTGCTTTGTGGCTTTGGGACATGGTATGTGTTACTGGGCAGACTGACTGCTCTGTATGGCAGCATTTCTGTATCTCTGGTCATCTTTGTCCTGACTTGGGTGACTCTGTGTATAGCTGAGTATTCCCTCATTGTGAATACAGCGACAGAGACGGCAACTTTCCAAGCACAGGACACGTACGAGATCACTCCACTCACCCGGCCCCTGTATATTTTCATTTTTATTACTGTGGACGTAGCTGATAGGTGAGCAACAGCAAAATAATGATTGAGAAGACCAATGTATGCTAATGTATTTACAATGCTTGCTGTAATTATGAGTAATTAAATAATATCATTGTTTTGTGTAGGTTTTCAGGCCCCATTCCTGAGCTCCAGTTGGCCAGCCAGATTCTTCATGTGTTATTCCTTTTCTTACCTCTGCTGTGGGCACTAGGTTTATTGCCTCCACTGGATGCCTTACTCCTCTGGGGTATGGAACAGGCTCTTGTGTTTGGATTAGGAGGCTCACCCATGTCCAGCAACCTCAGGTAGATATAGGTTGAACATGCATGGCACTCTTCAGAATTCTCCAGTGCATTGAGAAATAGAAAACACACAGGCAAATAGCACAAAAAGAGAGACATGCAAATGAATGATGCAGATTTGTCCTTTTCATAGCTTGTTATTAGATAGTATAGAGTAATATATTATCATTACATGTATATTACCTGTACCTGGTATTAGTTATTACATGTACATATACATGTTATAATTTCACTGGGACCACTGATTTTAAAGCTGTTTTTTAGTAGGCGCATTGTCCATGCATTTCATTAATATATTTTAATTTAATGTCACCCTGACTACATAGAAATCTCATATATTGAGTCCGACAAAGCTCTCATTTGGAGTAAATACTCTCAAAGTCTTTCTGTGTCTCCTCATACCAATTTCAAGTTGTCCAACAGAAAAATATTACAGTAGCGTGTGCAGCCTCAACACTGACTATGTGCATAAATGCTGTCCCACAGGTTGCTGTTGATGTTTGGTGTGTCTGCCAGCATAGCTGTGTGTAATTATTTCATCCCCTCATCGCTGGGTGTGGTTATCTTCTCCGTGTCCATGGGGTTTCTGCTCAGCCTTGACCTCAGCCAGGTTGGCACACTCTGCAGAGGTCCCCAGACAGCCTTTGGGAATCGTGGACTTTGCAGAGGGGAGTCACCACCACGTACTTCTAACCCTTTTGGCTGGACTCTTGGTTGCAGAGAGTTCCTGGTATATTTAAGCCTGCTTCTGGTAGCAATGACAGAGGCAGGATTGTTGCATCATTTCTTCGGTTCAGTTCAGTCACAGAGCCTGGTTACAGGACCCCAGGCACCTATTGGCTATCTTCTCCTTGTACTCTACTTGATCTGTTGGGCTCTCAGAGAGATTCAAGGCGCCTATCTATTTGGAGGAGTTTTCATCAATCCCCTGTACCCTAAAGGCATATCAAGTGTGCAGACTTTCAAGCAGCGGAACAGATGGTTGTATGTTGCTGCAGCAATCAGAAGAGTCCTCCTTCATCTTGGTGAGTTTGTTATAATCTACAAAGTTAACATCTCTTAAGTGTGAAAACAATACCTGAATTTATTTTTAACATGAATGGAATGTTTTTCTTTGCAGTGTCTCCATTTGCAATGATTGCTTTCTTGTCAATGGACAAATCTCTACACCTTCTCCATAGGGTTTCCCTCAGTGTGGGATTCACACGAGCATTTAGAGTGGTATGCTCACAGTCACAATTTACGTATCCGTATCATTTAATTCATGTATGAGTGTGTGGAGCTCGATTGCGATTGCTCTTTGTTGCTGTGTAGGTGTGGCAGAGTTCAGAGGAAGCTCTGCTGCAAACTGTGGTGGTGGTCCTGATGCAGCTTGCAGCTGGAGTCCATGTGCTATCTGGGTGGGACAACCTGGGAACTGAGGTTCAGCTTCTTCTGGTGAGTTCCACAAAACTGTTTCTTCACATTACAGTAGGTTCATCTTCACTGTAAAGCATATCTGCATTTTCCTAAATTAGACCTAAAGAATTTCATTGTACACTTGTGTATAATGACATTAAAGGCATTCTATTCTAATCTAATCTCAACTATTTTAAACACTGTTGTTACATTTCTCATACTTCTCTCATATGTTTGCTGTGAATGGCACATCCATCTGTTGACACCACGTAGGAAACTCAATTTCTGAACGCAGAGATTTTTACTTATTTATATTTTGGCAAAATTGAACATTGTCCAGTGAACATCGTCACTGGACTCATTCCTTGGTCGCATTTTTTCCCATTTCTGTAGGTACCAGTTAAATTTAGGATCTTTATTGTTATTGTCTATTGTCTTTATTGTTTTCTCAGGTTTGTAGGTAATAATAAGTATCACTGAAAGGGACAACTTCAATAACTTCTAACTACCGTACTTTTCATCAGTGAAATATGCAGCAGTGGTGGTGGATCTTGAGAATTTCATGCTTGTGTGTCCAGGACTCTGTGCGCCTTGTGTCTTAAAACACTTCCAATGTAATAGAGACTAGATTCAAACCATAATATAACCTCAATAAATATAGGGAAATTAATTCTTTCAGTGGAGTCAATTAAATCTAAATACAGTAATATTGTCCTGAAAAGTTAAGAGTTTTTGAATGTGTAGTTGTTTAAGATCATATTGATGTTACATATACGCTACATAATACAAACAAGACTGCAACATCCCGCGACTTACCCTGACCTACTTTCAGGGTAGGTCAGGGTACTCTTTCTATCTCATCCGGTTCCTGAGTGTACAAAATTTGAAATTTGACCTTGACCTAGCTTTCTCAAGGTCAAAGTCATCATCTTAGTTTCATCCGCTTTGCCGCCTGAGTAATGTGCTTTTGTTTCATCTTTATATCTGCAACGGTTATGAGGATATTTGGTGGACATACTAAGGGACGAACAAACACTGACAATTACATCACCGTTTTGAAGCGGGACGTAATAATGTCCCCATTATTGTCCCAGTCACACAAATATCAGCTGGTAGGACCTACTGATGGTCCAATTGTTCACTTCTCTTCATGGTTGCTTTTCTGATCCAGGTTGGCCTCGTGACTGACAGGCTGACCCAGTTTCTTGCCAAGCTTAAGTTCACCTTGACTCTGTTGGTGACATCTTGGACAGAGAAGAAGCAGCGACGCCAGTCAGCTGGAACTCTATTGGCTCTGAATACCTCCCTCTGCCCACTGCTACTGGCAGTGGTGACTCTCTCTGCTCTGCTCTCTGCCCCTCTGTTGCCCCTCTTCACCCTGCCCATCTTCCTGGTGGGGTTTCCCAGGCCTCAGCGCAGCTGGCCAGGCCCTGTAGGCACCGCCTGTCCCTGCCCAGACTCCATCTTTTACCAGCAGATGAGTGGAAGTCTGGCCTATGCTCTGAGGATGGCCTTTGCAAGAGGATCATTGGGTTAGTGGTTCATATTTGATACGTCATGATGTATTGCTATTTTAGCATTTACGAGATTTGCAAAACTGTCTGAACATCTCAATATCTGTTACGCTGTTCATTGCTCTCTGAGAGCACAGCTTATTTAATTTAAATAATGCGGCAAATAATATTCATTTTGAAGAAAATCAATTTTTCCAACCTATCATTCAGAAGCTCCCAAGTATTTGTCTCCCAATAATTGGGTTTTTGAAATTCATTCACCGGTTATTTGGATTAATTGAGTTTTAAAGTAAAGAACTTCTAAATTGAAACAGGCTAGTGCAGTCACAGTACCAATTGAACACATACCTGGGCCTTAGCATGTCTGGTGGTATTGCTGGTTGCAGCTTTCTTCTTAATAAATTTATTTCCAGCATCCAGCAGCAAAAGTGACCTTCAGTCAAAAAGCTGCAGCAAATAAAACCTAATTGCAGATGTAGGTGACGACATGCTGGAACTAAAGAAACCTTGAACTGTACTCCTGCTGCAAAAAAAAACAACTGTTTACCCATTTAGTCAATGTTTACTGGTCCACAGAAACCTGAACTGGAGAATCAATATTTTTATTTCTGCATTCTACTTAAAAATGTGTCCTACAGCATGTTTAAGGCATAGAGGAAGATGCAGCTTTATTTGCCATTAGAAAACCCATCCAGACACAGAGAGAACATGCAAACTCTACATAGAAAGGCCACGTTGGGATTTGAACCCCTAACATTGCTGTGATGCAACAGTTGTAACCACTATGCCACCATGTTGTGGTAAAAACAATTGAAAGAAACAACTAAAAACAGCATTTAAAGACTAATGACAGTTTAACCTGTGTTCTCTGTTACAAGCAGCCATAAAACTTAACAGAAAATATATATCCATATCCTGATATATCATGCTGTAATGAGTCATTTTCCATTTACAGAGATTCTAACTAATCATGATGTTTGATCTGCTTTAAATACACTTTATGGGTGAGGTTTTTTCTTTTTAGATAATGGCAGCAGTACAAAAATTAATGAACAAAATTTTGAAAGTAAATTGACATGACTATCAGAAAAGTACAATTTTATTGCTGTCTGGATGTAACATGGAGCACCTGAAGTCTTCTCTTTAGGTGCTTAAACAGATTTGTTGTACTGTCGTGTACAACAAATCTGTGTTCAGTAGTTACGGAACACATCATTAAATCTTTGTATAAAATAAATTAGGATCATTTAGGGTGACGATTTTTAGCTGTTACTTGTTTGCGAGTAGAACCATGTTTTAACCCATGGGTGAGTGTGTGTTTTGTTATTAATTGTGACATCGGGATGTGGCATCATAGTTGTGATTAATGAGATCACTTCAGTTTATGTCATCGTCCCCACTTCTGCAGTGTTGTTGGCTGTTTTATTCAAGTTTTATTGTTTCTGTGCATCAAACAAATTCTAAATGTATTAATATAGTGTCTCACATAAATTGCTCTACCACTCCGCACTGCACTTTCCCAGGTCTTGAGAAAGTCACATGCCAACATTGAATTAAAGCAGATGAATGGTTATCATGACAGACAAATTATAGAGACAGAGAAAAGCAGATTCCTTCGTTGTGTTAGACTACCACATTATTCTGATTTCAATTCAAATTTTGCTGTTATTCTTATGCAGGTAAAGATATTCCAGGGCCATAACATTACACATACCACTCTCAAGAGTTCCAACAAAATTCAAATTATTTTTGACAACAATGTGTTTTGACTTGTACTATTGCTGCGACTGAACTTTTCTATAGGTCAAGTAGTAATGTTATGCACATCAATGAGCACTGGAGCATCACCTCATATGGTTTAATAGTAAGAGGAATGTTGTGAGCAGCTCTGTGGTATTGCTGGCAGAAATGTGAGCCTGCATGATCCAGTTAAGCTTCCTGTGAAGTGACCCAAAAAAAAGCTCTGATCTGTATTCATTACATCCAAATGTTTCTGCACCATTAATCGTGTAATACTCCGAAGGCTGCAAGAGCTGCTGCTTGGATTTTGTTAGGGGCTTTATCAGGAGGGGATGTCAGAAAAGTGGTGCAAATAGAGAATCATTATTTATGGATGGATGATTCAAAACTGAATAGAAGAGCAGAGATCATGTCATCATGTTTATTTATTTGGGGGTGGAGTACTGCTCCTGGCAATGTTCATTTGAATTGTTAACATTGAGGGAGTGTTGAGCAGGGAAGTAATCTACCCAGTGTGTCACTTCCCATCCTGAGGTATTGGTATGGGCTATTCTGAGCTGTTGTTATGGGACATGACATTATTCTTCACCACAGTATACACATCTTAAAAGAAAAGTGTTGCCATTTGTTGTTTTTATAAGTTGAAATCAACATCTGTGTGCTGCTTTCTGATGAAGAAAACAAAACCCATTCAAGATGGTTTTGGGGCCTAATGGAAAGCTAAGGCCATGAATAGATTCAATATTTAGATCTCTGCAGTCATCCAGTTATAACAGTATCATGACCTTCTTGTACAACTGTGATGGTAAGCATCTCCCTGCAGCTCATCCAGTCGCCATGTTATAAACATAGTCAGCAGAGGGACGCAAGGCTGATGCAAAATGAAAGGGATGTGGACCCAGAGTCCCTATATGTATGTGTGTTACATTATGTACAAAGCCACACTGTTCTTCCCTAATTACCCTCAAAGCACACATAATATCCTCTAACATGAGTTGCTTGACTGATTTTTATTCCCCAATCTTTTGTAGGTTCTTTAGCCCCTGGCTCTCATTTTCTTGGCCGCTTTCAGGACCGTATGGTCTGGATAATGATCCTGGAGAGAGGATATGGCTACTGTACAGTCAATATTAAGGTGGTGTATGCTTTTGTCTTACTTTTTAGAATCATCGCAGTCATTTAAAACAAGGTTAAATAATGCAGGCGTTGTTACAGGGTCTGGAGCTGCAGGAGACATCTTGCCACACAGTGGAAGCACGAAGGGTGGATGAAGTGTTCGAAGCTGCTTTTGAACGTCCTGAGCGTCTGGGGTTTACACAAGGGTTTAACCTGCACTGGGGGAATGCCCTTACTCCTTGTGCTACCCTTGCAGTAAGAGTCTACTCTGATGCCCGAAATGTTCTCTCTGGCATCATTGACTCTCATGACAACTTGCGGAAACTTCAGGATGACTTTCTCAAATCGTTGGTATGGTTGCTTCTTCGATATTGTGTGCAAAACCATAAAAGAGTTCTATGGGGCAGTGAAGAAGGGCCAGGAGTTGGAGCCAGAAAGTCCCAGTCTTCCCAGTTGGCCCAGACTACATGTAACCAGCCACCTGAGGCTGTCATAGTGGAATCTAATGTGTCTTCTCTCAGATTCAGACAGGACAGCTCCAGTTTGACCTCCTTTGGGGATTGGTCAGATGAGGATGATTTATTTGGACCCCAACCAACCAGGCGGACTGTTGCATTAGTGACTGCAGAGGCCCAGCCTGGACACATGACATTGCAGACAGGGGCCTCTCTGCCTGGTTCCGTGGAAATGGACAGTCTTTTTGAGAACATGGCTCTCTCTGCCCTGCAACCACTGCAACCTCTGGGTCTGGGCATCACAGTGCCAGCAGCAGATAAATGCCATAACCCAGAAGTCTTCAGAGAGAGTCCCAGCTCTCTCCCTCAGCTGAACTTCAGCTGCCCTCAGTCAGAGGTATTCAACCTGCCGACGGGCTGGAGGACAGCTCCTTTGCTGCCATCCCGATTGCTGCAGCTCAGGCCTTTGTTTCCAGAGGACTGGTTTCGTTTCACCTTGGGGCAGTTCGGGCCTGCTGTGCAGGGCGAGACTACAGAGGACATGACTAAAGCCCTGAAGGAGGATGAAGTCTTGAAAGAGCTGCACACACGTGTTGCACTTTCATGTCTCATCTCTCTGGGTGCAGAGTCTGCTTTTACAAGCCCCAGTTATGTCTACAGACTCTATTGTGGAGATATACCTTGGACAGAAGGACTCAACTGGCTCTCCTCAAGTAAAGAACTTTACCAACTTGCACTTCGTGCTTTCAGGTAAACTTTCAGTTTTGTAGCAAAGTTTTGTTAATTACCACCAGAGCTTACTTATGGCAGAAATAGATGTTACATCACTAAACTTTTCATTTGTTTGCCTTAAGGTTCAGTTTCAAGCTGTTGTTTGATCAAGCAAGTCTTGGGCCCATGGAGTCTCCCGAAGAACTGTTCAGCACCTTGGAGGAATACGAAAGGGATTGGTATATCGGCCTGGTGACTGAGAAAGGCTGGCACGACAGTGTTCTTCAAGAGAAACCCTTCCTATTCTGCTTAGGACATGACCTCACCATGGTAACCCCACTGGTTCACTTTTAGTGTAAACTATAAAATACACATACATATTTGCTGATGCTTTATCCATAGCATATTTCTATTCAGACACTGGAATAAAATTTGGTTTGTCATTTCAGAGACCAGCTCAGTGAAATATTTCTATTCATTACTCTTTTTTTTCCCCACAGGGAACCTACACAGGAAGAGTCCTTTCCTTACAGGAGCAGCTAGTGCATGTGGGCCGTCTAAATGGAGAAGGTGTACGAGGTCAGTGGGCAAACCTGTCCTGGGAGCTCCTGTATGCCACTAATGACGATGAGGAGCGTTACAGCATTCAGGCTCACCCCTTCATGCTAAGGAACCTAACTGTTCAGGCAGCTGATCCTCCTTTAGGATACCCCATTTACTCCTCAGCCCCTCTTCACTTCCCCTGCCTCTGACATGTGGCTTCTTCTGCCCTCCTGTTGAACACTCTCTGTGAATAGGGTTAATTATTTGGTACAGTCACAGAAAAGTCTGAAATATATTCATTTCCAAAGTTAAAGGATGTTAAGAAAATCATATTTGGAAGCCCGGCAAAGACAATAACTGCATTCAGGGTTATTGAATGTTTTGAAACTTTTGACACAAGTCAGGTACAGGAGACTTATGCCGGTATGGGAATCAACTTTTTTTTTTTACATTACTTTTTGTGGTGTATTGTTTCCTACACCAAGAGAGGGAGAAGCAGGCATTGCCTGTACTTTTGTACAAGTTGCAGAATACTCTAAACAAATAATAAATGACAATGTGGACTACCTCCTAGAACAGCACATTAAAATGAAAAAAACAAAACAAAAAGCAGGATGATGTTTCCACAGAAGCACAGTTTTGTGGTTTTATGAAAGTTTAACCTGAAAAAAGATGTCAATAAATGTACTCACTTCCCTGTTGGAAAATATTATGAATACCTCTGGTTTTATTGGGCTTCAAACTTCACAATTTCCAGGTAATTTCCCTTCATGACAAAACCAGGACAAGGATATTCATGTTTAAAGATATCAAGGATGTGCCTTTGGTATGTCTTGCCGTGTGGTCAAGGTGTTTAGTGCTATTGTTTTGTTTACAGTTCACTTGTTTACAATCAAAATATGGTAGTTAAATGAATTTTTCTCTTGTAAATATTTTTATATGTGTAACTGTATAAAATTATAATAAAATAATATTGGCAGAAGCATTGGTTTTGTGTTTCACTAAAACAAAATCGTTCCAAATAGAATTTCATTGGAAAATTCAAGTCTTCTGAAGTTACCTTCTGAAAGGAAAGCTATATATCATGAAGGCTCTTGACCAGGAGCTCACAGTCCAATGACATACAGGATTTACTTAACATTAGAAAACAAAACCATTAACATGATAGACCATTCAATGATTTAGTGAGAAGAGGTCAGACTTGACACATTGTTGAGGCAAAAAGACAGGACAAAGTAAAAGGACAAAGCAAAAACTCAGCATAACTTTAATAATACAGATAATTTCATTTAAAATTAGTTACAATAAGCAAAACATTCATCAACGATTTGATTAACTATTCGAATTCTAATCAAGACATGGTTTAAGCAGGCAGAAATATCTATTGAATTGTCTTCAATTTAGGATTTGTCAAACAATTATTTCTTAAAGTGTAAAACTAAAATGAACCACAGAGAACTGCTCCTGTTCACTGGCTTCTATGACAGATTTTTTTTTTCTAGCCAACTCCATCTGAATTTATTTACACACTTGTTGAATCACAGCCAGCTGGGATTAAAGTCAGAAATAAATTGACCCATCTGCTCGTTTTCTGACAACAAAATGATAAAACTTGTTTCAAACTATTGTTTGTAATACTTGATGAACCTTTTAGATAAACCTTTTCTAATTTTTTATTTGTTCCATGATGTCACTCTCATCACAATTTTAATTTTCATGGCACAACCACCATCCTGGTTGAGAAATGTGGGTTTTACTCCACTCCTGGTTTTATTATCACCCAAATAGTTTTCCTTGTAGTTTAATGGCAAAAAACTAAAATATATGCTGGAAGACCTACTACTTGAATTAAACATTCCATATGAAGTCCAAGCGATTCATCTTTAGCAATGACCTTACTTTCAGGATGTCTTGAGCTTTCTGAAGTACGATGAGTCTGCATCCTGGAGAAAAAAAAACAAAGAGGATTTAGCGACAGTACTGGACTGGACTGCTTCCTAGTGACATTCTCAATCTGTTGTAAATAAGTGGGGGCCGTCCAAGATCCAGACAGACTTTCTTTATTCCTTAATAAATATGAGTGTGTGATGTTCCGATATATACCCTATTGAGATATGACCTTTCTTCATGTACTGCAGCTGTCACTGCCTACACAGGCTAACACACACAGTGAACAATCAATCTGCACCACAAGGAGGGAGTCACATTAAATCTCTTAAGAATCACACAAGGACAATAACAGCTGAGACCCCCGCAGCAAGAGTCAGTTCTCCATAGTTGCTGCCACAATTGTCTTTATTCAGGTACTATTAGTTTTCTGACGTATCCCTCATTCCAAGGTCTAACAGAAAAAGGTCAACCACACATAATGTAACAGCAAAATCAAACTGAGAAAAAGAAAACAACTAGCCTGACATCATGACAATAATTTTTGAGTGATTTTTTAAAGAAAGATTTCCATGAACGAGATGAAACACCTACCAGACCAGCTTGGAAATTGCGGACCCTTCTTCTCCCAAAGGAGTTCATGATGAACCGACCAAATGTGGGAGTGTACTGCCACAAGTAACACAACAAGAGGAAGGGCTGCTGCGAGATCCACATCTCATTGACACCATTGGTCATTCCAACGAGCATTAAACGGGCACAGCGGCTTGTTGGCATCTTATGGTCCTGGTTACCAGGACTGTGCAGAGGCTTATGTGATGAAAGAGAAAAAGTTAATTGAAAAATAAAGCTACAGATATGTTGTAGCTGATAACACACATTACAAATACAACAGAATTATTATGTTCACTATTAATGGTTCTATAAAAATAAAGCAAATTACCTTGTTCAATTGCTCTGTGAACACATTCTGGACAATTTGTGATACCACAGGTCCTGGACACACTAGGCTGATGAGTATGTTTGGATGTTCACTTAGTTCAATCCGGAGTGAATTAAAGAAACCCTTTAGACAATATAATTACAGACAAAAATAGATATATAAGATCCTATTAATATATTTATTAATATCTAATATGAAATTTGAATTATAATGTTCAGAAGTCATCTCCAAAAAACATGGTTGTCCGAGAAATACTGGAAAAAATTTAGTCATCTTTAACTTATTAGAAAACACTGTGTTTTGAATGACTGTTGTACTTTTTAATCTGTTCGCTCTTTACCTGAAGAGCATGTTTGCTAGCCGTGTAGCCTGTTGCCAGGGGCACGCCCATCAGTCCAGATATACTGCTGACAGTGACAATGGCCCCACAGCCTTGCTGTATCATGTGAGGCAGCACCTGCTTAGTGATGGAAACTGTACCCAGGAAGTTGAGCTCCATCAAGGCCTGATATACATCAATACTCGCCTCTGTCGCAAGAGAGCGCTGACTTCGCCCACCATTGTTAACTAGCACGTCAATCTGAAAAGTCACAAAAAAATATACAGATCTCAGGAATTGAAGTTGAATAGTAAACTCTTTTAACTTATAATAGAATTCTTTCACTTGGTGTCAGTTACATATTCACATGATATAACAGCAATAGAACAAAAATTGTGCCAATTTAACAAGCTGTCTTTCAAACAGGGAAAAGTGGACATCTATTACAGTATAAAACAGATAAATGGTTATGTAAAAGTTATTAAGTTGTCAGTCAAACAAAAAATAGTCAAAGTAGTAAAATATTGTATTGTAATAAAGTAATTGCAACAACTTAACATGTCCAAAGTGCTGGATCACAGCTTTTGTTTTTTCTTCATGTGACGATCTCTCCATTAGATCAAGTGGAAGAACAAGAATACTGTCACTCTGAAGATCGGAGCACTCTTGTGAAATAAATGACAGAAATAGTAGAGTAACATTTAGTCGGCTGAATGAAGCAATATTGCAGCTTTCAATAAAAAGAATCTCTCACCTAAACAATGACGTTTCACCCTATTTAGTTCGTCCTCACGCCGAGCAGACAGGATGAGACGTGCGCCACACTTTGCAAGCTGGTAGGCTAGCTCCTCTCCAATACCACTAGAAGCTCCAGTGACCCACACCACTTTCCCCTTTAGTTTATTCTCTGAATAAAGGAAATAAACAGAAGGAGGTATTTCATACTGCATGCCAGATTTGTAACTAATATCAAAACTGAATAACACCAACTTTATCAGGATTGACCAATCACTGGTTCTGGTCTGGTTCAATTACCATGGAAACAATTTGAGATAATTAGATTCCCAGACTGCTGTTTCCCTATTGTTTCTATTTTGCTAAAACTCATTCAGAGAAAAGCACTGTACCTTATTGTTACAACTTTATTTCAGATGTCTTCTAATTTGTGTTTTGTTGTGTGAAAAATCCAATCAAAATATACTATAGCACTTATGGTGTTCTTCTTGACAATGCTTTTTGCCTCTAAAGTTGCTCTTTATTAGTGTGGCTCAATATGCAAAACACGATGACGTTTCTCAAGGGGATTTATAACATCTGCAAGTTTCACTGAATGACGGCGCATAAAAAACAAAAATTGAAAATAAGTATTCTTAGGAAAGGAAATGGCTTGTCTCAGACTTCGGCCAACAGTAAGTACTGCAGTCTTGTCTGTGGTTTTTAAACCACTAATAATTAATGTTTTCAGTACAATTCATTACAATATACAATTAACGCATAGACATTAGAGAGTAGTCCTTGTGAAACCCCTAAGGAATTTCTTTCCTGCAGCTGTTGCGAATTAATGAAAACCTAAACACTAAAAGAAAAAGGGTGATATCTTAATAGTTTCTTTTTAAATCAGATTGTGATGAAAATACCATTAAATAAAAGCTGGCATACTGATCCTTTGCCCCATCTTCAGGCTTTGTACAAATGTTGACTTTGTACAGCAAAAAGGAAGGATTGGTCTCTTGTGCCAATACTTTTGAAAGTATGTTCTGTATGTTCTCTTCCTGTAGAAACGTCTTTAAGAAATACATGTCTCCTCCATTTACAGCAGGCATAGGTTCAATTTAAGTGAACAAAATTGATTTAAACATGGATTCCACCTATGAGGTGAAAATTAGTGCTGATTGTGCTAGTTCATGTATTTTTATACCTGTAATTGAGGCCTTCACCATATTAGTTAATTTGAGCCAATGCAGAATCCCATTTCCACTGGGCAGCTGAAGGACTCATCTACCAGCAAAGATTAAATGTACCTTTAAGAAAAGACTGGCTGATAAATGATGGAGCTTGATTACATCTCCTTATAATACAACCGCTGGGACAACAAATTAGGCTAATGATGGGAACAATGTGCATCGTTCACTATATACAATCCACTTCTTTTTTGATAAAATATTTTTCTGTTTTGTCATGCATTTGTGTATATTTCTTTATCGACCTCCTATAATATTTAGTTTGGAATGTACTGTATTTCCTTTTATACATTTAAATGGTTCAACAGTAAAAAAGAAGTTGGCAGTCAGAATCAGAGACAACTGCAATATTAATATAAAAGTTGAAACCTTGAAACTTGTTTTTCACTGACATATTACCTTGAAGATAATGTTATTATAAAACACTTTTTTTTTCCAAGACAGGAGACAACAGAATTACCATTGGCAGCCTGACATAAAATGTTTTACACTTTATTAATATTAAAGTTTTTTTTTAAATGCCAGAATGCAACAAGTTAAAGAATGTGTGAGCAGAATAACGGAATCCAAATCCAACAAGTAGTAACAAGGGGGCCACCAATGTTCACCTGTGTTCTGCATGGAGAAGGGTCGTCATTACGGTGGTATTGCACGAATGTGCGTAAAAGGCTGAACTATAAGGGCAGATGAGGACAGGGTTCTTACCTGGTTCATGTCCAAACCGACTCGCCCACAGCAGAGTGAAATCTGCGTCGGCGACGATAAAAATCGCAAGACAAATAAGCAAACACAGTGGTATAAGATACCACAGTGCAGTTAAAACGCAGCAGTCCATTGTAGCCGACTTAACTACTGTCACTGGAAAGTCTTTTAACGTCGTTGCGTCTTCCGGTCCTTCCCCAGTCCTCACCGCGACCTAACCGGAAGGTGTAGCTCGTACTAATCACAACATTTCAGTCTCCCTAGCTTCCTTGCTACGGAACTAGCTTGGAGCAGGAAGAGCTCTCGAAATCTAGCGAGAGTATGTTTTTGACGCGGACAGGTTTCATTTTCGTCTAATTTTTCAGTCTCAAAATGTATTTTCTGCGTCACAGTATTGTGGGGATAATATGTTAAAATTAAAGGAAATGGAACTAATATGTAGTTGGATGAGTACTGGACGAAAAAAAATTATTTCACTATTTTTTCTCCTCACATACAAGTAGACTTTGGACTTCTCGCGAGATTTCTCAAGGGACGCGACAGCGTCTGAACACACGTAACTCACTTCTTGTAGAAACTATGCACTATGAGGAATAAAATCCACCACGTTTTTCAGTTTATTACTGTGAAAAAATAATGTAATTTGTCCAAAATAATTTTATTAATTTCACCCTCTGTTCTAATATCTCTATTCAAACCAAATACAGATGTGTGTCATGACTGTCTTCGGATGCAATAAGTTCTTGCTCTGCCACAACTCTTCATGATATATTTTTCATAGAATCCAATGTGCAGCATGTGTCATGTCTCCTGATTTAAAGTGTTCCATTTTCAGATTTATTAATAACATACTACAATTACAGTAACATTAACAGTACAGAGGGTATTGGGGTTAAATTCAATGATCTAATCATTCAAAACACAGGCAGCTATAAAACAATTAAATGTATAAACATAGCTACATCATAAGGAAATTGGACAAGAGTTATAGCTTTGAAAAATGAATAAGGAATCATACAAATTATTTAAAATCAGTTGGTCTTTAAGATACTCTCATCAGGGAATCATGTTCAGAATTAAAGTTATGAGAAAACTAAAGAAATCTTACCTTGCAAACATGATGTTTGCCTAAAACACAAACTTTTTTTTTCTATTTTACAATATAATATAAGCAGCCTTCTTCGGGAGTGTGAGCTGACAGTGGGAGGTGTCAGCTCACCTCCCGGTCACTGCTGAGGCCCCATTGAGCAAGGCGCTGTCCCCCATACAAGCTGCTCAATTGGGGCGCAACGTGAAGTCGCTGCCCGTCACTCTGCTTCCCCCTGTACAAATTGCCCCTAGTGTGTTGTGTGTTTGTTTCAGGGCCCTGTACACAACAATGTACGCATGTCTAACGTGCAGTATATATGTATAGTCTGAGTGAAGAAATAATTTCCCCGCTGGGGATTAATAAAATAAAGTTTCTTTCTTTCTTTATTCTATTATATGGCATTCAAAGTTAAAAGCATACATAACGCCAATCAGTCTGCACTGTGGGGAAGAAGTCAAATTCACTAAGATACTGTATCAACCAGCTTCTAATTAGTCTCAAATGAGGTTATGCAAGCTTTAGTAACATTAATCCCAGCATCCAGCACCACATGTAACCTCTAGTTAAAATGTAGCAGAAAATAAAGATTGTTCGAGAATGTAGGTGAGGACATGATTAACAGACTGTCATATTGTAAACCATTACCCGAGTTATCAACACCCATTCAAATAAAACATTAAATAATATCTTGACTATCCTGCTGTGTTAAGACACTTTTGTCTTGGTTTGGTTTCCAACGGTGTTAAATGCTTTGTTTGACCATTCCCATGCCTGAGTGCTAAATATGTAGCTGGAGTAGTTACATGTGTAAAATATGTCTGGAAACAGCTCGTCTGGCTCTCTGAAAAAGAAAACTCATACCCATGATGGAAAAATAACAAGCCAAAATATGAATGTTTTAGAGTTGTGTAACCATGATAATATAAGGCCATAATTTTTCTTAAATTTCTGGTTCACTAACAGCTACTCTAAAAATAGTCCAGAATGTAATTGTTCTATATATGTCGCTGTATTCATACTAAATTTGCTTCCAAGTGTTCATGAAATAACAGTGAAGCAAGGTGACCATCAGATAAACATATCTACACTTTGGCTTGTCACTCTTTGGTGTGATTTCAGTGTTTTGTCTCATTTGAGACTAAAATCACATTCAATTGGGGAAAAAAAAAATCAAATGAACCTCCCTGATTCTAAATCTGACATATGTTAGGTCTATGCTATTCACCACAATAACTTTGGTCAAAACATTTTCCTCAAATAAGTTTATGCATTGAACATACCAGCTTTAAATTTGTGAATGTTTCTTCCCTCAATCATGCCTCAACCACTCAACCACTCAAGCACACATTCACAACTACGGGCTAAAGCAACAGAGATGTTGTAGCTCATGGCGCTCATGTCAAATACAAATGAAGCATTTTAACACACCCATAAAGCAAACTATCTTCTCATTAGTTTCAAATGAGGTTACACCAGTTTTAAACATGCAATTTGGAATGAGCATTAATTTAGCCAGCTATACTGCTGACAGTGACAATGGCCCCACAGCCTTGCGGTATCATGTGTATCTCTGGCTTCCTCCTCCAAAAACATGCACTTCAGGTTAACTGGCCAGTCCCAAATTTACTGTAAGTGTGAGTGTGTGCGTGCATGTTTGTCTGTGTATATGTGTGGCTCTGCGGTTTACCGGCATCGTGCTCAGAGCGTCCCCTGCAACAGGTGAAGCCTATTTAGAAGATGGATGGATGAAATCTGAAAAGGCACAGAAAATATACAAATCTGAAGAATGGGAAAGTGTGACTTGAATAGTTAACTCTAATGTAGTCTCAATTGGGGTTAAGCAAATTTTATACAGTAGATACCATCTGTAATGGGCATTAATTTGTCCTGGATTATTACTGGTCACAACTTTCTAGATTTCATGCAAGTAACATTATTTCCAGCATCCAGCAGCACATGTAACCTCTAGTCAAAGTGTAGCAGAATGTAAAGATTGTTCAACAATGTAGGAGAGGACATGATTAACAGATTGTCATATTTTAAACAATTTCCCCGGTTATCAACGCACATTCAAATGAAACATTAAACAATATCGTGATTATCCTGCTGTGTTGAGACGCGTCTGATTTGCAGTGCTTACAATGAACCACTGGATTTCTGTTTAAAAGTCACTTTAAGGGGAAAAGCAGCAGCAGAAATGGTCTTTACAATTTTTTGGTGTCCCATGCCACAGAATGAACATGCCAAGTTTGAAGTATTTCATATAATGGTAATCGAGATAGGGGAATGAGAGACAGAAAGAACAATTAATTACTGTATCATGTGAGTCCACACCTGCTTGGTAATGGAAACTGTAACCAGGACGTTGAGCTCCATCAAGGCCTGAAATACATCAGTACTAGCTGTCAGTCAAACAAAAAATGTATCATATATTGACAACTTCTAATTAGTCTCAAATGAGGTTATGCACATTTTAAACATGCCATTTGTAATGGGTATTCATTTGTCCTGGAGTATTATAAATATTGTGAGCCTAATAGCATAGTTGTCTAAGTCATAATGAACGTTTTCTGAAAACAAGTTCAACCAGATGTGCAAATAAAAAGTACGACACAACACTGATTGCCTAACAAATGACCTAACATTGGAGAACATGCCATATTTCTGTCATTGCTTATTCTAAAATGTAGTTACACAATTAAAATAAGTGTAAGTTTCTTTCAGCAAAGAAAAGCAAAATGACCCTGTCGTTTGTTGCACACTTTTTAAGACTGAACTGGTCCATACCAAAGGCATGAACTATTAACAAATACAGTTAAAGAGTGACCTACCTGGCATGTGTCCAAATAGACAAACAAAGTACGTAGAGTAAAGTCTGCATCCACAAAAATAAATGATTTTAAGGTTCTTCCTTTAACCTATAAATCCTTGCTCCAGTTTCTTATGAGTTATTTCTTCCTTTCTGCTCTGTTGATTCTGCGTTCCTAGTTGTTCTTTCAATTAACTCTGGCTTTCAAACATTTGCCTAACATGCCATTCATCTCTGAAATACACTCCAAATACATTTTTAAAAAGTTAAACAAAAAGTTTTAGTTTTTTATTGGTGTATTTTTTGTTTTGTTCAGTTTTTTTTTAATTGTCAATTGTATCAGGACCATAATGCATGGTGATTTTGCACTACACCACATGTTTAGAATACTAACATAAAATGTGTTTTGGATGCCTATATTAGGGTGGTCAAATGTTCCAAAAATAAACGTGATGAAGTCCCTCTAGTGGGTAAAATGTGACAATGGATTTTTATATATGTATTCATCAGGTGTTATTGAAGGATAGTTTGAAAAAACAGGAAAATGAAGTAAACATGAGCTTATAAACACCAAATTATAGGTGGATCTTATACACATTCTATTGATAACCAGAGGGACCTAACTGCTTTAACATTAATGAACCAAACCATTAAGTGATTTGCTGCTCATAGCCACATTGAGTCATAAATGTGGCTATGTTGCTAAAAGTGAGTTCTGGTTATACTGATAATGTTTGTCACGTTATTTTTGATATCTTAAGTAAGGTCTGAATTCAAGTTGTTCCAGTGTTTGTGTCTTGCTCACAGTCTTTCAAAGACAATGATGCCTGGTATGAAGAAATTTTGTCTCTGTATTTAAGGATTATTAGCATTTTATATTTAATCTAAGTTTCAAAAAGTATATTTTAAACTTCCAGCAAGTAATGTCTTCTGTATGTGGTCGGTTAATGTGACCAAGATTACCAGAGAGAAGGGTGACATACAACTATGTTATCACTATAGGAATGGTATAAAATAGGATGTTTCTTTATGATAATACCAGGTTAGAGTGTACAGATATTGATGAGCAGTGGTACAAGCACTGACCTTTGTGGACTCCCAGAAGAAAATTTTGTATCTGCAGGTTATCACTAATTCCTTATTGAAACATAAATGTCCTCATCCTTTAGGTACATGAAACGCTAAAGTGACTGATTCATGTAGACTTTGAATAAAAATGTTGTGATGTACAGAGTCTGTGTGAGTCACTGTTGATCTTAAAGTCAATGGCTACAATTATAATGGCCATTTGTGCTTTAAGATTTGATATTCGTCATTGATTTTCAACATGATTGATATTTGAATACTAATTTAGTTGCTTGTAGATAGTTGTAGTTCACTGGATTAGCAGTTGCAGTGACTTTCTGGAGGCCCAAGGGAGTGACATGTCAAATGATGGAGGTTCATTTGCTTTAAAATATCAATTTATCGAAACCGAAAGTTGTAGTCTCACTTAATTTCCTTGATGAAAAGCAGCAAAGACTCTCTTTGACGTAAATGATCACCTGACACTGGTGTAAGGTGGATGTACTGTAATTGTTTCTTCTTTTCCTCCCCTGAAAATTTTTACCACTAACACATCATCTTGAGCTTCTAACTAATTTCTATGAAGCAATATAATCAATTATTGAATTATCATACATGAGTGTGATCAGAAACATCACATAATTGCACAAATGGTTCACTCATAGAATTTCAAGGTTGCGTGTTAATTCACTAAAAACAAATCCTAAATTCCTATTTTAACATTCAGCTTTATTTTCATTGGATGAGCATAGCTTTCAAGTAAAACTGCACGTGGAAAGTATTCTTATTCAAACTCAAACCAAAAAGTGTCTCTTTTTTGATTTCAGTCCTTTTCTTTAAGGACTAAATTATCTACCAACAAAAGTAAGTTATACAGTTATACAGGACTGTGTATGTATTATGGTGTTAGACAATAGGTGTTGGTGTGAAGCTGTGAGTCCTATATTTGGATGTGTTCTGGAAGTTTATGAGTGTTGCCTGTTATGCAATAGTTGGTTGTATACAGATGTTTAGGTCAAAAATGGCAACTGTTGTGTGAAGACTGCTTCCACCATGGATTGAATCTGTCACATGGTTGGTAAAATCCTGCATCGCTCCGAAAGAGTTAAGTGTGGAGAACATTGTCATAACAGCATGGCACTCCACTTTATCAAATCAAATCAAATCAAACTTTATTTATATAGCACTTTTCATACATAAAAAATGCAACTCAAAGTGCTTCACAAGATAAAATGTGATAAAATAATGAAACATACAAGAATAAAAAGTGACACATATAGCCCCACCCCCACCCCCATTCACACATACACACACACACCAACACAGACACACACACACACACACACACACACACACACACACACACACACACACACACACACACACACACACACACACACACACACAAACATCTGCACACACGCCCACAGTCACAGGTACAGTAAGCAGACTGTTAACAGACTGTCAACCTTGAATTAGAGAATCTTTACTGATTCGCTAATTCATTCCACTTGGATGTCCTGATATTAATTTGATTTCATTTCATTATTTAATTTCAAAAATATTTGAGGTAGAATGACCGCGATGCACTGGCGTCGTGCCCGGAGTGTCCCCCGCCTCACGCCCTATGCCGCCGAGATAGGCTCCGGCTCCCCGTGACCCGCTGCGGCGAATATAGCGGTGGTAATCTGAAGATGACTGACTGACTGACTGAGGTAGAATGAGTCGCATCAGTCCAAAATCCTCAACTGCGATTTGGTATTAATACATGGTAGATTTACCAGCACTTTGTTGGCAAAATTGATTTCCTTCCTGGTAAGAAACTCCCATGGATACTAGTGATGAAATTTCAGGAGCAATCCAGATTTATTCTATGCAATAAGAGGGATATTACTTAAGAATATGAAGTATTCCATATCTTAAAGTGGAGAAAATCAACCAAAGAATATACAGTTACTGTATATGACTATTCTAATCACATATCTTTATAAATTACAGGTTAGGAAATGAAAAAACTAATAACTACAACTACAACAAACCATTTCAATCTACAGTGCAATAAAATGCAACCCTACTGCTGCTCACTCAATCTATTCTGGCTGGATGACCAAAAGTACTCATCACAATGCCCCGTTTGTCATGGACACACATTTGTTCCTTGTTGCAGTGAGACTACATAAATCTAATGTGTATAAATCACTTAAATTTCAACATTACGTCAATGAATTAATTTTTTTAATGAAATTGTAAACTAAACATAGTCATTTAGGTAATTAATCATGATAAACTTATATTTTATTGAACATTTTGTTCTTGCCCTTCTGTAATTTCTCCTCTAAACTTCATTTTTATGTATCGCGTCAAGCTGTAGTTACCTGGTTCCGCCGCTAGGGCAAAATCGCTGCATAGCCAAGCGCCGTTCTCCGGGGCTCTGCTCTGTGCTCCTCAGCAGCTAGTGTTAGCTTGTAAGCTGTCAAGCTGTGTAGTGGTGAGGCTGGGACAAACGTTTCAGCTTCCCCTGGCTTGGCTACGCAAAGCTCCGATCCACAAATTCCCACGAAGTTTATTAGAACAGCTATAGATTAGATCGCCAGCTGAGATAATGTAATGAATCACGGGCGTACGCAAAGAGGGACTTCTGTTCTGAAACAATTTATAGGCACTGAGCCTTGAGTGACGATTACTCATTGCTAGCTAACTGGCTAGCTAGCCTAGCTAACCGCTGCAAACCCTCTGTTTCCTCGGCGTACATCTCTGGTGTGAACCGCCGCCAGCCAGTCTTTATCACCTTTGTAGCTTCCGTTGCTGTCAGTCGATATTTTTGGATATTTGGTAAGTTATATAATTTTAATTATTTTGCCAGTAACTGTTGAATAGTTAGCTACCTAAGCTATGTTAGCACGTAACGATAATGCCTTAGCAAGGCCGAAGGCTGTTCACTGCCTTAACATCACGATGGCAGACTGGGGTAGAAGTAGGCCCGTCGGAGTTAGCCGTGAGGGACAAGGGTCAAGGCCCACAACCAGGCAAGCCTGTTTGTTTATTTGGGTTGGAGTCTGTTCTTGCTATGGAGCTAACCTCCTCTGCTAACGTTAAGCTTTCCCCAATAAACAGATTTATTACGTTAAACAACTTATTTGTGCTAACGTCAACATTAATGTGGGATTTTTCTGGTCTCCTGGAATTGTTCTGTTGTGGTTATCGAGGGATCGATAGCTAAGGTTAGCTCTCCAGGCATGTAATGATAGCTTTAACTAGCTAATTCTATTCCGACAAGCTAGTATGTTAAAGTGCTCTGCATGGCGAAGGTCAGAGATGCTTCCCGGTCGCGTATTCCTAATTCAATTGAGGCGAAATATCTTCATTTGAAATCGTTACACGCACTTTGGGTTGAACTTGATCAACCAGGAGATTGAATGCATTTTAAAATGATCTTCTCAAGCACTGTTCCTAATATGTAGTCAAAATGTGTACACGAGTCTACTATTTTTAGATTAGAGGACAGGGTTTAAACTGAGCTTCTGTATCAAAATCTTTGGACACAAATTGATAGAACGTGGTGTATACCAGTCTTCACAAACGTAGTTACACTTGTGCAGTTATACCATAGCATTCACTGTATTTAATATTGAAATCTGCTTTTTTTCTCCACATACCTATACATAACAACTCAATTAGAAACACACCACTTTTCTGTCTTATTTCTTGAATGGATTCATTTTTAAAAAAAAAAATTTTGTTGCAGGTATTAAGAAGGACAAAATGGGTGCATTTCTGGACAAACCAAAGATGGAAAAGTACAATTCCCATGGTGAGGGTAACAACCTGAGGTATGGGTTGAGTAGCATGCAAGGTTGGCGAGTAGAGATGGAAGATGCGCACACTGCAGTGATTGGGCTGCCTCATGGTCTTGACCACTGGTCATTCTTTGCCGTTTATGATGGCCACGCTGGCTCTCAGGTGGCCAAGTACTGCTGTGAGCACCTGCTGGAGCACATCACCAGCAACTCAGACTTCCAGACGGCTCTACAGGAGGACCCTTCGGTGGATAGAGTAAAGAGTGGGATCCGCACAGGATTCTTGCAGATTGATGAGCACATGCGAACCATCTCGGAGAAGAAGCATGGTGTGGACCGCAGTGGCTCTACTGCGGTGGGAGTGATGATTTCTTCGAGCCATATCTACTTCATTAACTGTGGTGACTCGCGGGGACTCCTCAGCCGTGGTGGAGCTGTGCATTTCTTCACACAAGATCACAAACCCAGCAACCCACTGGAAAAGGAAAGGATCCAGAATGCCGGAGGTTCAGTCATGATACAGCGAGTTAATGGGTCCCTTGCTGTGTCTCGGGCTTTGGGAGACTTCGACTACAAGTGTGTGCATGGAAAAGGCCCAACAGAGCAACTTGTGTCTCCTGAGCCTGAAGTTTATGCAATAGAGAGATGTGATGCGGAAGATGAATTCATTATTCTAGCATGTGATGGCATCTGGGATGTCATGGCCAATGAGGAACTGTGTGACTTTGTAAGGTCAAGGCTAGAGGTGACAGAAGATCTTGAAAGAGTCAGCAATGAAATTGTTGACACCTGCTTGTACAAGGTTTGGCATGTTCACAACACTTTGACATTTTGTTACATATATGTCTGTTTTGTTGTCATGATTGATTTACATGACCTTTGGTCCTGTTCTTTATTTTTCAGGGAAGTCGAGACAATATGAGTGTTGTGTTAATCTCCTTTCCTGGGGCCCCAAAGGTATCTCCAGAGGCAGTGAAAAAGGAGGCTGAGTTGGATAAATATCTGGAAGGCAGAGTAGAAGGTAGGATATAGAAGTTGATTTGTTTTAATACATAACTGATTAAGTGCAGCATTGATAATCTCCCTTCTTTGTTTCTGATTGTTGTCCTTTTTATGATAAAAAAAAGACTATATTGTCCAAATTGATTAGTTAACAAATTCAATAGCTAGTATGCTAAAGCTGAAATGAGAAAAAGAAATACATAATTATGTTTGCAGTGGAGCTGAACAGTATTTTTAAAAGTAGTTACATTAAAATTTCCTTTCAACATCTTTAAATCTCTGTCTTGAAATTATTGTTTCATGTATGGAACAACTCTTTCATTGAGGAGAAAAGGAGGGAAAACTCACGAAGAGCAACATTGAAGCGTCACCTTTCCAAAATTGTATTATATCATGACAAATGTGTTGCCTATTTTTTCAAAGTAGTATTGCATCTTTTTTCAAATTACTGTAATAACGTGGTATGGAATAATATATTCTTAATTAAGACGAAAAAATATACTAGTGATATTCAGGTTGGGAGTCTGGTCAAGCTAAATTTGATGGTATGGTTTTGCAAGCGAGAGGTTTTCCATAATGTATTTTTACTCCACATATAATATTTTCTACACACTCATTGGTACATTTTGTTCAAGGATTGAAAAGAATTAAACTTTGTTTTCCAACAGAAATTATCAAAAAGCAGGGGGATGAAGGTGTCCCAGATTTGGTCCATGTCATGCGTACGTTAGCGTCTGAGGCCATCCCTAACCTTCCCCCTGGAGGAGAATTGGCTAGCAAGTGAGTTGTCTTTATGATTTGTCATGGAAGCCTATTAAATGGTGTCATTTTTTCTGAATATGTCAGGTAAAAAACTTTGTTTCTGTATAATTTATTTATATTCTGTATAGTATATTTACCAATAATACATCATTATACCTTTTTATCCCTTCAGACGAACTGTTATTGAAGCAATGTACAACAAACTCAACCCATACCGAAGCGATGACACAGTAAGTATCCCAGCTTATCTTTTAACTCCATGTAGGTGTCTTTGTATGGATGCATGCATGCCTTTTGAAGTGAGACGTGCAATTAACAATTTTTAGGCATGTCATTAGCATTTAGCAAGATGAAACAAGGAAATATTCTTGTAATGCACTCCTCAAAATGGAGTCAGAGTAATGCAGATTAATTCTACAATAACATGGTGACCTATCAAGGGTGTCTCTGTACATGTCTGTGTCTCGAAAAGCAAAGAGAGAAACTGGGCAAAAGCACCACTATATAAGCATTCTATGTTAGATTGTTTTCTATCAGTAGTCCTAAATCAGAGGCTTAACATAGTTTAATATTTGCAAAGGACCACAATTCCATTGCAGATGCTGCACCTGATTTCACTTATTTATTCTTCCATAAAGAGGAACAGACTTGTTGGTCGTCTTCTTCTTTTCCTTTCGGCTTTTCCCTTCAGGGGTCGCCACAGCGAATCAGTTGCCTCCAGCTAACCTCGTCTTCTGCATCGTCTTCTCTCACACCAACTACCTTCATGTCCTCTTTCACTACATTCATAAACCTCTTCTTTGGTCTTCCTCAAGGCCTCCTGCTTGGCAGTTCAAAACTCAGCATCCTTCTACCAATATATTCAATATGTCTCCTCTGGACATGTCCAAACCATCTCAGTCTGGCATCTCTGACTTTATTTCCAAAACCTCTAACATGTGCTGTCCCTCTGATGTACTCATTCTTGATCCTATCCTTCCTGGTCAATCCCAAAGAGAACCTCAGCTTCTTCATCTCTGCTACCTCCAGCTCTGTCTCCTGTCTTTCCTCAGTGACACTGTCTCTAGATCAAACAACATCGCTGGTCTCACCACAGTGTTGTACACCTTTCATTTTAGCTGAAACTCTTCTATCACACATCACACCTGACACTTTTCTCCGCCCGTTCCATCCTGCCTGTACACGTTTCTTCACCTCTTTTCCACTCTCCGTTGCTCTGGACTGTTGACCCTAAGTACTTAAAATCCTCCACCTTGTTGATCTCTTCTCTCTGTAACCTAACTCTTCCACTTGGGTCCCTCTCATTCACACACATGTACTCTGTCTTACTGCGGCTAACCTTCATTCCTTTCCAAGAAAAACCTCTACCTCTCTAGCTTCTCCTCCACCTGTTCCCTGCTCTCACTACAGATCACAATGTCATCTGCAAACATCATAGTCCATGGAGACTCCTGTCTAACCTCGTCTGTCAGCCTGTGCATCACAAGAAGGGGCTCAGAGCTGATCCCTGATGCAGTCCCACCTCCCCCTTAAACTCCTTTGTCACTCCTACAGCATACCTCACCACTGTCTTACAGTCCTCATACATATCCTGCACTTTTCTAACATACTTCTCTGCCACTCCAGACTTCCTCATACAATACCACAGTTTCTCTCTGGGCACCCTGTCATAAGTTTTCTCCAGATCTACAAAAACAACAATGCAGCTCCCTTTGGCCTTCTCTGTACATCCCTATCAACATCCTCAGAGGAAATACTGCATCTGTAGTACTTTTTTTTTTTTAGATGAAACCATACTGCTGCTCACAAATGCTCACTTAGTCTAGCTTCCACTACTCTTTCCCATAACTTCATTGTATGGCTCATCAGCTTTATTCCTCTGTAGTTGCCACAACTCTGCACATCTCTCTTGTTCTTAAAAATGGGCGCCAGCACACTTCTCCATTCCTCAGCCATCTCCTCACTATCTAAGATCCTGTTGAACAACCCAGTCAGAAACTCTACTGCCACCTCTCCTAGGTACTCTAAACCTCTACAGGTATATCATCAGGACCGACTGCCTTTCCATTCTTCATCCTCTTCAATGCCCTCCTCACTTCTTCCTGACTAATCTTTGCTACATCCTGGTCCACAACAGTCACCTCTTCTAGTCTTTGTTCTCTCATTTTCCACGTTCATCAACTCTTCAAAGTACTCTTTCCATCTTTCCATCACACTACTGGCACCTGTCACTAGACTTCCATCTCTATCGTTAATCACCCGAACCTGCTGCATGTCCTTCCCATCTCTGTCTCTCTGTCTTGCTAACCTGTATAGATCAGTCTTTCCCTCCTTACTGTCCAACTTAGCAAACAAGTCATCATAAGCCCCTTGTTGGCCTTTGCTACCTCTACCTTCACCTTACGTTGCTTCTCCCTGTACTCCTGTCTGCTCTCCTGCTCTCCACTGATCTCCTTCAGATTACACCGTCTACACAAGATATAGTCTTACCTGTGTGCTCCTACCTCCACTCTTATAGGTCACCCTATATTCCTGCCTCTTCTGGAAGAAAATATTCACTATAGCCATTTCCATCCTTTTTGCAAAGTCAACTACCATCTGTTCTTCCTCTCCTGGATACCAAACCTGCCGATCACCTCCTCATCACCTCTCTTTCCTGCTCCAACATGTCCGTTGAAGTCTGCACTAATTACAACTCTCTCACTTCTAGGTATGCTCTGCATCACTTCGTCAAAGTCCAACCAGAATTTCTCCTTCTCCTCCAGCTCACATCCTACCTGTGGAGCATACCCACTAACAACATTGAACATCACACCTTTGAGTTGTAGCTTCAGTCTCATCACTCTATCTGACACTGTTTTACCTCCAGGACATTCCTAACAAACCCCTCCTTCCAGATAACTCCTCCTCCATTTCTTTTTCTATCTACACCATGATAGAAAAACTTGAACCCTGCTCCTAAACTTCTTGCCTTGCTACCTTTCCACCTGGTCTCCTGGACACACAGTATATCTACCTTCCTCCTCTGTATCATGTCAACCAACTCTACCTTTTCTTGTCATAGTTACAAAATTCAACGTCCCTACTGTCAGTCCTATACTCTTAGCGTTCCTCTTCTCTTCCTACGAACACACTTTCCTCCTCTCCTTTGACCAACAGTAGTCCAATTTCCACCGGCACCCTATAGGTCAACAGCACCGATGGCGGTCATTGTTAACCCAGGCCTTGACCGATCCGGTATGGAAGTCATAGGTTTGATTTGCATGTTGGATTTGGCAAAACAGAACAGACTTGTTGGTAAAATTGTCTTTTTGTGTGGATTGAATTAAAAACTGCAGACACTACATGTTGATTTATGGAGACAATTAGTTCACAAAGAGATCTCACAGCTGCTGTAAGAGTTCACTCAAATATTTTCTTTTAAAACATTATCAAATAAGCTAGTGTATCCTCTACAGTTAAATTGTGCGCATGTAATCTTATCCTTGACAGTGAAGACTGATACTTGTAACAACTCATGTTTGCACAAATGCAGCCTTTTATATTACTATCTCATGTTTAATTAGCTTTAAAACTAAGGACTTCAGCTGTATTGTACTGAACAACCAGATGATAAAATTTGTCACTAAAGCCCTGCATAGAGATGATTTCAGAATTTTTTTAAAAGTGACTAAAAAGTCTATTTGTTAAAGTATTCTGTGACACGGGCAGTCACTCGAACCACCTTTAGCACCATTTTCTCTGCCAGTTCATTGAGGGCATACAATGATCTTTGCACATCTGGATTTGTTTGTTTCAAGCCAGTGTTTTTCTGTCTAAGGAAGGGCTTAGACAGAAATCGTTTATCAAAAAACACATTTCCATATCATATTTATTAACAATTATGCTTGAATGAAAATGTCTTTTCTATCAGAATGTTCTCCAAAAAAACGTCCTTGTTTTTGGCATATTGAATCTGAAGATGACAAGTTGATCTCTGAGAGCAAAACATCTCTATTGCTCACTTTTAGCTGGCTAGATCATATTCTGATGCCAATTGAGTCGAGTGGGTCTCTAGTGAACTTTGACTCTGTGGTGACTATTTCATCACTACTAGGCAGATTTAAGCTCCAAATCTGCCAAGATGCCGTCAACTGTATAAAAATTAGTCCAAAATCTTCCACATAGAGTGAGAGGAGACAGTGGAGATGTTCATCATTGAATGCACCACATGATTTGGCTCCATTCATTAACATTCCTACAGCTGCTGCAAAAACACAGTTTTTCATTATGATACTGTCAGGATCATATCTAATAACACACAGCTTTATGGCTGAATAATTGTTCTCAGCCTTGACATTCTGACTTCAAGCAAGGGCCCCTCCTTGTTTTTTTATATGGTTGCACATTTTGGATGAAGGTAAAGCAGAAAGACAATGCCATGGCACATACCCAATGGCTGACAGACCGATTACCACTTGACTCTCTGTTATTACATCCCGCTTCAAAGCGATGATGTATTGTGATTGTCAGTGTTTGTGTTTTCGTCCGTTCGTTCGTCCATTAGTATGTCCACCAAATATCTTCACAACCATTGCTGATAGAGAGATGAAACAAAAAGCACAATACTCAGGTGGCATGAAAATGCAATGATGACCTTGAAAAAACTAGGTCAAGGTCAAAATTCAACTTTTGTACACTCAGGAACCAGATAGGATGGAAAGACAAGGGAGGACAGTGTGAGTAAGACCATACTAGATCAAAGCTAGTGCTTTCATCAATGACAGTAGGTCAGAGCACTAGCTTTTGTTCTTTGACCTATTCAAGTAGATCAGGGTAAAATTTTGAATTCATGGGTGTTGCAGTCTGTGACTGCTTGGTTCTAGTTAAAACATTGTGATCTAAGGCAAGCTGTATCACCAAAGATACAGAAAAAGTCTGACAAATTTGTCTCTAAATCACAAGATAAAAATATTTAGTAAATTTGATGTGCTTAGGCACATTGGTGGCAGTAGGTCAGTTGAGCTGACCTTATCCCTTATTCCTGAAGGAATAAGGGATAAGGTCATGCTTATTGTGATAATGTTTTATCACTTTTCTGTGGGTAATGGCTCTAAACGCACAAGAAATAATGACATATTGCACGAGTCAAACTCATGGCCCAATCACCTATTTATCTTGTTGAGGAAAAAGTAGTAATCGTTCCAATTTGAAATTGTCAGATTAAGATATTGCATGTACTGGACAGTTCAATAAATGTGAACTCTGTTTGGCTCGCAGCATAGTCTGTTTTGAATTTCAGGTGGGGTGCTCTCCTCATCGTGGATCCTATTAAAAATAATGCTTCATTATTTATAAATGGCATCATTAGGTATGAGATTGTTAAAATGATTCAAATTGATGTATAAGCGTTAAAATTCCTGAAATTGAAGTGGTGCAATCAATAGCCAGAGCGTTCCTTTGGCGTTGGACTAAGATCATACAGAAGTGTGTCTGCACTGGAGGTTAACACTTGTTTTTGTATTTTGATAAACCAAGTGCCTGGATACTGGTGAATTGTTTGCTCCAATTGTTTACTTCATCTAGGAGTTACATGGCTGCAGCTCTGTTACTATTTCAAGGTTACAACTGTAAGCTGCAGCATAAACTGAACAAAAGCATATTTGATTAGCAGCTGCCATTCTTGGTAAACAGCAGCATTTATTGGTCTCAGGATTAGGCAGCTTCATATCTGTGTTAAGGTAGCTATTCTTACCTATTATAGTTGACATGCTGAAACGCACCAGGCCAGGATAAAACATGGCATCAAGTGCTGTACAGTCTTTCAGATGTATTCCTTGCTGACTTTTATTATCTGTAGCTGGTATATTGAAATAGTTACTTTTTTCAGAACTACTTGGCACAACTGAAATATTTCAGCATAAACCAAACAGTGTGTCGAAGTACAGTAATTACATTGCAAGACTATCAGTATCAAGGCAAATAACTACAAATGTTGTCATGTTACAACGTCTTTGCGCTTGGACATTGTAAGAAAATTTAAATGTTGAATTTTATTGCTTAACACCGCTAGGAATAGCAGCAATTTAGTGAAAATAACACAATTTTGGCACACTAATACCTGGCAGAGGCCTGGGCCAGCTGTGAAGGTGAGATGTGTTAGCAGAGAATAGCCTTAAAAGTATAAAAAATTGTGAGAATTTTTTTCTTTCATGTATCCAGAACTGCATTTATCTGGTAAATGTGCAGTATTTGATGTGACAAAGGCAGCTGATATTCTTTCCTGTTTGACAAAAGACAAGCCAAGAGTAAGCCTTGTCCAACCTACAGTAAGGCACCCACCGTGTAGACTGTTCAGTGTTATCTTTATGCCCTATTTTTTTGGTTTTGTAGGCTTTCTAACAAAACGAATATTACAGTCCTTTGTCTGTTTTCACTGGTCATTGGCCATCAGTTGCAAAAATGTTTAACGTAAGCATAAAGTTCTCTTTTCAAAACCAGTTTGGGTTCAAAAGTTCATACGAAGAAAACTTCTTTAGAGAATGCTAAAATGCATTTCTCAGAAGAAATGTTTGTCTTCCGCATGAATAGTCCAGAATGAAAAGAACAAATGAAGCAACTAAGATCCAACTCACTGTTGCATTATTTTCTCATGTGTTCTGTAAATTAGCATTTTAAGCTAGCAACTGTAAAATAATTTTGGCAGAAACAACAATTTGAACAAATATTACAGAAAATGATTTGCCATTTAAGGTGACACCTATTAACAGCCGTAGGAACTCCAATGTATTCACAAAATAATAAAGTCCACTTGTGCTCCAGACTGCCAGCAGACAAATCATACATGGGCTGGACAGGGCAGTGAGTTAAGCAGTCTGCAATAATTCAATCAAACCTGCCCCAACACATACTTCAACACACGTGTTCAAAATGATGTGTTGGTATAATTAAATTCTTGTTATATACAGAGCAAGTATTCGATACACAGCAGGTTTTGCAGCTTTTCCTGCTTGTAAAACACGCAGAAGTCTGTAATTTTTGTCATTGGTACTTTTCAACCCGTGAGTTACGGAATCTAAAACAAAAATCCAGAAAGTCGCATTATATGATTCATATTCATATATACATTGTAGTCCTGTCCCCTTTGCCTTGTACTTCTGGCTGTTCCCTCACCTACCTCGTGATCATTGATGCCCCACAAGGTGAGGTCTTACATGGAGCGCCAGACTGAGGGAGATTGATGTTATCTTCCATTTTCTAATAATTGCTCCAACAGTTGTTGCCTTCTCACCAAACTGCTTGCCTGTTGTCCTGTAGCCCATTCCAGCCTTGTGCAGGTCTACAATTTTATCCCTGATTTCCTCACACAGCTCTCTGGTCTTGGCCATTGTGGAGAGGTTGGAGTCTGTTTGATTTAGTGTATGAACAAGTGTCTTTTATACAAGTCTTCTTCTTTTCCTTTCGGCTTTTCCCTTCAGGGGTCGCCACAGCAAATCAGTTGCCTCCATTTAACCTCGTCTTCTGCATCGTCTTCTCATACCAACTACCTTCATGTCCTCTTTCACTACATCCATAAACCTCTTCTTTGGTCTTCCTCTAGGCCTCCTGCCTGGCAGTTCAAAACTCAACATCCTTCTACCAATATATTCTCTATTTCCCCTCTGGACATGTCCAAAACATCTCAGTCTGGCCTCTCTGACTTTATTTCCAAAATCTGTAACATGTGCTGTCCCTCTGATGTACTCATTCCTGATCCTATCCATCCTGGTCACTCCCAAAGGGAACCTCAGTATCTTCATCTCTGCTACCTCCAGCTCTGTCTCCTGTCTTTTCTTCAGTGACACTGTCTCTAGACCAAACAATTTTGCTGGTCTCACCAAAGTTTTGTACACCTTTCCTTTCATTTGAGCTGAAACTCTTCTATCACACATCACACCTGACACTTTCTCCACCTGTTCCATCCTACCTGTACACGCTTCTTCACCCCTTTTCCACTCTCTCCATTGCTCTGGACTGTTGACCTTAAGTACTTAAAATCCTCCACCTTGTTGATCTCTTCTCCTTGTAACCTAACTCTTCCACTTGGGTCCCTCTCATTCACACACATGTACTCTGTCTTACTGCGACTAACCGTCATTCCTCTCCTTTCCAAGAAAAACCTCCACCTCTCTAGCTTCTCTTCCACCTGTTCCCTGCTCTCACCACAGATCACAATGTCATCTGCAAACATCATAGTCCATGGAGATTCCTGTCTAACCTCGTCTGTCAGCCTGTCCATCACCATAGCGAACAAGAAGGGCCTCAGAGCTTATCCCTGATGCAGTCCCACCTCCACCTTGAACTCTTCTGTCACACATACAGCCCACCTCACCACTGTTTTACAGTCTTCATACATGTCCTGCACCCCTCTAACATACTTCTCTGCCACTCCAGACTTCCTCATACAATACCACAGTTTCTCTCTGGGCACCCTGTCATAAGCTTTCTCCAGATCTACAAAAACACACTTAAGTTCAAACAGGTGCAGTTAACACAGGTAATGAGTGGAGAACAGGAGGACTTCTTAACAAAAAGTTAGCAGGTCTGTTGAGAGTTTGAATTCTTACTGGTATGTGTTCAAATACTTGTATCATGCAGTGAAATGCAAATTAATTATTTAACAGCCATTGTTATTTAATGGATTTTTGATTTAGATTCCGTCACTCACGTCACTCTGCAAATTAGTCCGTTTTTCAAATACTTGTTCTCCCCAATGTAGAAGTATGTTATGCTTATATGGCGTACACATACGGGACACCGGTTTATCCAGCCTTGTTTATGTCACCCACCTCCAGCCATAATTGAATTTTTTAATTTTGATTTTTAATTTTAATATACTGGTTTGATCCCCGAAGGGAAATTAAGAACGCACACTCTAGCTACTCAAACGCATGCATACATATATATTTGTGAGTACAGGCCCCTGTATCACACACACACACAAAGGGGCCTGTAGGCATGCGGGGGAGGTAGAGTGGCAGGCAGCTCCTTCTTGGTGCGCCTTAAATGAGCAATTTGTAAAGGGGACGGTACCTTGCTCAAGGGCACCTCGGCAGTGCTCCAGAGGTGAGCTGACATCTCCCACTGTCAGCTCACCTCCAGGTATTTTTTTGGGCGGGAGCGGGAATCGAACCGCCGATCTTGAAATCATAGGACGAACCTCTCTACCGCCCGCTTTACCACTGAGCCACTGCCGCTCCTGAGAAAAGACCAAAACAAATTTGTTTGTGTAAACCACACCCCCAGCTTCTGACTGACTTTTGGTTTTTATGCCTCTACACTGGCAACTGTCATTGCCCAAAAATGTTGTCAGGATGCACAGCCCCTCTTGAGGATTTTTTGCTATTTGACCCAAGGATGAAGTGATTAGCTTGTGGTCAATATCTTTTTGTCCTCACATGCCCAGATTTTTTGTCAACACGATATCTGAAGAACTTTTGCCTAATGCTGCACAGAGAGTATGCTTAACAAAGATCAGAGAACATGGATTTTGTCCTTGGTGGCCATAGCTCACAAACTGGGTATCTGAATTTTCTTTACCCTTTTGTTGAAGGTTCAACTCTGTATGAACGAGTGTGATGCTGGCACAGACATGCTGGTGTAAGCTGATTCTGTACACAGGATTCGGCTTTCAGGCTTTCAAATATGATGCACTGTTTGTTTGTTTTTGGTATATTTTGTGTTTGGACAGGCATCTTCTCAGGTTATACACTCTGCCCTGTTTGGTTTTGCATTATGGTCAAAGATCATTTCCATTTGTGCCAATGATATAAAACATGGTAGAAAGGTTATATTGCATCGCTCTCTTAATGCTCTGAAGATTGGCACAGATTGAATGTAAGTCTATTCCTTAATAGTGGTGTAATTGCCCATGACAGTACAGTTTGGTAGCCAACTCTCCTAATGAGGATGAATTGGTGGTTGAACACACAACTATTTTTACTTTGAAACAAATAACTTGGCATCAGAAGCTTTAGCTAGTGAGTGTTCAGTACACAAAGGTGCTTTCATCAAGCAGACTTCCATCTGTCAGCCAGTGAGTAACAACTTGACTAGCACAATGTAATTAATGTGTTATTTTTAAATATATTCATGCAGCATTCGTTAAAAAATAAATAATATAGTGCATTTGACCTGTTTTTACAACATGATAGATGTTAAGTTGACGGTGTTCATTCACCATCATCTTCTGAATAATGGTAGTAATCTGTCACATGTCATACATGCTTCAACCTCTTGATAAAGATATGGACGATGTAGAACCAGAGTCTGAAGGATTTCTCCTTCCTCTTTTCTCTCATCAAGGACTCTGCGTCCACAGACGACATGTGGTAACACAACCTCCTACCACTAACACTGCATAGAGTTTACAAACCACCATCCTCTCAAGACCCACAGCAGCTCAGCTCAGCAGTCTGTCTCTCCGTCACTCTGAGCTTTTGGTTTCTAAGAAGGGAATTTCATGGGAGGAAGAAGAGGAGGAGGAGTTGCATGCACACAGACCTGGTATAGTGCAGCACCAGTTCACTCTGGAGTTCAGGATCCCTACCGTCTTGTCTCCCCTTTATGTTCACCTACCTTAATATTTTCCTCTAAAGTAATCCATAACAAGTTCACAAGGTCTTCTTTCTTTTTGTTAAATAATCAGCTTCAGTAGTTTTTTTTTTGCTGTAATTAATTTGATTCACATTTCCTTGTGTGTGTTTGTATATTTGTTTTTGTGAAGTGCAATTGTCCTGTACAAACAGCCTGTATTTAATGCAGCTTGATTTTAAGTTAAAAAATGAAAGAAATGAAAAAGATAACCTTTTATGCACTATCTGCCTTTTCCTGCTCTTCTGGAATTGTAACAAATGTCTATTCAGTGAGTATTTCTGCTTGGCCTGCAGGCACAATGTCTCTGTGCTTTTCTTTTTTTTTTCAGTTTGTCTATTCTCCTTTAAGAAACGGGTAAATTGTATAGTTGACAGCACAGTAAGCTCTCTATATCAAAACCATTTAAATCCTAATAATTTTTCCCTGTGCTTTTTTTTATTGTGTTTTATTTTTGTAAGTGGTTTTCTGTAAATGCTCAAATAATAATGGCAAAGGTATTTCGCATTCATTCTGGTTGTCTGAAGTTTTTTTCATTTCTTTGAGGCATCTAATGGGAAATAAAATACCCGTTCGTATGCACAAATAGAGGCTTGCAAGCGTGCATGGGTGCTTCTGTGTATGTGTGTGCACACTTGTGTTAATGTAAAGACAAATCTGTATGTTGAGCTCTAACTTAAATTTCCCCCATGGATCAGACAGCAGACCAGGCTGCAGTTAAAGGGAATTGCTCTCCCATTCCTCACTCATTGTCTGCTCTTCCTTTTCTTCCAGCCTTGTTAATTATCATGACATAGGCATTCACCAGTTATTACTCCACAAAGCTTTGGCTAGCACAGATTAATTGCTTTATGCTATGTGAACAACATCAAGCTTTATATGATAACTATATTATTAACTGAGATGAAGCAAGTAGTATAATTGACCCCTGGTTTACAGTGGTTTGCAGCTGCAGCCAGGTTCGGACTATTTACACGTCTTTGTCATTCAAAAATCATTCTGGAGATAATTTTTTTAACATGGCCACTGGGCACCATTTAATTTCTAATCACTTGCTTCATCTTAATGGCAGCTTCTGCCAAGTTTGTTTTAGGTTATAGGTTTTTAATTCTTTTCATTTTAAAATCTTACAATTTACGTGATGTGAACAGTCAAAGCACTGACTATTTTAAAAAAAACTTTATCAGTCTAATGATAGGAGAAACTATTGACTGTAAAACTTCTAAAGCTATTTTTTGGGAACTTTATTTGGAAATTCAAAGTCTGAACAAATCTGCTAACTGCAATGAGTTCTTATGGTTGCATGGCACCTTTTTCCCCATCGGGTGTGCTCTGCTTGCCTACGGCACCACAAGCCAGAGCACAATATAGTTTGCTGCTATAATATTTTCTTTGTGGGTTGAAGGTTTTTGTTTTTTCAGTTAATTTACCACTCTGAAAAGATGAATAGTCACAAACTACATTTATATTTCATTTGACAGATAGTAGATGCAGTAAATATTTTTATTTCAATTTTATTCGGGGTACAATATCAAGTTTGTGTGTCTGTGTATATTTTTGACCTAAATTTTTAAGGAATAAATCATGTTGCTTGAGGGGTTTTTTTTTTAATGAAAAAAAAAAAGATTCTACCTTGTCTTGGAATTTGAAAGTGAATTTGTGAGACTTCTGGTCAACTTTCCATCCATGTAATTAATTGTGAAGTTGAAACAGTCTCGGTTTGGTGCTTAATGTTTTAAATTCTTCATCAAAATGACAATCCTAACATTCACTACATACAGATTTGGGTTGGTAGGAAGTTATTAAATATTTAATTAAACACAGACTTTAACTTTGACCCTAAATTATAAGCTTTCTAATCTGCTTTAGTGGCAAAAAGGCCAAAGAACACCCAAATTTTATATCACAAGGAGCTATACAAATGAAAAAGCTATAGTTATAAGCCTATAAAACATCTTAAATATTATGTTATTGATGGTAGTAAAATTTTACATTTCCATATAATGGAGGACAACTTATAGGTACTCTGTGGAGTTTCATTGAATGACTGCTTGTGCTGTAGCAACATTTAGCTCTTGCTAGATGAGCATGAACACTGATTAACATGGAGCGTGAACACACACTCGTGTTAAATGCTCTCCTGCTGACCACAGGGGGCAGTAATGTGAACATCAACAGTTGATGTCATGGCAGCGTTAATCAACCAATAAAAGACTGCAGACTGACTTGGAATATGCAGGTTTGTGTGATGATGTATGAAGCAGCACCGAACATTTAAATTAGGCCTTAATGCAAAATCCATTTTTGGCAATAAATGTTTGAATGTAAATCTGTGTTTCAATGGAAACTCCACAGGGCATCTTTAAAACAAGTTGTAATCTGGTCATTTTCCTGCACGAACACAAACCTGGAAATGCCAGATAGAACAGTGGTTTAGTTTAGTGGTTGTATGTATGAAAATGTGGTTTTACTGAATATTTACTCCCTTACAAAGACAAAAAAAAAACTAAATTGTAACAAAAGAATAAATATAATCCTAAATGTTTTGTTTCAAAATGATAGTATTGCATTGCTACTGAAATATTTACACTTTTAAATCCACTTTAAAAAACCTTTTAAATCAATGTATTTGCAGAAAAAATATGTGTGATGATACCATTTTCTGAAGATTCAACAGTCATTTTATTTTGTGATGCATTGCTTGCATTAGTGGCAAAACTAAATGCCACTCATCAGTTTCAGCACACAGCTACCTGCTGCATACCTGTTTAGACATTCGCTGTTCAAGCATCATTTTATGCACTTTCAAATCACAGGAATCCACTGATTTGCTCGTTTTCATCATTTCAGATATTTAACATTTCAGGATGTGTCCCCTAAATGATGCTGATGAATTACAAATTTCTCCAAATGACAGTCCATAAATATTTACCAGGAGCTGATATTGTAGGTTTGGATTTATCACGTTTGACATTAGACCTCCTTGGCATAATTTTTATTTTATTTAATGTTTTTCTTTCTTTAATGAGGAACGTCCTAGATAGACATGTAAGCTCTCTTCTTCCAGGGAACCCTCCCGCCTCCACTGAATAATGAACAAATACAATGAACCCAATTCTTTATATTTAACTTTTTCATGATTTGAAATACCTCATTTAGGGAAAGTGTTTTCAACTTATGTTGCATAAATCCAAACTGATCACAGAGCAGTTGAGTCAAGACTTTAATGAAAGTGTTTTTCTTCTTGCTCGCCCACATCAGTTATGATTTTAATAATTTGTTTGATTGAGCTAAGCCTATGCTGATTTACATTATTGAATTGTGCTGCCGTAAAAAAAAGAAGCAATGATTTAAATGGATACTGCAAGTCACAACTTATTTTAGTAACTATTAACACTATAGTCTTGTTTTATAAGCTTCCTCCACCTCAACCAAAACAATCCCTCCCTAAGCGCTCCTGTATATTTTCACAAACTTGTACACTTGCGTGATGTTCACTTAACATAAGTCTAGAATTGTATTGAGAGTTCAGGGTTTTAGAAATGTGAGATGTGTGATTAAATGCTAATTGGCATAAACTGATCAACTGTATAATCAACTTTTCTCAGAAAAAAAAAAGTTATTGTTGAAAAAAGATTATAAAGTTATTTACAGAGTTACCTTTGGTTGCCTCCATATTATCGTATGGAGGATTACCAGGTGGAGGTTGAAGAGAATCTAAATGCTTGCAGCCTCTTGTACATATTGATGTACCTCGGTTGTGGCATTTACTGTGTGATCCTTAGTGGTGGGTTATTTGTCCCCCCAGAGGGCGACCTGAGCCTCACTTTGCTGACATTTTTCAGCTCATAAATAAGCTCACCGATTTGCCTTACCCAATTTCATGTTGCCCAATCAAGTACTTGTTCAACAAAACACTACGAGGAGGAGTGATGCTGCTGACATTACACTCTTATAGACTAAAAGCTTGCCCCATGTCAGAGTACTTACCAATGAAGTGACTTTGTCATGTTTCACAAGGTACATCTTTTCAGTAAATTCTGGTTTGTATGCCCCTCCCCCATCCCCTTGTTACCTATTAACTTTTGGTCTTGAAAGCTTATTTAATTTTAAACTGCAGATGATGTCATACTTCTAACAAATGCAAGTGTTTTAACATGGTAACCTCGTAAGAATTCAAAATGTGCATACATACATTAATGTCTGCTATATTTATGGTTACATCAAGAATAGCTTTAGAGTGCTGTAGATTTTGTCAGTGTTGATTCAAATGCTTCTCAGAGGCCTCTGTGAGTGATATTTCAATGACTGTATATTTTGTATTATGTTCTAGCTCCAAAGGAATGGCAGAAAAAAGAAAACTTTTTTTTTTAAAAAGGCTTTGTTCTCTGAACTAAATTGTACTATTTGTGTTGTCAATTGAACAACTTCATTCCTTGCTTGTGAATTGATGCATTTCTCTCCTTACCCTATGGAAAAATTTCCCCTTCTCTCTTCTTTCTTTCATTTTTTAGCCATTGAAGTTTGAATAAAATTTCTAGTTTGCAGAATGTATTACTAAATAAATTGGTTGTCATATGTACCTTTTATTTCATCCCTTTTTTATGTGTTTGGGTTTGTTGCATAAGTGAACATTTCAGTGAGTGTAAAGGAAAAAAACTTGACAGACATAAATGCAGTTCTTACAGGGAACGGTCCATTATGCCACTAAATGTAATGCTCTAATATGCACAGTAAGTTTCAGACTCCGGTAAAGTGATGTGTAGTTTTGCTGCTCATGACACTAATCATACGTATCTAATGCAGAAAAGGCTTTTGATTACCGCTAAACTCTGACACACTGATATATCATAATATACTTTGTACAGTGTCTGTATCTCCTCTGGGCTCTTTTGTTTTTGGTTAAATCATAAAAAAAATTACATTTACAACGTCGAATTTGTCCCAGTTGGCGTCTGTCATTTATTACCATTACATTTGAGTCACAGGACTTTGAAAACATCACAAGCTCCTTCATTAACACACAAAGTACAGTATTTTCCGCACTATAAGGCACACCTTAAAGCCTGTAATTTTCAAAAAAATCAACAGTGCACCTTATAATCCAGCGAGCCTTATTTGTGAAAAAAGTTTTGAAATAGGCCATTGATTGAAGGTGCACCTTATAGTCCAGTGTGCCTTATAGTGTGGAAAATACTGTAGTTAAATGTGATCTAAAACCTTAACATGCAAGTCAACATCAGATTATGCCCTTTCTCCCCCACCACATGGGTCACACGATGTGACCCTAGCCTCTCCCTCCATAACCCGTCCACAGGTCAAAAAAAAATCCTGATGGGCAGAATTCAGTCAAATTCCACACAACCCCTTTAGGGGCCTTAATTATGTGCATCTTCACGTCTTCATGTCTGTTTTCCCACATTCACCCGTGAGGCAGATATACACTAGTGTATTTTTCATCAATGTCCTTGGATATATTCTTCAGTTCTGGTTGCATTGGTATATTTTGGTGTTTACACATTTTTTATTTGAAGGTTTTATGAATTGGCATTTCCAAGAAATATAAAAAGGACAGTGGACATCATTAGTGGAATTTCTCTTTTCAGGTTATAAATCAACTCTGGGGTTTTCAATTAAAACCTAGACATTATTGTTAAAAAAAAAAACCACCCCCTCAAATCTGTTGTTAAAACAAGAGGGGCACAAAACAGGAGCTGCCTCGATTCCATACATTCAAAGTCAGAGTGTGGGTTGAGTTTGATCAACAGACCCTTTTCACTGCTTTATGTCTGAGCCCCGTGAGGTTTCTAAAGCACAGATGGGTGCTTGTCTTATCCGGGTGTCAGAGGGGTTTTTGCCTGCCTTTTCTGTCAGTGTGTTGAGTGCATGTAAGGGGCTTGAGCTCAGAGGATGGACCAGGGCAGTCCAAGGCCACTGGGATTAAGAACCGTGGGAGGGATTACTTTAAATGTCAACATAATGTCATGAGCTGTGTTAGAAGGTCAAACGTTCAAATGGTGCTCAGTGGCAAGCAGTTAATAGATCAGGTATAATTTGAATTGTTGTGTACAGTGATGGATTGGCTAGCATGCTAAAACGAACATTTTGTGGTTTGCTGTTGTGTTTTACTCAAAGATGCTGAAAGAGTTTTAACTTAACATGCAGTTTATTGTTTTATAAGGTGTAAAATAATACTATTTTTTTGTTAAGAATGCTTTTTCCCCTTAAAGATATGTCATTATACAATGGGGATAAAGCATTCATACTTACATTTTTTTTAATGGATCTGACTGATTAATCAAAACAGATATCCTGATAAGTCAGCCAGTTTGCCAGAGGGGAGTGTTAAGAGCTGAGGCTGATGATTAAAGGTACCAGCTGTAGCGTTCACACACAAATCCCTCTAAAATAAACGGATGAAAACAAATGTTGTCTTTTTATGAAGTAAATGTCGATCACAGTCTGTCTTATTCGTATAACATTATTTACCTCTCTTAAATTCATCTCTTTTTTTTGCCTCCACCGTGTTGTTAGGCCTTTATCTTCTTGTTTTTAAATGTGCATCATCTGCTGCTTATGAACGATCATTACACATGTCAACAACACAAATATATCACAGTTCCCATCTAAAACAAGATTGTTTTTAAGCCCACCCATTCCCCTTTGAGCCATTTGTAGGTTAAAACAGCACAAAAAAAAGTGACTCATTAGATCCTGGACCACCTGTGCACCCCTAATGAGTCATACTGCCCTCATATTCCTCCACATAAAAAAAAAAAAAAAAGCAGCATCGTCGGCAGAGGCCATCATCAAATGGAGCTGGCTTGTCATCTGCCTGCCATTGTTTAACGCATGTCATGCTCTGCTTCTCATGGCGGAAAAACCCATTTGAGCTTGACTAATGCAGCCATGCAGACGCAGCAGTAAGGTGGGGGTGGCGCAGCACAGCGCATACTTTGTGTGGATGGTCTCTGCACTGAGGTCACTGAGCTCCACATTTGCTAATTTGCTTTTTTGAGTGCACTTGCAGCCGGATTTTTCAGGGTTGTTCGGTAGAGTTTTGATTGAATCAATCGCAGGAGAGCTAAGTAGTGGATGCCTTTGATGGGTGTTTCATCTGAGCGTGATCCAGATCAAATCCTGCATCTACTGCCTCCAATGCCACTCGCCATGCTGTCCTTCTCCATTTCCTCTTTCTGCGAGTTCTTTCCACCCGAGGTCACTTTGCCACGGAGAACCCGAGCTTCTCTCACTTGATTGTAGATTCCCTGATTGTGTGTACAAACAAGCACATCAAGCAAGGATGACATGCACCCCCTCTGGTCCCCCACCCCCACCCCCAAGCCCTCCTCACAGACATACAATATGTCCTTCCTCCTCTCTCCCCACCTCTCACTTACGCTCAGTGTCCCCTGCATGAGGTGGGTTACACAAGCCGCTGCCCTGGGAATCCCTGGCCAGCTCATTATCCTGCACCCCTGAGACACAGCTCACTGTAAATTAGGGCATCAAACGACGCAAGCTTGTTAGAGAGCCTCAGATACTCATTAGCATCAGCACCTTTTCTTGTTAGAGCGTACATCAGCATTTGCTCCCACCACCGCCACTCTGTGTCCTGACGTTCCTCCGCACTGACTGGAAGGTTTAGGATTAATGTCAGCTGTAGCCAGCAGGTCAGTACTGTTGTGGTTCAGATATGTGACGGAGTCATCAGAGGTGCTGGGAAGCCGTGGCATTTGTTGACAGCTGCCCTCTATCCTCATCACTTTTATCCATATTGCATTGAAGGGGGAAAAATGTCTTAGAATAACTCATCTGCAACAAGTCCAGGGTGTGGATGAAACCCCTGAAACCCAATTTCTATGCAACATGACCCTAAAGCCTGTTTGTTTGTTTTTTTTAATTTATCAGCGGTAAAACATTTGTAATGGAAAAAACTGTTTTCTTTGGATTCTGGAAGGAGCTTTCCAAAGATGGATAATCTGTCAGGAAGCCAATATGCGATTTTCTTTTTGGAGAATGTGGGATCCAGTATTCCTAAAAATCATTTTTTAATACTAAAATGATGTTAAAGAATACATCTGTGCTTACATATGCGATAACTGGATTGTGTTCACAGTAATGCAACTTCGAGAACAGAGATCAGGGTTCAGCCTGGAGTCCTGTGACTGTTTACCTCTGGGTAAGGGTTGTGGTAAATATGGATGAACTCTTCATCATTTGGGTCACTGAAGATGTTTTTTGTTGCAAACCAGACTAGCATCCTTTCCTAAGACTCCTGTAAAAAGTTAAATTAAGCCGTGGTCTCTGTGTTTTTCTTCAAGGTCTGTCGGAGAACATTTTCAGTATATTACGAATCTTTTACTGTATTAATAGAAAAAGCAGTCCCACATTAGTATTAGACTTGCAACACTCAGCTCCTTCCACCTTTCCTGTGGGTTCATGTCCCCCAATTTTATGGAAGTTGAATATTAGAATCACCTGAGTACCTTTTTAAATCTAACGGAATCCTCAGTACTGACACAATGCTTGTCTTTAATGTTTTATTCATAGCTGCCCACTGTGTCATCGAGAATCCTTATGTTTCACTCATATCAATAATCAGTTTTGTTTGCTTCTGTTACTCAATTTTATGATTACTGTAACTTCTGAGCAACCTCTGGCACAACAATGTTGTTCCAGATTAGTGTAGTCCTACTTAGTGTGAGTTACACCTACATCACAATGATTCAATATGGAAAAGTCCTGTAACATATGACTTAAGGATATTAGGATGGAGCAGCAGTAGTCACTGGAATATCCTGTCAGTGATTGGTTTTGGTCTTAATGGTAGGACACAGAAGCGTTTGGCATTTGCTTTGTCTTCATTTGCTTTCAGTCTTCAGCAGCACTTTTCTTCATTATTTTGTTTGTCAAAGACTAACTGTTGTCTTTCACTGTGAAACTGTATCATGTGACATTGTTTACCATTTGTATGATGTTTCTCTTTTTCCAGCATGCTCTCCAGTCCATCATTTGTCTGTGGAGAGATGGAAATGTTGATGACTGTCTGGAGGTGTTTTGTCATCATGTCATTGTCAGCTGTCCCTTAGTCATGGCTTCAATTGTTTGAAAAACAATCACAAGCATTTATGTCTGTATTTCATCAGCTCTGCATGCTATCTCATTTCTGGTGGTTTGTAAGCTGTGAGCATGCCGTCTCATCGCTCCATCTGTATCTACAGATGTCACTTCAACACCACCCTGCTCTTCTCCTCCACAGGACCCAGACATCCTCTCCTTCCGTGGTTTCAGCTAAAACAAGAACAAAGCAGAGGATGTCGAGCAAATATTTGTTGCCTCAAATTTGACCATCACCATAATTTATCTTCATTCATTTGTTGAAGCTGTCTTTCATTTGCACATCCAACTGATCAATTCTTCCTGTGCTTCAAAGCAGCTAAAAGAAGTGTTTTCCTGGTTGTGAAACAATCAAAATTCAACACTGGTGTCTCAAATAAGAGAATTAGCGTGTGTCCAGGTGGGATTCCCTGTCAATGTAAAGCTAAACGAAACCCTTTATCCCACTCAGACTGGAAGAGCCTGTACCTAGATCTAGTTTTATGTTAAACTTGGACAGGATTTAGCAAAGACAAACAAAGTAACTCACCAAATAGATGGTACCCAGAGGTGCCCTGGCTTTCAAAGCCATTTGTGATGAGTTTGCCTTTAAATTATATTTTAAAACTTAACCAAACATTATGGATTAATTTAGGAATGTTTAAGAGCACCACTTGAGGAAACTCACCCTTTGCACAAGGTTTTCATTTTATTAAGTTACGACATAAATATTTTAAATCGTTGCTTCCATCCTTCCATTCATAATATTTAGCAGCTTATTCTAAGGTGGGTTGAAGATGGCTACAGCCTGCCCCCTACCATCATTCCCCTGGCAAACATTTAGGTCTGTGAACTCCCATTCCTTAACAATCATACTTCAGAGCCAGTAAATCTTTCTTCGTTGGAACAGTAAGTAAATGCAGTTTTTAACAGTAGATGTTTTAACTTTGAATAGTTGCAGTTATCAAGCTGTGAGTGCCGCTTTTAGAAATCCTTGTCTTTGTTTCCTGACAGTGTCCACTTTTCACATGTATGGAAGCAACATACAACTTTTTATTTAAAAAAAAAAATCCAGTAACATTGTCAAATGACATTATTGCAGTATTAAAAACTTTCAGATGATTTTCTTCTGTTGGTTAGTTTGACTGGAATAAAATCAAATTTGATGTGTTCCAGATCGGTGCTTATCTGATTTGGTGTTTCGGAGTTGGAGTCCGCAGCTTGCACGTCACCAGCAACTTATCTTAACTTCACACTGAATTGTACAAATTTTGTGTCCACCAATAAATCCTTGAAAGCTACTCTTGGTAGTGTGATTATCTGTACAATACAGTGGCTTTCTCATCATCCACCATCATATCTCTACTCATTTGTAACATAAATACGCTCATTCTCATGAAACAGGTTGTTGTTTAGATCCAATTAATTAATTCAGGAGTGGATTTACATGTTTTTATATGTGACAGTAAATGACAGCCTCAAATAGTTTATAGTAAGTAAAGTAAGTGTTGTAGTGTTCTCATTTGTGAAGGTCTTCTTTGAATTTTCATCCTTAAATACATAATTTCATTCCATTCCATATAAAGCGTGTATTTTCCAATGTGTATTATGCATTTCAGATTTTTTGAATTGTCCTGTTTAAACACCACATCACACACAAAACAGTCAAATCTGTAAAGTTTAAAACTTTTTGTAATATGTCTACATGCAGTTGACCATGTTGAATTCACATCCTAAAATATTCATGTAGTTTCTTTATTTTCTACATTCTTTTTAAACTTAAAAAAAGTTGGTCTTAATAGCCCAAACATATTTTAATCTATACACTGTAGTTTCATTTACTAAAGGACTGCATGCCTGAGCCTCTCTGAAGGTTGAAGTCAGAGCACGGTCGTGGTTTCATACCACGAATCTTTCGACCTTGTACTAAAATATAAACTGGATTGGCAACTGTTTCTTCAAGAGAACACTTCTATATTTGATATTCATTAAGTGTAAAGTCCTCTTAATATGTCATATCCTCATTACATAAAGCATTTATATAATAGAAAAATTAAACCAAACAAGAAGCTCAGTATAACATTTTAATTAAAAAGTTTCCCTGATTTCTAAAGAGGCAGATCCTCCATGTTTTCCTCTATATTATTTGACATATCTGAACACACAAATCCATGGAATTCTCATTCCTTTTACTTTATGCTGCTGAAGAATTGCAGTTCTGTATTTTCATTCAGTTTATTGTGATGTGTTCTTCAGAGTTCATAAGGTAAGTAGGTGGGAGATACCTGACAGTAGGATGATTTGAATTCTATTTTGATTTGTTGAAATGTTCTCCCTCATTGCTGCTGTATTCAAAGAATTTCTATTAAGTTTCATCACATCAGTTTGTCTTATGTATTAATTACTTATGCGTATGATTCCTTTTAATGATCACATGACAGAATTGCAGGTTGACAAGCAAATTTCAAAGACAACGTGCAAATGAAAGGGTTATTAAATAGTTTGCGAAGTCTCGACTGGGCACACGCGATAACCATGACTGTCAATGTTGGTTTTTTATGTTCTTAAAGCAAGCTGCATGTATTGGCAAGACATTCATCACCATTCATCCACCTGCCATGAAGCACAAACTGCCCTTTTTCCATTTGTGTGCGATGACTATTCCAGTTCGACCACGAGCTTCCTTGCTGAGAAAAGGGTTTTCCTCATTCATCGTTGTCAATAAAAGGAAACAATTTTAAGACTGTGCTTCACTTGTTCACAGACACACATGCTGTCATCTAGTCTGAACACTGCATAAATACAATTCACCAACAGGTGTTGGAGAATTTATTTATTTTTTTATCTACACAAGGGTGCAATGTTTGGATGTGTGAGGGAATAAAAGTCCCTGGCAGGGGCCCTTCAGCCTGCAGGAGGATTTCCACATTAGGAAGAGGAGAGAAGAGCCGGAAGCCTTGATATGCTGGCAGTGCATAAGCATTTCTACTGCTGAATTAAATGCATTTGTTTGGTCTTTAGTATATAATGAGATTGGACAATCAGTGCTGCTTAAAGTCTTAAAGTAATGTGTAAGAGATGGTTTGAATCAACCCTTGTATTTAAGTCACCTTCATAGCCTGTTTTCATGCACAGATGGAGAATAATGTTAGTTGGTTTTGACTTTTTTCAACAGCACTTAGTCTATTGTATGTTGCTTTTTTGAGGTTATAAAACTTGTCTTTTGCAAAGCATCACAGCTTCTAAAGCAGGAAATGTTAAAATACAGCATAGGCACTGAAAACTAATCATGCAAAATCTTAAAGTGTACTTTGAGGAGAGATTAATTAGCTTGCTAAGGTGTGACTTGAATTGGAGAGGTAGATAATGGGAAGGGCAGATAAAGCCATATTAGTATGTTGATTTGTAATGGTTTTTCTTTAATCTCTTTGATACCTTTCATTTGTGATTTGGGATGCTTGGCCTTGCCATCAGCAACATTTTTTATATATATTTTTCCAACATCATGTTTCAATCTCCTTGAAAGATGTTTTATGTAAAATATGCTTTTTGTACCCTGTAAAGACATTTAATCAAGATTAACCTTGGTATTTTAGTAGCCATTGGTCTAGCTTTGTGAGGTTTCATAATGGAAGACAATTAAGTACTACTTTCAGTGCAGAGGATCTGCTCTTCAGGAAAAACACATAGGCGAGATTAATAGCAAGATCTTTTTGGCAGGCAGAGGGAAATATCTTTTTTCTCTTCTTTTTTGTTCTGGGTGTGCCGTGAAGCATGTCGAATCGCCATATATCAGTATGGCCTTTAAGTTGCTTTATTTAAAAATGCTCATTTTGTATTATAAAAAGGTTAGGCTTTTGGTAAAATAAAAAGTAAAATATTCTCATCTTTAGTGAGGACATATTTTCTCAAAATATAAGTCTCTCGTCCCTTTAATAGATGAATGGCAGTTTTTGTTTGAAGTAAGTTCGTGGATTCCAAGGGTAGTAAATATTTCTTCATTTAATTTGGTGTTTATTTATCGGCTTATTTATTTCCAATAAACTGAAGCTCAGATTGCGACTTTTCCCATCCTATCTCCATGTTTTACACTAAATTTGTCCATTAAACACTCTGTTTTTGGCCAGAATGTTATCTTTTTTAACACACTTTAATCAGTACTCGTCGCGGCCCTTAGCCAACTGGACATGTGGCAACGGGCGAGCACTGCTCTTGTGAATGTTCATTCAAGGTTTTCAGAGCATGGCAAACTTGAGTGTCCTTACATTGTGCGTTAAGAAAGTGCAGAGAAAATAGTTTCCCTGGGTGGTCCAACTCATTAATACACTCCGCACTTCTTGATTTACGGCTCACAGTTCAACTGCTGCCAATTAACGTGAAAAAACGTCAGAAAGGAAACTCCAGAGAGGGGGAGGAGGCTGCTGAGTTTCTACACCAGACTCAGTCAGGATGAACATGCCCTCGACATCAAGGTAGGTCATCAGAAACTCTTATTAACTTAAAGAGCAGGGCCAAAAAGTGAGCAGCTTTAGCCTATCATGTAGCATGTGGCCCTTTGACCAGTGAGCTAATTTATTGCTAATGCCACTTCAGTTCTGTGGTTCAGCTTATTCGATCTTGAATTAATCTGAAGTACATTATTCTATTTTCTGCCCGTGTGTTTTTGTTCAACATTTTTTAGTTTGGAAAGTCCTCGAGAAAAAACAAAAAACACACTTTCCTTTACTTTTTTTTTTTTCCAGTAAATTTGCCATTGAAATTTAGCGAATGTTGTAAAGTGAATGCCAAACTCTATGAGCAAATCCACTATTGTATTTCTGTATCATAAATTGATCCCTTTATGGGGTTTTTTAAAGTTAAAATTCTTTGTATTAGACATAATAAATAGGATATGCTAATCACAAGTGCAACCAGAATGGCACTGAAGCACATGCCTCTGACCTACCAGGCCTACCAGATCCCCTTACCGGTAATTAAGCCTTATCCAAAATAAAACTCAATTCAAGATTACTAGATTTGTAACAACTGGTCATTTAAATTAATGGTTCTGGATTTTTATTTGGTTCTGCTTTGTACATTAAAATTATTAACTAAAATGTAAAAAAAAAAAAATTATAAAAAATAAATCCTGGTCCCGCCCCTTTACTAGAGGCACATCCAAACATATTATTGGGGTTTATTCTGACCCAAGACTCCGACAAAGTCTCATGGAAATCTGTTCAAAAAAGCCAGCAGTCAAATGGGGGTAAATGTGATTTTTGAGTTGCATTCAGGTGTTGTTTTGGTTATACGTGTGTGTAGTTTGGATTACAATTAAGTCTTTTACATCACATTACTTTTTTCACTGAAGAATATTCTTAAAGATATTAATGCTGAAATAAATAACTATAGCGATATGTGTTCTAAATAAATTCAGTTACATTTCCATTTTAATCTCATATTACTGACTCAATGTGAAAAGAAACTGGTGACTAAGTTCATATAGTTTGTTCCTTTAGTCCTCTGAGCCACTGCTGCCTTTGTGCCATCTGTCTGTCCTGGACACCGTGATGTCTCATTGTTGGCCTATGCTGATTATTTTCTTTTTGTTTGCTTGTATTTAAGTAATATCATCAGCTTCTTACTCCTTACCATACTGTTGCATGGTACCCAGTGACGTTGTCAAAAGCGATCAAGGCAATAAGGCACACAGCCATAGTTTTCCTCTCATTTTAAGACATAATCTCTTTAATTGGTGTCAAAGTTGAAGTCCTTATGGTGAAAGTCTCGAAAATACCCACACAGACCGAGACGCTCACTTGGTGTCACTTAAAAAAATGAACAAATGCAGATGGTGTTACTGCAGGCCCTCTAGCTACCCCAGTCTGACAGGATCCTTCAGTTTAAGTCAGTCCCATGTGAACGCCCAGACTGTTCAGTCATTTCTCTTTACACCTGCCTTGAATAACGCAGACCCAGTTGGGATGACAGAGGAGACTTACAGTAGTTTTAGTCTCATACTAATTACACTTTGAAGAAGATATTTATCTCATTGTAATGTGTGAAAGTGTTTTTGCATTAGATGTGTGGAGCCTAACTACATGTTGTTTCCCCAATGAGTTATTTTTTCCATGATTTATGAATTACTTACTCCATAAAAAAGTCTTACAATTTGATGAAGTCTTTTGATTTTGTTCTGTTCCTTGAAAAGCTATAAACAGGAAAACTGTGGCTGATTTGTTTTGTGTGAGTATTAAACTACTAGTATGCCATTCATTTGCAGTGGTTTACTGTGATATTATTTGTGTTCTTTCAAAGTTTTCTCCAGTTCTTAGCTATGCAATATATCTGATAAACATAAAGACATTATTAATAATTTTGTAAACGATACTGTAAGCAAACCAGCTTCATGATGCTATTAGACTTACAAGTTTTTTTCATGAATAATTAATGCTGAAGGCCAGAATTTGTCAGACATGTATGTGACCGCATCACAAACTGCAGTTTTCAAAATCACCAGGAATCTAAAATACTAAACAGTTAGAAATATAACACTGATCTGAATCCTGACAGATGGCAGTCAATTCGATCTGTTTGATATTTTTCAATGAATATAGTAATTGTGAACTAAGAAAATGGCTCATCATCATGAGGGAAAAAGAACACAGAAAGTATCGGCACTGTTGGCAAAGTGAAATAGAGGAGTGTAATAGCACTCTCAGTAATCTATCCCATGGAGTACGACATATCCTAGTAGTGCATGAAGAAACCGTCTCATCTTTATCTGATTGCTCCTGATTGACCTTTGTAGAAACCATCAATCAAACCATTTTCACCTATTGCAGTAAAGTATAAATATCAGTGGCCGATCAATCAAAACACCCTTGATAAATCTGGTATTCAGTGCCACGAGCCGGGATAATGACTGACTGAGCTGCTGAGCCTGCAGATGAATGGCTTGTTTACAAGAAGAGTCATGGTTCAGCGTCAAGGCCACACGAACCTACCTTCTATCCAGCCTCCTACACAGACACCTAAAGAATATGCTTGAATATCAGTGAGTAGAGGTCAACCCTATTTTTCTCACCTGTGATCCCCCCCCGCAGCCCCAGCCCGCCAGCAGAATCATGTTTTATCAAGGGGTTTCCACTAGGAGCTTGTAAAAACGAGAATTACTTTAACCAATTAAATCACTCAATATATATCCACAGGGAGGGTGATGGGAAACCGAGAGGTACAGAAAGATACCTCAGCCTCCGCTAATATAAAACGACAGAAGGAAGATGACATTAAAGGCATCAGGCGCGCTGTAAATTTTACATAAGCTTATGGCATAGTGCAACCTTCTCCAACAACACACCACTGGTCTGTAGCTTGGACTAGTTAAACTATGCTTTTTTTCTCAGATATCCGCCTCACGTCTGCCTCCAAAAGGAAGAAGAGAAAGCCAGACAAATGTGAAAAACACACATTAATGAAACAGGAAACCGGGGGCTAAAAAGTGCAAATAATGACTGGATGAGAATGTTTCCATTGAAGCACACTTTTGGGTGCTAGCCCCGGTGCTCCCACTAATGGTCTGTTACACTGAAGTAGCACCAGGAATGCCAACCTTCTCAATGCTTCACAACTCGGGGCAAATCATGGCGGCACTCCCACTTGTGTATGAGTGTGCATCTCTGTGTGCGTTGCTGTCATTACCATTTCACTGGGAGGGATGGGGGTTACTTGTTCTCGCATATGCTCCCATCCTGCAATGAACAAGGTCCACATATTTATGTTTTTGCCAGAGAACTCTTGAAACACAAGAGAGGTTAAAGTAAAGAGTAGGCAGGTCTTTGGACTATTTTCAATATCCGTCCCCCCCCACCACCACCACCTCTGTGTTCCATGGGGCAAGTGAGAGGTTGCTTCAATATAATAATCAGGTGACCAGAGGAAAATACTGTGGCCTTAACAAGCCCAAATTAAAAAAGAACATCATTTTCATTATGCAGTCAAACACAATTACAAGCAAATGTTTTCTCTGTCGAGCTGCCCCCGCTTTCAGGGTCTTTGTCCCTCGCTCCTTAGTGTGTGCAGAGAAAGGCCCTGGTGGTCAATGGGCAGCTGAGTGGCGTGTTCAGCGGAGGCCCACATCCTTAGCCCCCAGCACATAATGTTTTTTGTTAGAAGAGCAGCCATACATTCTGAGCAGATTTGTTGAATTAGAGAGCGCAGCAGGAGATGGGGAAGCGGGGGGTAAGTGATGGGGAGGACTTGTTGCTAGGTGACTGACATACAACTGCAGCATGCCAGTTTTCAGAGCTTGGCACTCCTTGTCTGTTTTCCTCTTTATTTGGTTTTTCTTCCTTATCACCCCCCACCCCCCCACTCCCTGCCCCTAACCTCTCTACCTCCCCTTCCTTCCCTTCTCTACCCTCCCATCAATTCACTTGTCTGGCTCTCCTGGTTTCTAATGTGGAGATTAAAAAAAGGAAGATAACACAGGCAGTGTGAATAAAACAGGGTGAATGATGGATTTTACTGTACACCCTTATGACTCGCTAAACACCACTAACCAGTTCTTCAACTGCGTCGACACTTCAAATCCCGCTGCTGCTGATAAGTGTTGTGGGAAAAGAAAAACGCTTTTTTTTTGCACAGAAGAGAAAGGTGGATTCTGTCTTCTTTTTTTTTTTAAAGTGCTAGTTAGTACACAATCTGACATAAAGCATCAGCCTCATGGAGACACTTTTTGCTATCAGCAAAAAAAATAAAGGAGAAGCCTTTTCCTGGGGCTGGTAAGTGACACACAAGGACAGGCTGAGCCCCCACCTCCATACAGGCACTGCTGTGTAGATTTGCCATTTGGAATCCTGATATTTTCAAATGTAATCCAAAATAGTCATTCTCACCTTTTTCATTCCCATCAAACCCCACCATGAAAATGGTTATTTAGAATTTTCGGAGTCATTGAAGTACTCGAGCGAACGCTTGCTTCAGCTCTGTGTCTCATGTCCTGACTGCATGATTCAACCATCCCAGCACTTATCAATTCCATTCCAACAAGTCAACCAGCTCAGCCTCTGACCATTTCAGAGAAGAGAAAAGTTAAGATTAAGGTGGAAACGACAGAAGAGAATTTTTCTTCTCTGCAAATGCCCAGTTGCCTCATAATCCAAAAGAATGAACAACAGCAGCTTCTACATCAAGGCTGACTTTATGAGGATGTCAATATTGAGTTGCGGTAACAAGCATTATGTGTTTTCAATTGTCACGTATAGAAAAATGCTTGGAGCACTTCTCTTCGGAAGAGTATTCAAAATAAGAGGAATGACTGTGGAGACGTATTACCTGCACATGTCGTCCTGCCCATTCAAATGAAAATGTGTTACACTTTCAAAAATTACACTTTTCCCCCTGTTCGTCTTAAGACATCATGTATTTCTTATATGCCAGCATTGGGTGTAGGGCTTCAGGGTCATTGAGATTTCTGATTTCCCCCTCTGTGTTGCATTTATGTGAAGCTCCGTCTGAAGGTCAAAATCAAATACACCCAAATGAAAAAGCCATTGTTGATCAGTCTCTCCACCTTGTGCCTCCCTATTCCTTTTCACCAAGAAAGCATCTTTCTTTTTTTTGTGCTGCCAGAGGCTTATGAGACTATCAGGGCACAGGTGTGCCCTGAGGAAAATTCCCCTGCTGTCTCTAAAGCTGTATTATTCAGCACAAGGCCATGACAGTCAGTGTTTCTGAAAGCATTTGGAAGATATTAAATGGTGATGCTAAAAACTGACAGGAATTCATTGAGAATAAAAAAGAAAAAAATACAGTATATTGTGTGCAATAGCATCTTTTTATATGTTAGACTGTCAAATTGTCAGGAACAAGATATAGACTTCACGTTTTATATTAAAAAGGCTCTGTAAAGTAATGAAAAAGGGTGGCATTCAAAAAGGTTTTCAAAATGAAACACCTTGTTTTTGATTCAATGACTACAGAATAAACTCATGGAATCACAGTATATTTCAGAAAATTCTACAGGTTATAAAGATAATTGTGATTTTCTTCTTTAATCATTTTAATATGACAGCATAAATTTCACTCAGAGTGTTATACAGCTATATTTAACATTTACTCAAGTCACCACAATATGTTAAATACTGTTATTTTGAGGTATGAAATTTAAATCAAACTAAAAGTTTTATTTTTTTTACCAGAAAAAATAAATGTGTGATCAGACAGTCAATGGTAATGTGTAAACTAATTAATACATTAAGTAATTATTTTTTGGTATGTAAATTAATATAAAACGCTATAATTTCATTCTAGATTTTTTCCAATCCTGCCAAACCTTTTCTTTACTGTCACAGTAGTTTATACTCTTAAGCTTGATTTCAGAAATCGCGCGTGTGTGTGTGTGTGTGTGTGTGTGTGTGTGTGTGTGTGTGTGTGTGTGTGTGTGTGTGTGTTTGTGTGTGTGTGTGTGTGTAATTGAGTTACATTTTAGTATTTGTCTGTTTGTGTGAAGCAAAGAAAGAGCAGCAGTAATTGATCAGCGCGACTCGAAGCCGACAGACTTCTGTGTTTCACCTGATTTGATTATGAGCCATGTCTCTTTGGCCAGACTCCACAGGTCTTATGGCGTCTTATGACACTTCTTCTATGGCGTCTTATAACACTTGTAGTGTTTTTTGCAGTTTAATTCAAACAACCTTTCAACCACTGTCAGCGCTGGTGTTCTCTCTTGTGCCAAACTGTTTGGCAGGACTTGAATGAAACTTTATGCTCATGACTCTTGGTGCCACATTTGTTCAGTTATTTAAAACATTAATCTCTCTTAAATGAAACTGATTTTAGGAAAGATGTTTCATTCTTAGAAAGAATTAAAAGCAAAATGCTTGCTTGCACTAAACTCTAAATTGGTGTCACCATATTATTAAATCCAGCCTATACACAGGCTCACAACCATGACTTTAATTTTCTTATCTTGATATATTAATGCAATTTTTGCCACCTTTTAAAATCCACTGCTGATTTTGGTGCCTTATAGCTCATTTACACTGACCTGAATCCCCAGGATGTCTGTTAAGTAGAATGATTTAATCATCCCTGGCAGGAGCACCCAGAGCACCCCTCTGCTACCCTCAATACATGCATTTTTAATCAGTATATTAAGATGTCACTTAACAGCCTGAGCGTGTCAGCAGTGCCGATGGCCACAGCGGATATTGATTAAGCTGTTTAGTGTCGTATCAGGACCTGACTGCAGGTGAGCTGACTATAATGGCTGAGGGATAATTGAAAAGTATATTTTTTACTATTCAAGATTTGAACCGGGATCAACCTACTACAAATTATGATTTTTGTGATGTTGAAGGATGATGCATTCACAGGTTGACAGATAAGAGCAGCAACCAGTGAGGGAAAAATCTGACTCATCTTCTCAAGGTCTCTCAGGTCTCCACAGGGCCTCGTCCTTGTAGCACAAGACTGCTGATGCCACACGGTGCACTGAGAGGGCTGCACACAGATAAATATTTGAGTATGTGTGAGTGGTGAAAGCGAGATGACTCTCAGCCTGTCAATTGTGTTTGGAGTCCTGACATCAAGCAGGGACCTGCTCAGTGACACCAGGTAACTCAAGAGATGACATGAGCACACATACATACTGTGTTCAGTCTGGCTCGCAAAACACACACACACACACACACACACACACACACACACACACACACACACACACACACACACACACACACACACACACACACACACACACACACACACACACACAGATAGCCCTGTCAGCTAACTCCTGTCAGAGGCATCACCCTCTGGGTACCTTGGTGAGCTTTGTGCACAGTTAGCAGGCAGCTTGCCAGCTCTGCCTTCTCCTGCCTCTACCTAGACGAATCACTTCATCCTAATGAGCTCTGTCAGGATGGCATTTGACATAAGCCATCAGTAAAGCACAGCTGACAGACTTTATGAGACTGGATATTCAGGATATGCCTGGCTTCTGCCCATCACAGTGGAAACAACTCCTTAATTCTGAGTTTGTTCTCTTTCTGCAGTTAGGAGGCAGATTTGAACCTGATGACGATGTTGTCCTCAATTTGGTTTCATCAAATACCGAATCTGTGATTTTCCCAGTTTGGGATCATTAAATTTTATCCATCTATTTATCTATCTCCCTGAAATCACTGAAGAGTTTTTATCTTGATGCATTTGCTCAAGTGGTTTTAAACTGATCTCTGTTTTTGCTGATACCCATCTTTGTTTTCTACCTTTCTATTTTAAGCCATATCTCATGTGACAAAATGCAAAAAAAATCCTTGATTAGAAAACAACAAACCCAGCCAATGAAAACATCTCTGTTTTCAATAGACCCTGAATGTAATTGTATGGCATTGTTAGAAGAGGCTCGTCTGGGCGTGAGCCTCATCTTACAGTAGATCACAGATTGCTGCTCATCCCTGTTTGGAACTAATAAAACACTCGGATTAGGAAACATGGTTTTATGGAAACTAATGGACTCAAAGGAGCCTTTTTGATCCTTTCAGCATACTGTAGTAGAATTTACGGCAGTGATGAGGGTACCATTTACTATAAAGTAATTGTGAGCTCAGGATGTAGTCACCGCTTTATAGGGCTCAATATATATTCTTCCCGTGAGCTAATAGGCAAAATTCAGCCTTCTGTATTATTTGTTCTTTCTGTCAAATTGACTGAACATGCACAGATAGTTATAAGGGAAACACTTGAACATAAATATACAAATTTGTTCTAGTATAGCATTTACGCACTGGAACAAGTGTTTATCAGTGTTTTTCATGCAAGCTTCTTTTCTGCTCATATACAAACAGATTAAATCACACATCTGAAAAAAGACCATATAAAGGTCACTGTTGAAGAAAACTGTGATGTTGCAGACAAAAGAGCAAAGTCTGTAGCTGGAAGAGACATTTATTGACTGCCATGTGTGCATGTGTGTGTGTGTGTGTGTGTGTGTGCATGTGTGTGCTTGTGTGCGTGTGCGTGTGCGTGTGCGTGTGCGTGTGTGCGTGTGTGTGTGTGTGTGTGTGTGTGTGTGTGTGTGTGTGTGTGTGTGTGTGTGTGTGTGTGTGTGTGGTGACTAGGAGGCAAGGAAGCTCTTAAACAATGTGAAGTGGAGGTGAGGCCCAGGCGACACGGCTATGGCGTTGTGACCTGTGCCCCGACTCACGCATCATGTCGCTTCCCGGCGCCAGAGGACCTGCTGACCATGATGAGTTTTGACTTCTGTCACCTTTGGGTGTCGTCAAGATCCTTTGACATGAACATGACTTTTTTTTCCATTTATTTATTTTAGAGTGGATGCTTTTCTTTTTTTTTTTGCAGCTCAAAATGCTCCACGGGTGACCACCAACCCCACCAGTGAAGAACAGAGTAGAGAGGAGATGTTCAGGAGGCTTGTCAGAGAGTTAAGACTAGAACACAAAAAGTATCAGGTTTGTTGTCGTCATTCTCTGGCAGTATAATGGTACCAGAGGACAACCAAACCTTGGGCTTTAGAAATCACTTTGAAAGCTAACAAGATGAACTCTGTCCAAAACTTTCAATGCACTGAAGAGCGCTGAGAAGCCTCTGCTTCTGATGTCCTTTTTTGCATAACCCTTATTCAAGTATTTAAATGTGTGTGACAGAGCTGAAATGTAAAAAGAGTGACACCGATAGTATGCAGGTAGTTGCAGAGGAAGATCTACCATGAAACTCCCTGTGATGATAGTTTATTTGTGGCTGCATTAATGCAATACAGACTTTTTAACAACATTTATCTAGTATTTTCACTTATTGTACTCATGTTTGACACCCAGGCCGCTTTTGAGCTCTAAATAACACAGAGCTTGGACAGTTTATATTAATTTGCCTTCACACCACTGCAATTTAATGTGACTAAACACAAAGGAGTGTCTCCAAAGAAAAGAACACTGCTGGATGCCAATTTCGTGTATGTTTTGTTCATGGAAAATCACTTACTGCTATTCAATTTCAATTTCAAGCATGTTGTATGTGACTGTGTGTGAATAGAGGATTTGCTGGACATGATAATCAGGTTTGCCTTTTAGCTCTGACAGCGAACTGCTGCCTAGCGCACACAATCACTTTGCTGTGCAAGTGCTGTAGGTGATGTATAAATTTTGTTCATTTGCAATTTCTTGTCACTGTTGCTCTGCCTCTTACACAAACACTCACAAGCACAGATAATATATAGCCGGAGCGGTGTGCAACATGCACTCTACCTAGCTTCATTTAGCCCTTTATCTGTCTAGAAATTGACTGTATTCAAGAGTGGAATGGATGTAATAATTGCATGCACTCTATAACATGCTCTGTAAATGTATTTTGAAACAGACAGAAGAAAAAGGTTGGGTTTCAAGGTATTCCTAATGGCTTTTTGCCAAAGATTTGAGGTTTATTGCTCACTGCTTTGTATAAGCCTGTACTGAAGATGAAAGATGGAGATACTACAAAACATCATTATAGAATCTCACTTTTATGCTGCCTGACATTAGCAATATTCAGTGAAATAAAATTTAAGGGCAGCAGATGGTTGATAAAGCTTTCTGTGATATGTATGAGCATTGCAGAGATTTACGCAACGGAAAATCTCTCTGACCACAGTGTAATAGCACTACTGCATGATCAACTGCTCCATCAGTAAAATAACTCTTTTCATAGCAGCACCGTCAAAGCACACTTCAGAAAAAATGTTCAGTGCTGCTGTCATTTTCTGTTTGAATGGGCATTATGGACTTTAATATTCTGTTCATCATTCTAGTGTGAATTGGCTTACTGGGTATAAAGTCAGATATCACGTGTACGGTTCACAGCAGTGATGTAGATGTGTAGTATGTATATGCTGGGGGGAAGGAGTATGTGTGTCAGGACAGGGTTGACCGTGTGGGTGTGTGTTTGTGTGTTACAGTGTATTAGCTCGCCTCTATCCATGTCAGCAGGGCTGTGTGACTGAATGGCGGTGGATTACGTACACTGAGGGCCAATGGGTCAGTGGATAAGAAGTCTTCTCTGTTACCACAAATCCGCAGATTAAACCCAATGTGGAGAGCTGGTGCTGCCCTGAGGGCAAGTGGGTCTGAAAACACAACTCTCAGAGAGCTTTGGCAAAACCCTCCTGTCACTGTAGAGCTATGAGGCAACGTACGAGCAGAGTGACTGGTCTGTAAATCCCGCTGCATGACCCCCGGCCTCTAAATACATCCGGGTAATCCAGGGGTCATGGGTAGTGTTGCTGACATGATATCTTAATTGGAAAGTTAATCCTGCTGCTGCACAGCTGACTTTAAATAAAAAATTTAAAAAAACGGTCAAGCAGGCAGTGATGTTTCCATCCTCCATCTTTTGCCTGGTGACTAACAGCATACACTAGCATTATGACATCTTTGTCTGCCTTCTCTCGATGCCGTTTAAGTGCTTCTAACTGGCTGGGCGCCTACTCAGACAGATCAGGATACGTTTACGGCATGTCAACATATAGTGATATTATTTGGGCTTCAGATGAATTTACCAGTGATTTTTGCTGTGAACTCTCTTCAGTGTGTCTGCTTACATGAATGTCTGAGGTCATCTGAGTATGAGTAAGGGTAGGGGGGAATGGATTAAGAGAGAAAGGTGCTGTAGGTCTCTATGGGATAGTCGCTGCATGGCTGTTGGTGACAGGCTTCCTGTAGCGTCTCGTCTGCTCCAGTGATCCCGGGGAATCTGGGTCATTTCCAGCCCGTTCATATGTAACTCCTTCCCTCCCTCTGCCCAGGGCGAGCTACGACCCAGCTGCATAATGAAGATGCAAAATATATGTACTTGTCTCTAATTGTAAATTGATATGAAGCTGAGAGACGGTATGGAGCCAGGCACACCACCTCTGTGGTCCCAGCTTTAGTCCATGTTGACACTTAATGCTTTTCAAGCTTTTTCTTTGGTGGTAATCTCGCACTGTTAAACCTGCATAGCAGCTACATAATCATGATTGTATTCATAAGTCACCACTAAGCATTCATGATTTAACAAATAACCTATGTGTGTAAAAAAAAAAAACCTTACAAGAATCTGTTATTTTGCTTTCATTTAATGGTAATAATCTTTTGTTTTGATGCTTGAATTTTAATTTTGACCAACAGTCTTAAGTCACACTGCAGGTCTATTTACAGTATGAGCTGTCACTTTCATCACATGATCTTAAAATTGAAGTTTTTCACAATTGTTTAATATTTTTCTAAGCTCTTTTTAGACTTGGTAATATTTTGCTTTTAAATGACACCATAATTATTTTAGAAATAACAAGAAAACCTGTCATTCTGGACCTAAAAACAACAGTAACACCACAATAAAGTAGCACAGACTGCTTTTGTGTAAAAGTCTGTCAGAGATGTGTTCAATTTAATTTCCGATCCTTGTTCACATTTGGTATTTGGCTCCCAGGTGCTGTGTTGTTTTATCATCTGATACTCCTCTTGTTCACCTCACCTCAAGATTGAGCCATGTTTGATTATAGGGGGGAGATGTACTCACTACTGCTTTTGCACCAAAATAACCAGGGACTCCTCATTAGAATTAAAGAAAAACGGAGACATCGATCAGTAAAAAAAAAAACCCCGAACAGTCAGGTTTAATATAGTGACCTATACAAAGTCATCAAAACTGTTTTGCCAGACGGATAAATGGCTACAGGGATTTAATGGAACAAACAGACAAAAGAAAAAAAGAAAATGGGAAAAAAATGGTTTGAATGAGAGCCTCTGTGTTTCTGTGGTGACTGTGTGGAGATACTGGTGTCAGGAGGCCTCCTCTCTCCTGATAGTATAGGCCTGAAGTCATCAAATGCGCTCTGATATACCGGCTAGAGTATTAAAGATGAATATAATCATTTGAACTTCATGTATGTCTTATGAAGGAATCCAACAGCTGCATGCAAACAATTTGAAACATTAATAAAAAAGTGAGCTGTTGGTTGTATTTTCTGTAAGAATAATAACACAGAACATGAAAAACTGTATCACAGCGCAGTGATACTAAAGCACGAATTCCCTGTGAGAGAAAAATGTATCTTGCCCGTTTCCCCCACCCTATAAATCTTTTAACGGTGCCTATAACCTATACGTGTTGCTTACAAACCATAGTCTGCAATTGTGATCTCCAGCCCTCCGTTTAAGACTTTTGAAACACGACTATATTTTATTGATGCACGCTTCCTAGAAAAAATATTGCAGTCCTTGTAAATTTAGATTGGGCAGGCAGCCCGCAATGATGAAATATTTATAGGAAGATAAATATTTCAGACGCGCACCTTGTCAGTCGTCCTCACAAGTTACTTCCACTGCAGCGTGTGATGCAGGTATAATTCTTTATTTAGCCAATGTAACAATGAAGGTGCGTCCTTTTTTCATGGTAGCCCATCCATCTGCTGTAAACCGGTGAATACATCAAGTTAATGTAAGCGTTTGGTTGGTTAGATCAGGACTATCGGTGACAAACAAAATACTGTATCTGAAATCATCTTGAGGGAATGGAACACAGGTTCTTAATTTTTTTTTTTTTTAAATTTATGCAAATATGGTGTTGCGTCCAGCAAAGCATTGCAGAAGAAAGAACAGCCTCCTGTGCAGAAGGCATTTCATAACATAATTCATGCAGGAAGAGCCCGGAGGGGGTTCGGCTCCAGTGCGTGTGCGCGTGCGCGTGCGCGTCAGCGAGAGAGACGGAGGGGGGGGGGCGCAGCATGAGTGGGGGGGGTGACTGGGGTGGGGGTGGAGAGGGGGGGTTCCTGTGAAAATAATATCAGGCTTTTCCATCAGAATGAACTTTCCTACTGTATCCAGCCATGAAATAATGTGACCCGACACTTCAAACCATCTGCGCTATCTATCCGCCCTCTTATTTACTAAATCAGCCTGTGCACAAAACGGAGTGTGTCTGATACTAAAGCCGAGTTGCCCGGCAGGGCCGTGACGATAATCCTGTGTACATAGATATAAGGTTTTTCCTCCTGCCATGATTTACAGCTATCAGAGTCTGTGCGCAGAGTTTCTGCGCTCAGCAAAGAGATTCTGTCGGACGCCAATCAACAGCCAGAATAACGAAAAGAGCCTTTATTCATGCTCTACATAAAAAGAGCAGGCAATCATTATAACTTAGGCTCTGATATAATTTATCACTGTACGTGTCATAAATTATTACTATTGTGCGGCTGAAAAATGCAGGAAGCCTCGACAAACTCTGTTCAAGGTTGGGAAACAGAAAAATTCACAGTCCTGTTGAAACAAAGGCCACATTGACCCCTTTTTGAACTATTCAGCTTTGGAGTATGCGTCTACGAGTTGGTTTACATGATACAAGTGTTGAACATAACGAAGTATAATTTTATCATTTTAAAATGAGCGTTCGATTTTTATATTACCTCTGGGTCCGAGAATAAAGGCCTTGTGCGTTAAAATCCCCCCCATCCCCCCTAAAAAAAACAGCACATTAAAACTCAGATTAATGGGGCATAGACGAAATAACACAATATATTTCTCTACTGGAAACATGATTTTGTCGAGAGAAAAAAATAGTATTTTATTGATTTCACAACGACGCGTCAGGAGATAGGACGTCGTTCTTCACTGTCGAGCCCGTTTCAAGAGCTCTGAGGGGAGACTGAGCTGAGCGCGTTTGCCTCCTTTTGGTACTTAAAGCGGACTGAAGAGTCTTTCTTTACGCCGCTCGGCGCACAAAGGCAGAGGGTGTTTGGAAAGCACGCTGGGGCAGCAAAACATTTGAAGATACGAAGCAAAAAGGTCAAAATGTTTATGTTTTTTGAAAAGGGAGGCGCTGAGCACTTCTTTACGCGTGATTGGCCGAACTTGACATTGATTGACGTGCATCCATGGCAACCGGGCAGCCAATCTGCCAAGTCCAATAGAAAATCATCGGAGGGGGGCTTGACTGTCTTTTTCTCCCCCCTTAAAAAATAGATCTCTGCTCCGGCTTTAATTCTTTCGACTTTCAATCCTAGCCTACCTTGAAAAAGATATCGTGGCTCCGGCTTTAATTTTCTCGCACCTTCAGCCCTTTGCCTGCCACACACATTCCCAGGCTGGAGGATGCGTTAGCCGGCTCCATCAGCATCGTTCCACCTCCGCGGCATTTGGTGTTTGCGGTTGTTGTTGTTTTTTTTTTTGTTTTTTTTGTTTTTTACGGCTGGACAGACGATTGGTTCGGCAGCTCTGGGATTGCCTTGTTTTTTGGGGTGTCTTGGACTTTCTCCTGGCGCACGGAGGAAAGAAGGACGGAGGACTCTGCTCGGAGGAGAGAGAGAGAGAGGAGAAAGGAGGGGGAGAGGGAAACACAGGAGAAGCCTCCATGTTTCAGCTGCCCATCTTGAATTTCAGCCCCCAGCAGGTCGCCGGGGTCTGCGAGACTCTGGAGGAGAGCGGGGACGTCGAGCGCCTCGGTCGGTTCCTCTGGTCGCTGCCCGTCGCTCCGGCGGCCTGCGAGGTCCTCAATAAGAATGAATCGGTGCTGAGGGCCCGAGCGGTGGTCGCCTTCCACACGGGTAATTTCCGTGAACTTTACCACATCTTGGAGAACCACAAGTTCACCAAAGAGTCGCACACGAAGCTGCAAGCGCTGTGGCTCGAAGCGCACTACCAGGAGGCTGAGAAGCTGCGGGGACGCCCGCTGGGGCCAGTGGACAAATACAGGGTGAGGAAGAAGTTCCCCCTTCCCAGAACCATTTGGGATGGAGAGCAAAAAACCCACTGCTTCAAGGAGAGAACCCGGCATTTGTTAAGGGAATGGTATTTGCAAGATCCCTATCCGAATCCCAGTAAAAAGAGGGAGCTTGCACAGGCTACAGGACTAACACCCACACAAGTAGGAAACTGGTTCAAAAATCGAAGACAAAGAGACAGAGCAGCGGCAGCGAAGAACAGGTGAGCTGGACGGATTGGAATTATGAAAACTGTCCGAGAAATAATTTTGAAACAGTAGAAAAGGACAACATCCAACTAAATGGGTTCTGTTATTAATTATCATGTGTTTATTATAACAAAAACAAGCTGCAATTGTCACATTTCTACTGGAAATAAAACTGATCATTATCCTGTAATCCTTTCAACCAGGGGAATATTTTCTGTTGGACAAATTAAATTTGTAAATTATGTTTACAATCTTGGTTTATGTCTGAAATGAAGAAATTACCATGAAAGCATTTCCTATTATTTCCATTCATTCACTCATATTTTTGGGGGAGTGAAAACAAAGCTATAGATTGGGACTTTTTTTTAATTTAAAAATTGTAGTTGAAACACTGAAAAGCAGATTAACATTTATGAGTATGAATAGAATTGGACACATTTTCTCACTCTTTCATGCTCAGCAGATTGGTATTGGGTCAGTGGGGTTAAAATAAATCAAGACATATAAATAGAATATTGAAATTGTGTGACGTAAATTTCAATTTACAATCCCCCGAGAACAATATAATAGATCTGCATTGATCCTTATTAACAAATAAAACACAACATAATTTAGGAGTGATTATCTGCATCAATTGGTGATGTGTTAAAACAGTAAGGAGCTCCTTGTGAAATTATGCTATTTATAATGTAGCCCCTCTGGTATCCTCTGCTGTGCATCAGTGTTCATCTGTACATTACTGTTCTTTTTCAGAAAGAAATTATTTATTTAGAGCCACCCACACTGCAAAAAATAATATTTTAGCCTAAATTAATTTCATATCGTGTATTTTGTATGAAAATATTTTTTAAAAAACTAATGCGTAGCATCCGTTTCTTTTGTTTCAGGGTTTTATAGACTAAAAAAAAAGAGCATCAGTTGTAGAATCGTCTCAGAAAAAAACAGAATTTATTCCTTCTCTTTAAAATGCTCTCAGAAAACATGAATTATTTTGCTTTTACTCGAAAGAAAAGCCCTACAGACACGTTTAATGTCGCCCCCCCCCCCATATCTTCCCAGGCTCCAGCAGCAAGTTCTGTCCGGCGGCTCGGTTCGTTCCCTGGCGGATGAGGACGGAACCGTGGACCGCCTGGGGAACGCGTCCAGTCCGGAGGCCAGTCTGTCCAGCAAAGCAGCCGCCTCGGCCATCTCCATCACCTCCAGCGACAGTGAATGTGACATCTGACCGGCACATCGAGGGTGACGAATTCAAAGGGGGGGGTTGGGGTGAGGGGGACTCAGAGACAATCTAATAAAACAAGTCATAGTGCCTGCATTGAGTCATAAAAACACACAAACTGATATTTGACGGGTGCCAAAACATTTGGGGGATCGGAGCTCTGCGGCGGACCGTCCTTTTCCTTCTTTTACGTCTTTTCTTTTTGTTATTTTTTTTTGTTTGTTTTTTTTGTTCCACGTGGATAACAGAAGTTAATACGGACGAAAGATATTTGACGGACTAATAAACCAACGACATGAAAAGCTAAAAAAAAAAAAAAAAAAAAAAAAAAGCATTAAAAAGGGATGAAGGCATCTGCGCGCCTAACCTGCTGTTTTCTGTGGGTATTTCATGTCGAAAAAGAACTGTGATATTTTTACTTTCAAAGTTTTATAAATAATGTTTATTTGCCTATTTAAAAAAAAAAACAAACCCCGATCTGCTCTGTCTCTTCGGATTTCATATTCATTTGCTTGGTGTTTTTAATACTTACCTTGTACACAGGTGAACCTGTTGAGCATGCGCGCTTTAGTGAAAATGTGTTTCAGTAAAGGAAAAAAGTAAAGATAACTTAATAAAATAATTGTTGATCAAGAGAATATAGTTTTAGTTTTATTTTGTTTTTGTATTTTGCTGAAGGCTGGCTGCAGTTGTAGAATGTTTTTTATTTTTTATTTTTTTACATAAATCCTTTGTTGTTTTCAAGAAAACAAAAGTTTGGGTGATTTTAACGCCTTGCTGCGGTGTTTCCCGACGCGCACGGATCGAGCTCTAATTGGCCAACATGCGTTACGTTCTGTAATGCGGGCTGACAGCGAGAGGTCACAGAGGGGCCGACTCACTAACCCGGATGATCTGCGAGAGAGATCATAGGGACGGAAACACAACAGATTGTGGAAATAGGCTTTATTCTACCAGTGGAAGAGGACGCGCAGTGGAGTCAGACTTCAGTCTCACAAGTGTTCAGTTTCTCCTAAATAGAGGAGCGCATGTTATAAAATGCTGACATAAAAACCTGCAGGTATATTACAGTTGAATCAGTATAATTTATGAGACGTTAATCGCACAAATGGTATCATCCTAAATATTTCAGAAGCGTGGTTCATTTTAAATTTGAATTTACTGACTTGTTTGTGTTCTCACAATTTAATCTTAAAAATAATAGAATATAGAATATTTCGTTTTAGAAAGTTTTCCTCTTTTTTTATTTAAAAAAAAAAGAAAAAAGAAAGGTCTACAATCGGAACTTTTTAAATTAATTTCAGTAAAATGTATTTAAAATACCCTGGTAATGATCAAACCTTTTCTCTTGTCTATGAATCCAAACTGGTATGCAGTGAAGAGTTAATGTGGTTAGAGGATAGATAAAGACCAAAGTGAGCAAAGCGCAATGAATGAGTCCCAGCTGAGCTTTTCCAACCGATTGGACAGACACCTGGTTTTGTCCAATTTGCAATTAATTAGTCTGGAGTAACTTCTGACACACAGAGAAGCCTTTCAGCTGGAACAACACAGAAGCTAAATCTGTATGGGGACAGAGAAAGAGAGAGGAAACAAGTGAAAACAGAGTTGCGGGGTCTCTTTTTTTTTATTTTTGCTGCTCCTCTTTCAAACAGCGCAGACAAAATGGCTGAATATTTTTGGTTTCTATTGAAAAATAAGAACAACCGTGGGACGAGATGAAAAAGTCTTTCTCGCAGTCAATAAGGCTGTCAAACTGGTCAGCGGTAATCATTGCTAATGATGGGTCTGGGGTCCCTGTTCGGACAAAGGAGGCCCTGCTGCTGTTTTGTGAAGGGAAGCGACCGCGGGTCCCTATCCAAAAGAAAAGGACCTGTGTGTGTGTGTGTGTGTGTGTGTGTGTGTGTGTGTGTGTGTGTGTGTGTGTGTGTGTGTGTGTGTGTGTGTGTGTGTGTGTGTGTGTGTGTGTGTGTGTGTGTGTGTGTGTGTGTGTGTGTGTGACAGTTTCAGCTCAGCTCGGCCTATTAAGCGGATTTAATCACCGATTGATTGTCTTCTGATTTGGTTTTAACTTGCTTGAGCTGTCAGTGATTTGTGTTTTGGAGCCGGTTGGTTTAGCAGAACATCCAGCGGGGATCTCGGCTTCAGAGCTTTTTTTTAACGAGCTCTAAGAAAAGTCGAGCTTCTTCCAGCTTTGGTTCTGATGTCTGAACGGCTGGATTTTTGGTTTTCTATCTGTTGTTGCTGAAACTGAGTCTGACATGACAGACTCATGGATTCCTGCTTCCTGTTCTGCTTAAACCACTAAACTTAAACTGTATATCCTGTTATGTCATAATACTAAATCCAGGACTAAATAATAGTCATATAATCTCTGATAACATATAATATTTCCCAGAATTTGAGTATCCTTAATAAAACTACATTCTAACATGCAAATCGGAATGAAGACTGTTGTGTGGGAACAGAAAACGGATCGAAACTGATCCTGTATAAAACCTGGAGGGAAGAAGTTCTGTCCGAACTCATATCATCAGGCGCAAACAGAGGCTTCCTGCTCTAATGTGTGAAACAAAGTGGTGTCAAACTCATCTGAAGTTTCTAACTAAAAACGGATTGAATTCCAAGTCGATTACAAGAAACCATGACGAGATTATCAACCTCTGCAGATTATCAACCTCAAAGGGGATCCGGGATCCGAACCTGCAGCCAGATTTATGTCAGGGAATTCAGATTTAAAAAAAATAAAGTTACGAATTTTAGTCTGACCACCAGTGTTTTTCATATCGAGGAAATATTTTTCGATTATTTAGTGTAAAATTGATTGATGCGATAAAAGACTCCGAACCAGGCGGTTCGGCAGCATCTAGAATTTAACTTGCTCAGACTTTGTTTGCCAAGAAAAGCAGTTTATTCCTTTTTCAATGTGTTCACGAAGATTGTCAATGAACACAATGCCGGTTTTATACATGCTGTGTTGATATATAAAGAGAAATTACATTTACTGAAGCCCCGCATTCCCATTCAGGTAATCTGCGGAAGCTGCATCATTTGGTGCTTTTTGCACATATTCAAAAATATGCTGGAAGTAAATGTGCTATTTTTCATCCCGCTCTACTTATCTGACAGTTTTCCCTGAAATGTTCAGTTTTGTTAGTATTTCAAATAAATGATCTATTACCTCTGAGGTTATGATGTTTCACTGCACTGCTTTACACCGAGGTGTCTCCAGCACTGTTCCCCTCTATGACCACTAAAAATTGAAATATTTCTCAACATAAAACTCTACAGTGCAACAGAACTTTTAACCATGGCCTCAATATTCCTCCCCTGAACGTTTTGTATCGTGATGCACTTGTTGGGTTAAATGGATCAGAAGTTTAAAATATGTTAAAGTGAGCCTTAACTACTGTTTAACTGTGTTTCTACGGCAGAATAATGCTGCCATGCCAGAATAAGTAATAACGAGTTTTATTTTATTATTGTCTCGTTATTTTTATGCGATAAGAACAAATTGTTTGAACAAGATGCGCTTAAAACAACTACACAATGTCAATATGTGTCAATCCAAATAAATAAATTATCAGTTCATGTTCAGTAAAAAAATAAAATAGAGAGATAAACAAAAAAGAAAAATAGCAATCGATCACAGAAAAGATTTGGCTTTGACCCCGTGATGATGAAATAAAACTAATAGATTCAACACAAAACACGGATTTGAATGTTTCTTTTAAATTGAAGAAACGAATATTTTCCATTTATCATACCTTTAAATATTTGACCTTGTAACAACAATCTTCTTCATTCTTATTTTTAAATCCAGATTTATTTATTGGAACCATTTTAAACGTATCATTACTTTCACGAGTGAAATCACTGAATGCTTCTTCTACCGCTGCTGTCCTTGCTTGGTTGTTCTCAAATCTCTCCTCAGTATCATCACAACTCAAAGTTTACTTTGCATTTATTCCATTCATTCATTTCATAGAGAGAGTAAACAAATACTCTTGTATAATGAGATTGGAAATAACTCTCCAACAGGTCTCCAGAAATGGTCGAGGTCATTCAGCAATAAGGGAAGCTCTTCCATTGCAACAGTACTTGTTTACAAGCTTAAATCGGCGCTGGTTGGTACATCTCTTGAAAAACCAGAGTGCACCGAAAATATCAGCCGAGGGTCGAAATTCTGTCACTACAAGGCCAAGCATTCAAATCAAAATATTAATTTTAAAATACATTTTTCCCCCTAATATAGCCATTCCTGCATAGCTGTTTGTGTAGACTTGGTCTCGTTTTATTATGACCTGGTTGGGTTTTTTTCCCCTCCCATCTCATTTTCTGTTTAAGAAAATCTGTGGTGAGAGGTCTGCCTCATCTGCTGAAGGACTCGCATCATCTCCACCATGACGTACCCGATGGAGCACCGAGCTGGTGACGCCCCCTGGTGGTTAGAGCGCATGAAGGCTCCCAGATGGCCTTCTAGTGTTGAAGGCTCTGTATGGATATATCTATATCTGTGTGTGTGTGTGTGTGTGTGTGTGTGTGTGTGTGTGTGTGTGTGTGTGTGTGTGTGTGCGTGCGTGCGTGTGTGTGTGTGTGTGTCAAATCATTCAGCGCTCATGAGGGTGACACCAGGCTGTGTGAGGTCATGAAGGCTCTGTATGGATATACATAATCTACTGTTTGACCATATTTGGAAATGCTTGTATGACTGTCAGTATCCTTAGATAATGTCGTTTGCAACAGATAAGTCCTGATGGGGTCTGATTATGTTGTGTTCTGAGATAATTTTGTGAAACTGTCGACTTGACATTTTGTGTTAAGGCCTAGAGGTCATGATGTACCAACATTCAAGTTTAAACAACAGATTCACCGCCCACAGTCCTGCCTTTTAGAGTATAAATGATGTGTGATCCTCCCTTATCTTTGCACTCGTTTGCACCACTGCAGCTCTTGTCTGTAAGTCTCTTGTGCCCAGAATATTCTGTAATAAAGCTTCGAAGGACTGTTCATCGTCTCCAGCCTTTATTCAGACCTACAACATTCTCACTACCCGAAATAAAACGAACACGCTAAGGAAGAAGTTATGCTGTCCTCCAACAGTATTCATGCAGCTCCCTTTCTCGTCAAGAACTAACATGAGCTCAGCTCAGATATTTGCTGTATTATATCACTACAATCAGTCAAACAGTTCACCAGGTTACCTGTCCTCATATAGTTTTACTGAATTTGGTTCTGTGCACACTCCAAACTGAATGACAAGAGTTGGCCGCATAGAAACTACTTCACCAAAGGACATTTACAACTAAGTCAAATGCACTTGAATTAAGTGTACTTGAATATTTCATCTACACTTGAATGAGTGTCCGCAACCGCTGGAAACTATTGAAATGCTGCTGCCTTGTTTTTGACCAAAATTGAAACAGTTCAAGGCTCCTGGGACAAATTTAAAACACAAAGATCCCTGGAACAATAAGGCAAATTAAAATCTATGAGATCAATAACATTTAATTTGACTGCTGGATAAATCCCAGTGTAGAATAGGCCTACAGTCCACGACCAAATGTATGGACATTCATCTTTATAGAAAGCCTTTATAGAAAATGAGTCATACTCTGCATTTGTACTGAATTTTGAACATTGTGCATTAACCAACAGCGGCACTGCATTATTACTGAACCTTCATTGTAAGATATGTTACACGGACACAGCTGATCAATACTAGTAAAACACCCCTGACCAGCTCTACTTAGCTTTATATTCTTAGCTCATATCTGCTTAATCAATGTTGAATGATTCTCTACTGTTTTTGTGATCTCTGTTGGGTTGCCCCAACACATTACAGGCTACATAAAGAATATTCACATTTAACCAGCCTGACAAATAATAAATTATGATAAAGTTGGTTATTATATTTCCTATACAATGCAAACTAAGTCAGTGACATCTGAATACAGGTACTGTACTTCGAGACCCACTGTAAATATACTACAATTTCACTTTCTTTACTGTTTAGTTTTTCTTTACTTGTACCTACAGGCCCTATAGGGCCTAGAACCTAAGAATCTAAGATTCTAGAACATGCACTCACAAGGGAGAAATCCTTAAATCTTAAGAAATCCTTAAATCCACAAGGGAGAAGTATCCCCAGGAGAACTAATACATCATTTAACTCCTACAGGGGCACACCGGTCAATAATTAAAAAATAGAAAATAACAGGCAGGTTGTAGCAGAGATTTCTTACAGGAAGCGTTTAATCTACATTTGCAGTCTCGATGTTCACAAATGCACATAAAAGCATACATTGTGCATTCGTACCCTGCTAAGGAGTTCACAGAGATGTGGATAAAAGAAGGACAAAACTCTGCAGATGACGAGTGAACAGGAAAAAAGAGAAGACCACATGAAGTCCAACATCAGAGCAAACTGTTGACCTAGTCTTAAATTTGCTGAGTTATTCTGACATGTGAGATCTAAATCTATGGGGTATTAATGTTACATTTTACAGACCATTCGCATGAGGATAAATGCTCTTGCCATGTTCACCTGATCGGCCCTTATTCCTAAAGCCTAATTAGACAATCTTATATATCGTGGCTGGCACAGAAAATTAAATGTTTCCTATTTTCTTAAAGTCTGTATTAAAGTTTGTACTAAATCTGAATGTTAAACTGCTTGGACGTTAGGCTCATAGGGTTTATTGATTGCTTACTGATTGATTATGCTTTCCTGATATAAAAAAAAAAAACCTTCCCATTTTTGAACAAATGTCACCCTGGCTTTAGGTTTTCATGTATCCTGCATCTCCTCCTCTCGGGCGGCATACTGCCACAACAATATGGCCAGACAACAGACAGCACGTCCTGTTCAGGCTCTGAATCATACATTCGGCTAGAAGATTAATCAATGAACCCACATTGGTCCTATTGTGTGGCCATAAATCCACTGTTTGTCAGCGGAGGGAATGTGAGGGATGCTGGTTGTAGTCTGAACTGGATGAAGTCAGGGCTCACATCACTGGCTGCTGACAAAGAGGACTAATGTCGACGGGTACACACCGCCTGTGTTCAGGCCTGTAAGTGACCTTTGTCACGCCAGGAGCAACATATAATGTGCAAACACGTTATCTACGCAGGCCTGGTGCATTGTGGGAACATTAATATCGATACAGCAGATCGGGGCGGAGGATCTCTGATGGAGAGGAGTAGACCTGAAGCGATGCTGTCGATCTAGCAATAAAAAAATAATACAGAAAATACAGAACAGTTTGTTTGACAGCTAGTTTAGCATCGAGATAACCAATATATTAACGATATAGAAATATTTATGACTTAACAGCGCACCAAAGAAAACACATACAGTACTGATTTGAATCTCTGTTCACTTTATTAACCCTTTCTGATATTTTCTTGCTCTCCTAAATGACCAGATGGGGTGTCGTGAGATTCTGCCGTGGGGATGACCCTGGGGCTTACCCTACTAGTAATGAAGTCTTGACTAGATGTTATGAAAGCATCAGAAAGATGTTCTTCCAAATTGTAATCAGTCTGCCAGAAAAAAGATACTGTATGTTACAAACATGTTATATACCAGGTCTTTCAGGTCAAATGATGTAGTACTCCATTTGACCTCTAGAAAGAGACAGTGACCAAAGAAAGAAACCTCAACGATAGATAGATAGATAGATAGATAGATAGATAGATAGATAGATAGATAGATAGATAGATAGATAGATAGATAGATAGATAGATAGATAGATAGATAGATAGATAGATAGATAGATAGATAGATAGATAGATAGATAGATAGATAGATAGATAGATAGAAATTAAATACCAGTATTATGTATAATACAGGTATTTATGTTTTGATTTATTCTATTGTGATTTTAAATTTATTTTATATGTGGTTTCTGGATACTGGCTTTTCTCCTCTATCTACTTGTGGCCTGAAAAAGCTTTTAAGGCACAAGAACAACCTCTCAACCTGTGGATATGATGAGAAAATGCTCTTTTGCCTTTTGTGCCATTTGTGGATAACTGTGAAGCACTGAAAACTTTTCACACCTGGTCAGTTGGATTTTTAGAATGAATTAATCGAAAACTATCAAAGAAATTTATATTTAAAATTTCAGTGGATAAAGAGCCGTTTTTGTTCAAGGGGGTCATTTTCAGACATTTTCTTTCAATTCATAGGGAATAATGTGTCAGTCTTGATGGTCAAAATAAAAAAGAAGTTTTGCGTGGACCCAAATAAAAATCTGGATCCATATCATTATGTTTCTGCATTGTAGCACTATGTCTTTGATTCTGGAGAGGGATTCATTGAACCCATGAAGGCTATTGGTTCTTGGACGTAAGAAGTGTAGATTAACACTTGAAAAATGACAAAGGCAAAGAATAATACCAGTAATAAAAAAACCCCAATAACGTTAAAAACAAAACAAAAAAACAACCAAAACCCAAAAAATTCAAGTGCATTCAATATGTGTACTTGTAGTTTTTCCTTCTGGACACAAGATGGAGCACAACATCCACAGCAGGAAGCAGACAGCTCATAAACAGGTTTCATCTGTCATACCCAGTATTAAAAAACAGTAAGATTATTTCCATTGGGAAGAAATCCCTTAAGGATTAATTTAATTTTTTAAAAAAACATCACTCAAAAGTCTGCAATGCAAGCATATTTTTATGTATTTCAGGCTTAATTTAATGGGAGAACATTTGGCACATTAACAATAATACAAGTTTTAAAAAAGAAAAGAGAGAAATGTCTAAGATTTTTTTTAAATAATTTTGAAATGTATACAAACAAACTTCAGGTCAATTTTGTTATGAATGTAAATGAGTGAAAAGCATTACGGAGTGGAGGGTGTGAATGTACATGTGTAAGAAAGTGTTGATGCAGGGTAAGGGCACATGTCAGGATTTTAAGGGTCTATATTTAAACTCTCTGGTCTCCAGTTTCTGCAGCTGTCGCCAAGTTTAAGTTCAGCACCTTGAGCCTTTCTCAGCTCTTAGGTCATCGTTATAAACCTGCCAAACCGACACAGAAAGACTCAAGCGGCTCTCTCCTGCCCCTCTGTCTCCAGCGTCACAATATATTAGACTTCAGACTTCAAAAATGTCGTGACATTTTTGAAGTGTAGTTCTTCTGCTTATGAAATGAAATAATTAAAATATGATTATTTTCATGGAATCTCATAGTCACGCGAATGTTTTTCATCTACATGTCTTTAACAATTACAGTAGAAACAAGAGCCAATGCAGTCATCAATACAACATCCCGCGACACCCCTGAATTCAGAATGTTACCCTGACCTACTTGCATAGGTCTAAGATCAAGGCTAGCGTTCTGACCTACTTTCATGGATCAAAGCACTAGGTTTGGTCTTACTCACACTGGCCTTCTCCCTCGTCTTTCTTATCTGGAACCTGAGTGGACAAAAGTTGAAATTTGACATTGACCTAGTTTTCTCAAGGTTAGGGTCATCGTCTCATTTCCATCCCCTTTGTCGCCCGAGTAATGTGCTTTTTTGTTTCATCTTTTTATCTGCAATGGTTGCGAAGATATGTGGTGGACATACGAACCGACGGACGAACGAACACATTGACGCTGACAAATACAATACATCACTGCTTTGAAGCGGCATGTAAAAATTGGCACTCTGAAGGTCACATCATATTTATTCCAGCTTCTGTTTGTATGATTTATTTTTAGAGCTATAATAAAATTATTTTTTCATACCCTTTCTAATGTATAACAATTAGCATTATTAGTGTTTGTAAAGACAATGGTTGTTTATCACGTAAACTCATTACATGAAGGTCGTTCCACTGCCTTTTGTTATGGTAAATACTGTATTGGTTTATAATTAATAAAATTACATGTCTGCTGCTAACAGGACTACAGAAACTTATCTTGTGAAATTCCACTTCACACACACACACACACACACACACACACACACACACACACACACACACACACACACACACACACACACACACACACACACACACACACACACATATATACTGTATGTGTGTATGTGTGTGTATACGTATATATATACTGTGTATATATATATATATATACATATATATATACAGTATATATATATATATATATATATATATATATATATATATATATATATAGAGAGAGAGAGAGAGAGAGAGAGAGAGATAGATAGATATGTATAGATAGATACATTAACCCGTTTGAAAGCAACATGAAAATCATGTATTGTTTTCAAAGAACAAGATTTAAGAACCAGATACACAAATCAATTTGTCTCAATCACCAAATTAACATCGATATAAAATTTCTTATGTTGATTTTGGTTTGAAATGCCATGCCTGATATGCAAAAAGAGAAGAAAGTTCTGAATATTTCATTCCGATCGACATTGCATTTGATGTCACTAGCTCGTCTCCTGTCTGTTTGAAGAACATGCAGCATGATGATGATGACAGGCCTTCTTCTTCTCTGCTGCCCCTTTGATGGGTGAGTGGATTTCAGTCATTTTAGGAGAACGAGATGACAGCTCATTGTACATAATTATTGCAACATGTTGGTTATGACAAAAACGATTCTACTAATTTAGCACTTCAACCTGTACTTTGTAATAGATAGATGGATGGATCTGATAGACAGACTGACTGCATCTACTGAAGCAGACTGACAGTAGTGCAGAGGCAGCCCTGTGCCTAATAACAGAGCTTAGCTGGCATACCAGCACCGGTGGCACATTGGTGTAGCAGTAACCCAGAGAGAGCCTGGTAATTACCGCCAGTCTCTGACACCATGCTGCAAATGCACCAGTCAGCGTTGAGGACCAGCAGTGCATTTCCCCCTCCCTCTATGCTGCCAGGATCCCCTGTTAATTCCATGGAAGACATCAGAAAGTGCCTCTCACCAAACTGCAGAAAGGAAAAGAAGCATCATCTCTTTCTTGGCTCCTGGTGTTTCATTAATGAAACCCTAGGTGCAGAAAGCATGTTGGAATATGTTGTTTTGGTCTCTCCATGTTGATGCAAATCACAAATCGTCATCTTTCTGTCCTCATCTTGGATGCACTCAACTGGACCGTGACCACTGACTGAGTGAAGCTTTTTTTTTTTTTTCATGAGAGGCCCGCTGGAAAACATACTGCAGGGCCGGAATGGGAAGTTTATTTTGCTTGGTGCATGAATATCTGTGGGATGTGGGGCTCCGTGAATGGAGGGCTACAGTTTCTGCACAGAGTTCATCAGTGCAGCACCCTCACCTCCTCCTCCTCCTCCTCCTCCTCCTCCTCCTCCTCCTCCTCCTCCAATATCACTTGTCTGAGAGAATCATTCCAGTTCATCCATTCTGCATTTATTTTAAGTATATACCTAGTCCTGTCTTCTCTACTCTTCTTTCTACCCTGTTCTTACATCACATGCAGGCTAAAATGGGCCCGGCAGCTTTTCTCTGGACCTTTTGTCCCTGCTCAGGGACACGCTTGGCACACAAAAGATCATGTTACAACTTTCATTTCCTGAATATTTTTCTTTTTTTTTTCCCTGTGTGAAACCAAGAAGGGTATTTTATTCCACTCTGCAGTGTGAAGATGAAGGGTGAGGGGAGCATGATGGCAGCTCAGATTCGGGCTGCTGTCACTCCAACGCGGGCAAATAAAGTATAAACTGTACGTAGTTTCAGAGTCCTGGAGGATATCTGTTCTGCAGTTTGGGCTCAGCGGGGGGGTCATAGTGGTTGATGTAAGGCTGGCTTAGTTACTGGAGTTATTTGTGAGCCCCAGGATAGGTGAGGTGATGCCCTCTGGATTGTGAGGTATATTACATTATCCCATATCCCATTCCACTTCCTCTTGTTGTGTCTGCCACCCTGTCCCTCCTCAAAAGCCCCTGGAGCCTGGAACAGTGATATATCTGTGTTTTAGCCTTTCTTGGCTGGATATAAAGGCAAGAGCAAAGTAGGATGATGATAACCATCTGTACAATTATCAATTATTAATTTTGTTGTGAAACCATGTCCCTGTTCATAATATGATACTTAATCGCGTCGTTGTGGCTCAAGTAATGTCAGACTGCACAAAAGAAACCTTTTAGGTTTGTTTATGGTCCATACTTGTTTCCGTCACATGAAAATATGCTATGGATATAACAGCTATCACTCTTCTGGAAGGAGTCGAAATGAAGGTCAACGCTATAATTATTCTATAACACCAGGGAATAAAGATAACCCTTTGTCTAACTGTAAAAATGTTTTGTCACTGATATACTAAAAAATTACTATACATTCACAGAAGTCAGGTAACTCATCAAACATACTGTATAGAAGTATCTTTTGCTATTTCGAAACTTCAAACTTTCAAAATAACCATTTGATGCTTGTGTTAGGATGCAAGCAGTATCCTAATGTTGACTTCAGAAGACGTGGGGCTTCATGTGAGGTCTCGCTATAAACAACAGACAAAAATTGGGGAAACCCCCCCCCCATAAATTTTCAGTTTTTGAAATGATTTTTCACTTAATACAGATGTATTTTAAATGGAATTCATCAGCAGCATCTCAGGTTGCTCATAGTGACGTCGTGTCAGTTATATGACCTATATACTTTTCATCGTAGCCTCATTTGATCGATGAAGGAGTACTATACCTTGTTGTCACCATGGCAACCTTGGCTAAAGTTAGGGGCCGCTGCTGATTGTGAAGACTTATTACTCAATGAGACTGGTAGGTATGTGATCTCTTAAGGCTCTTATTCTCCTGTTGACGATAAGAAAAGACTAAAACCAACAGCATGTCAATCCATCTCTCCAGACATAAAGAGACTAAGCAGCTCTTACCCCGAGTCCATTTGTTCCTGTCACCTTATCATGAATTTGTGTTTAATGTTTTTCAAACAGTTAAATAATTAAGCTATATGGCCTGAAAGAAAAAGCTGTGTGTACTTTTAATATTTTTATT